>NC_136059.1:917200649-918400649 GCF_964261635.1 Lissotriton helveticus
AATAGTAAGTAAAACTAATGTATGTAAGCATCAGTCCTTGGAAATGTAGTACTCAACATTCTAAGAAGAAAAAAGCCTGTAATCAGTGTAGAAAAACAATTGACCATTAGGTTGAGCAGTACTAAATTGCCTGCTTTTGCTTAAATAAAAAGGAAAAAGATCCCTTCTCTTAACGTGTTCATCTGGCAGAGTTAATTACTTTAGCTAGTGAGTGTGTTAAATCATCATTAGGTGTATGGGAAGAGAATAATATATTTAAAGGACAGTAATTTACCACTTTTCATAAGTAATCAGATGGGTGTGGGTTTGTCACAGTAGGATAGACCTCTCTTGTAGACCTGCTAGACCTGTCAAAGTACAGGAGCACCTCAATCTCTTCAGCATTTTCAGTAAAGCGATCATGCATCAGCAATCCTGCATGCGCCTCTAACACCAACACATCCACAGCGATACACCCAGATCTCACAAAGTGCTATGATCAGGTACCTGGAGGAGTGTGCAATATTACAGGTGTGGGGTCCAGGGATGGTGCAGGCCATTGGTTGGTAATAACATCAAGGAACGAAAAGTGAGGAGATGATTAGTGCACTTTGCCCTCACTTCAGAGAATAGAAAACCACAATCATATTATATGTGGCCAGAAGTATGGTATAATTTAGATGTTTATATGGAAGTCAATAGTAGCACAGAAATAAATGCTACTAGTAGAGGTATACACAACCTTGACAACATAGAAAAGAAGTGTCATGGCCTTTGTCAGATGGCCTTTCATTCCCAGCTACAGGATTTTTGGGGACTGTTGGGAGAAATGGTTCAATTTCCATGTATCTCTTGTTTGGCAGATCCCATGATTTACTGTCATGGTGGATGCAGTGGAGGCATTAATTGGCCATAAATAGGTGTTATATTTGTTTTGCCCTCCCAGCATGTATTTTGTTTTTCTAAAACGTGTTTTCTATAAACAAACAATTAAAGGTCTTATGGCCAGCTCCCCCTTGCTGCTGTTAAGCTATCTGCTTGTTCCTTTGCCTGCTGCATCACTTTTTTCAGTCTTCCCTTCACAGTTGCCCTGTGATTTCCCTCATTGAATCCAACAGTATATTTTTCTGAGCCTGATATTCTACCCCCCGAATTTACTGAGTGCCTATGATTTTGTCAGATCTGTGCTCATTTTTTCACCCGCTGTGTCTCTCTATTTTCTCATACCTGTGCTTATTTCTTCACCCACGGTCTCTCTCCCAGCACTTCTTTTGTTGTTCTGTGCCAGTCTTTCGGCTGTTTTGTTAATTCTGTATCCCTTGTGCTCATCTCTCTGTTTCTGTGCTAGCGAGCTTGCACGCCTCGCCTTCTGCTTTCTCGCAGTTTTGCTGCCCCTGCCTACCACTTCCTGCATCACAGCACCCCTCTCCCCTCTCAGGACCTACTTAACGGTGGCCTCAGTGTGGTTGTGGCACAGGTGTGCCACCTGAGCACCAAAGGCAAGCCTGGTTGCACCAGTCCACACCAGGACTCCACCCAGTGCCAGGAACCCTGGCCCTTCCAATCGGCACTACTACTCTGCCACAGACCTCCAAGTCCTGGATCCGGGGCACATCGACAACAACTGCTGCCGCACATCTCCTTGCAACAACAGAGGATTTTCCCCTGCAAACACTGTTGCTTCACCTGCAACACAGAAGCAACCAACATCACCTGTGACACCGCAAACATGACTGCATCCAAAATGCAGAATGAGGCCACCACGGCATAATTCCAGTGCATTCTACTCAATGCACGAGCACTCAGCAAACACGTCACAGAGTTCTGGTACACAATCTCATCTCTCACCCCAGACATCATCTTCCTCACAGAGACCTGGCTCAACCCCACACCAGACATGACCATCATCACACCTGCAGACTACGAGATACTTCACCAGGACTGAATCAACAAACACTTGTGGTATTGCCACCATCCACAAGGATGATAGCTGCTATCCAGTCATGAGAGCTGAACAGGCCACACTGAGGTATGCTAAATGGAATTTCCCCCTAAATTCCACATTTCTTTTATCACATAGTACAATTGACACTCTGGATTATTTATGATAGTTCCTATGCTATTTGCTTGCATCAAGCTTTTTTCCATCCGCTTCCTATGTATAAAGCCGCCATTTTAAGTTGCTGTACCTATGCATCTTCTTGTTTTACTGCCAATTGAGTGATCTCTATTGCTTTCCAACATTTGGTACTCTACAGTCCTACATGTGGCTTTCCTGATGAAGCTCCCTCTGTCACCGAAACAACGGTAGATCTCATGAAGACCTATCAACAATTGAAGCCACAATCTTTGTGAACTTTTTTTTATATACTAAATTAATTATTGAGATACACCATTCCTGTATGACTCTGGACTATTGTTGCCCTTATTGAAAGAAATAAGATAGATCAAGTCATCATAGGGGCAACACATGAATGGTGTTAGGTTGTGTGAACTTGTGACTACATGTAGATGTGATTGTTGTTTTTATATATGTGGAGGCATTTCTATATTTCGTATATATCATGTTTTTTAAATAGATGTCGAGTCAATAATGAAGTAAGTAGATCTTTTTATTGATCAGTTTGATGGTCCATTCCTACAGAAAATATATACTATGTAAATGCATATAGTTGCTTAGGGGTGTTATATATACATTAATATTATCCAGAAGGACACCATTCGCCCTGCGACCTCGTCAGATGACTTGACCCCGGTAATGGAGCATCTCAATTTCCAAGTTCACACACAGAAAAAATACCATCAGATGCACCCTCGACTATAGACCACTGGGACCGCACCCAAGCTTCTGTAATGCTATCCCTAACCTCATCTCTCCTATCGCTATTGACTCTGAGATCTATATCTTCCTAGGAGATATTAACTCCCACCTTGACTACCCCAAGGGCACCAACACAACCGACTGCCTGAGAGGCACGAGCAACATCGGCCTCAAACAATTTGTCATCGACCCCACCCATGTCGGAAAACACATTCAACCCCATTTTTACATCGGGCAACAGAGTCAAGTACAACCGCATCTCACAGTTCACATGGATGGACCACTACAGTGTCTACTTCACCTTCTCAGTGTCTACCAACACCATGCCCCCCCTGCTCAACACACAGAAACTGGAAAAATATATCAGAAGACCAGTGGAACAATGCCCTCAATGCCCACCTCGCTGACAAAACAGCCAACCAAGAGCAGGCTGTGAAGAACTTCTCCTAGTGGATCACAGACTGCGCAGACTCAATCACTCCCACCAAACCAGACAAACACAAAGAACCAGCCATGCGAGCCAGCTGGTACTCCACTGAGCTCAAATCCACCAAACGCAAAAGCTGGCAACTAAAAGTAAGTTGCCCACAAGCAAGGACACAGGAAACCATACCTCCTTCAAAACAGCACTCAACCAGTACCAGCACCACTTTAAAAAACAAAGAAGAACGCTCTAACAGACCACATAGAAGACATTGAAAGCCACAGCAAGGAGCTCTTCACCATCATGAAGGAGTTCTCCAACTTCGCAGCCACTGGGAATAACATCACCCCCTCCCAAGATCTGTGTGACACCCTGGCACTTCCTACACAACAAGATCTCTATCACCTCCAAAAACTGCAAACCCGAAACACCCCTGCAGACAGCATCAGCCTACTCATACCCACAAACACCAAACACATGCGCACCTGTTGAGACCCTCTAACAACACAAAGCACAATCTCCATCATGAACTCCGTACACTCAGGAGCACCCATGGACCCTTTTCCCCACCGCATCTTCAACCTCGGGAGCAAGATAACGAGCTCAAGAAAGCCCTCAATGCCTCCCCCCACGGTCTCTTTCCCTGAGGACTGGAAACACACTGAAGTGAGACCATTTCTGAAGAAACCATCCACTGACCCAGCTGAACCAAAGAACTATTGGCCCATCTCTTTGCTCCCCTTCCCGGTTAAGGTTCTCGAGAAGCCAATCAACCAGCAACTCACTAAAAATCTCAAACACCACAACCTCCTGTACCCCTTTCAATCTGGAGTCTGAGCCAATGCAACACTAAGACAGTCCTGTTTGAAACCACCGATAACATCGGAGCCCTCCTGGACTTTAGCAAAATAGCAGCCCTCATCTTCCTTGATCTGTCAGCAGCCTTCAACACCATCTCCCAACACATCTTGATCAACAGACTCGACAAAATCAGAATCCTCACTGGTATAACCCAGAGAATCCATCTCCCACCATTCAACTTGGAACCCAGAAGATCATCTGCAGAGTCCTACAAGGATTGTCCTGAAGATCCACCCTCTTCAACATTTAAATGATCCCTCTGACCAACACCATAACATTGTACAGACTCTACATCATCTCATACGCCAACGACATGAAGCTCATCCTCTCGCTGTCAATAGACCCCTCCATCACCAGAGCCAACTTCCACAGATGTATGATGAATGTTCCTGACTGGATGAAGGACAGCTGTCTAAAGCTCAAAATAAACAAGACAAAAGTCCTCTTCTTCTAGAACAACAACGTGACATGGAACTACACTGGTGGCCGGCTGAGCTCTGCCCTTCCTCCATCCCAATAGACCACGCACGTAGCCTTGGCATCATCTTGGACAGCTAAATGTCAATGCAGAAACAGGTCGACACAGTCTCATCCACCTGCTTCCACATCCTATGCCACTCCAAAAGATTTTCAGGTGACTCCTAACGACCATCAGAAGGAACGTCACTTAGGCCCTCATCACCAGCAGACTGGATTATGGGAACACTGTCTATGTGGGAAACACTGAAGAGATTACAGAGAGTACAAAACTCAGCAGCAAAACTCATCCTCAACCTCCTTAGATGGACTCACATCACTCCACACCTCAAGAAGCTATACTGGCTCCTGATCCAGATTTGATAGACTTCAGAGGATGCTGCTGAGTCCAGGGATTAGAACCTGTTTCCCTTTATCCCTCCCTTGCCTTTGTCTCCTGTTCAAGCTCATCTTGTTTTGTACTCTAGAATCCAAGAGGCCCTCAGACTTTCAGTAGCTCACCCACCTCTACCACAAGCACACACACAACAATAAGCAGCAAGAGCCCAGCACCAACAATGGTCTCCCTCTTTGCCTAAGATGACACAATGCAGTTTAGCAGGGAAGCTGGAATTCATCCCGGAATGATTCTCCTGTTTTTCACTGTGCTATTCAGCCATAATGATGAGATGGGCATACCTTTCAGACTTCCAGGGTAAACTATTTGTCCTGAATTCATGGGAAATGAGATTAGAAGAGTGGTGACAAACAGAATCTAGACATAATTGTAGGCACTTTTACATGGCACAAGACCTCTGACTGAAGACAGACAAGCACTTCACAACAGACAAACTACCTTACACTTTTTTCCAGGCAGATCCAGATTGCAGGAAGGACCCAGTGCCGATAATGATTTTGGTCTTTTTCTATAGTCACACTGTTTAGTCTAGTAGAGAAGCCAGTGTGTGGTTTTCCATCCTTCATGACATGTCTTTGTTATGATGTTCAGAATTGTATGTATGTCATGGGGTTCTATGGTTGAGAATGCAAAGTTGTCAGTTGAGACTTATGCTGGCTTGCAGATGGATGGGATATTTCTCTTGAAATAAGCTTAATTGAACCAGCCTTCCTGAATCCTCTATTTTATCTACCAAGAACGCTTCACTGGCATAGTCATGAATGTTCAAATTGTGGTTGTAGGGTGCACACCTTTTTCTTCTGGTTTGTTTAAAGATTTCATTTTTATCCGTAATTATCCTGGCTTGCGTGCTTGTCGGTGAGGTGCCATACCCAAATGGCACCCATATAAGTAACAACCTGGATAGAAGGGGCAACATCTTGCCCCAAACTGACCGCACAGCTGTGTTGCGCCACTCTGGCAGACAGTTCATTTTCTTCATCCATTTTTAAACCAATGTTTGACCACGTAAACAATTCTCTATATGTTTTTCCTTTATTTCAACATTTTCTTCAATCCGCACGTGGGATGCTTGTGCCATTTCCAAGTTTCTAATGTAAAAGCTGTGCCCATGTGGACCTCTTGCTTAAACATGATAAGTACAAGAGTTCATCCAAAGTAGCGTTTATTATGAAAGACCAATGCATTTCGGGCCCCAAGTGCCATTCATCAGGGTGCGCTGCTTCAAAAGCTCACGCTAATCCATCACCATCTTAGTTTCAGTAAAAGTAATGGCATAGTTGGCATGATGAGGAAGATCCTAACTCAAACGATTTGTGAGTGATAACCTTTTCTTTTAGGAGTCTTCATTTAAACCGTTGTTTCATCTCACTAACTGGCAAGCGCCAAGGAAGCTAGCTTCTTCGTGCAAATTTGACAATCTAACTGATGAGCCGATTTGTGATCAGTTTATGTTGTGATGCAATATAGAAAAGGTCAGGGGGGAGCTCTGACTCCATGATGATCCCACATTAGATGAGGTCTTAACAGTAGTGAAAAGAATAGAACATTCTCTTAAATGTGTTCCTGTTATAAAAAAGGATACATGTTGTTAAGGACAAGAATGAAAGGTCATTAGCTAAAGATAAGAAGGAAGTTATAAAATGTTAGACTGAAAGAAAATGTTGTAGGTGTGCAAAGTCAGATCCTTTGGCTAATGATAGAAAGTGTCTAGCACTTAATCAAACTTGCACAAAGTATAAGAAAAAAGGACATCTCACATCATTGTGCAAAAACAAACCAAAACCCAAAGTTAAGGAAGTAGAAATGTATGATGCTTGTAAAGTAGAATCTGGCTTTGAAGATTTTGAATGTGGGCAGATAGTAGTAGGGGTGGGCAGAAGTCGCGGAAGGGACTATCGCGGAGAGGCACGGAGATTGAAGCAATCTCCGTGCCTCTCCGCGATATTTCCATTTCGTGAGGCCGCCTGCCGCACGCCCACCTCACGCTTCCCGCCCGCCTGCCTCCCGCCTCCCACCCACCTTATTACATTAAATTAAAAGGCAAAATATTAACTTAAAATCAAACTTATCTTATTGCGCCGCAATGTTCCAATCGCGGCTTCATCTTTGGAAACTGCGCATGCGCGGGAGCCTGCAAATGCGGGATCCCGCGCATGCGCATCACGTTTCTGTATAAGGTGAGCACAGTAGATGGCGGGGCCCGGCGGGGGGACAGCCCTTGGCGTTGCCTGGGACAAGGTGACCAGCTAGAGTCCTAGACCTTTCAGTCCTACCTGTGGTGCCCTGGATTTCTTTCTTTTGGGATAGGAGCTGTCTGGAGGTTGGTTGCAATACAGGTATACCAACGGACGGTGTTTTGCAGCTCCTGGGAGGCACTGGTAAGGTTTCGATTGGCTGCCATCAGCCTGTAAATAGTTGATGGGACACCTGGCTGGTGGGAGAGTGAGCTGACCTGCTTGTGGTTCCGAACTTTCTGGCCATACCTGAAAAGGGAGGATCTTTGGGGGTTGAACCGTGGTGGGCCGATCCTTTGTTGATGGTCCTGGATTGGTAGTTCCCTCTGGGATGGAGGATAGTGGAAGTACAACTGCATGGATTCCTTGGGTGGAAAAAGGGAGATGGGGTGAACTGGGGCCTTCCCTACTCAATGAGCACTGAGATGGGCCTCGGGGCAATGTGCTGCTCCTGAGGTTTGTAGCCAAGAGATATTTAGGATGGGGTGCATCTGTCGGCAAAAGGGCAGGAGCTCTTTATCCAGACTATGCTGGGGGCTATTGTGGAGCACAGTCAGTGCCAGAGGGGGTAGGGTGAGTGTGCCAGCGAGCTTCTCAACCTGTGGCAGAGCACTGACAGTTAACAACAAAGGGGGATGCACAGCAAATGGAGGTAGAGCGACTGGATAGACCCCAGGAGGGGGTAGGATCAATGTGCGCAAAGGGTAGGCGGGGAGGAGGGACTGACCTGCTGGTGGTCCTGGACTCTACTGCCCTAACCTGCAACTTATGGACTGAGTAAAATCTTGGGGAGGCTGCCTGTGTTCAGGTACCCAGGTGGGCCGGTGTGCTATGCAGTGCCCTGGATTTCAAGTTGTGCAACTGTTTATTGTAGCGCATTGGGGCCTGCTGACACAATGGGTGAAGCAGAGTAGGTGCTTGGTGGGTCTAAATGGCCAAGTTCAAGTGTACGGCCAAATTCAAGTTCAAGTGTAATGTCATGCCTAATTTCCTCACTACCTTTGACATGTTGATGCCGCTAAAGTGTGATGCTATGAATGATATTATATAGCCTAGTAGGACAATTTTACTCTCCTATTGGTTTATGGTGAAATACCTGGTTTGATGTGAGTAAAAAGGCTACGCCTTGGAAAACATACCCTGCTCGGAGAGTTCTTGAGCACAGTGGGGAGGAAATGTTGATGGAGGTTTTGGAGGAGTGAATGTCACTAGTGCACCTTCAATGAACAGGCACCCCCCGCGCCTAGGGGAGGGGCGCCCTTAGTAGCGCCACTGGACTGAACCTCCACCGGGGCCAAAAAGGGGGCGGGACGAAGATGGGGTCAGATGATGGCATCGGGGTGCGCAGGAAATTCCTGGTAGGTTATTTAAGGCTACACACTAGGGGTTTCCACCTCTTTGTCCCCTTGGACCTTCGGCAAGCTGAAGGGGCACGTCATCGACCACCCACCCATCAGAAGAACAAGGCCTTGCGGAGCACTGACAGTTATCAACAAAGGGGGATGCACAGCAATGGTGGTTCAATGACTGGATGGACTGTAGGATGGGGTAGTATTGATGTGCGCACAGAGGGTAAGCGGGGAGGAGGGACTGACCTGCTGGTGGTCCTGGACTCCACTGCACTAACCCACAAAGTATGGACTGAGTAGAATCTTGGGGAGGCTGCCTGTGTTTAGGTACCCCGGTGGGCCGGTGCGATATGCGGTGCCCTGGATTTCAAATCATGCAACTGTTTACTGTAGCACGTTGGGGCCTGCTGGCACAATGCAATTCACAAAAATTGGGAGTAGGGGAAAATGCGTGAAATAGTGTACAATTTCTCTTAATATTCCAAGCTAGCATATGCTCGAAGGTAAGAATACAACCACTGCCAACAGTTGTAAACACAGATAGACACAAGACTCTGAGCAGAGCTAGCATAAATAGATGTACATATCAATAACAACACTCTCTTCATAAGAGTAAAGTTTCTTTTCTTCTCTTTTATTGTTCAAATTTCATGATTTCTTCATATTGAGTCAGTTCTCAATTCTTTCCAGCCACAGGGTAACCAAATTAGATTTTTTTTTTTTAAACCTTTATTAATTGGTTTTTAATCAACAATACAGTCAGAAAGGTTACATTCATGCAAGATACAGTCTCTTTACAATCTGATAGGTACATCTGTATGAGCATGTGATCTGAGCGAATATAGAATACACTGTGGCCACTTTGTCCCCTCAATAGTATTCCTTCAGTACAGGGCCATATGCAGACATCGCATAGGCTACTCAACAGATATTGCAGGCGAAGTAGCTTAGCACACCACTACGGAACTTCAAAGTCATCCTGTATAGTACTGGGCCATATACAGTAAAAAAAAAAAAAAGCGGGGTTCTGTGTCATACCCACTGTAGCATCATGAGCTATATCTATACGTGTGTTCTATCTATTCCCTAACACTTGTGCTGTCATCATTGGACGCTTCCTGTGGAGTTGCAATTGTCAGAAAATAAGCCTGTAGCGGACCCCAGATGTCTTTCGGCCTACTGCGCACAAGCAGCAGATCAGCATATACATTGTGTTGATCCTGGCAGTAAAGTACATCGTCTAGCCATTCCTTAAACTTCGGAGCCCTTCCCCTGCCCCATCGACAGGCAACCCTCGGTTTCGCAAGCAGCAAGGCTATATCTACAAACCTCTGAATGGGCTTAGGCACCTCCAATGTATATCCCAGCAGCATGACTAGTGGGTGGGTCCCTGTCGATTGCCCCCTCCGACATGACCTGCAATGCAGCGTCTACCTGTGACCAGTAGTCGTATACCCCAGGACACTCCCATGCCAGGTGGATAAATCCCGCTCCCTCCGCATGGCATCGGTCCCATCTATCAGTAGCCGCCAACTGAAACCTCAACTTCCGAACCGGCGTGTAATAAAATCGTTGTAGAAACTTATAATGGATGATTTTAAGCCTACAGCTAGAAGATATGCTGGCTGTGATGGAGCAACAATATTTCCATTGGTCCTCAGTGATATCACTGCCTATATCCAAACTCCACGACGCGCGTGCCGGACTCTCCAGCCCGTTGCGCTGTAGCCTGATATTATTATACAATCGGGACACAAGATGGCAGCCATCCGACAGCAGCATGGCATGCAACGGCAATACCACCTCCGGTTCGTCTGGGAAGTGCAGCAATACGTCCCTCATCCCTTGTCTCAGTCTGATGTAATAAAATACCTCCAATGGAGTTGGTCGCGCTTCTCGAAATAGTTGTTCCTGAGTACGAAACTGCCCGTCGAGGAACAGGTCACCCCATGTGGCAACCTTAATACGCTTGCACATCTGTTGGAAACCTGTCTCCTGCAACAGCGACAGGCGAGGGTGATATGTTAGTGGCATTGCGGGGGAGTACAACGATCGAGTCTGAAGGACCCTTGCCACTCTGCCCCATGCGCCAACCGTGCATGTCACCGTGTTGGGCGGTGTATCGATAACCTCCACCGATCCCTGTATCATCCCGCTGAGAGGGAGAGGACGCACTATCCAGTCTTCCGCCGCTATCTGTGGCATAAATTGGGTAGGTTTCATACAGTTATACGCATATTGTGCCTGGGCACTTATATAATAGACCTCGAAGTCTGGCACATCAAAGCCACCCTGCTCGTATGGCTGCGTCAGAATCGCCCACCGCAACCGCGGCTGCTTACCCCCCCAAAACAGCCGAAGGAGTTCCGATCTCAACCGTTTGAAAAAATAAGCGCCGGGGTAATAAGGAATATTTTGAAATAAATATAAAAACCGTGGCAGCACCACCATTTTTATGAGTGACGCTCTGCCCGCCATAGAGAGTGGCAACGACATCCATCGTGTGACGTTGTCAGTCAGTTTAGTGATAGCCACGCCATAATTAAGCCTAAGTGTCTCCTCCTTGTTCAGTGATATCACAATACCCAGGTAGCGAAGATCAGTGTCACAACATTCAAGTGGGTAATCTAGCTGGAATTTTGTTAACGCTCCCGTGAGTGGGAAGAATTGCGTTTTTTTCCAATTTATGTGTACTCCCGATAACCTCCCGAAGACTATAAACTCACGCAGGATAGGATTAAGGTTAAGCTGCGGGTCTTTCACATATAGTGTAAGGTCATCCGCGTATAATGACACCTCTATCTGACGCTGGAGACAGTTGCAAGCACCAGCCTTATGCAACTGGCGAATCCGACATGCCAACGGTTCTATTGCTATAGCAAACAGTAAAGGGGAAAGAAGGCATCCCTGCCTGGTGCCCCTCGTGATAAGCATCTGGGGCGATAGCACTCCATTGATAATCACTCTAGCCACTGGTCTGGTATAAAGTAGCTCTATCCATGCCACAAATACTTTAGGAAATCCCATCCTATGTAAGATAGTAAAAAGGTACTCCTATTCAAAGGAGTCAAACGCTTTTGTTGCGTCAAGAAATATGGCAGCAACTGGGAGTTCCGGGGCTAAAGTCGGAATCAGAGAAAACAGTGTACGAAGATTATGGGTGGTAGCACGCCCTGGCACAAAACCAGCCCATTCCGGCAACACTATCTTAGTCATTATCAGCGATAATCTCGTTGCAAGTACTTTAGCAAGTATTTTGGCTTCGCAATTAATTAATGAAAGCGGCCTATAGGAATCAGTGTCCATCGGATCCTTACCTGGCTTCAACAAAGAAGTTATTGCTACCTCCCTCATGGATCCCGGCAATTCCCCCACTTCTAAGGACTCCTCAAAAACTTCCTTTAGAACTGGTGCCATAATATCAATGTAACATTTATAGAACTCGGCGGGGAGCCCATCCAGGCCCGCCGCCTTGCCATTACTCAGTGACATAATGGCATCCCTTATCTCATCCACTTCCAGCGGTGCTCCGAGAAACGACCTGTGTACATCACTCAACCAGCATAGCGCAATGTCATCTAAAAAGCTCCCGAAGTCCACTCCCTCTGTTTGTTGTGCAGTATAAAGCTGTTCATAGTGAGTCATAAACTCGTCCTGAATAGACTGCGTATCCTGACACCGCTTGCCATCCGGCGTAACTATCTCCAGTATATTTGTACTAAAACGTGGCTGTCTCGTGATTGCTGCAAGTACCTTACCCAGCCGCTCCCCTTCACAATACCTCCTCGCAGTCCAGTATTTTCCCCTGTACTTAACTTCTCTCGCTGCCTCTTCTTCTTACTCCGAAAGCTTATCCCTGAATGTCTTGTGTATCTCTGGATCTCCACCGCTCGCCATCTGAATTTCCAGCTCCCTCAATTCTCTATCTAGTTTCCCTATCATCCTCCGGATGTCTCTCAATACTCCGCAGCTCTTAGATATACAAAACCCTTGAATCGTTACCTTGAATGCTTCCCAGACCATTTCCACACTGTCCACCGAGCCTTTGTTTCTGGGGAAAAAACTAGCCTCTATTTCTTCTCCCAATTCTGTCTTGAAGACCGTGTCTAGTAACACTGTTGGGAGCAGTCACCATGGGGGTCTCGCTTTATCCTGTCCCGGCATATTCAATTGCACCAACACCGGACAATGATCGGAGTACGTTCTGGGCAAATGTTGCACCTTCCCCAATCCTGTGCTTAGGCCCCGTGGTACAAAGCAGTAGTCAAGCCTAGCCCACGTGTTCGCATGTGTCGTAAAATGAGTTCCCTCCCCACTTTCGGGGTGAGCAAACCGCCAACTATCAATCAACCCAGCTTCCTCTATTATGCCCCGCAGTACATCCCTCGCCTGTCTATTATACTGACCACAACCATCAGATCTATCCGCTCCAGGCACTAGTGCAACATTAAAATCCCCTCCCCAGATGATATGTGTAGCATCTGTTCCCAGCACATGTCCGCAAAGTGTTGTGAAGAATTCCGGCGTGTCCACATTAGGAGCATAACAATTCACTATAACCAGAGTATCAGTGCCCAATCTACCCCACAGTATCACATATCGTCCATTAGGATCCAGAATTTCCCCCAACAGGTGCATTCAGAGTGATTTCTTGATTAGGACTGCAGTCCCTCTGGCATATGAGGAATACGATGAAAATTTACGAATCGTAGCTCATTTACTAGCAAACTTTGGTTCGGAGCGCGGGTGTTTATGCGTCTCCTGCAACAAGGCAATTTGCACATTATGCCTATCTAAATATGCAATCACATTTCTACCCTTTCTGGCGTCATTGAGGCCACTCACATTCCAGGATAACACCGATATCATACTCTCTACGTTGTTCGCCATTATCCTTATGAAATACATCTGCAACAGCCGCTTCTACTCGCCCAGACCATCGCCCTTCCGTACCATAACACGATTTCCATTGCATATGAAATCCCGCTCGTAACCTTCTGTCACCGCAATCACACCCTGTGTCCCATCCCCCCTCCCACTGACAACCCCCAAACATGTCAGCCATGTCTCCCCCCCTCCTCGCCTCCCCCCCTTCCCCAACTTGAACAGCACCCCGTTCCCTCATCAACTTGCACTCCTCCAATACCAAGGCCATGACAAACTGCGTAAAGTGACATTCCTGTCGACAGATCGCAGCCGTGGCTGTCCACCCCGTATCATCCATAATCCACACACTCCGAGAAGGTCGAAATAAGCCAGCCTGAACTGTCACCCACCAACAACCATTCTCACTCAATGCAGACATGGCCCCTCCGGTCCGAAGCCCTTCCGCATAGGTCATAAACCACTGCTCCAAGCCAATTCCCACCCCTCCTCCCTCCCACTGAAGCAACCCCAACTCGCCAGCATCCATGTCCCTCCCCCAACCCTTCACCGCCAACAACCAACTCAACAGCTGCAGTGTATTAAACATTGTAGGTGGGGTATTCCCTATTAGGGTTGTCTGAGGTACACACAATGCCACCCCCTACTCCTCGCCCTTCAACCTGAACCACCCTTGTAGGGCATTATGAGGGAAGGGGATGGTGCCTGGCATACGTTACCACCCATTGTCCAACACCCGTCCACGGTGTTCAGTCCCAATCATGGTGTCAGTTCGCCTTCCTGACCCCTCCACAGAGTTCGTGAAGGACCATTGCCGCTTCAAAGCAGCGGCGTAATCGCCAAAAATCCGTTTCATTGTTCGTCGGGTATGTGTTGGTCCTCCTCATCGCCCTCATCTTCATCTCTGTGGCGATCCCTTCGATCGCGTCTCAATGTTTTCAAGAAATCCTCCACTTGCTGCGGGTTCAAGAAAAAATGTTGTTTCGCCTGATGAGTCACTCTGAGCTTCGCTGGGTACAACAACGCATAGTCAATGTGCAAATTGCTTAGCTTCTTTTTAACATCTAGAAACTTCCGCCGTTGTTCCTGCACCATAGGTGTAAAGTCTGGATATATGGAAAAACTGATCCCTTCACACGACAAGTTCTGGGTATTCCGTGCCGCTCGGAGTGCAGTGTCCCTGTCTCGATAGTTTAGGAGCCTTGCAATTATCAGCCTAGGCGGAGCCCCAGGTTTAGGCCTCGGACCCAATGAGCGATGCGCCCGTTCGACTATGAACTGCTGGAGAAGGCCTCTGCTCCTATCACCGCCTGTAAGATCCTCTCCACGTATTCCTCCATTCGTCCCGTGTTGGTTGATTCCGGCACGCCTACCACGTGAATATTGTTGTGTCTGCTGCGCGCCTCCAACTTCTCATTCTTTGCAGCTATTACCCTGAGGATGTTGTCCATTCTCGACAGCCGGGTAGAGTGGGACGCCACTGTGTCCTCATTTTCCGATATCCTTCTTTCCGCCTCAGATAAGCGTTCTTCGTGAACATCCATTTTTTGCGCAATAGCATCCATTCTGGAAGATAAGCGGTCCACTTTGTCCACCACTGTGGCAAACCCCTGTTTAATTTCTTGAAGTATCAGCTGCATGTCCGGGGCATTTGCACTTGAACTCGTCCCCGCCGTTGTCGGACTCTGAGTCCCCCCAGTGTCTGGAGTAGTACGCATGCTCTTCTTCGCCGCAGGTGCAGAGTCAAATGAGAGTTTGGGCTGCCGATTGTCCTGCCGCCCCATGATAGAGCGCCTACAGGGACTCAAAGTGGTCGGAGACCTCGCCTTACCACTCCTACCTCGGGCAGCACAGGAGTCCCTGTACATGCGAAGGACAGGCACTGTGTGTCGATTCCACCCGAACGTCTCAGAATCTACAAGTCTTCACAATACCAATGGCAGCCTGCCTCGTGATGCTAGTGTCCCCACCAGTGAAAGTACACTCCGCACCTGCGGTTCGACAGCTCTGACAGCCGGGCTCCGTCCTGTGAGATGCCTCCTCTTCACACACGCTTAGTAATGCATCACAGACCGCCTTCCAGTGGTTGCAACCCACACAATCCCCACTCGGCGTTCTATTGTGTTCCACGATTACACGTCCCAAATTCCTAGCACTGATATCCCGGCAGTAGGTATGTCCCATGTGGTACCTCCCCAGCACTGCCTTGTCTCGTTGCCACTTACTTGGTCAGGTCCATCTGCCAGCCACCTGCACCACCTCCAACACTGCTGGGTCAATGGCAAGTACTATGTTGCAGTGCTCAGAGGGTAGCCCAGCTCCAGATATCCAGGCAGGCGCAGCCCAACGACAGCAAGCCCTTTACTATCTCCAATGATCGGGCCGCCAACGCCTTCAGGTATGACCTCCTTCACCTACGCCCCTAATGTCCTCCAGTCAAACAGCGTCCATCAGTTCAGACCCAGTGATCCCCTTCAGCAGCCTCCCGTCAGGGCTGTTCCGCGTGTGGCCGGAATTAAGCTAGGCTCGTGCACTAGTTCCTGCCGGGATCAGCCGCGGCTGCACCACACCGCACACGGCACTCCAGTCGCGCACCGGAGGCCCCCTCTGCTTCCTTGGTGTTAATAAGTCCCTCCGCCGGCTCCTTCATGCTCCGGGGAGCCCACAATCCACGACACCGGTCCCCAGTCGGCTCCCGCAGGACGTACCGTGTTGCCGCAGTCACCGAGGTGCCCCCCTCGGTCAGCAGCGTGCACTCGTCGTTACCTCAGGCTAGCACCCTACTGCGTCGCCAGGCAAGCAGGCCGCCGCACCCCCACTGCATTTGCCTCAGTGCGGGCGCTCCCACTCTGCTACAGTCCTCTCCAGCCGTATGTAGTTAGGCGATCACCGCCCTCCACTCGTGCTTGCTGATGGTACCGACCGCTGCGGGCTCTCCACTGCCACTCCGCAGTGCCGCTCTCCTCCGCAGCCGCGGCACTCCGGTGCGCAGTCGTTAGCTCTCCAGTGCGGCCTGGTCACCTCGCAGCACGCCGCGGCCTCTTGTACGGTACTCCTCCCAGGCGCGCTCTTCACAATGCTCCGCCGCCTTCCCCGGCAGAAGCTTCTCCGCTCATAACTTCGGCAAATAAAGTCACAGGACAGTCAGACTTTCCACGATCGGTCCTCAGCGCTCCCACAGCATTTCGCACGCTTTTTGGATGGGAAACAGGCAGTGAAGTAAGGATAAAGAACGGATTAGATTGCCAGGCAGCAGGAGCCTCACATCAGTGCGGCCATTCCGCGTGTGCGCCCTCTAGCGCCCCAAACAAATTAGAAATTCTTGCCACAGTCCATGAATAGAAAATTTCTCAGACAATGGAAAGCCAAAGGATCTTGCCAACACGTGTTCCGTCAGGCTTTTATGCCAACAGACTTCGTCAGGGCAAAGATACGAGTATTATTAAGAGGTAACAGAACAATGCAGTGAGTAGTCCAAAGGCCATACGCCCAGACTAATTCAAATTCCTCAGTAAAAAAAGGCTGTCATCTATCATCATACTGGAGGACAAGTAGATATGTCCGAGAACCCGGTAAGTGCACCGAGTTCAGACCGAAGTGTCAGGTAGAGCAGTAATCCACAGCGCGTGTCTCAAATCAGAAGAAAAGAAAATCAAATCTTTTGAAGAGAGTGTTGTTATTGATATGTACATCTATCAATGCTAGGTCTGCTCAGGTTTTGAAATTGTGTTCCTGCTGGCACAATGGGCGCAGTAGAGTGGGTGCTTGGTGGGCCTAGACAGCCAAGTTCAAGTGTACGGCCATCACATTCAAGTGTAATGTCATGCCTAATTTCCTCACTACCCTTGACATGTTGATGTCGCTAAAGTGTGACGCTGTGAATACTTTTATAAATCCAAGTAGGATACTTTTACTCTTGTATTGTTTGTGGTGAATTACCTGGTTTGATGTGAATAAAAGGGCTATGCCTTGGACACCATACCCTGATTCAGAGAGTTCTTGGGCTCAGCGGGGAGGAAAGGGTGACGGAAGCTTGGGAGGAGTGAATGTCACGTTGTGCACCTACTAATTGCAATCATATTAATGAAGTGTGGGCTGAAATAATGTCTATCTGTCTCATTCCTCTTTACCCAAACAATGCAAATGGTGAAAAACTGTTGTTATGAGTTTTTTTTGCCTCTGGTTACCTTTAAATCTTCTGCGATCACTTACGACTTACATTTCAACTTTTGACATTTTTAATAATGTGATAACAGTATAATTTATACCGGACAATTTTAAGACATAAGCAGTTCATATTTAAATATCACCCTTTCCAACATGACTCTGAGTGCATTTTCGAGGCTACAATAAAAAGTTAATTGCTTCACTTAGATGTGCTATTTTTTCCGACTCGGCAGGGAGCATACATCCTCACGCTTTGGTGTGCTTGGTTCATCTGAGTCCTCACGCTGAACTTATGTGCTTCTACATCACGATAGTGGCCTTTACCTTGGTTTTGAATGGCAAGCATCGCCTTTTGAAACAGAATTGTCTCAGCTCTTAAACTAAATGCCAAATGTGCAAAAGTTGAAACTGCATCTGTCACTTGCTAATGAGAGGCTGCAAACAGCTGTGGAGTACCATTGCTGGAACTTGATGAGTAGGCATCTGAAGTCTTTTTTCAGTTATAATCTACATGGAAAACTTCTTGACGAATGGGCAGTGGTGAGGAAGTGTGTAAAATAAGATATGAATATAAATGCAATGTATGGTTTTGTTCTGGTATTAAATTGCCGTGTTTCGTAGTGCATTGTATGAAACGAAAGGAGGGATCAGAAGTCAATTAAGGAAGACTAAAAGTTGGGATGGTACCAACATTCGTAAATTAAGTCTTTTCATACAAATCTAATTTTCTGTCTCTCATAAATGGATGTCTGTCATGAACGTTTGTAGAGAACGAGTTGTGCGTTACCGTCATGTTAGTGATGCTACTGGCCACGAAGCTGCCTAGTGCGTGTTAGTGATTTTATAAATATGAAGAATAGGGAGGACAGATTGGAGTACTGTGGCACTAATTTTCAGTGGCAAACTATGGCACATGATGCTCATGTTGGAATCTATTGTTTAAACAGAATGAAAGTTAATTAAGTAATAATACAACCATACTTCGTCACTTAAATATTTTAAGCAGAAAGAGTATTTATTAATTGATCAGTTTTATATTAGGCTCAATATCTCTTTACAGTCACTTCAAAGGGTTTGATCTTACCTGTTTCAAAGACCAAATGCACAAGAGGAAAACCTGAATTCCCACCATTAGGTATAGTATTGTGCATACTTTGCTTTTTGTTTCTTGATAAACATCATATTTTGATGTAGTTCAATATCATAATCTTATCGGTTACATTTACCGAAGGTATACACGCAAATTAAAACAGTTCGGTATCCTATATAGTAATTACGTTATTTAGAATAAAGTTTCTCCGGGTTGAAGAACACATTTCCAGGTACCTCATATTGTTACACAAGGACAAATAAGGTCGTAGAAATATAGTAAACCCAAGGCAGACAACACTACAGTCTGAAAAGGAAAAACTCAGGCAGAATCTAATAGTATGTACATAAGAGCTACTTTGATATTACTGAGTGTTTTATTGTGTCTAAAAGCTCCAAGATTGTTAGGAAAACTAAATACTCATCCCTTATCCTATGAAACATCTGGGAAACATCACATGCCCAGAATAGTTTCAATTCGGGTTGTAAACAAATTTGTCAGCAATGCTGTCCCTCTAATTGAACAGATTAGAAACTGATTCTTACGTTTGCCAGTTATAGAACTGGTGATTGCATTTTAATATGTTGTGAGTAATGTTATTTACTAAAATAGCACTAGAAAGAATGAACAATGCATTTTATCATACATGATGGTAGTAGCATGGTATATTGTGCAACTTACTCTTGATAAAGTAAATGCCGTCAAAATCTTTCATCAATGATAAATTCAAATACCACTGACAAAAATGTGATACAGCCAATAGGACAAAGAAATTAAATGCTTTTGGAAAAAAAAACCTGATTTAGAATTGCAATTTCTATATAGGTTAATATCGCCATGTTTTCAATATAGGAGTACGTTTTTTTAGAAAGGTTGTTGATTTCCACTTTTTCGCAATATTGCCTTGGCCACCCTCACACTCTGTAAGATCCATATATTTTTCAAACTTTCCAAAGCTGTAGCATGTTGAATCATCATTAAACAATATTACTCGATTGGATGCTTTATATACCATATTAGAGGATGTTGCATTCTTTAAGCAAGCTCAGCTCACTGGAGGGAAAAGGTAATGCAGACAACAAACTTGTGAACCAGGTTCTATAGTAAATTCTAAAATGTTCAGCAGTCACCATTCACTATAAAATGCAACACATCCTTGTTTGAGCTATCCACAATAAACATAGGGGTCGATTACAATGTAGTTCGGAAAGCATTCCGACCAAATGGGTCTCGGAATGGTTTCCGATCAAATCGGATTCACATCAATGTGAGCCTGTGTTCTGACGGAATACACAGGCTTACATTGAAGAAAGGGGTGGCTTTGGAAAATCCTGCACTCTGTGATGGGCACCCCTTGGTTCCTGCCACACTGTGCATGGTCTGAAAGGGGGTCCCTTGGGTACCGCCACGGGCCCCATTCGGAAGGCTCCGGGTGAAGGGGACCCTGCTCTGGGCCCCCAAATTCAGATTCCGACAGCCAACCCATGTCGGAACAACCGATTCGGAGAGGCTTTCCTAATCTGACATCATAATTGCTTGGTCAGAAATGTGCTCCATACACCTGTACAGATCGGCCCTGAACGACTCGGTTCCATCGAATGCCATCCGGAACTGAGTCGGAACCGAGTTGGTAAGTTCGAACATTGTAATAGGTTGTTCGGACAGCTTTCCAAGACGGTCGGCAGATCCGAATCCGATTCAGAGCCATTCTAAACGACATTGTAATCAACCCCATAGTACGAAATCTTGCTGTATATTGGCTGTTTTAAGTTACCAATAGTCTTCAAAAGATTTCCAAGCATTTGTGCCAACATTTTATCAGAATTTAATATTTTAATCCTCTTTCACAGTATAATCTCCCTTTATCAGTTATGTTTATTTACTACTTTCAATATGACCAAATCCAAACTGGGGCATTGGATGGCTCTCAACATTAGGTCAAGTTCTTTTTATGTGTCTTGGTAACGCAAACTTTATTTGTGATTAAAAATAGTCACAAAGTAATGCAAATAGTTCTTCTTTATACTTTATGTCATGTAGGTGTCCCAGGGATAGTGCATTGGCATTCCCAAGCTACTTGCCAATATTTGTGATGCAAAGTGCTATACACTGACAATGGTAGACAGGGCTGTGTGCCAAAAAAGGATGCCTCCTTGAAGCAGGCATTACAATCGAGAAATCTTTTATTTCCCTAAAACATTTCTTAGACCACATATATGTGTTAAAGGTATATAAATAAAAAATATTTGTAAGATGTACCTATCCAAACCCTGAATGCAATGTAAATATTTGTGAAAGCACTTTTATTTTTATCACCATCACTTTACTTTCACTGCACAATTCACATACCTTGGTAGATACAAAATATTAATACTTCATAGTAATGATTGGTATCAAAAGTTCTATACTCGTTTGTTTGAAAAACTTTATTTGATTCTTGTGAATCATAAAAGTACATAGTTACAATAATAAAACGGTACTTAAAGTTAATCTATATTATATTTTACACATACTAAATATGTCCGAAAAAACATATAAAATTTCATCACAGGGTTTTCCATTAGGTACCATTTTGTTTGTATCAATCCAAGGGTGTAATAATAAATAGTTAATAAAAATTGCATAAGACCCTATTTCCTCATTTGCTTATCACATTTCATATCTTTTCCTGATTCGCAAATCAGTCTAATAAAATTTAGCACAGCGCAACATGTGACGGTATTGGACAAAGAACGTAAATAGTTAAAACCTTCCTGATATGAACAAGGGGCAATTTCCCTCAGGATTGGCCTAATAAAACGAGCCCTTAAATCTTTATATATAGTGCAAAACAGCATAAGGTGCATTGTGCTTTGTTCGGCTAAGTTATCACAAGGACAGGGAGTCAGTCTTTCACACCAGCTCACCTGATTAGGAAAAGCCACAAGAAAGTGCAATGTGCAGAGACGGAACCTCGTCAAAAGGAAGCAGGAATGTATATGGGTACCAAAAGATAAGTAGAATTGTTGGATATTTGGCAAACCATGGGATGGGGTCTCATCGACCAGGTTAGATAAAACTAACTTGTTATAGTAGGCATTTTTAATCATTATTTTTTTGTTAGTTGGTATGCCTTCAGGATTTTCGAAATAATTTCCTAAGCCAATCTTGCTTAAGGCATTTCTAATGTAGCAAAGCCAGGGAATAGAGGATGCATTTCCTGAACTTAAACAATCCCTTATAATTGCTGTGGTATATGATAGTTCTTCCGATGACCACACTTTCCCCCATAGAATCAAGGGTGCCAATTTGATTCTATCTTCAAGCTAATCCTAACTCAGCTCAGAATGACAAAATTTGGAGGGAGAGCTAATGGGAACCATCAGCAATCTTTTTGTAAATTTGTTTTCCAAAATTTGTAATTGGCTGTTTTTTTTACTTCCCCAAACTCACGCCCCATAAGTTGTAATTGACCGGCCTTTTGATTTATATAAGACAAGTTTTTCTGCCACGGGTTAATGACCTAATTTGCACGCAAAGCGAAACAGGCTGCTTGTCTGTTTGGCCCTTGTCGCAATGGTATTGTCCCAATTTAATTTATTATTAAAAACATTCCCTAAATATGTAAAAGAATGAACCTTTTCGATTGTTCTACCGTTTACCACAAATGTTCTTGTTTTTGTGTTTTTAGGACCACAGACCATAATAAAAGACTTAATAAAATTAACCTTGAGATCCAAATCATAAAATCAGTAACTGCGATCAGGGCTTTTTGAAGGCTATTACAAGTTAATGTCAGCAGTACGGTATCATCCGCGTAAGATAACAAGGGAACCACGTTACCTCCTACAGTCGGATAATCCAAGTGCTGCTCTATTAAAAATGTCCCCACCCTTTTCATATATAAAAGGAATAAAAAGGGGTCAAAAATGCATCCCTGTCTTACACCCTCTGTGGATGCAATGGATCTGGATTTTTCTCCACCCGATCCATAGCGTATAGAAACTGAGGTAGATGAAGCGTATAGAAACTGAGGTATACTCTATTAACACATGAAAAAGAGAAGTATAACAGACATTACCCCCAGGTCCCTTATGTCCTCGTCCCATTCATAAATACATGGAGATAACCATCTCCCGATAGAAAAAAACGATCAAAAGAATGCTGGGAAACTAACCCCGCCCCTCCCACCGGGAGTACATAAGGGGTACTTACCCAGCAGTCTCCCTGTTCTTTTTTCTGTCTGTCGACAGTTTGGTCTGGATGCTGGTGCTGCTCCTGCTGGGCTGGGGTGGCGTGCACTTATTCTCTTCTCCCCCCCGCCTGGCTGCCTGGCTTTGTTGGCGGGGGGGGGGTTTCCTTGAGTCTGCCACCTGGCCTGCCGGGCTTGCTGGGTGTCGGTCCTGTTCCTGGCTGGGGAATCCTGTTGGCCGGCCCTTTGCGGCTGGAGCGCCGCCTCCCGAGGGTTCCTGCCGGGTCGCTGTGCGCGTCTTCCTGTGGACTGGCCGGGTGGAAGACGCGCTGCACTTTCTGTCCCTGGGATTTCCGATGCCGGTTGATGGGAGTGAGGGCCTCGATCCTGGGGGTGTTTCGGCCCCCGCTCTGGGTGAGTCCCGCGTAGCGGTGGTTTCTTTCTGCTCGCCCTGCCTGTCTTTGCACAGTTTGTAGTTGATGCTGCCTTGTTTTTCTCCCGCTTCCAGCTCGGACTTGTGTTCCTCTGCCTCCGGCAGTTCCTGCGCCTCGCTCCGCTGGATGGGCGTGAGGCCGTCTACCGCTGGTTCACAGGCCTGTTTTACCTGCCTCTCTGGCTGGTTGTGGCTTCCGGAATGGTGTGGCCAGCTTTGTTGCTGGGTGCCCGTTTTTCCCGGGGTCGGGCCCCTTCTTGTCCCCGGTCCGGTTCTCTGTCTCGGCGGCCCCCTGCTCCTGGGCTGCCTTGGGCTTCCGGGTGCAGGGCCGGCGCGGCCCATCCGCTGCTCGCTGCAGCTCCCCTGCCTTTGCTGGGGTTCCTCTGTCCTGGGGAACCTGCTTAGCTGTCGGACTATGGGGAACGGCGCTGTCTGCTGCTTCCCTGTCAATCAGGGTTCTCCCCTTCACACAGCGACAACGTGGCCTTGCTTGCGGTGTCTGAGTCTATATAGGTGCCGCTCGGCGGGGGAATGCCACCCTGGCTATACCCTGATGTGTGCTGCAAGTCTGTTGGGCCCCATTGACGGTTTTCTTGCAGGGCGGTGCTTTGCGACACATGCATCTCTTCCTTGGGTCTCCTCCCTCGTGAGGGGGAGGTCCTCCTGTGGTGGTGCTTTTTCCTGTCTTTGGGGACTTGTCTTGGGCTGATGGGTGCTGCTTGCTGCTGTGGCTTTCTGTGTGTCGGGGCGTCGGCTCTTACGTGGAGTTGGGTGTCTGTCGTGCACTTTCGGGCTTCCCTTTGGCTCTGGCGATGGGTGCTCTTCGCTGTGTGCAGGTGCGGGGGTTGGTCTCTGCGCTGGTGATTCATTGACTCCTCTGCTGTTTCGCTTTGGTGCCTTTGTTTTGGCCTCTTGGTGGTTTGTGCGTGGCCTTGGTCTGGGGTGCCGGGGCTTGGTCCCGGGGCTTCCTGGGTGGCTTTTCTGATCTTTACTGGTTCTGCTCTTGCGGTGTATCCTCCTGTGCGGCTTGTTTGTCTCTGTGCTCTGGACGCTCTGTTGGGGTTGTGCTTCTTGTGGGGGAGGATGTGGCCTTCCGGCTATGGCGATCGGCCTCGTGGCTGGGGTTGTATGTTCGAGTCTCGGCTACGACGCTGCGCTGCCTGTGTTTCTGGGCGTATCACTTGCTCTCCGTGTGCAGGCTGTCTGTTTCGGAGTATGGAGTCCTTTGTTGTTCTCCCCACCTTTGCTTTGGGCGTCTCTCATGTTTTTGCCTTGCTGGTGGGTGTGCTGTGTCTCCTTGTGCTCCCTGGCGATGATGGCTCCCACTTTTGCTCCGTTTCGCTCTTCGGGGCTTCTTGGGTGCTGTGTGTGCTGGCCTGGAGGTTTGCGCTTTTGCGCTTTTGGTTACCTGGTCGTGTTTTGCGACTCTGGCCCTGGTTTCTGCCTTCGTGGTGCCTTTTTTGTCTGCGGAGCTGTTGCTTGGTGGATTTGCGCTGCGGTCTTCTCGTTGTGCTTCGGGGCTGTGCTTGTCTTCTCGGCTCTGGTGTTGCCTTCTTGGCTGCCTGGGGCTCTCTGTCGGGTGGGGGCCTTGTCTTTGGTGGTGCCCCATCCTGCCCTCCGAGTTTTGGGGGCTGTTGTCTTCCTGCTCCCTTGGGTGCTCTGTGCTTCCCCGTTTCTGGGGGGGGTGCGGGTCTTCGTGGCTCCCTTCCTCGTTTTTTTGCTGCGGTCCCTCTCTGGGTTTCTCGCTTCTGGCCTGTCCTTGGCCTTGCCTGTGTCTTTGGGTTGCTGCTCTGGGCTCCCGTGCCTCGGGGGGTTCTGCCTTTGCTGGATTGTGGGGCCTGTGGCGGCGGTGCCTGGTTGTTTTGGACTTCCTGCTGCTGTTCTGCCTCTCCTGGTCCTTTTCCGTGTTGCCTTGCCTGCGCTTCTTCGTTGTGCCTGCGGTCACGCTTGTTTTTGCTGCTTTTCGCCCGGTTCGCCCTCTGGCCCTGTTGTTGGGGCTTGGTGCGGGAGCTCCTTGGCCTTGCCCTGGGCCGGGTGTTGCGGTCCTGGCTTCCGTGGGTTGTTGCCTTTGGCCTTTCCTCCCTGCGGTTGGCGTCTCTCCCCGTTGAGGTCGCCCGCTGGGCTTCTGGTTGGGCTTGTACCCTCCCCAGGCTCCTCTGGCTCTGTGTTGCTGGTCGGCCATCCTTTCGGGGTCTGTCCCCCTTGTGCCGGTGTGCTTGGGTTGCGCTGGTTGCTCCTCTCTGGTCCTCGCTGCTGCGTGGTGTTCTGTGTGGCTCGCCTGCTTTGGTGCCTTGGTGGAGTTTGGCTTCCCCTGGGGTGTCTTGGGTTGGCTTCTTCGCCTTCTGGCTGGGATTCTGGTGGTCCTTTTGCCGCTGTTGTGCCTCCGCTTTCCCTGTTATCCTGTTCCGGGGGCCGTGTTTCGGTCTTCCTGGTCTGCCGGCTTGCAGTTGCTTCTGCTCTCTGTTGGCTCCTGTTCTTGGCTGGTCTACGGGGCGCCCTGCTTGGGTTTGCCTGGTTGCCCTTTTCTGCTGTTTGGGCCTGGCGCTTCTTGACGGGTGTCTTTGCCTGCCTGTCGGGGGGGCTGGTACCTCTGCTTTCGGGTTCCGGTCCCTGGTGCGTGGGGTGTGTTCCTACCGTTCTGGCGATTTGATCTGTTTCTGGCTCTGGCTCCTGTTTTCCTGCTTACCTCCTCGTGGGTTTCGTTTGGGCGCTGCCGGGGCTGTTTGCTCTGGGGCCTGTGCTCTGCTGGGGCTTTCCTTTCCTTTGTGCCTTCCCACGTTTTGGGTTTTGGCCTTCCGGTCCTTCGGGTTCCCTTGCTTGGTCTTGGGTTCGCTGGGTCTTGTCTGTGTGGTTGCTCCCCTCCTCTGTTGTTCGGGGTGTGCCTTCTTCGGGCTGTTGCTTCCTGCTCCGGTTTCATCCGGTTGGCTGGGGCTGTGTTCTGGGGTTCCTGTGGTTCCTCCTGTTCCCCGTCCTCCTTGGTGTTCCCGGTCTTTTCGTCCTGGGTGGTTGCCCTTGTGGTTTTTTTGCTGCTCGGGGTTCCTGGGGGTGTTGAATCCCTTGTCGCCTTGGGGTTTGCCTCTTTCCTGTCCGTGGGCTCTGTCGCGCCTTCCGGGTTGGTTTGCTGGTGGTCTGGCTGCTGTTGCTGGCTCTTTCTGTTCGGCCTGCTACTCTTTTGGGGTTTCCGGGGGTGTTTTACTCTGGTCGCTCTGTGGTCGTGTCTGGTGCTTCCCTTCTCTT
Organism: Lissotriton helveticus; assembly: GCF_964261635.1. Classification (NCBI taxonomy): domain Eukaryota; kingdom Metazoa; phylum Chordata; class Amphibia; order Caudata; family Salamandridae; genus Lissotriton; species Lissotriton helveticus. The sequence goes on from NC_136059.1 coordinate 917,227,177, forward strand.
CTGGTTTGGTCCTTCCCTTGGTGGCCTTCTCGGCCCCCTCTTTCCGGGGCCGCCTTTGTTGTTCTTGGCTGGGTCTTGGCGTTCCTCTGGCCCGCTGGTCCCCTGGAGTTTTTCTTTCCGGGGCCGGGTTTTGTCTGGCTTGGGCTCTCTGTGCCTGGGTTTGGCTTTGGTTGCCCGGTTCTGGCTTCCTAGCCTGGTGGTTCTTAGCCTGTTCTTCTTTGGGTGGACTCCTCGCAATATTTTCTCCTTGCCTCGGTTGGCTGGTGTGTCCGTCCTCTACCCTTCTCTGGTTGGCGGTGGGGTGTTCCTGCTTGGCCTGGTTGCCCTCTGTGGTGGTGGTTCTGGTCCTCTGGTTGCTCCTCCGTTGTTTTGGTTGGGTGCTTCCTGGTTTGGTGGGGTTCCTCCTTGTCGGGACCCCCGCTTGGGGTTTCCCCGGTTCTGCCTCTTGCTTCCTGTGGTTGCTGCCTTGGGGTGTTTCCTGAGTTGGCTTCTGTCTGGTTTGGGAAGGCCGGCTTTTCTGCTTTGGTATTCTCCATGTATTTATGAATGGGACAAGTACATAAGGGACCAGGGGGTAATGCTCTATTACTTACCGGTAGTCTTCATTACTCCGGGTCCCGTTGTCCTCGTCCCATTCATACGCCCCACCCTCCCTCCCGGACGGCCGGCCTTCCTGTTTTGGGCTTGGTTGTTCAGGGAGACTGCTGGGTAAGTACCCCTTATGTACTCCCGGTGGGAGGGGCGGGGTTAGTGTCCCAGCATTCTTTTGATAGTTTTTTTCTGTCGGGAGATGGTTATCTCCATGTATTTATGAATGGGACGAGGACAACGGGACCCGGAGTAATGAAGATTACCGGTAGTAATAGAGCAATCTCTTGAGTGAAATACAGCCACATGTGTTACGTGATACCTGAAATTTTTTCAATGCTGTAAGAAAAAAAATATATACATATCTAGTTAATTATCCAAACTGCATCAATATTTTATTGCTACACATATTAATAATGTTATTGGTCAATACATAATCTTCTATTGATGGATATTCATCCAATAATTCCTTAATTATAATCGCCCGTAATTACAAATGAGTCAACAAAAGAAATTAGAAATCCAAAACAAAATACAATTCTAAAATTACACAATTCATAAGAAAATGTTTTACAACCAAAAATAAAATATAAATGTTTATTAAGGGCACAAAAGGAATAATGTATAATGAAACATATAATTGGAAATATTAGAAAATCCAACTAAGTTAGTGTTTAATAATAAACAATGTATTACTACATCTCTCCCTAATACAAAAGAGATATGTTATTCAGTTTTTTTAATTAATATTAATATCTAACCATCCTATACCTTCCACTAAATTCTACTGAAAAAGAGAAAGGAAAATCAAAACATGCTTTTATAATGATTACATGCATAAATTTGAAACAATCTAAAAATTAAAAGAAATATGGATTTTCCAGTAACCTTTCATTCATAAATGCCTGATTCAATTTAAATGGAGAATGTTAAAGGGATTGAACAATAAATAATAATACAACAAGAATGATGTCAAAGAGATCTTAATAGTAATATATGACTAAATTTAAAGAGAAAAGCCCAAAGTAACAACAGTGTGTAAACCTGTTGTGCTATAATACCTAGAATATAGTTTAAAGTTCATACGAGAATAAAGTACTATTTGCGTATAATTTCACATTGCAGTATTAACGCAAACACAAAACATGTGAAATCAATCATAAATTGAATATTTTCAATACATCATTGCTTTCTTCTAGCAAAGAATAGTTCTATATAGTACTGAGAACTTTATAAGATACATTAAACTAACTTACTTCCTTATGCCTACTACCCCTCCTGGGGCATAGGCCTTCAACCAGGACTCTCCATCCATCTCTGTCTTGGGATTTTCTTTCAATCTGACTCCAGATGTAGCCCATCTCATTGGAGTCAGCCTCGAGGCCTCCAGGTGTTTCTTGTCCTTCATGTTTTCAAGGTCAGTGAATGCCTGGTGGTGTTTGATGCAGACTTGCAGAGGTGTGATCTATCCAGCTCCAGTGTCCTTTCATGAATTCAATTCATCATGGGCACGGAGTTGGGAAGTCTTCTGCCATAGGTTATTGGTGTTAATGGTGTTTGGCTAGTGGATTTGGAGGAGTTTCCTCAAACAGGTGTTGATGAAGGTCTGGACTTTGTTGGCGGTGGTCACAATTGTCCTCAAAGATTCTGCTCAATACAGAAGTACTGGTTTTATGTTGGTGTTAAAAAGCCTAATCTTGGTTTGCCACATCAGGCATTGGACCTCCAGATTTTTTTTAGCTGAATCAAGACAGCCCTTCCTTTGCTGATTCTTGCCTTGATGTCAGCAACTGTGCCACCCTACTTGTCTATGACACTGTCTAGATAGGTGAAGGCCTCAACTTCTTCCAGTGCATTGCCTGCAAGATTGGCTGCTACTGTGCTGGCCATGTTAGCCTCCAGGATCTTGATTTTTGCCCTGTGCATGTTTAGGACAAGTTTTGTTGATGTGGCTACCTCATTAACAGGAGAACTAGGCAGATTTTGTGGATTTTCACTCCTCGAAATTCTGTGGAGTCACCAAAACACTCTGCCAAATTCGACGATGTTACAATAAAGGATGGAGTACTGCTCAGCCACCATTTTACCAGAGTCATTACCATCTCAGGCTGCATTAAGTCACTGGCAGATTTTAGCCATCCAGACAAAGAGATACAAAAGTTTAGGTAGGATGACCATTTTTGTAATTGCAATACGTCCTGTCAGGAACAACGGAAGGCGCTTCCATCGTTGGATCTTGCTCTCAATCCAATCTGTGACTTTCCCATAGTTGGCTAGCCATATTTCTTGGATGGATCTATTGATCCACATGCCCAGGTAACGAACCTCGCCTGATGCCCACTGTATGGGATACTCGGTTTCGCATTGGGTGGTGTCATCCATGAGTGGCAGTATCATGGATTCCGCCCAGTTTATTTGAATCCCTGTTAAGCCACCAAATCTAATCATTTCCCTCATGATTACATCAAAATTTTCTATAGGATCAACTAGATATATGGTCATATTATCGGCATACATGGAAATCAAGTGACCTCTGGATGTGAAGCCTATACTTCATTGTGTATGATGCTGACGGAGCCTGGCCGCCAGTGGCTCTGTGGAAATTGCGAATAACAATGGTGATAATGGGCATCCCTGCCTCGTCCCTCTCGTGATTTCGAATAGTTCCAACACCCTCCCATTCACTCTCACTCTCGACATTGGGGCATTATATATTATCTGCATCTGTTTAATGAATAATGGACTGAGCCCCATTCGGGTCAACAAGGTAAAAAGGAACTTCCACTCCAAGGAGTCTAACGCTTTGGTTGCGTCCACCGCTTGAACATGAGGAGCAAAGTAATGAAGCAGCCCAAAGATTGTCCTTAGATTCTGGGCAGTCGACCCACCGGGAATAAACCCAGACTGGTCTGGCAACGCGATGCGAGGAAGCATAAGCTGTAATCTGTTGGCCAGTAGTTTCGCATATACCTTAGTGTCTAAATTTATTAGCGGAAGCGGCCGATAAGAATCCGGTTTTGTGGGGTCTTTATCAGGTTTTAAGAGAGTGATTATGGTGGCTTCCCTCAGAGTGGGGGGTAAAATGCCTGTCTCCATTGCCTCCAGGTATACTTGTAGTGGATCACTGACATAATATCGCCAACCAAAATATAGAATACACAAAATATCAGCGTCAAAATATCAACTACAATAATATTGAATCATAATACTTATTTAAAGAAATACAAAAATATTAGGTACAAAATATCGTACATTACAAATATCGTAACAATATCGATTTAATAAATATCGTAAAAAATAATATCGTTAAACAGAAAAACAAATCCAAACTAACAAACATATTGAAAGCAAAAATATAGATAACACCAACATCTATTGTCTGACAATATCGTCTATGTAAAAATAGGCAAATAAAATATAGCTCTAACAAAACAAAGTATATTTGCATTATAATACATTTCAAAACATAAAATATTGACTTACTAATCCATATACATATAAAAATTAAATTGTCACAGAAAAAAAATTATATTCTTAAAAAAACAGTTCACAATTATAATACTTGCAGAATATAAGAATTAAAACAATGTCAAATAAATTTAAAAGAGAAAAATGAAAATAACATTTTTTCTACTAATTAATTACCAACTAACGTTTCCCTTATATGAAAACAAACAGCCCAAAAAATTTAATAAATACAAAACAACCAATGAAATGCTCACATTTCACAGTAAACCAATAACATGAAGCAACTAATTAAATAAACAGTATAAAACAACTAAATGGTTGCATCAATTTTAAACTTCTAACTCAAATGAAAGAAGAAGGTGAAACTCTGCCCAACTGTTTCCTGAAAGAATAATTCTTCAATAAATAAGTATTGCAGAACTACCCAATGTAAGTTAAACTCTACTTAAAATATAACAAAAGTAGTAGCCTAGAACCAAAACTAGTTATAAGATCAATTGAGTAACCTTCATTTTATTACCTTCATATCTCCCCCACAGACATCTCCTGAACACAGCAAAATAGTTTCTATATCTTCTCCAGTGATATATAAATCAATAAAAGTATATTTAAAATTTCTATGACACACCTACAACAATTATTAAACTAAAATCTCTAATACATACTTTATTTGTTTTCTATCTCATCTATAGAAAACTTGAAAAACATCCAAAATGTACTTCTTCAGACTAAACAACTCCACAAATTCAAAAAGTATGTATATAATTTTCAATTATTAAAAAACCCTAAAATACTAACTCCAAAATAGCTTTTCCTCTAAAAACCCTATCAAAAATAAACAAAAGAATACAGTAACTAAATGTTTTTTCTCTCACCAACAGAAAATACATCATCAAAATACAAATAAAAGCTTGAAATAATATCCTGGACATTTGAAATTACATCAAAATAAACATTTTATATATAATCGCTAAAATATAAATGCATTTAAAATATATATAACGTTTCTTATATTTAAAATAATTTTTTTCTAATCTCTCCTAGCATAACAAAGAAAAACATGACAGAAGGTGCTGAATTTGTAATGTCTCAAAAAAATAAGATGTTATTATCTTATATGGGTTATGTGTCTACACAAGAAAAGCAAAGTGGACTCAAAGTTTTTTGGAAGTGTAGCAAATACTACTCACACAAATGCTATGGTAGAGCTATTACTGAAGAAGCTACAGTTCTTTTTGTAAAAGAACATAATCACCCCCCAACGTGATTGAGGTCAGAGATGCTCTAGAAAGCATTAAAGAAGCAAGTACTAATACTGATAAACCTACCACTCAAATACTTAAAGAGGGATTATTAAAAGTACCTCAACATGCTTCTGGACAATTACCCTCAATAGATTCTTTGAAAATAACTATTGCCAGACAAAAGAAAACCAACTACAACTACAATACCTAACACTAAAACCTTTGAAGAAGTAGTTATTCCCCCAGAATTAAGCATATCCCACAATAGGAAACCATTTCTTTTTTTTTTTTTTACAACAAATGCCCTAATAACAGAATAGTTATGTTTGCTACTGCTAACAATTTAATTAAATTACAGCAATGTCACAGCTGGATGATGGATTGAACTTTCAAAACCTGTCCAAAACCATTTTACCAGCTGTACACAGTGCATGGACTGTACCAACATTCTAACATACCATTCATCTATGCCCTATTACCAAATAAACAACAAAATACATATATAGATATTCTAACTCAAATAAAACAAGAAACCATTAATTATTTCCCATAAAAAATAACTATTGATTTTGAATTAGCAATGATAAATGCTATCCTAAAAACGTTTCCACACACAGCAATCCAGGGTTGCTATTATCATTTTAACCAGAGTCTGCGGAGACATCTCCAAAAATCAACACTAAGCGGTCCAATGGAGACTCACCGCCGCGCGGAATGACGTCCGACCCGCTCCACAAATTAGGATGGCCCAAATAAGCAGACACACTGCAGCGGAGACACCGCCCAACCAGAGACGGCGGAAACTCGACAGCGGAGCGCGTTAGCAGAGACCAGGTCCACATCACCCGGTCACGACCGCCATGGACCCAGCTCTACATGTGTTTCCGGTGCTGTACCTGCTACAGCACTATCATCTAATGGGCTACTGCGGAGGCCGCCGCAGGTACGCAAATACCCAAAAACAACACACAACTCATGGGCTGACACAGGGTCCAAAACCACAACTGATACCCTGCTGTGGGAAACAACACATCCACAAGGGCACCCACACATGACCCACCTGCCACCAAGTCACACCACTGCATCTTGGACACACATCAACCGGGAACATGCAGCAACATCCCGGTCCTGGTCACGTCACCGCAGTGGTCAACACATGCACACAATGCAGTAGGCAGGGCCAGTCCAAGGAATGGGCAGGGCACAGAGACCACAGGGACACACCCCCTCCAACCACACATCAACACACCCCATCAAGTCACAGGCCAGGTGCCCTTCCTGTGCACCCCCATGCACACCAACAAGCAACAAGCACAGCAATAAGCAAGCTCAATACACACCCTGCACCACACAACAAACAACCAGGGAGACAGCCACTGCAGGAGTGGCTGACAAGGAACACACAACACCAGTGCCATACACACTGAAGGCTGCCAATACTTGCCAGCACATACACACACAAACAAACCCACACCCTGGGTGTAGCCATAAACATAACACACATAGGGATGCCTGAACAGATGCCTGCCCAAAAACAACACACAAACACTCCAGGAACACACACACAACCACATCAGAAACAGACATACCCTGTCAGCCAAACTGTAGAAAGGCAATTGGAGCACAGACACAACAGGAGTGCACAACCTCATCACTCAGGAACAAAACATACCACAAATCACACAAGAAGTGCACCATCACAGAACTACACTGCCACATGAAACCAGCCACAGATGCACATGAAATCAAAATGAACAACCCCCACAGGACATCAGGGGATGCACATCACGAAATGCCAAGGCTACATACACACCGTACTGTATGCACAACAAGCAGTGTGTGCACAACAAGCAGAACTGTCACACACAGACATGACTGACACAACTCAACACACACAACACTAATCAGCACAGCACAAACACAACAGCACACCTAGGAAGTAAAGCAATACCACAGCCAACACACATACATCCAACACAACAACAACAGATGCACCACTCTGGGATACAAGAGCACAACCATCATGACCAGAGCACTGGGCAGCACACACAGCTGAAGTGCACATGAGCAATCCTTACTCATTAAAAGCACAAGAACAGCACACATAAGCCATTGGGGAAATGTCCAGAGTGGAACATCACTCTTGGCCCAAGAACTGCACCACAAAGCACAGTCTCACACATGAAGTGATGGGGAGGCACACCTACATGTGAACCAAGTGGACAGCTGACATCAAAGTGAACTGACTTGCATGTCAGTAGTAGACATTTAAGAGGTGTACCATACACACATAGAGGGAGTGCAAATCCACCATGGGTAGGTTAAGTGGCACACATAGGGGATGGCATTACACCACACACACCATGCCATACAGGAGGATAAAAGGCACGATGTGCATGCAATGCATGAGAAACACAACCTCAATGGCAGTGTGGAGTAGCAGGGCTACACAGTCTACACAAACACACTTAAGACACATTGATGATCAAACAAACACAACACTGATGTGCAAGTCACACACTTTGCACACTCATAAGTGACCAAAACAACAAGGAGGAGTCAGACAGAACAGTATGGACACACCAACACACTGCAGAGGATACAACAGACAACTCACACATGTGCATACAATTATATTCACAGGGTACAACAATCCAAACAACAGGCACACAACTCCTGGGTGACACACGTGTATCTTTCACAATCCAGGAACACACACACATCCACACCCACTACAAAGTCACACCCTTCACACTGCACACCTCTTGACTACCCAAGAGCACACATCTCATGTAGGCCATGGGACCAGGACTAAGGTCAACACAAGATGACCATACACATACACAGCTGGGCACACATAAAGGAATAACACACATACATCATGGCATTGCCCAGCCTGCATGCAAACCTGTGCACAGCATCACACCTTGTGCTGGAAGTGTACCCCAACCTGAAATGTGAACAATGTAGCCAACAATAGCAAACCACTAAAAAGAGAACTGCATGACAGGTAAAAGAGCCATCACAGATAACACTAGTATCAGTGTCTCAATGGCCTGAAGACCCTGTCACCCCTGTTTAAAAATGTGATGCGGGCAAAGAGCGTGGCAATGTGGAAGTGACACATAGAGCATGGGGCACAGGCAACCAAATGCACACACCAAAAAAACTTTAATCAGCAAGGACATTGACAAAGCAGACAACAGGAGTAACTGTCTTTATTCACATATTGCACAGATGTGACAGTAGAACAACAGTAGACATGAGCAAGGCACAAAATGCTGATCATATGCAAGATAATCTGCACATGCAAACTCCAAACAGGAATGCCAGTATCCATGGCAGGTGGCACAGCAAGTACATGAGAGGCCGCACAGGGGAGACTGCAACACAGCAGAGCAACAGGGCCAGCGTCCATGGCACAGGGGAGAGTCCAACACAGCAGAGCAACAGGGCCAGTGTCCATGGCAGGTGGCACAGCAAGTACATGAGAGTCTGCACAGGGGAGAGTCCAACACAGCAGAGCAACAGGGCCAGTGTCCATGGCACAGGGGAGGCTCCAACACAGCAGAGCAACAAGGCCAGTGTCCATGTTAGGTGGCAAAGCAAGTACATGAGAGGCTGCACTGGTAATAGGCCAACACAGCAGAGCAACAGGGCCAGTGTACATGGCACAGGGGAGACTCCAACACAGCAGAGCAACGGGGCCAGTGTCCATAGCACAGGGGAGAGTCCAACACAGCAGAGCAACAGGGCCAGTGTCCATGGCACAGGGGAGACTGCAACACAGCAGAGCAACAGGGCCAGTGTCCATGGCAGGTGGTACAGCAAGTACATGAGAGGCTGCACAGGGGAGAGTCCAACACAGCAGAGCAACATGGCCAGTGTCCATGGCACAGGGGAGGCTCCAACACAGCAGAGCAACAGGGCCAGTTTCCATGGCAGGTGGCAAAGCAAGTACATGAGAGGCTGCACTGGGAATAGGCCAACACAGCAGAGCAACAGGGCCAGTGTACATGGCACAGGGGAGACTCTAACACAGCAGAGCAACGGGGCCAGTGTCCATGGCACAGGGGAGAGTCCAACACAGCAGAGCAACAGGGCCAGTGTCCATGGCACAGGGGAGAGTGCAACACAGCAGAGCAACAGGGCCAGTGTCCATGGCAGGTGGTACAGCAAGTACATGAGAGGCTGCACAGGGGAGAGTCCAACACAGCAGAGCAACAGGGCCAGCGTCCATTGCACAGGGGAGACTGCAACACAGCAGAGCAACATGGCCAGTGTCCATGGCACAGGGGAGACTCCAACACACCAGAGCAACAGGGCCAGTGTCCATGGCACAGAGGAGAGTCCAACACAGCAGAGCAACAGAGCCAGTGTCCATGGCACTGGGGAGAGTTCAACACAGCAGAGCAACAGGGCCAGTGTCCATGGCACAGGGTAGAGTCCAAAATAGCATAGCAACAGGGCCAGTGGACAGGGAGAAGTGCAGAGTCAGGTCACAAGAAGCTGCACAGGCAAGGTCAGAACAGCAGTGAATGACAAGGCCAGTGGGCATGGCAAAGTGCAGAGTCAGGACATGAGAAGCTGCACAGGCAAGGCCAGAACAGCAGTGAATGACAAGGCCAGTGGGCATGGCAAAGTGCAGAGTCAGGACATGAGAAGCTGCACAGGCAATGCCAGAAATGCAGTGAATGACAAGGACAGTGGGCATGGCAAAGTGCAGAGTCAGGACATGATAAGCTGCACAGGCAAGGCCAGAACAGCAGTGAATGACAAGGCCAGTGGCCAGGGAGAAGTGCGGAGTCAGGACATGAGAAGCTGCACAGGCAAGGCCAGAACAGCAGTGAATGACAAGGCCAGTGGCCAGGGAAAAGTGCGGAGTCAGGACATGGGAAGCTGCACAGGCAAGGCCAGCACAGCAATGAATGACAAGGCCAGTGGTCAGGAAGAAGTGCAGAGTCAGGACATGAGAAGCTGCACAGGCAAGGCCATAACAGCAGTGAACGACAAGGCCAGTGGAAATGGCAAAGTGCAGAGTCAGGACACGAGAAGCTGCAGAGGCAATGCCAGAACAGCAGTGAATGACAAGGCCAGTGGGCATGGCAAAGTGCAGAGTCAGGACATGAGAAGCTGCACAGGCAAGGCCAGAACAGCAGTGAATGACAAGGCCAGTGGCCAGGGAGAAGTGCAGAGTCAGGACATGAGAAGCTACACAGTAAGTGTGTTTGACTGTACCCTTCCATGGCCAGCAACACACCCAGGTTATAAACAATGGGCAGGACTAGCACTCCTGTATAAGCGACAGGTGTATGAGGGGGACTACCACTCACTCGTGGCTGTCAGGCGGACTTGGAGCTGGCTGTGTGTCCCGGGCAGTAGGGCCTCTTGACTGGGGAGACAGAGGCCCAGGTGATGTAGGGGTATCAGTGGCTTGGCAAGCTGGAGGGCTGTTTGGACCAGGTGGTGTAGTGGCACGTGGAGGTGGAGTCATGCAGACCAGTGACACAGTGTGGGTGGGAGAGGTTTGAGGGGTGCCCTTCCACTTCTTGGGAATTCAAAAATGCCTTCCCTGTACTCCTTCACCTGCTTTACTGGGCTTGGAATTGAAGTTGATGTGGCGGGGGAATGTGGCCCTAAGCCCTTACTAGGTGTACCCTTGCCATACAACACCTCCTCAGTGGGCATTGACACTGCATGAATAGCTCTGCGTGAAGTTTTAGGGCCTGGAGAGTCCTTCACTGGTGATGCCTCTGGGGCATGGGAGCCTGATGCCTGCTTCCTTGCTTTTTTGGCCTTGCTCTTCCCTGACGGGCTCTTGTCTTTGCACTCTGGGCTGGCTCTGCTCTTCTGTGGGGATGGTGTCTGTGGTGGGACCGCTTGGATTGTTTCTGCTCGGTGCTTCTTGTGCTGTATTGTGACTGTGACCCATGGGAACCGTGGTCGCTATCTTGCTGCAGATGCTCCTTCAGATGTGCATCCAGCTCAGGATGAGTCACTGCCAATATGCGGCCCATCAGTGGTGTCATGTTGCGCCGTGCCAATTGCCCAATGTGTGGTAGCAGACCCAATGTCATCTCTGCCACGTTCTTTGCCAGCCGGCTGATGTCGTCCCACCTCTTGTGGCAGTGGGTGCATCGTCGGTTGGATACCCCCAGGGCTCGCACCTTTGCTGCAATGGCCCACCACACAGCCTTACGCTGGTGTACCTTGAGCTGCAGCCATGGGAGAAAAGAAGGGGCAATGATCAGTGACACAGTGTCTACATCTATTAGTACAGTAGCAAGACACAGACTCATTACCAATTGTAAATCCCTCCATTCCAAACTGGGGTACACCTCACAAGGGCACTCTGCATGGGCCAAACAGATATGATTGCATGTATTTATGAGGGCGTACAGGGTCCCTGATAATCTCACACACATGCAGGATGACTGCACTGAACCCCCTCAGTGGCTTGCACACATCTCCAGGCCTATGATTGTCTGGCCACTACATACATCATATATCTACATGTGTCTGTCTGTAGAATCACTGTGTGCATGACTGGGCATCATTAAATGAGCATTTCCTGTGAACATATGTGTGTGGCATTGGGGCACATGGATTCACCAACAAAATAGCCATCTACACAAGTGTGGTTGTGTGCAATTATACAGGGCTGAGATGGTGCATATTTTTATTTCAGTGTGGATGAACAAGAGGAAGAACCCAGTAAGTGTAGTGATGTCATCTCGTCTTGGTGGGTGGGAAATGGGCATAGCCTCTGGGTTCACACTGAGTCGGACAACAGGGGCACACAGACACAATCAGCCGAGCAATTATTGTCCTGGCACCTGCATGTCCAACATCCTGTGGCTCTGTTTGGCTGACAATGTAACACACTCCACTCAGACATACAACTGCAGGCAAAGTAAACCGTGACATTGAGACACACACACTTCCACAGCATGTTTGTCAGTGTATGACGCAACCCCACACCCTCAGGCATATACTGCAGCAGTACAACTACATGTCCGACCCCCCTGCCCTACATCTCCCTTTACGATGAATTACCACAACATTGGGTGCACCATACAGCCTTGGGTACTGTGCCAGCACCTCGTCCACAAGGACCTCTAGCTCCTCGCTTATGAATGGACTGGCACGGATCTTCTCTGTACTTGCCATCCCTGTGGACATGGAGCACCTGTGGGTTGGTGGTGAGGGGTCCCAGGCAGCAGGCTCTGGAGGCAGCAGCAGGAGAGGGTCCCAGGCAGCAGGCTCTGGAGGCAGCAGCAGGAGAGGGTCACAGGCAGTAGGCTCTGGAGGCAGCAGCAGGAGAGGGGTCTCAGGCAGCAGGCTCTGTGAGCAGTGGAAATGTGGGGCTCACTCCCACAGATTTATAGCCACCTGGGGTCGTTTCTATGGTGCCAAGCTGCAACAATTGGTTGTCCTGGTCTGCCTTTTTCAAAAGCATCCAATGACCGCCTACGCGATTTTCAAAACTGCATCATGTCACCGTTATCATCACTCCCATTGGCTGTAGGCAATGCTCCATGGCGGTGATGAACCGCAGGGGCCCGGGGTGCACTACCGCTATGGTGCATCTTACAAACCTATTCAATGACCACCTTCGCGGTGGCGGAGCACGCCTTCCGCAATTTTCAAAACTGCATCATGTCACCGTTATCATCACTCCCGTTGGCTGTAGGCAATGCTCCATGGCGGTGATGCACCGCAGGGGCCCGGGGTACGCTACCGCTATGGTGCATCTTACAAACTAATCCAATGACCGCCTCCGCGGTGGCGGAGCACACCTTCCACGATTTTCAAAACTGCTTCAAGCCACCGCAATCATCGCTCCCATTGGCTGTAGGCAATGCCCCATGGCGGTGACACACCGCCGGGGCCAGGCAGTAGCTACCGCGATTTGGGTGGTGGAGCATGCCCACTGCCATTTGGGCATGTCTCCATGCCAATGACTACCACACTTGTGAAGGGGGTGGTGTTGGTGTCACACCGCCGTGGCCAGGCGGTAGCTATCGCAATTTGGGTGGCGGAGCATGCCTACCGCCATATACCCACGTTCCCATGCCAATGACTACCGCACTTGTGAAGGGGGTGGTGCTGGTGTCACACCGCCATGGCCCGGCGGTAGCTATCGCGATTTGGGTAGTGGAGCATGCCCACCGCCATTTGGGCATGTCTCCATGCCTAGGACTACCGCACTTGTGAAGGTGGTGGTGCCACTGTGGCCAGGCGGTAGCTAACACAATTTGGGTGGCTGAGCCTGCCCACCGCCATTTGGGCATGTCTCCATGCCAATGACTACCGCACTTGTGAATGGGGTGGTGCTGGTGTCACACCGCCGTGGCCAGGTGATAGCTACCGCAATTTGGGTAGCGGAACATGCCCACCGCCATTTGCGCATGTCTTTATGCCAATGACTACCGTACTTGTGAAGGGGTGGTGCTGGTGTCACACCGCTGTGGGCAGGCGAAAGCTACCGCGATTTGGGTGGCGGAGCATGCCCACCGCCATCTACCCATGTCCCCATGCCAATGACTACCCACTTGTGAAGGGGATGGTGCTGGTGTCACACCGCCGTGGCAAGGCGGTAGCTACCGCGATTTGGGTGGCGGAGCATGCCCACTGCCATTTGGCATGTCTCCATGTCAATGACTACCGCACTTGTGAAGGGGGGGTGCTGGTGTCACACCGCCATGGCCAGGCGGTAGCTTCCTGCGAATTGGGTGGCGGAGAATGCCCATCGCCATCTACCCAGGTCCCCATGCCAAGGACTAGCATCAACACCTCATCACCCGCTACTTCACTTGAAGGTGGGTGAGGAGGTACAACTTGTACTTTGTCTGGTGTGATTGCTGTTGTCGTCAAGGGCTATGTGTGGATGGTACAGACAGGCACACGTAGAGTCACCTGTGTGTGGAAATGTGGCAGTGACTTTTTACCTGTGAAGGTATACAGAACTGTTTTTTGACACTTGTTGCACATTGTGTTGTCTGCCTGTTGACTTATTTAGATGGTTGGTGCAGTGTAATGTCTCTGATGCCACACTCATGCCAGTGACTGTTCTGTTGTGTCTCCCTAGGTGCCTCGAAATTATCCAGGCCTACCTACTGTACATCTTTTAGATACATTATGGACATTTTGAACACTGTAAATATTGCACTAAAGTCAAAGCTGCACCAATTGAAGTGTGTAAGGTATTTTATTTACAAAGTTGACATGTGAGGGGTGCGGGCAGATTCACATGAAGGTGGTGATGGAGCAGTGAGTTGACAGTCATGGTAAATGAGATGTAAGAGTAGACACCACATGGATGTGGTGACCCAGTCCAACAGACAGGGGCCATTGACAAGGCAGTGTGGGGAAGGACAGTCCAAACAGTCAATGCAGTAGGGAAGAGGGTTGCCATCTGGGCTGGCTCCGTGTCTGGCGTTTGGCTGGTGCTTTGCCTCCAGAGACTTCCAGTCTCTTCTTTGGACGCCCCCTTGGTCACTTGGCTGGGGGGGACCTTGCAGCATGGCCAGCGGCGTTTGAGGACTCACCCCTCTCTGTGGCCGCAGGGGAGGATGGTGCACTGTCATCCTGCAGCACAACAGTGGGGGGTGGAGGATTTGTTTGGGACACAGGCCTGTCCCTCAGTAGCACCACTTGGTAAACAGGCCTCACAAGCAAGATGGCTACCTACCTGTAAGTTTGTTTGGTGAACAATGCAATAGCTTCCAAGTGCTCCTGTGTGGGGGAGGGCTCTATCATACTCAGGTGTGGGACAGGGTGCATGGTGGGAGTAGGAGTGAAGGCCTCCCTCCCCAAAACAGGCCTCACAAGCAAGATGGCTACCTACCTGTGAGGTGAGGGTGGACAATGCAATGGCTTCCAGGGGCTCCTGGGAGAGAGGGGATGCTCCATGCTGCAAGGGTTTGGGACTTCAGGTATGGTAGGAGTAGGAGTGCAAGCCTCCCTCCCCCAAACAGGCCTCACAATCAAGATGGCTACCTACCTGTAAGTTTGTTTGGTGAACAATGCAATGGCTTCTAAATGCTCCTGGGTGGGGGAGGGCTCTATCCTGCTCAGGTGTGGGACAGGGGGCATGGCGGGAGTATGAGTGCATGCCTTCCTCCCCCAAACAGGACTCACACGCAAGATGGCTACCTACCTGTAAGTTTGTTTGGTGTACTGCAATGGCTTCCAGGTACTCCTGGGAGGGAGGGGGCTCCATGCTGCGGGGGTGTGGGGCAGGGGGCATGCTGGAAGTAGGAGTGCAGGCCTCCCTCCCCCAAACAGGCCTCACAAGCAAGATGGCTACCTACTTGTGAGGTGAGGGTGGACAATCCAATGGCTTTCAGGGGCTCCTGGGAGGGAAGGGGTGCTCCATGCTGCAGGGGCGTGGGACAGGGGGCATGGTGGGAGTAGGAGAGCAGGCCATCCTCCCCCAAACAGGCCTTACAAGCAAGATGGCTACCTACCTGTAAGTTTGTTTGGTGAACAATGCAATGGCTTCCAAGTGCTCCTGGTTGGGGGAGGGCTCTATCCTGCTCAGGTGGGGGACAGGGGGCATGGTGGGAGTATGAGTGCATGCCTTTCTTCCCCCAAACAGGCCTCACACGCAAGATGGCTACCTACCTGTGAGGTGAGGGTGGACAATGCAATGGCTTCCAGGGGCTCCTGGGAGGGAGAGAGTGTTCCATGCTGCTGGGGTGTGGGACAGGGGGCATGGTGGGAGTGGTAGTGCAGGCTCACTGTGCTCATGCTCCCATGGTTATATTGCAAAAGATGTTTAGGGTACATGGGAGTGGGTGTCTGTGGGATCTGTGGGACAGGGTTTTGTGGGTGTGCGGTGCAGATGGATGTGATTTGTCTGGTGTGGTGTGTGATTTTGGATGTGCAATACAGTACATATCAATGTATTGTTTAACATTTGTTTGTACTTACCAACCTCCACTCCCCCGGATACTCCTGTGAGACTCTCAGGAGGCAGTATGGCAAGCACCTTCTCCTCCCATGGTGTGAATGTTTTCTGAGGGATGTTCTGTGTTCTCTTGCCTCTCCTGGCTGGTCTGGTGTGTGCCCTTCTCTTCTGGAGTGTAAAGGGGCTGGTTTTATACTCTGCTGTCAGGTGTGTTGTGGGAGTTGTCCTGGAAAATGTATATTTTTGTTTGGCCTTTATTTATTTCATTTGTATGTGTTTTGTGTATTTAGGGGGCATGGCTACTTTTTTTTGTGCAATGTTTGCCTTTGTTGTGGTGTTTTGCATCGTCCGCCATGTTTTGTGAGGATCGTCCGCTGCGGTGGTCATGCTGAAGCTCTTCTGCTGGCTCTCCCATTCACTGCAGTGTGCTACCGCGGTGGACAGAAACAGCAGTTCGTACCGTGGGACCATCGGGGATATGCTAATTTCCTGTGCGGTGTATCCGCTTTGCCGCGGTCGATTTTTGGACGTCAGCGCCCGCATTGGCGGTTGTTCCTAATTTGACCGCCGGTTTATCCGCGGTCCTGGCGGGCGGTTGTTTTCCCCCTCCATGGCGGTCGGGGTGGTTTGCGACCACCATCCTAATGGGGCCCTACGTGTACAATATGCTACAGATAGCACTTTTGCCTACCAGGTTAAAAAACTAATAGCACTAGCATATGTACCTGTGACCGACGTAGCAGAACACTACAGTATTCTAATAGACAGCCCCTATTACAAAAGGAATGCAGACAAATTAGCATCACTCCAAGGGCCCCAGTAGGATGTCGGGTGGATCGCCACCGCCATGCGGGCGGTGGCAATATGCCCGACATCCTTCCCCGCCTGCCACCCATTTCCCCCCGCCATATTACTATGTGGTGGCGGTGATCCATATTAGGAAGGCAGATAGAGAAAAGGGGGGGTTTTACCCAAGAAAATCCACACGGGTTGGGTGCTAAGTGATGTACAAAATGAGGGTCCCTGTGAACTGTGTACATATTATTCACTTTTATTTGAATCAATGATAACAAAACAGTAGACACATTGTAAACTAATCACAATGAGCAAATACTGCAATTTACAAGTTAGTGCCCCAAAGCGGCGCGAGTACGTAGAGGTCACCCTTCCCGCCACGGAGATTTGGAAATACGAGGCCACGGAGAGCTGATTTAGGAACTCTGAAAGCAGTTGCTTGAAACCATTGAGACATGAGATTTCGAAATACGAGGCCACGGAGAGCTGTTTTAGGAACACTGAAAGCAGTTGCTTGAAACCATTGAGACGCGAGTGTTTTGACTCAAGTACGAAGTACCCGCCCTGATTAGAATCTGATGAATTTGAGAAAGTGCAATCCCGCTATTGATTAGTGAATGGAGATACCTCCACGTACCATGAAACTATAGTGCACTCTCCTTTACACCCTTGTCCTGATGAAGACCCCGATGTGAGGCCTCAAGTACGCCTACTGCTGTAGCGTGGGGTCGAAACGTCGACGGCTACCTTCCTTTCCTCTCAGTTGACACCCCCTGCATGTTCTGGATATTACATACCAGTGTCAATATAGATTCTTTTGATAAATAATGGGATAATTTATGAATCCTCGCTCTGGCTCAGGGATCTGAAGCCGATTCATTATTGGTATAAAACTCAACAATTTAAAGATTTTGATATAACTTTTAGTCACGGATATTATCATTCTTACTTATTCTTTTCTTTCTCACAGCATCACGCTACCCCACTTTTTCACCCTTCTTCTTTGGGGCACTGATATTATAACTTGTAAATTGCAGTATTTGCTCATTGTGATTAGTTTACAATGTGTCTACTGTTTTGTTATCATTGATTCAAATAAATGTTAATAATATGTACACAGTTCACAGGGACCCTCATTTTGTACATCACATATTAGGAAGGCAGCAGGATCATGCTTTTCCGTGGTGGGCATGCGGGAATCTCCTGTGGGGGCCCGTTGTGGGCCCCGAGGGATTCTGGGGGGTGGGGGGGCGCACTTCATTGTACAATGTGGCAGGCACCGCACGGTGCCTGCCACGTTGTGCACTGAAGTGAGCGACGTGCATTTTTAGCATGGTGGTGGGCGGTGCTTTCAGCACCACCCGCCGCAATGTTAAAAATGTGGGATATGCCCGCCAGTGTGGCGGGCGCATCCTAATGGCCCCCACGGGACAACCGCCCTTATGGCGGGCGGTCCCGTTTTTCATCGCGATGTCCGCCTTCCATCCTAATGGGCCCCCTAGACTACTTTGAGGACACATTGGTTGGGAAGACTGCACCGATCTGGACATAGAAGGCAACCAAAGTTCCACATCCCTTGGTGGAATGTGTACCTAAGTACACTAAACAAAGAAGCCAAAACAAATATTAGTATTGAAGGATGGCATAATGCCTTCCGAACAACTACAAGTAGAGGGAAAACTACCCTACAAAAACTACTTCAATCTATACAGAAAGAACAAAGCTATCAAGAGTTACGCATGGAACAATCTGTAACTCAAATTACTCCTAAATTAACCAAACAAACTAAAAAAATGTTTCAACTACTACAAAGTCAGGTTACCCTATACCCATCAACAAGAGGCCTAGAATACCTAGCTCTAATAGCCAAAAGCATCCTATAAATTACCTATCCACAAGTTAAAAAAACAGTATTGTACAAAATAATCAGTTAACAAACATAAATAAATATTATATTTTCAGAAATGATCTATATTTTTCATACATATTTTATTTAATAAAGTAAATATATATGTACAATTATAAATTATTTATCAAAATATAATATACATCACATCCAATTATAACAACATTTCCCACCCTAATAATTAAAAAAAAATAAACTTACAATTCATGTAGCAGTAGAAGATGTACTCCAACAAGCAATAATCTTTACATTGGACTGGTGATCCAGGGTATTTATAAAAAATGGCCAAAAACAAAATGCAAAAATGAAATATCTCCAATCAAAATCGATCCACTATAAATCCAATATATTGAAACCCTCAAAAACCCGAATAAATGTAAAAATAGTAAAAAAGCGCTCCAGGAAATCCCGGAAAAATAAAGTGTGATAACTTTATTAATTAAAGCAACATATACACGCTTTAAAAAACCAACGTATATTCGAAACCCTCAAAAACCCGAAAAAGATTTTAAAAAGTAAATAATCGCTCCAGGAAATCACGAAAAATGAAAGAAAGGGTAACAATATTAGTTAAATCAACGAATACACATTTTTCTTTAAAAAAAATGCATCCTTTTCCCGAACGTAACCGCGATTAACAGGAACCTGCAAAAAATATCGAAAACATACCCACATACCCACCCACACAAAAAACCCAATAACATTCATTAAATAGAATAACATCAAATTAAAACATAAAAACAACACATATTAATAACATACACTAGGCCTAAAACACAAACTCACGACACCTCCGTAAAACATTACTAACACCTAAAATAGACCAAAAACACGACCAGATAACCAAAAGTTCACTGCAAACCTTCTAACTACACTTAAACATTAGTATTTTCTAACATATAATACTTAAAATTCTCCTTACCTTGCTCAACACAACGTAGCTTCCAACTGCGAGCTTCTGCAGTCTTGATTAAAGCAAAATAACATTACACGGTTACAAAATAGTCCCAGTGAAATAAAAATGGGTGCTTAACTGTATTACATAAAAGGAAACAAATGAAAAACATGGATTATACTTAACTGTAAATGTTACAAATATTTTTCTATATGTTTAACAATTACTGTGTAATTAATTATCCTTTGTAAATTAATAATAATAATTAATTACAAATTAATATTTATTATTATTATTAATGTATATATATTTTCTTTATACAAGAATTATACAAAATACATATCAAGCATTTAAAAAATAGGAAAAAACTTACCTGTTTAAAAAAATATGTTTATACAAGAAAACAATGTAATAATTAATAATATTAATATATTTTATATATTAATATTATTAATTAAATGTTTAATTACACACAATACCAATATTTTTTCTCAAACTGTTAATTATTGTGAATAACAACATCATACTGTTGCAACATTTTTCTGATGAGAAATATACTGCATATATTTATAGTAAAAAATAAAAATGCATTAAAAAAATGTCATGTTTTTATTTGAGAAACTGTTATAAAATGAAAAATATATATATCTTTTTTTAATCATTATAAATACTTAGGTTATTTGAAATTCTAAGTTATCAAATATTGTTTAGCTTAAACTTCAGCATGAATAAATGAATATGTTCATATTTTCTGCATTTTGACTAATGTATAATCCATATTGTGAATAAAAAAATTGAAACTATTCCTCTCTACTTACTTCTAAAAAAATACATTTTGTTTTAAAAAAATGTGTTTTTATTTAAATGTTTATGTAATAATATATAATATTTTACTTACATGTTTTTAATCTACAAGTATAATTTTAATACATAAATGAAAACATAATATTTTTCTCTCTAAACTATAAAATACACTATAATATAATAAAAGTACATAATAATTACACATAATATAATTTATAATATTCTATATATTGTAAGTACACATATTGAAAAATTTATACAAATACCAATATACATTTTTTAAATACAAAATCAATTACATGAACACATTATTAAAATATTATTAAAGTTAATAATAACTTTTAAAATATGTTGTACATAAATATAAATCATTTTTTAGTTCCAAAAGACTTAACTAAAAATAACAAAAGGCAGTTGACACTAACCATATATAATTTACTATTCCCACGCCAGTTAAGTTAAAGTCAGGGAAGGTGCTGGACAATGACCATATATAATATACTATTTCCACTCCAGTTGGGTGAAAGTCAGGGAAGGTGCTGGACACTGACCATATATACTTTACTATTCCCACTCCAGTAAGGTGAAAGTCAAGGAAGGTGCTGGACACTGACCATATATAATTTACTATTCCCACTCCAGTTAAATTAGTCAGAGAAGATGCAGGACACTAAACAGCATATTTAGTTGAAATACATTTTAATTTTTAAAAGTAGAATTTTTCTACATTTTACTTAAATTTTAAAATATTTAATAATTTCATAATATAAATGTTACAAAACTCCCTACCTTAACACTAAATAACCAAACATCCAACTCCTAAGAAATATAAATTCCAAATTAAATTAAAAAATTCTAATTAAACAAATTCAAATTTAAAATGAAAAATTCAAAACTTTAACACATTAGAAATATGAAATTTAAAATGTTATGAATACAAATCTTTTTCAAACAATCCACACCCTTATACCCTACTAATACAAAGTCACACTCCTAAAACATAACTACAAATTCAAAAAGTAAACTAAAATTTCACAATATATAATTTCGAAATTAGAAAAATTATTTCTAAATTGTAAACAATTAGAATTGTTAATTTTGACATTTAATGCAACATTAAATACAAATATTTTTAAAACACTCCCCGCCCTTATCCCCTAATAACCCAACACCCCGCTCCTAAAAAATAATTATAAATTCCAAAATTAAAATACAATTTCAAAATATATCAATTCAAAATTACAAAAATAAATTCTAAATTTGAAAGAATTAGAAATTAAAATTTTAAAATGTAATGCAAATTTAAAAACAAATATTTTAAAACACTCCCCACCCTTATCCCCTAACAACCCAACATCCCGCTCCTAAAAAATAACTATAAATTCCAAAATAAAAATAAAATTTCAAAATATATAAATTAGAAATTAGAAAAATAAATTCTAAATTTGAAAGAATTAGAAATTAAAATGTAAAAATGTAAGGCAAATTCAAAAACTAATATTTTTAAAACACTTCCCACCCTTATCCCCTAATAACACAACATCCTGCTCCTAAAACATATCTTAAAATACATTTTTAGGGAAAATTATAACATATATTAAGACAATTAATATAATCATAAATTAATAATCAAAAATCGATATTTTAAACATTCTATATATTATTTTTCTATATTTTTAACAACACTAAAAAATCGATATTATATACAAAAGATATTACCAAATTGATAGTTTATACTTCCATATTTATAACTTTACAATAAAACGATATTTATTATATCGATATTCTATACTTCGATACTATGGTAATATCGATATTTTTACTTTGATATTATTTACATTCGATATTAAAAATGTGATATTATGTCCACTTACCACTTGTAGGAGACGGGGAGCAAGGATATCAGCATATTCTTTATAAAAAGCTGCGGTCAACCCGTCTGCTCCCAGGGACTTGTCTGCCGGCATACTGCTTATCACTTGACGAACATCTTCCACCATAATGGGCAGATCCATATATTCACGCGCTCCTCTGCTGAACCATGCCAGTGCAACCGTGTCTAGGTAATCCGTTATATCCTATTGGACCAAGTCAGTGTGGGAAGTGTACAGTGTTCAGTAAAAGTGGGACATTATTTGAAGAATTTCGCACGGGTTTCTAGCCAACTCACCACTTTCCATTTGTAATCCTCTAATGTTGTTAGATCCCCTTGGGGTTCGGAGCAGTCCTGTTAATGTTCTCCCTGCCCTATCACCCTCTCTGTATCTTCTCGCTTGTGTATGCTTGTACATATATGCTGTTTCTCTCTCTGCCTCTGGTTGGAATTCAGTCAATTTTGACCTAAGTTGGGCCGTGACAGCTGAGGACGGAGTGTCTTGGAGTTAATGTTTGAACTCTCCTATCTCACGCTCCAATCTGTGTAGGGTGTTTCATATGTCTCTAAGTACCCAGTCTTTAATGCTATACAGGTGCCCCTTGTAACCACTTTAAATGCTTCCCACAGCGTCCCCGGGGAGTTCACGACCCCTTGTTTAAAGTGAAATATTTGATGCGTTTTCCCGTAATTCCTCTCTGAAAACTTGGTCCAGTAATGCACCGGTTGAAAATCGCCAGCTGAAAGGTTGCCGATAAAGCGGTGGGATTTGCAATTTCATCAGCGTGGGCGCGTTATCAGATAAGGTGTGCGAATAGTGTTTTGCCTCCAACACCCAAGTGTGCAGGTCTCTAGAGGCCAGCCAGAAATCTAACCTGGTCCATGCATTTCGGTGATGTGTCATGCACGTACCTTCCCTAGCCAACGGATTAAGTGTTCTCCAGGAGTCTACGAGATTAAGGTCCTCTATTATGCCCATCAGCATTTCAACGGCCTTTGGATGATGGTCGCGTGATGCACCCTGTCTATCCGCTGCATGTGACAGTACAACATTGAAGTTTCCTCCCCATAAAATCGCTATATCACCCAGCGTTTGGCTTTTCTGCCATAGATGTTGAAAAAAGGCAGGGCTGTCTGTGTTGTAGTCATATACGTTTATGATTGCCACAGGAGTGTTTAATAGTGAGCCTTGTAATATGATATAACGTCCCTCGCTTTCTAGAATTTTGTGATGTGTTTCCCATTGAAGTCCCCTGCGAATAAGGATCGCCACTCCCCTCGCATAGTTCGAAAAGCCCGCTTCTACCACCTCACCCCATCAGTTATGTTTGAGCATGTTAGCGGCTGCAGGCGTTAAATGAATTCATTGCAGCAGATATACGTCGACTGCATGTCGTAATAGCAAGGAGTGTACCAGCCTGGCCTTCTTGCGATCATTGAGGCCTCTAATATTCCAAGAGATACATGTGAGTGCTGTCATTCAGAAAGTAGGTAGTGTAGACACAATTGGGGCATCGTAAACACACCTGTAAGCAAGGTATGGGAGAATGTGTGCAGTGTGGAGACAGTGTGCCAGAGGACGGACCTAAGTTCCAAGTCCACCCATATGAATGCATTAGAATGTATCAAACAGTGTCGGTGCATGAAGTGTGGTATTTGACAAGGCAGAACATGTAGACAAAACCCTACCCTTCCCTCCCCCCTCCCACACCCACCCTCCAATCAGGTTGTGTCTCTTCCCCCCCATAACTGCAAACATGGTCCACAGGGGTAAACTCAAGGGAGTCATCCCAGTGGGGTATGTGAGTCCGCCGGCGAACTGCCTTGCACTCATGGCAGGGTGGCTGAGGGCTCAACACATCTCCGCAATCCCATAACAACAGTCGACCGCCTATTCCTGTAAAGCAACCTGTAGAGCAACCTCTAGTTTACAGTAAACAGACCAAACATGTCTAATACCACTGGATATATTCAATTAACAGTACCACAACAATCACCATGAGGCACTTATCTGCGTATCCAGCGTGTAGGCCCCATCACTACGTTCATGGCCCGTAGTTTCTTGTCTATTTCCGTTTGACCCTCTTCCGTTTCTTTCACTCTTGTTTCCAAGAAGCTTACACAGCCTTCTTGTTTGTCCATTCGTTGCGTGTTCCTGTCCATCCTCTCCGCGAGTGAATCCATCTTGGTGTCCGGGCCTTGGAGACTTGATTTTAGGTCTTTGAACATAGCACGGATGTTGTCTGCTGGTGTTTGACTTGCGGCCATCTCGTCAGATTGATCCTGTTGGCTGGGTTCGCCATCTGCCCCCTTAGCTGATTTCTTATTGAAGTTGATCTTTGGTTGACGGGTGTCGGGCTTGCCCATAGTTGACCTTATTATCACCACCGCCTATTCCGTAACATTGTTGTCTGCTGGTGTTTGACTTGCGGCCATCTCGTCAGATTGATCCTGTTGGCTGGGTTCGCCATCTGCCCCCTTAGCTGATTTCTTATTGAAGTTGATCTTTGGTTGACGGGTGTCGGGCTTGCCCATAGTTGACCTTATTATCACCACTGCCTATTCCGTAATGTCAATTTCGCAAGGCAGTACATTCCAATCTTAATCCAACGGGCATGCACAATCCCTTTCTGGGCAGGACTTCCTCTACGCTGACATCGATATTCCTAGAGAGGGCCTCTGATAAATTACGTGGTTCCTGTTGTCGCAAATGTCTGTTTCAAAACTGGGGGGGAGAGGGAGGATCATCGCATCTCACATGCACAGTTATGGCCTGCCAGTCCCCAGCTGGAGATAAATGAACTACCAAGGGAATGCCCCCTACCATGGCGATATTCCTCCCATGTAAAGCTCCTTCCCGTCTCCACCTCCAAACTGCGGCCTTTCACCCTGCGTTGGCCTTATCCCAATGAGAGCAGGTGAATGTAATAGTGGCTTGCTACCACCTCCAGGGGTACTGTCTTAGTGTGCTGGTGACTTTAGTCATGCAGTTTTGCCATCTCCTTTTGAATCTGTCATGCCGTTCTCCCAGCCGTGTTTCGGGGGTACCACCTACGGCAATAAACTGCTGCCATGTATATTCACCAGCCCGGATTACACTTACTGGGGTCTCCAGTATGGCAGCGTTTCGTGTCTGGCTCTTTCATCCACACCTTTTGTGAGTTGAACAGCATAAGGGAGATCCCTCACTGCCAAGTCGGGTTCCCCACAGCTATGTGCGACCATTCCGCTGCTCGACTAAGCCACGCCACTCTGAAATTACCATACTTTAAAAGTGAAATATGAGATGTACTTCAAGTTACTGATTTGGAGATTCCAATGTTAAGATAACAAATCATTGGTTACCACTTGGATACAGTTACAAAAAATGTATAGCATCCTTCTAATGAGTTCATATATTCAGGGTCACTGGAATTATGCAGGAGAGGAGCACCAAATTATGCAGCATGGTTGACTAAATTATTGCGCTAGAAAAGGAAAATTATTCAGCATAATGCTGAAGATTTTTTATGGTATTACTTCATTTTTTCATGCTTTTTACACATGGCAATACTGTCTGAGTAAAGATTTAATCTCATTAGTACCAGTTCAACAACCAAATACAGAAATAAGGAACTGAAAGTTGACCAGTTAACCTTTTTGAAAGGCCTTCCACAGTGTTAGAATATTTTGATCCGTTTGCTCTAGAAACTGATATTTTGTTAAATTCTGCAGATTTTGCAGCAGATGAAGAATTGTGTGGCAAATGTGGTAAGTCCATAATTATGTCAAAAAGAAGAAGCCACATAATCATGTAATTCCAGTGGCATTGCATATATGATAACAGCAAAATGACCAATAATCACTTAAAAAGTACACAATTCCCTATGAAGATGAAGACCAACTTTGGTACAATGCAATTATCTATTCATTTGGTCTCACATTCTCTCAGTGCTTGCATTTCATCCCCGCCTCTTCTTTCTGTAAGGATCTGTTGAATACCCTAAACTCTTATGTTACTTATATATTTGTGTTTAAGTGTTGACCAAACAGGCGAATTATCCCTATTAATAATTTCCCTTACATGTTTTTTATGGTATGCTTTTACTGTTCTTTTAGTGGAACCTATGTGCATTTTATTACTAACAATAAATAATGTAGACAAAATCATTTGAAGTATAATTTATTAACTTATTATTACTGTACTTCTTCACTTCATTATAGTCATATAATACAGTACATTTGTATATAGTATATTTACCACGTGCACAGGTTTTACATTCATGAAAACCTCTTCCTGCATCTGGTAACCTATTTTTTTACAGGTGGTGCAAAATAACCCATAGTCTTACTCAGGCTGAATGTTCACCTTACGGATGTAGCTTTTCTAAATGCTATTTTTGGTCTGCATGTAATCAAGGAGCAAAGGTTTGCATCTAATGGTAGGAGATGTCAATGTTTTTTTAAGAATAAAGTTTAATTTAGAAAGGTCTAGGTAATAGGTTACAACAAACCTTAATTGCTGTTCCATCACATCTTCTTTCTTCTAGTAGTTCTTGTCCATTAATACTGTGTGCCCTTCATTTTGCTTCTAGGAGTATCTTCACTGTATATTTTCTTTCTTAATACCTCATCATTGTTTTTTGTGATCTTCTTCACACACATCTAACACACTATACTTTCTTTTAGCTTTAATTTCAAAATACCAAGATGTAACCAAAACAACAAAAGTCAGTATATCCTTCAAAGGTTGTGAACATGATCGGTTCAAATCTTTTTTTTTGTCCTTGTCGCGCCCTCTCATTCTAACTCGCATGGGTTCCCCCCACAACAGATTATTGCTGTTCCGAAATAGCCTCCCCAGGCTCAAAGACACAGCAGGCAAGGCTTAGACATTGGACCTCCTAGTTATTTGCCAATCAATGTAGTAGTTCCAGACCCTCTCATGGCTCCGGGGATCACAGGTTATGTCTGTCTGAGTTATTAACTTAATATTTTTGAAGAATCTCCAAAAAGTGGTGCATTTGATGAGTTCCATAGCCTATATATCTCTCGTCTTGCCAGCAGTACCACATGAGTTCAAACCACAATAGCCACCAGGACTGATCACAAAAAATACAAGTTGAGGGCTTACCTCTATATGATGCCCTGTTATATCTCTGATGAAATTACATACAGTATCCCAGGAGGCCAATGCTGAACATTGCATGAACATGTATATATCATCTGCTTTTACGGCCTTGCATTTAGGACATCCAATAATTTTCCCAGCCATTCTTTACAGCTTACTCGGAGTCCAATAGGCCATGTGGGTCATGAACAGATGATTTCTCTTAAGTGAGGCAGGTTTCCCCTATATAATGTAGTATAAGATACTTGCCATATCTCCCTCATAATTCCCTCTATGGTTCCCTCTTCCTATATTGAGGATAGATCAGGATATGTCTTATCATCGGCCTCCAGGAAGCCCCAATACCATAATGATACTTCCTTCTTTAATGGGCCAGTCTTCATCACCCGTTCAAACCATTCCTCCTCCTCTACCCACTATTGAGTTACCCACCATGTTAGTGTTTAAATCTTGTAAGCTGGCCATTAGTGCATGCACTTCATCCTTGCCACTCCACTAATCCAGATCTGACTTTCAGATCTGCCCACCAATTCAGACCACCTTGCTTTAAAGGGCGACTTAACTGGTACTCCAAACATTCTGGTGTACCCGGGGATCCCAGATTGGGGCTGAAGACATACAATATGGGATACTTAAGCTCTTTTTAGAGTGTACCCAGGTTCCTATAGATGTGTTTAAAACCTTCAGCCGGACTGTTTTAAAGTATTTCAGATCCCCATATTTAAACAAGAAGTGACCCTGCCTCAATCCACTAAGAATTGCCTCATATAGTTTACCCAGTAAAGCTCAATCTTGAATTTTTTTTTATTGAATGTATAACAATACATCTGGAGATCAGTCAGAGCCAGCCCTCCAGCTGTCAACTTCCTCCTAATTTTTTTCCATGCAATCCTGGTCCCTTTTGTGGCTCAAAAAAATCTCCCAATTGTTCCTGCATTTTGTGATAGACTCTTTGGGAAATGTAGGAGGTATCGAGATAAACAGAAAAGTAACTGTTGGGAGAATAATCATCTTAACCAAATTAACTCTGCCATAGATGTTTAGTGGAAAATTAGTCCATCTCTCTAATAGTTTCTCTATCTCATGATTAACTTTTTTCCAATTGACCCGCGGGATGTCCTCAAGTTTCTGAGTTATTAAAACTCCTGAATAACTCATCTGCAATTTCACCCCCTGATTAGTCATGCCCGAGATCCATGCCATAACCTCGGTTTTATCAGCATTGACCAAATATCCCGATATTTTACCAAATTCTTTGGCTCCCTCAATTAATCTGGGTACTCAGTTCCAATCTAAGCGAAATTCATTTTTAATTTTTATTTTGTTAACTTTAAAATTATTTAGTTTATTAACATTTGCATTCAGTGAAATTTCATTTGGGTCAACAACAAGTTTAAGTAAGTATTTTCTATTTCATATGAAGGAGATTATTTTCTGGTTTAAAAATGTTAAACACTCAAGATGACAGATACGAATCAGGGTCTAGCCTCTCTTCTTTTGAAGCGCAGGCATTTTGAAACTATCTCTGAGTATTTCTATGCAACGTTCCAGACAATATTGTTTAGGTCTCATTTTCACCGTCGGCCAGTCACTTTGTGGGCATGCATGGTGTGTCTCATGATCTTTGATTAGTGGATTCATTAAATTGTTTTGTAAAAGCAAGTGAATTAACAGTCTCTATTTATTAGTTTGTTGTAAACCTTATCATGAGTTTTAGGATAGTTTCTTTGTAATCCATATTTTTATTGATTTGTGTTTTTTGATCATTTGAACTGAATTTATCAATAGAGTGTGCAAAGGAGAATTGGTTAATGATGTCATATGGTCTTTACATTTTAAAGCTTATCAAAGGTCATGTCAGTAGGGCTATAAAGCATCTGAAATGCATTATATAGTTATTTTACTGTATCTCTAGCAATAGAAACATAAAAGAAAGTATACCATCTACAATATCAAGGGTAGACTTTCAGTTATGGATGTTAGGATGCAGATGGCTGTGTCAGTGCTGTCAGTTGTTGGTGGATTGTGAGTTGGGTTGACTTTACTGCAAAGTGAATCCCACTCACTCTCTGCTAACCGAAAGATTTAGCTTATGTGCAGTCCTGTGAAGTTCTGTCTTTACCCACAAGGCACTTAAACAATACCATTTTTTTTAATGCCTGGCTAACTCTATTTATTGCAACCATGTTTCTATATGTGTTATTAGCTCATCGACTGAAGTAGTCACTTCTGAAGTTTATTTATAAATTAATGGATGTAGATTAAATTATTTAAGGTATTAAGTTATAGGTAGAAATACATTAAATCTCCTATATCTGCTTTTTCCCATAGAAATAAATACACAATTATTAAGAGCATTTGGATTCAGGAAGTGGGGTGAGTAAAATTTCAATGAGCAAAATTTCAAATGTCAATTAAGGGGCAAGACGATATTCTTCATGGCTCCATTGGTTACAAGAAGTGCTGCTGAAAGTGAGTCTACAGCAAATGTGCATCTCCAGCATGGTCACCCCAGATTGTTAATCCTTTTCTGGACCCTCTTTTTTCTTGTATTAGGACTCTGTGCCCTGTGACATTGCTATAATTAAGCATTGCCACAGTGTGTGTACTCTGACCCTACAACAATAGTGTTAAACTGGCTTAATCAAATAGGTCCTTTTAACTGTCCTGTAACACCATTGTAGATGTTAGAAGATGCAATTATGGCATGGAAGGTGAGTGCCATTTTCGGGCTGCAGTGCATATTTGCAGCACCCACATAAATTACAAAAATATATGTCTATCAGAACTCTATTTTCTAGCATGGCTACATAAATTCACTGCAGTGACACATGTAGGGGAAAGTGCCTTTGTAATGTTGAGACATCTATATTTAAATATTCAGATATGAGCCCTAAAAAGTGCCTTGTGCACCCTTAAAAGAGGGTGCTAATATATAAAGTAAGGCACACTACATATTGAGTTAAAGTACATTCATAGTCAAATAAAACCCAAAAGATATTTAACGGCATAGGCCTTGTATAATTTTCCCTTCAACAGTCATAGATGGGGTCCCTATCTCCAATTGCAGACAAACTAGAAAATACATCAAAGTATTTTACTCCTTAATTGCAAAAATGTGATTTAATGATGAAAACAGACTTCTGATAGCTTAAGTGGAGAATCAACCTTGTAAAAATGTTGGTTAGCCTGCCTGAGCCAAAACTGGCATAGGAGCAGTTCTGGTACTCCCTGGAATTCACAACCTTGGCAAAAATAGTTAACAACTTTGTCTCAGAGGACAATATTCTACCTCTAAACCAAGAAAGATCAAATTGGTATTGCCTGCTGATCATCCAGAGGCAATTAAATATCTAGGAGGCAATAGGAACAGTTGGCAAGAAAAAGGTCAGCTTTAGCACTACCTCTCTTGATGTGTATACCGCAAGAAAGTCTTCTTGTATTCATTCCCAGACCATCCCAGCCAGCCAGATTCCTGTCACATTAGGTAAGAGACTATGGGCACAATTCACAAAGACATGAAGTCTAAGTTTACCTTTGTGAATAGGGGCCTCGGTTTTTACCCTGCCAGGTGGGAGAAGAGCTCATCATCTAAGAAGGGGAATAGCTAATGAGTTGAAGATAGGCCTGCTTGGTGTAGGCTGGGTTTTGCTATCCTGAAAGAGGGACTCCAGTGTTATTTTGCACTAATGCAAGGATGATGGGGTGCAAAAGGAGTTTGGAGAACTAGGAGAAAATAGGTAGGATTGGGTGGTAGAATTTCTCTAATAACTGGCTAGTTCACAGTATAACCATCACCACCGCAGAACATTCCTGGACTTGGGAAAACTTTACATGAATAAGAAGGCCCTGCTGGAAGATGAGGACTCATATCTACTGACACATAAAGTAGAAAGACCTTTCCTTCTTACAGGACCCAGCTGACCACAGAGGCCTGGATCCTACAGAACACCTTGATCAAGAGCAACCCAGTGCCCCCAAACCTTCCCCGAGAGAGTCTTCAGGACTACTTAGAAGGAACTTTCCCAGCCGTGAGTCTGAAGATAATATGACCTGAATGACTCACTCAGACTTCTGCTTCATTATGGTCAGACTACACCACAAACTATTTCAAAGATAGTTTACTTTATCTAGGCACTTTTGCCTTAAAACTTTAAAAGAATCATATCTATGGTTTTCCTTACTCTATTTTAATAATCGTTGTGTCTTTTTGATATTTTCTCTAGTTTTCTAAATTGGTCGTGTAGGACCTGGCCGTTACTGCTTGATCACCACTCAAACATTTTGCCTTCACCCCTCCTGTTTTCTAGATTCATTTTTGTTGGCATTAGGACTCTGCTCACTGCTAAACAGTACTTCAGTACATGTGCTCTCTCTCTAAAACATGGTTAGATTGGCCTACACTTGATTGGCACGTTTAATTTACTTGTATGTCCCTACAATATGATACAGCATGTACACACAGCCTGCAAATTAAATGCCACTAGTGGGTATGCAGCTTTCCTCCTGCTACCCATGAAAATAGCAACATAAAAGTTTTGTAAGGGTTGCTATTGCAGCCTGTAGTGCAGTTTTGTACAGTCATTTTGACCTAGCAAAACAACCCTTTTGCTAGGCCTAAACATACCTTTTTATCACACATAGGTCACACCTAAGGTAGGCCAGAACGACGGCTATGAGCGTAGGGCAGAATACATTGTATTAAAAAAGTAGGACATGATGGTTTACGTTTTATGTGTCCTATCAGTAAAAACTCATAAAGTTATTTTACACTCCTGCAAGGCCTATCTCCCCTATAGGCTAACAATGTTTTACCATATTAAAATGAATACATGATAACTTTAGTTTGGGTGCAGATAGAGGTATGCTGATTATACTCAAATTAATTCTAATTTAAAATCCTCTTTAATTGTATAGTTGGATTTTAAGTCACAATTCTGAAAATGACACTTTTAGAAAGTTGCCATTTTCTTGTCCCAATCATTTGTGCCTTCTGCTAGTGTCCTGGTCACATGAATGTGAACGGCTCTGTTGTGGTTTATGTATGCTTCCAGACAGTAACCCAAATAGGGTTTAGCTGCAGAGAGGATGGGCAATCTTGGCAGGATGACTGGCGTGGTGCTGCACCCAGCCTCAATAACACTTCAAAGGACATTGCTTTCTAATCAGGCAGAGGAACATGGCACTATGCCTGACCTGCCTTTTGTCACCCCAAGACATTATGTAGCTTTGACAGGAGAATAACTTTCTAGAACAAGTTGTGGGGTAGGACATGGAGTCTAGCCACACAAAGGCTTACACCAGATATAAATAGTGGACCTCCAGATCCAATTATCAGACTACTACCAGACATGTGGAAGTTACAGAGGAAGCACTGCCCTGCTGTCTGAAAAGGAATTCTGGAACTGCTTATCTTCATCTCAGGCTAACCCAAAGCAACTCCAAGAGTCAGTTGGCTGACGTTCTATGTGAGCTTCAGGAATACAACCAGCTCCGGTGGCCCTCCTTCAATTTCCCAGCTGACCTGCTGCCACTGCACCTCTACCTGCCAGGACCTGCAACTGGCCCTGCCTGAGCCCTGCTGTCCTCTGCTGGAGGAAATCCCTTATCCCCAAGAGGTGCCTCCCCAGGTCCTGGATCCTTGGCTGGCATCAGAGTTTACTCCTCTGTGCCTAAAAGCAGGTTTCATCGGAACTGATGCAGCACAACACAACTCGACGCAGAACCTCGCATCGCAGACCCTCACAGCTCTTGATCGGGGACGACATAAGAACCGACACAGTGCAATACAATAAAGCACATCACATCTAAGCTCCAGCAGCTCCTCATTGGAAACTACATAGAACTTCGCATCACAGCACCTGACAGCTCCTGATCAGAACCAATGGCGAGTGATACAAAGCCTCTAAGTTACTCCTGACTGCTTTTGAATCAAGCTACCGCAGAGTTTGCTTGCGCCATGGCTACCAGGGGTTGGGCAGACATTCTCTCAGAACTGTGTGTTGACCTATCCAGAGTGGATTTATTATATTCAGAGGGGTATTCCCTCACAAATTATTAACCACATTCCTGACATGTTCGTTTTTGAAATGCAGCATAATTTGGTGTTCATAGTATCCTCAGCAGCTAAGAACTTAACGACTATGGGGAAGGAGTTCTTGTTTTCATGAACACATATAAGGAGTTCTTCACAGATGTTAACCACAGCAGATTTAACTCCCATTCTGGGACTGAACATGCTGTAAATACTTATGTTCTGCTTATTCTTGAAGCTCTTGAGTTGCTTTTCTTTCAGTGATCTTCCAGGGGAAAGAGTACGTTGGAGAAAGATTAAATGTTAGGTAAAACATTTTGGTCAATCATTGGTGTATGAACTGGGAATCATATTGGTAAGTGTCAGGAGGTTCTAGAATTACCCCAAGAAAAAAAGAAAGCATTGTTCACAGTGAATTCTTCCTCCAGTCCCTTCAGACAAGGGAGGCATTCTATTAGTCGTGTATAATTGGTGGCAGAATTAGTGTTTCCATTTTTTCTGGAAATCTGAACATATCCTCTTTGCTCTTTGGTCTTTGGTCATTGTTTAAAGATGGGTATGTAGTTTGAATAGAGGTGGAGACATGGGGAAAAGGTTTTGGGTATGGTGTTGAGTGGGTGATTCTTGCAGATGGTTCCTGCAGTATGACAGATTTAGCATGATGTGCTTTTTTCTTGGGGTGGTCAGCTCATTAAAGATTTTGAATATCTGCCTGCCTGGTTTAAACCCCTTTTAATGCAATTGACAAAGATGACATTTTTGGCTCTCTTAAAAGTTATATGGTAACTTTCCCTGTGATTTTATAACAGACCGTGTGATTGTCCAGCAGTGATTTGTGCCATTTACTTTCAAGATTATGTTTGATTCATTTCAGTTTAAACTGTTTTCCATTGAGCCACTTCTTAGAGGTTTGATTCATATTTTTGGTATTCTGATATTCGCAAATATGTTGGCAAATAAGAGATGGGCTTGAGCCATTGTATGCTACCCTTCAAATTAGGTGTTTTTAATATACCCAGGGTCCGCACTAATAATATTGATAACCAAGGAATCCTGAGGTAGTTTTAGATTATCTGGATTCATCTCCTATCAAGTAGTTTTATGTAAGAACTCCCTCCTACTGCCTGGTCTTCGTGGAGGTTGAGTCCACCCTGATGGTACCACCTTACCAGGGTGGGGAGAGGATGCAGAGGATGAAGCATGACACTATTATGTGTGTGAGGCATCCTCTTCCATTAAGGATGACCTTCCCTCTCTAATTGGCCTCACATTGTACACAGAAGGAATTGGCTCATCCGACCCGGGGGTCTCTTTATCCTCTCTGTTTCTACAGGCATCCTACTGTAATGTGTTCTGTATGTATTACAACACCCCAACCTATGAAATGTTTATCATGAGACTGGTCGGGCATGCAGCCAGTTGCTGTAGTTATTTGACATTGTTGAAGTTTGTTCCTATCTTCCCACAGTTGTTTCTCCTTCAGCATGAACAATATGACATTCACATCCATGTACACGGGTTGGGGGAGGTGGGGATCTGCACGATAGCATGCAATTACAATACACCTCCATATACCCCTACTCCATGACATACCATCTACAGACCCCTAGTTTATGACATGCCGTTCAACTCTTAACTTTAGGGGCATGGACACAACGCACCACTACTACTCTGTCTA
Source organism: Lissotriton helveticus (assembly GCF_964261635.1). NCBI lineage: Eukaryota > Metazoa > Chordata > Amphibia > Caudata > Salamandridae > Lissotriton > Lissotriton helveticus. The sequence continues at coordinate 917,262,487 of NC_136059.1, forward strand.
CTCCTACATTACGAGGCAAAATGCCAACATTAGCTTTCTTCATGAGACTCATCTCACCAGTTGTGAGCTCCAGCTGCTGAACAGGTGCTGGAGGAGCACAATACACGGCACAACATGCTCCGCCGATACAGGGGGCGCATTGCTCTGGATCCGCCCAGTCATGCCCTTCCAGACACTTATGAATCTGACTTTAGACCCTGTCCAGTGAAGCTTGCAAGCCTCAGTTCCGGCTCTCCTTCTTTCTTCCGCGGACACTGCACCACCACATCGCCATATTGTTGCTCCGCCTACGAGTTCATCGCTCAGCTATCCAGCCAGGCTTCCGCTTCTGGTACGGATTGACTCTCGTATCCCGCGCTGGCTCTGCCTTCCCTCAACTTTCTGCCTTCTGCTTAGTACCACTACAGTGCAACCTTCTGCGACTGGACTCCAACGGTCAGCAGAAGGAGGTTTACTCGGCACCCCCTTCTGTGCCCAGGCATGTTTTAGCCGGATTTTAGGGCTTTCACTGGATGTTTGGTGGATATAGTGGCCTTCTGAATTGGTGAGTCCAGCAACCTTCGTGGTCTTTGTAGCCACTTGTATGATGTTCTGGGGCGCAGTCACCGTGATATCCCCAAAAAAGAATTGGAAAAGAACTTTGGGCTATGCTGTAAGAAGCGGTGACGGTGTGGAGGTAGCAACGATAGTGGGGGTTTACTCAAGAAGGAGGTAAGTTTCAGATTTTTGTCTGATTTCTTTTTGTTCTTGTTGTTTATCCCTTTAAGGAAGGAGTATGTCCTCTTGCCCATCTCCCCCTGTGCTTCGCAGTAAGAGACCTCTCCTTGCTGCTTCAAGAGGCAAAATGCAGGGGAGAGCTACTATAAATAGGAAGATTGGAGGGAAGAAGGGGTCCGCCCAGCATGACCAAAGCATGTCGCCAAGCGAGGCCCCACGCTCACCCCTAGTAACCTCAATAAGGAACTTTGTATTTAAGCATTACCATAATGGAGCTCAACGGCCCTCAGAGGAGGGGGTAAAGACACCCCACAGGCACCTCTGTCCTCCGGCTTTGGTGATAGAGGCGTCACACTTAGTTCTGGATGAGGCACAACCAGCAAATCTTTCAGTGTATTCATCTAAGAATGGAACTGCGACCATAAGAGGGGGTCCAAAATTGTCCTCTTCTCCTTGCTTGAACTTTTAGTTATCATCATTTAGTCCTGATGATTCCAATTTATCCCGGTCATCTTGTTGCGAAGACCAACAGGATCAAGGAAGCCTAACATTATTACATAATGCTCCCATGGTCGGGGAGCCAAACACTACGCTTGGATCGCTGGGGAGGTCTATATCACTCCAGCCCTCCTCCTCATCATCTTTGTTGGACGTAATGTTACTCATGCAGACCACCTTGCATGGGATTTTAGAAACTTTGGTATCAATAAGGAAAAACCACGTTGACCAATTAAATTCTTTGAATGATATTTGCCATGGATTTAAACCCTTAAAATCTTTTAAAGACAATCTGGGTGGCTCTATGAATGCTCAATTACCTGCTGCAGTAAAGGCTACAGAACTGGCGGGGTTGCATAGTGTCACATCAGGGAAAGGCGAATGCCAGTTAGATATGGAGAGATCGGTTTATGTTTCTATATACCCTATGCTTGTGAGGAAAAGACAGCATGGTTTTATGCCCTCAAAATTTACTGTAAGGTCGTACCATACAATAGGGGTTGGGTCCCGGAATAGATTGCCCGGGTGTCGAGCCCCACGTGTATGCAAAATGAAACACATGCATAAGAAAGAGGAATATAGTAGTGGTATTTGTTCCCAAGCCCAAGTCCAACATCCCAGACCCCAAGGTGGTAGTACTGTAAAAGCGCTCCCATGTAAAAAGGTACATAAAAAGGTACATAAAAGGGTAAAACTTAGTGTGAAACCCCGTTCTAAAACCAGTCCGGATCTCTCTTCTATTTCCCCGGTAGTCCGCACTACTGTTTCTAATAAGGAATAAACAGTAGCCCGTAATAAGAAGGTTGAGGCTCAGCCCTCAAATAAATTGCCTCTAGAACACCCTTCAGCTCAGGAATTCTTTATTAGGTTGCAATTAGAAAGCACAGAACTTCTGCTCGATACTACTCGTCGATGGAAAAAAAGCAAAGAAGCTTCGTCACCTGAATCCCTCTAAAATCCTTCAGTTATTTCAACAAATTCCCACCCTTTCAGGGATAACCTCGTTGGACTTAGAGTCTGTGGAGTTTAAATTGGTAGAGAAGTTTCTAGAGTCTCTTTTATCTCTCTTTGTATTGTGGACCTAGTACTTAAGGCGGATGAAGACCTAGCAAAAGTAGGTCTACAGGCCCTGTGTCCCATGAAAAAGAACCCTCAATTATTAGTACCTCAGCCAGGTTCATTCCCTCCTGCCATTTTAAACACGCACAGTGGATTATCTGCAACTCAATGGGAATGATCCTTATCATACTTCCCATCCCTCTGGCCTGAAGCTACACAACAAAGTAGCCATCCACCCACCAATTTAAGAGTGGTTATAGTAAATGATAGGCCATTCTCACAATCCAGACAATTAGTATGGGCTCAAGGTAATAGGTTCTCTCCCCTGCGGCACCTGCCAGAGAAAGGTGATTGGAATGTTAGGCCCGCCTTACTCTAGAATGAGGAGTCCTCTCAAAATCTAAGAATCCTAAGTTGGAATATCCATGGGTTTGAACACTTGAGGAACAGCGGTGAACTGGAAGAAAGTTTGAAATCCTTTAATTTAGTATTCCTTCAGGAGTCTTGGTTAAGAGTGGACCAGTCAGTCGAAGGCCTAATGGCCTTGAATAGCAAAGGACATTCTCGGGGTACGGGGAGAGTATCTGTAGGTCTACTAACATTAATATCGACTAAGGTGATTAAGAGACCATTAGAGGTCATAAATGTTTCAAGTGGTCTGCAGCTATCTGTTGTGGAAATGGTTGTGGGTAAAAATGTCCTTCGTTATTTTTGGCTTATAAAGGTTTATATTCATAAAGAAGCCCATCTCCAAATGAATCGCTCGCTGGAATTATTTGAATCTCTTTTCCAGCATTTGGTGGCAAAATACCCGGAAGCAGTGATAATAATGGCGGGGGGTGTAAATGCTCGTTTATTCCTTGCACAGCTAGACCAGCAATTGGAGGAAGTGTTGGATTCTTACAACATACCATTAGCAGAGTTTCCTGCAGGTACCATCTAAAAAGGGGCCAAACTGTTGAGTCAAAGGCTGGCAAGCCATGGTCTGATTTACTTAAATGGACTTTTTCAAAAAGGATTCACCAGCAACAGCAATATCTTGGCAGGGCCATTCTTTGGGTCCTATTGATTATATATTTATGTCCTTTTGGCATTTTGGCCTAATTAAGAGTTTCAAGGTGGCAAAATATGAGGGCAGGGACCACTGGGCAACTACAGCAGTTCTTGATTTGTGTGAGCCAATATCACCTGAGAGGGTGATTCCCTTAGAGATGTCCTACCCGCGTAGGCTTACAACACGTTGAGACACTATGCATCTTCAACAATTAACATCCCTTCAGTTAGAAGAGATGATTTCCATCCTCCCTATTCATGCTGATGATGTAATTGTGTGGTATAATAATGTTGTGCAACGAGTGTTGGGCTGTATTTTAGTGAAAATAAGTGGAAAGGGTAAACAGACAAAATCCCGCCCAAAGGGCTTCCCGGGCTAGTTCGACCAGGACTGCCAAAAGCTGAAACAACTGGTGAGACAGAAAGCAAGGAGTGCTAGGCGTCGTTTCGTTCCTTTAGCTACCCAAGAGCTGGTCAAACTTAAACGCCAATATAAATCCCTTGTGCAGACAAAAAAGGTAGCTTTTATCATAGGAAGTGGGAGGAGATGCAGGAGATTATATTATTAGATGATCAGCAAAAATTCTGGACAATGGTCAAAGAGTTTAATGGCCAATTTAGGGGGACTCTGACCTGCATGATTCTGGAAGCACAGTGGGCCACTTATCTGACGGAGCTATATAGGGGACCTTTAGGTTTAGATGGCCCTCAGTATATCTGCGGGCAATCTCTCCCAGCTAACTGGTTTTCAGTAAAGGAAGTTAAGAAGTTAAGGCAGTTATTGAGAAAAAAAACTCTCTCGTGCCACTGGTCCTGACAATGTTCCGGCGGTAATAATTAAAACAAATAGTGTCTGGTGGCTACAATTTACTCTACCTTGTTTAGTTGGGTTGCAGGGTCTGGCCTTTACCCCTTTACCTGGAAGGAGTCCATAGTGAAACTGATCTTAAAAAAAGAGAGCGGTACAGACCCAATGCACTATAGGCTTATAAGCCTCTTGGATATTTCATTAAAGATATTTTCCAAGATTATCCTAGCTAAACTTGAAGAATGAGCCTCTAAAACTAAGAAAATACCACTAAAACAAGGGGGCTTTCGGGAGGGCCATTCCACCATAGACCACTGCTTTGCTTTGTGGGCTATTACTCGAAAGGCTCTGGAGGAACATCATAGATTGTGCAGTTGCTTTGTAGTTTTCTGAACAGCCTTTGATTCTGTTGACAGGGATATTTTGTGGGGAACACTTGCTGCTTGGAACTTACCACCATACCTTCTTGGTGCTCTTCAATCCTTGCACTCTGGCAATTGGGCTCAGGTGGAGTTAGACAAGTCAGGGCGGTTGTCCCACAGAATCTCTATCGACAATGGCCTGCGTCAGGGGTGCGTTTTAGCACCCCTACTTTTTAGTTTTTTTTTGGCCGACTTCCAAACGGCTATTTCCCAATCAAAGTCTTTATCGCCTAAAATTGGGGACCAGCATATAGCTTGCCTGCTTTATGCAGATGATTTGGAATTATTGGACTACACTCCAATTGGTCTGCAGAGGAAACTCAACGCATTGGCCTCTTATAGCAAGCAGAACAAGCTTCGCATGAATCTAGAAAAGACTAAAATTATGATTTTCAGGAAAAAAGTGCAGAGTTTTTCCTGGTATCTAGATTCTCAGGTGGTAGAACACGTGGATCAGTATAAATATCTGAGTTTAAATTTCAGGAGAAATCTGAATTGGGGTACCTTTGGGATGCCACTAGGCAGACGGCCCTATTGCAGGCAGGCTGTTTATCGGGATTCAATGGCAGATTCGGGAGGCTATCCCATATCCCATTATTAAAGGCCTATGAAGGGAAGATCCCACCAATAGGCCTGTATGGGGAAGAGGTATTTTCTCTTGATTTAACCTTTGAATGGGGCAGACTGGAAGGGGCAGTGCTTAAAAGACTTCTATCACTCCCACAAGGTACCATGGTCCAGACTATAAGGAGAGAGTTTAGTCTGGTCTCTTGGAACATGGTGGCCGCCACTCGGGCTCTAAGATACTTTAACACCCTGCTGGAGAATGATGAGGTGGCTAAAGTCTCGAAATTGTGTTGGGAAGAGAGCCAAAGCAGTGAAAGGATGTGGGCAAAGGCCGTTAGAACCAGAATAACTGCAATGAAGAACCTCCATTTAAATAGTGGTAGAGTCACATCCTGGCTAACTTTCCCAGGCAAACGAGTATTGAGAAAATCTGCTGCTATGGTGTCACAACAATGTATTTTCTTATATTTAAAGAAGAAATCATCTATTCGCTTCTCATTTGCTTCATTTAGCCAGGATTGTGTTTTCCCTTATTTATTTCAGTTACCAGATCCAGGTTTGAGAAAAGAAATCCTAAGGGTTCAGGTGGGATGTAATCCAATCTATTCATCCCACCTATATAGGACTGGGGTGCAGTATAATAGTGGTGTTTGTCCCTGCCCTTTGAAAGCTAAATGTACTATTATGCATATTCTTATGGACTGCGTTTTTTGTCTTGTAAATCGGATCAAGTTTTTAAGACCTTTGTTTTTTAAATATGATGCTCTTCATCGGAACAAAGCGGTAGAATTTCTGTCTGAAATGGGATACTTAGATGTGGCAGTTGGGATTGCTCGGTTCTTACGATCTGTTAAACAGAATTTTAAAAAAAGAAATGTAATGGGAAAGGGGCGGCGAGGAGGGGGTTAATTTAAAGGTTTTAATTAATACGTGCAATTTTTGGAATGTTTTATAGACAATTGTCTAAGTAAACTTGTTTTTGAATCTTTGCTTCCAGACACTCAACACATCCATCGAAAAGGAGAGCAGATACGTCTTTGTAGAAGGCCGCTTAGCTGGTGTCCAAATGCTACTGGAGTGTATTGATGTATCTATGCTCCAAACTCGGACCAATCCAATTTGTGGATCTTGCTGTTCAGGGTATTAGCCCAATGGGTGGGCATACCATAGGTATTGGGTGGGGACTAGTACAGCATCCTTGATGTCCATTTAGACAGGTTGCACACGCTGCTCCCTCATGCACCTGCACATCTGCAGATGTTACAATTTGCCCAATGAATCCACCACTGGTCATTGTTGTATTCCTGGAGAGTGCACAACACACATGCCAAAAAATATTCACACTACTCGGCCCCACATCACCTATATATCCACCTAGACTGGTTCCTATGCCACAGCTGCAACACTCAGATGACTTGGGCCTATTCATCTCCGACCCTGCCGCCCACATAATTGACATGGAATTGAGCATACTCCCCACCAGTTCCAATTCGGAGCTTACCCTGTGAAGTCATGGACAACCCAGTCTTCCGAGGCTCCTAGCTCACTCCTAACAGTCACTTTTTTGCAAAAAATCACATCAGAGCATGCCACTATGCATAATACTGTGTGGAACTCATTCAAAGTAGTCACCAGGGGCATGTGCATTAAGAGCATAGTAGGAGTCTGCCGAGAGTCGGACAGGGACCTTAGGGACGACAGTAGGACTCTGGCAAACCTTGAACAACAAGCCCCCAATGACGCTGACACATGCCTGACACTGGCAAAAGCCAGGGAAGGCCACACAAGTCTAAAACAGTGTCTCCATTGCTAAAACTTGACGAACTATAAGGCCTGGATACACTCCACTAGGGACGAACCAGGCCCTCTACTGGTGTGCCTAGCACACCTCCATCACTGAAATAGCCCCAGCTGTCTGCACCCCTCATGCTTGCAGCACATCATTGCAGGCATTCTGTGACTACTACTATGCAATTTATCAGGAGCCCCCTAATTCACCCCTTGGCATGGTAGAGGAGTTATTGGAGCACCTACTCATACCCAGCATCATACCATTGAGGCTGAGGAACTCAATGACCTGATCACAGTGTTCAAGGTAAAAAAGGCGGTTCACAACCTGGCTGGTAATAAAACAACAGGAGTGGACGGTCTCCATTTCGAGTACTACAACTGTTTCTCCACTCACCTAGCCCCCAGGTTGGCTGACATATACAACAAGGCACTAACTACAGGGTTGCTTCTGCTGTCCCTTTTGGATCCCCTCCTTTTTTCTCTATTCGGATCACCTGTCCTCTTACCACCCATTCCCAACCTGGGCACTCCTTATAAAATACTGGGCAAGATACTCGCAGACCATTACCTTCAGATCCTACCCAACATCATACACCCCGATCAAAAGAGGCTTGTCCTGCGCCGCAGCATGCTGAACAACCTCAAGAGACTATTCCACTTGATGGATCAGCAGTTGTTGAAGTTTCCTCATGCAGAGTGCCTGATATTTGATCCAGAGAAGGCATTTGATATGCTGTCCTGGGATTACCTTTTCAAGGTGCTGAATTGGCAGGCGTCTCCTAGGCTATACAAAACAATTGTATGCTACTGCATCCTTTCATGTTCGAGTCAGCAGCTTAACTTTTGCTGGTAAGTCGTGGCACCCACCAGGGCTGCCCTCTCTGCCATACACTTTTTGCCATTGCCATGGAGCCCTTGGGTCTCCCCCTTCACTCGGAGTGCATGCACTGATGCATCCTATTGGTTGGAACCATGCATGTGGTGCCGCTATATGCTTGCAACCTGCTGATTTATCTTAGGAACACTAACACAGGTGCCAATGCAAACTACACAGCCCTCCAGCATTTTTAGGGTACAGCAAGACTGCAGGTAAACTGGGTGAAATCGTGCCTCTTCCCACTGTGCTGTGATGTGCTCCCCCAGGATATTTGATTCAGTGGAGTTCCTCTGGGCTGAGCAGTGGCAATGGTTCGATACTTAAGTATCCATGTATACCACTTGCAGCAATACCTGTTTGAGGGTAACCTGAAAAGGGTGCTCACAGAACTAAAGTCCTAGACCCGGTTATGGAAGTGCCTACCCCTTGTCCTCAAGGACAAAACCACCCTGTCTAAGAAGATCGTACTTCCCTGATCATTGTACTACTTTGTTATTGTGCTGGTCTACCTGCCCCGACATTTCTTCCCAGAGCTGGACTCGATGCTCAAGGAACTGATCTGGGATGACATGTGGCACCAAATAGCCCTTTGTAAATTACAATTGGGGGTGGGCTGCTGTGGATTGTGTGCCCCTTCTTTCGAAGGTCACTCCCTTGTGGCTCAACCTCAATGGATATCGCCCTAACTTACGGGTAAAAATCAAATTGAATCTAGTGCCAGTGATGGACCCTTAGCTCCTTACCCCAACATCCTTCTATTAAACTACACAACTCCTGGTCTCTACAGATATGAGAAGCCCGTAAGTGCCTCGCCCAGATCTTTCAATCAATGCACCATGTTCAGGTCAATGCTCCGATGATCCCCCTCCAGGGACAACCAAGATTCCCCAGGTTCTTTACGGATGAAACCTCTCAACCTGGCATGATAAGTCCACAGATATTGTGAGCAATCTACTCCAGGACCACCATCTGCTTACTTTTGGCCAGCTTTGTCTAGAGTCGATTATGACATACCTCCAGGCCAGTTGCATCTTTATGGACAGCTGTTGAAAACGTGCCGGCTCATGTGGTGCACAGTTGATGAAGAGCCCCCCACCCATGCCATCATACACAACCTGTACAACATGGGTGCTGGGCTCCATTTGATCACTTGGCTGTCTAAAGCCACAAGGGGTCATGTGGGGGTATCTTTGACACATCTTTGGCAAACATGGGAGGATGACATTGCATACACCTAGCAGGATTCCAAATGAAATGCAGCTCTTGAGTCAGCGCAAAGCATCTCTCGTAATGCACAAAAGTAAAAACATACACTACATGATACTTTACAGGGCCTATCTTACACCATCCAGACTGAACTGCATATTTCCCAGGGCAGACCTCATGTGCCCTAGATGACATTTCAATACAGCTGACCTCCAGCATATGCTATGGTTTTGCCCCACCTTATCTCAATACTGGCATGCTATACATGATGCCATAGCCATTGTTACTGAACATAATACTCTGAATCATGGGAAGCAACTGTCCTGGGAATTTACAAGCAAGGGAAAGACCACAACATGTGAGCGCAATTTGCAAACATGGTTCTACTGCTAGCCAAGTGGGCCCTCACATTACATTGGAGAGTCAACCAACCCCCGGCTGTTTCACAATGACACAAGGTGCTCCTTCTGAGGGGAGAAGCCAAGAGTGCCACATTACATTATGAGGAAGCGCGTCGTCTCCGTAATGCCCCATAGTGGTGTTTTGGGACACCATGCTCAATTTTAAGAACAGGTGTATGAGGCTGTTTCTCCTTCGTGAAAACCACAGCTTGACTAATGCTTGCCATGCAACAGACCCGCTGGGCCCTGTTCACAGGCCCGCCATGTGATATGGTTAACTTTTTCTGTTATCCAGCAAGAAGTGGCTCTAGTGGATCAAGCTGAAGCCCAAGGCTCCACCGCTCCAGAATACCACCCAACTACACATGGTTCCCCAGACGTCACACTCCTAGCTCTTGCTCGTGCTGCAATTTAGTTGTCCCGCTCCCCCCACTATCTTTGATAGGCTCATACACTTCAATACCAAGCCCTGGGGCCCGAATCACACCAGACATGGCCTCCATACAAATGAAGATCATTAACACCCGCTGAGTCTCAAAGCAGGATTTGTCTCAATGTATCAATAGTCACTCTCGAATGTTGATCAAGTTGTAATGTGCAGAACGTAGCCTAAGTCCCAGTGAAACGTAAGTAACACCTGTTCACTGTTTCTTCTTTGTAACTGCAACTACTGTTCAAATGTAACAAAAACCTCAAAAACTGTTTCCAAAAAAAGGTTGTGCCTCAGAAGCCAAAAATGCCAACCCTTCCCAGAGGATTAATGCACCTCTAACTTTGTCCCATTCTAAAGGCCTGCTTCAATGACGAGCTCCCTTAAATCCAATGGAGAAGTTAGGCAGCTTGTGGGTGGTCTTCAACAGCGACTCTTCCTTAATTGATTCATTCTACCACAGAAGCACTTATTTTGTGTGTCAGATTTTTACCATGAGTGGTAACTCTGGGTGGAATTCCAACACTCTCATTTCTGAGTGTCTCTAGATCCAGAATATTTGGGTCTGCAAACTCTGAATCTAATAATTCTGGGCCTTGTGTAAATGAACTCAGTCACATGCTGTAGAGGAAGGGTGCTGTGGGCAGGCGCACAGGCCAGACCCAGTTGGATTCCTTTATCAACACAGGTAGAGCAGATCATGCTCCCTGATAAGTTGAACCGGTCATCCACCCAATCTCTTTGCTACCTCAACTCACCCCCCACTAACCCTCACACTAACACTTTCTGCCTGATCTGAATAGGAGGAAAGTATAAGTGTATGTCTCACCAGAATAAGGAAAAGCTCAATGAAAATTAGTGAGTCCTAGCAGATCTTCGCATGCCAGGTAGAAAAGTTATAACCATTGGAATTTGTCATAGGGATAGTTTGACCACTGAGATTCCTGCACCAAACAAAAAGAGTTCATTATACACTATAAACAACTTTTAGGAGGGCTTCTTATCTTAAAACATCACAAAATTGTCCTACTGGTTGTACAGTCACTTTTAGCCTGGCATTGCTTCTTCTGCATAAGTTAGTGCAAAAATCTTTTCAAAATCGAAAGCCTTATTTTTGGTGTAAAAGGCAGGACCACATCACAGTTTCTTAAACCACATCAAAGTTGCCTTCAAGTGTCTTCATTGGTTTCAAATATAAGATATAGCGCAAGTGAAGGCTATGTGCATATTGTACAAGACACTCAACAGCTATATTGCTGGCTACGTAGGCATGCACGTTAATCCTCGAAGCCACTGGTGCCTGAGTTCAGCCAGTGTGGAGACCTACTCAAACCACACATGGGACTAAATGCACACCTCTTCTGCTTTAAATATGACTAAGATTTGGACCTGATTTCTACAACCACTCACCGTAATCTCTTAATGAATTATTTACTCGGTAATACTGACTTTTTTGTATTACGCTTTTTGCACTGGTAACTTGCTCGTAATTATTTCCAGCTCTCAAAATCCAGTGGGCTCTGGAGCATTCTTCATGCCTCCCTCTCACAACTAGGTGGTCTTGAGCATTGTCGTGGATATGACCTAACTGCATGAACAAACTACTGTAAATAAAAAAGTACTTGTTTAATAAACCTCTGGCCTCAGAGGAAGGATGACAGACGTATGCAGAACTAAACAACAACTTTCAATAAATAATCCAATCAATGGAGGCGCTAGGGGGCACGCGACCAAGATGGCTGCACGTAGGTGAGGCTCTGGTGGTCCGGACCACAAATGCAGCAATAATTCAGAGTTATCACTGTCCAATAAGGAGCAAAATAGAACAGATCCATCGCTGACTCCACCAGCGAACTGACGGAGGCTCGTGCGAGTCCCGCAGCTCCCTGTGGAGGCACTGAAGCCGGGCGCAGACTGACGCGACTGAGACAGAGGAAAGTGCGATGCAACACCACAGGTTCAAGCATTAATAGAGGCCAGGGCTGCGCACAAGGCCCGACAACGTTAACCGGAAACCCTGCGATGCCAGTCTAATGAAGGTGAGGGGATAAATTAGCAGCACTGGGGGAGAACTGAACAGGCCAGATGAGCTCCGACTTCAGTGACATAGGCCAGTAGTAGACAAAGGCTGCGCCCATAGGCCCCTTCGCTACCAGCATACTTGCCTGCGCCTAAGAGCTGGCTAAAAAGGGAGACTGCTTCCTGCGGATCCCAGCCACAGCAGGAGGGGACAGTCTGTTTACCCTGGATGCTGAATAGCACAACCAAGTGAGTCATTGGGGTGCAATGCCTGAGCTGCGCTGGAGACTATGGGCGGGGGAGATGAACAGAGAGACCCGAAGGGCGGGTTAGAGACTTAGCAGCACAACAGAACACTCTCACCTTTTAAGCATGCATGCTGCTGGCTCCCCGCATCACAGCTACTCATCCCGAGGTGCATGCGAATCACTGGACTAACACCCTACAATCCCAGATGAGATGGAAGAATAGACACTAGCTCGCACCTCACTAAATTCACCCAGCAACATCAGTCAGAGCAACACTCCCTAAATCTCCACAACTCCACTGCCTAACAGACCAGTGCGAGTGGGCCTCCACTAATAAGAGTCAGGGACAGTTTCCAGTGGCAAATATTGAGGGATCGCGAATCGCCCGCGTTGGACCAAACTATCACCCTGCAATAATACTGAAGAGTGCGACTGTACCGAGTGGAAGAGCGGGTCAAGGAGGACCAATAGAGCGTATAAGATGGGGCAAACAGATGGAAAGCAGTCAAAACTAATTTGAGGCCTGAAAAACAACCCGCACACAGCACAAAGAGCAGACTGACGGTGAGGTTCCCCTAGATAGCCAGGAAGGCGATTGGAGAGCCCTGCTCCTCACCATGAAGAACAGCCTAATGTCCATTAAGTTAAAAATGGACACCATGTCTACACGCATGGACACAATTGTTTAAAACATTGAAAAACATGACCATAGACTCACAGAAACTGAAACCAATATCTCAGACCTGGAAGACAATGCAACAAGTAATAAAGAACAGCTCTCTAAAATTGATCGTCTGCTGAGAGTAATCGCAGCAAAAAATGAAGATTTTGAAGCACGTTTGGCACCATAACAATGTGGCCTGCTTGGCTTACCTGAAAGGATGAACACAGGTCACAAGGAAGACTATATAGAACGGCTACTCTGTGAGGTGTTCGGTACAGAAGTTTTCTCAAAACACCTGGTGATCGAAAGGGCACACAGATCATTGGGAGGGGGCCCTCCCTCAGGAGCGCCACCATGGCCTATTATAGTCAGATTCCTTAATTACTGCGACAGGGATACTGTTCTATTCCTAGCACGGGTGGGAAAAATGTAGAATATGAAGCTACAGTCCTCACATTCTATCCTGATTTCAGCTGGCAGTTCAAAAAGCAAGGAGGAAGTTCATTGCGGTTAAACGGAAACTTCAGCATGCCCAACTGGATTACACCATGTTGTACCCGGCTTGAATCCATGTCACCCTCAAAGGAAAACAATACTTCTTCCAGAACCCAAAGCAAGTAGAGGATTTTCGGAAAAAGAACCCTTGTACAGTGTCCAGTGGAAACTCTAGCAGGCCTGGATCCCGCTCACCCTCACGGTTGTCAAAAAATTGACTGATAGCCATAAAGGCCAGCAAGGCAGTGAAGATGGTAAAGGGGGCATGCTAAAAAGACTCAACATCATAACCCACAAGCCATAGTGACCTCCTGACCAGAATGGGAAACCTGATGAGATGAACTGATCACTCCATGGCCCGGTGGGTAGTGTGGTGCCCAGAACTTTCAATGCCAGATGAGGTAGCCCTGTTTCTTGATTATGGTAACATGCTTTTTCATGTGTGATAACGAACTTGACAAATAGGTCCGGACACCCCCCGCATACTTCCAATGGTTGGGACTCCCCCATGTCAGGGGGACATAATGGGGAGGAGGGAAGACGCAATCCCCCTACCAGCACTTCCACAGGAGAACCCCCCTAGTTTTTGTCTTTGCTACATGACAGCGAGGATTACTGCATACAAGAAGTATTTCTGTTTGTTCTTAATTTTATGTTTGGGGCGGGAGAGAAATGCATACCCAACAAGTTGTGGATGTCGGCGTTGGAGTGGAAGGGAACCAGGCATCAGTCGCAATATCAGATTGTTTGTTGATAGGTTTTCAGCTCGTACATGTCAGCTAGCCTGAACAACGATGTAAAAGTGTTGAGCACATCTTCACTAACTTCATTGGAGAATGACAAACCCAACGCCAATGGTTAAACCTCACTGTATGCCCTGGAAGGTTCGAGGGTTAAATAACCCACGTAAAAGGTGGCACATCTAGCATACTCGGATAGACACCAAATACAAATGTTGTTACTGCAAGAGACTCACCTTGACCCAGCCATGCAGCCAAGCTTTGTGGCCCATTGGGCATCGCATCTCTATTTCCCGTCTTGTTCCAAATATGCAAGGGTAGGGATCCTTATCTAAAGAACACGCAGTTTGTGCCAGGAGGCTCCCTGATTGACCCACAAGGCTGATACTGCATTGTATGGGGCCAAACATGGTCGCACATGGTTATAATCACAAACTGTTATGGCCCCAACACGGATGATCCCCATTTCTTTGCTACATTATGGGGCAAAATACTCTCCACAGGAATGACATATGTCCTCCGGGGGGTATAGTTTAGTGCAGTAGTTTTGCCCACTATGGATATATCTCACCCATCAGCCCAACACTACACAGCAGCAGAGGGATAGCTGGCAGGGATCATTGCAAATAACTGATGTCTCCTAGATGCATGGAGGCAATCGCACCCCAAAGCCAAAGAAGGCACGCACCATTCTGCAGTGCACTCAACCTGGTCTAGGCTAGACTACTGGTTAATTTCAAAGGGAATGGGACACTGGGTAGAGCAGATCTACCACCTGGCAAGGACATATTCCGACCAATCTCTGGTGAAAATGACACTCTCCATCCCAGGCTGTGAGCTGCCATATAATAAGTGTCGATTAAACCCAATTTGCCTGCTAGATACAGTCTTTAAAGAAGAGATAGGTTGAGAAATACAAGAATGTTTTCCGCGTAATACTGATACTGTCCTCAAAATCACTACGGTGTGGGAAGCATTTAAGGTTACCATGAGGGGGCTCTGTATTACAAAAGGAGGGGGAATATTAAGGGATATCCGAACGCAGCTCCGCAAGCTAGAGACAGAGATAAAAGGGCTAGAACAGGATATGACCAAGCAAAATGAGGAGGGAAGTGTGAAGGCTACTGTAAGAGGACTACAACGACACAGAAGAAAGGAAATGTAAATTCAAAAGTCAATACCACAGAGCGAGAACCTATGTGGAGGGAGACCGACCAGGGAAGGCCTTCGCTGACTACATCGGGCAACCTAGGTTTTCAAACTATGTTTCCGAACTGTGTGATCCAGAGGGAAATAGCCATTGAAATGCACTGATCTAATAAATATATTCACAACATATAACTCTGCCCTGTATACCTCACAGAGGACACAACCACTAAAGCTCACACAATATCTTCAGGACACTGCCCTAGCTTGGCTCAGGGACTCCCCCAGAGAGTTCTTAGCAGCAGACTTCGAAGGGGACGAAATCACAGCAGCCAATAATGCAAATGAACTAAGGATGGGCTCCGGGGTCAGATGGACTGCCTGTAGAATTTTACAAAACATATGCCACACAACTAGTTCCCATCCTAAAAAAGGTGTTCGACGAGGCATGTGAGAATGGTATACTTCCATTGATGATGATAGAAGCTATGATAACCTGGTTGCTCAAACCAGACAAGCCAGCGGAATATTCTGAGTCTTATAGACCGCATTTTTTAATTAATTGTGACATTAACATCCTCGCTAAGACCCTATCAAATAGACTAAATCTGTTAATTGACATAATGGTATTGCCTGATCAGGCTGGTTTCATCCCAAAAAGAACAACATCGCACAACCTTTGAACACTGTTCTCGGTTCTTCAAGACATAGACCCAGATACTGCAGTGGTAGGGGCATTTCCTGATGCCACCAAGGCATTTTATTAGGTGGAATAGGACTACCTCATTGGAATCCTCTGACGCATGGGGATGCCCCCTGTCTTCCTTAAGTGGATAGAACTCCTATACTGGAAGGCCCTGGCTACCATTCTCCTGAATGGGTCCTACTCTTCCTCGTTCCCCTGAAGGCTCTAGCAATCGAACCGTTAGCATCCAAATTGAGACAGCACCATAAAGAGTGTATCCCACCAGACACATCCTCATATCGCTTTGTGCCGATGACATAACCTTATATGTTACGGTCCCAGAGGAAAATTTGAATCCATTATTAAGGGATATTACTTAAGTTCGGAGAGTATTCAGGCATAAATATCTATTGGAGTGAATCAAGCATATTTCCCCTCATTAATAAGGTCACACCCTATGCTCTTGCCTACCCCCTGGAATGAAATAAGATGGAAGTGAAATATTTAGGGATTAAGAACACAAGAGACAGAAGCGAACTGATGCGCACAAACTATGGCAAGACTTTAGACACCCTAACAGATTCTGTAACTCACTGGCTAGCAATGCCACTGTCCATGGCAGGGAGGATATCACTAATAAAAATGGACATGCCTCTCAAAATGCTTTATTTACAGAGCTAGCACAAGTCACAAACCGGCTCCTGCCGAGCAGGTCTGCAAAGCCCGCCGGCCCCCGAAGAAGCCCTCAATAGGGTCTACAAAGCTACAGGTACTAATGACCTGACTCAACACAACGAGAGTGGTAAGTCAATAACCAACTTTAAATAGTCGCCACAACTTGCGTCTACACATTTAGAGGTCTTGAAGAAAGCCCCTAGATCAGATTGGACAACGAGGCTGAAACATGTCGACCATCGATATGATCTCAAGAGTGCGCTAGATTAGTAACTTGTTCTACACACGCACCATTTTGTTTTTATTTTTCCATACCACCATTCCATTTAAGAATTGTCTTACATGGCGGTATAGGGAATTTTAAATCACTTCACTTGAGCACCACATTCACTTCTTTTTATCTCTGGTCACTACTGTAAAACCAGTTGGTCTTCCTCCAGGTGGAGGTCAGCATACCCACAATAAAACCCGATGATGATGCTGTCATGCACGCTAAATATAGGCAGAGAATCAAGATATACCGCCCACCACTTGTGTCCGCGAATGAGTTTTTTTAGCAAGGTCCACAACCAAGTGACCCTGGTTACACAGGTACAAGTGGTCCATTCTCCCCCCTGATTTTTTAAATTTAATTACGGACATCCCATACAACACAGGGAAAACATATTTTAAAGCTCTGCAAAAGCAAACAATTCACTTGAAATGGAGGGGGCAAACAACCAAGACTTAAGTGGGAAGTACTTACTCTCCCATACTCACAAATACCCAATCTTGAACTATACTTTCACTGCGCCCAAGCACATTACGCGGTGTACTGGTTCCATCCACCCCCTCTTTATGCCATATTTAGCAGTCGAAATAAAATATATGGAGCCCACCCCCTTATCAGGATTTGGTGGTGTGGAGTGCAAAAAATCTATGGATTTAGGCCCAGATCTCTGTACTGGGGTGAATGTATGACATTGTTCTGCATTCTGTCCATCAACTGTTGTTTTTGCATTTGTCACCCCAAGTGGAACGGGTATGCTCAGACGTGAGTCCCGTGCTGTCCATACCACTGGAGTCAAGCTATCCTGGCTGATGACGGCTGATAGCCAGAAACCGGTCCTAGGATGCTTGATTCCGATCCAGGGAAGACATGGCCTGGCATTTCGGGCTAGACTGTTCCCATGAGGCACACGGCCTAGGCTGATTTGCATATGGCCATGTCTGAACCGGGGTGGTGTGGAGTGCAAAAAAACGATGGATTTAGGCCTAGATCTCTGTACTGGGGTGAATGTATGACATTGTTCTGCATTCTGTCCGTCAACTGTTGTTTTTGCATCAATGAGTATTGGCAACATGTGTTCGAGGAATGGTACAGATGGTGGGCTCCTGAGATTACAGCCATATTGGGATATACCAAGGAGGTCAAAACCGCTCACAAGAAATTCTTAGCACACGGATTTCTGATAGCAAAATGCAGAGTTGCTTGCTAATGGGGGAGAGGTAGGGCCCTCAAATTCAAAGATTGGCTCCGAGATATGATAAAATGGCAGAAGTAGGCTCTAATTATGGAGAATTACTCCCACCCACGTCTAGACCAAAAGATATATATGGGAACCCTTGAACACTTACTCCCTCTCTACGCCAGACACCACAACAGCAACTGCAGAGAGGCAGGACATTGCTGACATTGAGGGATCCAGCAGTAAGAATAGAGATACCGACCTGTAGCAGAACTAAAGGAATACTATGCTTGGTACAGAGTTATATATGGAGGCAAATGTGAAGTTGTAGATTACAGCTAGCTCATACCCTGTACAAAAATTTCTATTATGTAAAGCGCCCGAAATATGAACAAAAAACCACAGAACAGACAAATCAGGACAAGATTAACATGTAATGTTTA
This sequence comes from Lissotriton helveticus, assembly GCF_964261635.1. Lineage (NCBI taxonomy): Eukaryota > Metazoa > Chordata > Amphibia > Caudata > Salamandridae > Lissotriton > Lissotriton helveticus. Next base: position 917,280,879 of record NC_136059.1, read on the forward strand.
CTACTGCTGCAAGATGTAACATAACGATGTAGGCATGTACTGAATGTGGGATATAATACTATGACTGATGTGTTTTTATTTTATTTTAACTTTTCTTCTTGTATTGTTTATTTGAAAATGTTTATTAAAAATAAATCCAATCAATAATAATAATTCATTGTCCAAGATCATTATTAATTATTTCTTTTTTAAAGTAAGGCATACAGTTGTGCCCTATTACAATATACAGTATGTTCCGTGAAAAGGGCATGGTTACAAAAAGCTAGTTTTCTAGTTCAGCAGAAAATAATGACATGTAATTCAGCATGCACCCCCTAGTCGCAAAAATGTCACTATGATGCTGGAAAATACAAGACACCGATATCTGATTTGGTTGGTCCAAAGAGTAGTGGAAGGAAAAAACTCTTGCAAACCTTTTTCGCAACTCTTCAGTGAACATGATAGACAATGTACTTAGGTGATGTGAACAATTTAAAATGTGTATTCATGTAGAAAATAATGCAAATGTTTTCTAAAATATAAATTACTGAAATTATATTTCTCTGGCTCGAGCCCTAGCAAGAGAAGATCACTATGATTCATGAAATATTAAAAAAGTGCGCCTAAACTAGCAGGAAGAAGGTATGACCTTGATTTCTGAAACTCGGTGCTAAAGTTAATTTACAAACTTCATCTCGTCTGTGTATTGCCTCGCTTGTGCAGACTATTTTTTATCAGAGGTTTTTAAAGCTTGGAATAGGCTGCAGTGAGCTTATTCTGCCCCAAGCAAAGTTTATGACTAGAGTTGATATGGGTTTGCGTCCGGGCAGGTGCTTAAATCGACTCCAAGCACCAGGAGGCTACCATAAATGTTTGACAAAATGGAGTGATCTTCCTGTTCAGCAACATACAGCATTTTCTGTCAATAAATTATCTTTGTATGTGAAAAGGTAATCTGTTAAGTGACACGTTGATTTACGTGTAACAGAGCCTTGAAATGTTAGTAGTTATAATCTCAGGCTCCAGGTTGTCCTACTATTTCTATTCCAATTCGCCCGCATGTTACTTATACTGCTGTGAAGCTGTGAAACTGTGTTTCCAGGTTCTACCTTGATTTTTCCATTCTCAAACGATGTCGGAAATTGATGTAACCTAAGCATATACCCTGACTAAGGATAATCAAATGTCTGCCGAAAGATGAACCCCTATGAGGAAAAGTGTGGAGCTAATTGTCACTGTCTCTAAAAGTAGTGTTTTTTAGGGCTAGATACTGAAATTTCGATATTTCTGAACAGATTTTTTCTTCCATTTTTTCATCTGCGCACATTTTAGCGGAACAGTCCAAGGTGAATACACCGCTATCTCCTCAAATAACGTAGCAGTAAACAACTGAATTACAAGTCTCAGATGCATAAAACAACAAACATTGGCTATAGATCTCTGCAGTAAAAGGCCGAGCTATTGGATTTGCCAATCATTATTTCCAGTTGCAGTAGACAGTGCAAACATTGCTTCCAAGTGTTACAACGGATGCCTATGCATGTCTCACAATGTATATGTATTTATGTAGGTTCATGGAATGCAAGCTAAAAATGGGTTTTGTATTGAATACAAATTATCCCAAGATGGCCAATGATTCAAACACATGCTTGCCAGTGTGTCATAATGCATACATGCATATGCATTGTGATGAGGGCTCCCGGTTTTATGGTATTTATTGTTTTGACATTTACGTCTGTATTTTTCCATTTTTTTTTTTTTTTTTTTTAGTCCTCATTGTCTACCCTGGTTGCACCATTAAGGTCATAACAGAGAGAGACACACTGCCTCAGATAACTGGATAGGTGAAACAGTATTACAACCGGGTCACCTAATCAGTGAAATTGCGATCTCCAGGACCGACAGTCAGCAACTATAAGGTCACTGGTTTGCTGCACAGGTATACCTGCCAATAGATCGAAATCAGCAGGTCAGAGTATACCAGCAGAAATAAGGAGCGAAGGAGACCAAACGGGTAAAAAAAACAAAAAAAAACAAACCCATATGGTTCAAAGTTAGTTCCGCTTCATAAGGTGCCAAAAGGCTCTCTTGTTTGCGTTCCCTGTTCTCAATAGGTCGACTTTTGAGATCTGCAACATCGATGTCTGCCAGTCAGAAAGAGATGGTGTTATGGGGTCCTTCCATTTTTTACAAATTTCTCTTCTGGCCAGAAGAATAGAGTAAAAGTGAAGATATTTGGGAGGGCCAGTAACCCCCTCCATAGCTCGAAAAATTACCAGTACAAGATTTATCATAATCTGGCAACCCAGGGAGGTTGAAAGTGAAGTACTTATAGAGTCCCAAAATTGAGACAAGAGAGGACACTCATAAAACATGTGTAAATCCGTGGCCACTATTGCCCCACACCTCGCACAGGCAACCGGTTGATCTATAGGAAATTTTGAGAGTCTTTGCGGTGAGTAGTAAGCCCTGTGTACGGAAAAAAGATGGTTGCGTCGAAGTCACGCTGGTGTAACTATTTCACATAATATCTGAAAAGAGCTGAACCAAAGACTTTCCACGTCAAGGTCTGGAAGAGTGCTCCCCCAGATTTTATCGGGAAGTTTGAATTCGCCGTCGATCTCCTCCAACATTGAGTGGTACCAAAATGATATCTCCTTTTTAGCTGGGGTTTTATCTAATAGTTGCGATTCTAGATGGTTATCACACCCTAGTGGAGGTCTAAACTTAACAGTGGATTGCGCATGAGCCCAACCTGCTATCTGTAAGTATGTAAACCTCGACAGATTAGGGCCTATTCTAATGCTCAATAAATCCCAGAGTATAAGTACACCATCAACAAAAAAGTCACCCCAAACTTCCAACCCAACTTCTCTCAAAGGCAAAGCAAGGCTATCTTTGAGCCAACTAGGGACCCCTGGTAAATCCCACTAAGGAGCCTTGCTAGCGAAGTATCCTAGTTTAATGGAGGTTCTGACATTGGTCCAAGTTCTGGCCATACCCTGCAAAACCTTCAGTTTTATTTTTTTGAAAAATGTGGGGTCCCAGAATTTAAAAAGAAACCCATCCTGTGCTAACTTTGCCCCACTAAGCATGGCACTAAACATGCAACCGATCCCAGTGTTAGTGGGTGTTTTCAACAGCATGCCGGAATGGGTGAGTTGAAATGCCCATGCATACAATTGAAGATCTGGGGCTGCTAGACCCCCTTCTGTCTACGGCGCCTCAGTTTTTTCCAGGAAATTCTAGAATTACGCTGGGCCCAAATAAATGAGTTGATGTCACTCTGTAATTTAATTAAAAGTGACGGTTCAAAATAAAGAGGAATAGTATTAAATAAAAAGGTGATCTTCGGCAATATGGTCATCTTTATTAGGTTAACCCTTCCCAGACTGGACAAAGACAATGATGACCAGGAACTCATATATCTCCGACATTCTTTCTCTATAGCAGAGAAGTTGGTCTCGACAATTTTGTTGACATCTCGACGATTTCTATACCCAAATATCACATTTTTGAGTTGGGCTGAACCCCCACAACTAAATCATTATGATTCCAGGTCATAATCTCAGTTTTAGAGGCATTAACCTCGTATTCTGAGATCCCTCTGAAATCTAAGGCTAGTTTAATAACAGAAGGGAGTGCTGTACTTAAATCTGAAGTAAAAATCTGAATATCATCCGCGTATAGAGCCACCCTTTTCTCCCATCCCCCATACCTAAAAGGCTTAATGTTAGTATCCTCCTGCAACCGTTGGGCGAAAGGTTCGATATACAGGTCGAACAAGAGGGGGGAGAAAGGGCAGCCCTGACGCGTTCCCCTAGTGATGTTAAAAGGGACGGTCAGTGATCCATTCACCAAGAGACAGGCTGAAGGGCTTTGATAGAGTAATCCAACTGCTCGGCGAAATCCTGCTCCCACATTGAACTTACCCAAGACCCCCGACAGGTATGCCCAATTCACCCTGTCGAAGGCCTTGGTGGCATCCAACGTAACAACAGCCAAGGGCAAACCAGCGGATGATGCAATATCAATTGCACCTATTAGATCGTAAGTCAACTCAAAGAGTTGCCGACCCCTAACAAAACCTCTCTGGTCTTGATGTAAAATGTCACCCGCAACCATGCCTAGGCTGTTGGTCAATATTGAAGCAAAGATTTTATAGTCCGCTATCACGAGTAGCAAGTCCGGGAAGGCGGCGGGCCCTGACGGCCTTCCTGCTGAGATTTATAGGCTTTTAGAGCAGGCGATTGTACCATTTTTTACCTCCTTATTTAACCAGATTCTTCAGGACAGGATGTCACCTCCAACCTCCTGGGATAATGCGTCAATAACTTTAATCCTAAAGCCTGGTAAAGCAGCATCCTCTTGTGGGTCATATCGTCCAATTTCCATCTCATTTTTTGCTAATTTTATCTGTTTATATCCATATTTATTTTGGGTATTGTGGAAAAATGAAGCTGAAATTAGTACATTTTAACATTTATCTAACCGATAAATATGCACTCATGCTTGAGTGCCTGCCAGGTTTCAATGCTGTGAAAACCCGCTGAAGATAAATCAATGCATTTATATGAAAATGTGCACATTTCAGTATCAACCTTGTGCAAATCTACTGCTGGTAAAGCCTCTTAACTAAAATTCCTTTCTCTATTAATCCACCAACCCAATTTCCGTTTTTATCCACATTTAAAAACAAATACAGGCAAGAAAGTAAATGTTTTATGTCTGTATTTATCTGTAAAAATCAGTCAAAACGGAAAACAGGGAGGCTTAATTGTGATGCATCAGCAGCCATTTAATCATTTTTAAAAATGTCTGTTCCAGCATGACTGACTGCCATTTTGAGCCAGGAGAGCAGAGCAACATAGACTAATGGATGAGTCGTGGCGAGGGGGGGGCGACAGGAATACACATACCCTCCCGTGGAGTGCTGAAAAAACTACTTAAGAGCTCATTCAAGTCAGCCATGGAAGGATACAGCCCATCCAATAATGCAACTCTAAGACTGAAAGGCTACTGGGCATGACAAGTACAAGAAAAGCGAAGAAAGCCATTCAATCAAGAGCAACGACTTGTGATAGACCACAAAGCCATCCAATGATTAGCAAAGAGCTGGTCCTGACCAAAATCAAACCAAATCAAGGCACTTGAAAAGCGTAGGACAACTCTATAGAGTGTCCCGGCCGCAACTCTTAGCACTGCAGAAGGCAGCAGAGAACTGCGGGAAACCAGTGATGCTGCCTGTGAAGCTGCTCCTTGGAAAGCAGTACTGCATTCCGGTGAGTGTCAGGGGTTATGGCCATAACCACGTCAGCCTACTTTGAGGAGCCGGGGAAGAGCATGAAGTGCGGCGTTGCAGCCTGTACCTACTGGATCCCCCTGTTAGCTAAGTGGACAAATGTGCGCTCTGGTGGATACCTGGGCGGGAAATTCAGGTTGTTACCAGCCCCTCTCCTATGCTGAAGAGGCTGTGAGTAAAAGGAAGAGTCTACTTAAAGCTATCTAACAACATATTTTGATCCACTCTTAAGAAAAAAGGATTGTGCTTTAAATAGTGGACACAAACAATATGGCCCTGAGTAAGTACTCTAGAGTTACAGAGCAAAGAAAGTGAAAATATCAAGGCTCAGTTAAATGTCTAAAGCACAGCGAGTCCTATAAGGGACAGCCTAGACCAGGCAAACACAGTAGATGGCCACATGGGAATGGGGAGGGCGCCAGCTGTGAATGGAACAGTGACCTCAAGGGCATCGCCCCTCATGAACTCTATCAAATAATTTTCCTTTTGGATAGGAGCATGGCTGAGCTTAAAGAGCCACAGCTCTTAAACGAACAAGGTGTAGCTCACCTGAAACCCAGATTATCATCGTCACCATGCTTGCTATTGGGGGGGTCAGGGGAAGTAGGCACCCAAGCAGGCAACACTGGTTCACAACATTGGAGTTAAGAACCACAGAACTCGGATGAGGCAGTTATCTAAGGAATATTACCAAAATTACTTAATGTTACGGTTGCTAGCCTTGGCAACAATCTTGGGGTGGGTCCCTGTTAAGCCCAACAAATATGGTGAACCAGGAATTCCCTCCCACTTAAGCATCTGAGTTAGATATTGGATCTTGCTCTTCCTCGTTTATGTTGGATGTCATGATCTTAATGCAAAAAACGCAGTAGGGCATTTTTGAGACTGTGGTTCTGAATACTGACACTTTGAAATTGCATAAGATTTACTTGCGGACCATCGCCTCAGAATTAAAATAGATAAATGGTGTATGCCCAAGTTAGGAAGACCTGTCGAAAGGGGGGATACATGACTCAGTCAGTGCACATTCGCTGTTGTTGGGTGGCAGGTGATGGGTCCACTGAGAAAGATTTAGATGAACTTGGCTGTGAACCCACCATCTGAGGTGTTACCTTCCAGGGGCAGCTCTAGGCTCATGGAGGCCCTGGCAGGGAGCGTAGGTAGGGGGCCCCGGAGGAGGGGGTCCAGGTGGGGCGGAGCACAGAGGCCAGTGAAGAGGGGGGGTCAGGGTGTTTGGAAGTGAAACAGAGCCGGAGACCGCCAAATCCCTGCCAGGGGCCGCCATGCAAATATGTATCCAACCTCAGAGGATTATTATTTTAAGTATATATATTGGCGTGGTTGCCCCTGGGGTTTGGTGGCCCTGTGCAGGTGCACAGCTTGCACATGCCTAAGACCGCCCCAGTACCTTCGGTGTATATATCCAAATATACAAAGTTTATAAAGAGAAGGAGTAGTCACAATGATGGTTATTTCTCTGCCCTGGGGAGCTTAAAACAGAACCTACATCCAAAAAAATAGTGTCAGGGTTTGTTACCCAATGGCAGGAAAAAGAAAACCCAATGCACTGGACAACATTCACAAACCAATAGCAAGAATTACGGAGGCAGGGAAAGGTGGAGGTTTAGGTAGCATCCAGGCAAAATGTAGGTAAACCTGAGCAGAAGTACCAATAAGCAAACATGTCCTCCCCTGGCTCAGCGAACCGGGTATGCTGGTAAGGCACGGGTCGGGAGAAAAACACTAGAAGGGTAACAATGGGGTCACAATGCAGGATCTAGCAGGGTGGGGAATAGAAAGAAGGAACCAATGTGGGTAGAAAAGAAACAAAGGTGAGTACAACCTGGATTAGATTCATCTCAGAGGTGGGAAAGAACCAGGGTACCCTTTTAAAGACAGGAGTTTCTATATCCCAATGACCTAGAGGGGTCCTGGGGAAGGAGGTAAAACTCTCTATGAGTATTTCTAGAACCAGCCCTCAAGAATAAGCTGGAGGAAATGACAAAAGAAGCTAGATCCTTCAAATAGGTCTCGGCTTCTCGAGATATTTTTCTCCTGCCCAAGTCTTCACTCAATTTCTACAACCGATTTGAAACAAGTAGGCTTCTTGGAAAATAAGGAGGGTAAGGATGTAACAAAAATCCTACTATATTCAGGGTTGGTTAGAGATATCCTTTTCAAATTGAGCTAAAGTCCAAGGGATTGAAAATATTTTAAAAAATGGACTTGGCTCAGACTGTACTCCCAATTCAGGGCTTCCTATGATGTCATGGTAGCCTTCAGTCAAACCCAGTTATCTAAGGCATGAATGGGGATCAGCTTTGAAACCGGCATTTAATGTAAAGCAGAGAAGGCAAACTTCAAGTCACTTTGTCCCAAGGCGAAAGATACATGTACATTCCCTTTGACCAAAATAGGTATGATTGCCTGGGTTGGGATGAGGATGTGAGTGAAGGGGCTGACCTAAGTAATGTGGACTATGGAAGGGTATCCCTGCACAGCATCACCTTGCTCTCCTGGAATTCTCATGGACTAAATAACTTAATGAAGCTGCTGATTTCTTTTTTAAATAGCAGAAAAATATTCAATATTGTGCTTTCAGGAGACATGGCTGAGTAAAGAATGGATGGGTTCTTGGTTGTCCACGAGATGTTGCTAGACAATGCACCAGGGTGTCCTTCGTAGAGGCTCCTAATGGTGATAGTCACCAAACTTGCATCTGGGGTTTGGGAAGTTCAGACATGCTGCAAATGGATCGTTGCCTGTGGTATAAAATTGTTGAATGCAAGGAATATATTATCATTCTTAATATGTATTTACATGCAAGAAGTCTTCTTACTTTCAATGGAAACATGGAACCGTTTAAAGAAGATGTAGTTAATATAGGTGCACAGTACCCTCAAAACGTATTAATCTTAATGGGGGTTTTAATCATAAATTTTTTTCTGAGATGGTGGATCAAAGGTATGAGGATATGTAGATGTAGATATTTTGAATATACAAAGTGATTGCCCCCCGGAAAATGATGCTACAGGTTGGGATGTTAGATTTTATCACATTTAATTGGGCTTCAAACCCTAAATGCTCATGTGTTTGCGTTCGTCCCATTAAGGAAATCCTTCCAGTTCGGCAATCAGAACTACCCAATAGACTATGTTTTTCTGCACGCTTGGGCCGTCAATGTAGTTAGAAAATCTGAGGTTGTACAAATGTAGGGGAGTGACCATTACGCATTAAACATAACCCTTAGCCTGGGTATTGTTCATAACAGATAAAAGTTCTCCCTTTATATCCGAAACACCTAAGAACAATATTCTCTGAGAAGCATTTATGCCAACTCAAGGCCCTGCAATGAAAATATGGGGAACCTACATCGGTACAGGTACCATCTGACCTTTTGCCATGTTATAAGTAAATAATCAAAGAGGTAGTTGCATGTCTAAAAATCAATCTGAAAGTTTTTAATAATACTCAAGTTAAAACCAAGATTTCGACGCAGCCCAGGAATAGTTGGTTTGGTAAAGAATGTAGACTTTTAAAACGTAAAGTAAAGGAGCTTGAAAGATACATAAGATATTCTAGAAATAAAATGGGCCTGCTAAGTCTTCATGATTTAAAAAGCGATTTTAAAAAATTGGTGGCTAACAAAAAGCGGGCATATAAAGAACAATGTTGGGAAGTAATGCTTGAGACAAATAATATAGGGAATTTCAGGAGGCTGATTCAGAACGGGAAAGGAAATATCCAGAGGAAACTGTCAGGTCGTAGGAGAGAGGAGGAGGGAGTCTATTATAAAGCTGTGTAAAGCCCTCAGGACCCAATATATTTTTTCAGAAACTAAGAAGAGATTTTCTGCCCCATCAATTAAGAAAACTATCAAAATGTTAAGGCTCACAAGGGCAATGAGTCCGCATATTTTGTAGGCAGAAATAATAAAAACTAATATTGCCTAGCGGACCACCTTGCTCCATCTCCTTTTTCAGGAAATCCTACTGACTGGAAGAATTACAGGCAGCTGGAAGGGAGCTGTACTTAAACCCACTTATAAAGAGGAGAGCACTCCCTCTCAGGAAACGTTATACAAATAAATCTGTTAGATGTATCAGAAAAGATCTTTTCAAAAATTATTTTTGGATGTTGAGGGACTTAGCAGATACAAATACATTCATTCCACAAGAGCAAGGAGGTTTTAAAGGGGGGGCACTCGATGACTGATCATTGTTTGAGCATATGGCCCATTGCTGAGCAATCAATAGAGCAATGTGGAGGAGGGTATTGTTGTTTTGTAGATTTTAGCTCAGCTTTTGATTCAGTTGATCAGGTCTTATTAAGGGAAGCATTAAAGAACAATGTAATCAACAATGACTTACTTTTAATATTACAAAGATTGGATAGGGATAAATGGTCCCAAGTAAAATTGGCCTTGAGGGATCCCTTTCTAGGAGGATTAATATAAGAAATGGTTTAACACAGGGGTGTATCCTGGCCCAACCCTATTTTCCAGTACCTCTCTGACCTTCCTAATATACTCAGCCATTAGAATATTTTTAGCCCTAAAATGAATGGCATGCAATCAGATGCCTTTTATACGGAGATGTTTTAATAAGCTTTGATTTAACACAAATTGGCTTGCGGAGAAAGTTAGACGCATTTTCGTATATATATGGTAACTACAATACCAACACCTGCGATCTAAAACTTCCAGATCTGTGATGAAGAGAGAAAAAGAAAGAAGAAGTGCAAATCCTGTACATAAACCAACTGTAGTTGACATCGTCCATATAATACCACTCTATAGAAAACAAAACAATTCATAGTGGTCATTCAGGCCCCCTGGGTTAACTGTATCCAACATCTTAATCCAATGTGTTTCTTTGCGTGCCAGGGTTGTATTTATATCAACACCTGACTGGATATGGATTTTTTCGAAAAGATCGCAGGTGTTGGTATTGTAGGTACCATATATCCCTTTGATACTATAGGTGGAGTTTCTTGTTGTAATGAATTGGTAATAGTGGATGTTTTCGAGTGGATAAACTTTGGCAGACATTTAACTCCCGTGGAATGGCTGAACACATATTGTGACACACTTCATTTTTCTAATATTTTAGAACCACTCATAAATTTTCAATTCCAGTTTCAAACATTGATCCTGAAGAGCAGTGTGAAATATGGAATAGATAGAGCAGTAGCAGTACCTGAATATTGCAATCGCATCATACATTTGAAGTCACTTAGCAAGCATGTTTTATATCTTTTATTTGTATAGTTCACATATATCAGGTGTGAGACATTAGGGTGCTGCTGTTGTTCTTAGGCCGTTACTGAGATATACACTGTTCAGGGGTGTAGTACTTATAAAGTTGTACTTGTTTTCACAAGAAACAGACCTCTCCGCAACTCAGGAGGTCTGCTCCTTTAAATACATTACGTAAGGTAGAGAACAACCTACGCGCGTTTGTACGCATGTGAATAGCATCCTCCGATACACGGGAAGCCATACGCAGTTCAAGGAATCGGTGAGTGTTATGGCGTTTGGTAGAACATTTTTGGAGTTTCAGGCAGTTCAGTAAGCTTGGCAGCACATTAACCAGGGATTACATTACTTGTTTTATAGGGCTTTCTTTCAGTACTATAGGTAAGATGAAAATGGTGGTGCAGTTTCATACACAGTATAATGGTCGTTTTTAAAGTTCAGTAGACTAATAGGGTGTGCTCATGTCTCATTCCAGCAATTTTTACGTCTCAAGAGTTCTCATAGAATTTGCTATTCTGCTGTGGTAAGCCTTTTATGCATGGTTTAGATCTTGCCCCTTGTGGGGTCACTGTTGCTAACAACTCCTTCCTGTCACGTATAAAACACACCCACATTTGGCTCAGACTATTAAGTTCGATTTTGTTTGCTTTTGCATGTACAACACAGAAGAATTGTGTCAGTTAACGTACGTTGTCAGTTCACGTGCACTTTTATATGGATTTTCATTTACTCTAAGTAGAACACAGGGATTGTGCTGGAGCCTGTATCTTTTTCACTCTATCTCCCTTTTCGAGTGCAAATCCTAATAGCATTTTGACGCATGTATTCATGAGAATGCTGTCACCTTGTGGCATTTTTAGGGATTGATTTTTTCAAGATTGCGTTGTAGGTCTGTAAAGAGGACATCAGGATTTGGATAATTGTTCTTCTTTAACGCAAAGTATATCCCTGAAGAAGGTTTCGGGTGAACCCGAAATGCATTGGGATTGATGTTGATAATGCAGTTTAACAATCTATCTTTGTTTATGTATATTTCATGATATTTGGAATTCTTATGGAGATGGCTTGTAAAAAAATGAGAATGAAATGTAATTCTGTACTCTGTTAAGCACAACAATTTTTGATTTTGATGATTGATTTTTGAATAAGTTGATTTAACACTGAGAAAAAAACTTTCAAATACAAACATTTGCAATCAGTAAAAAGTGCTGTAATTTTCTAGAGACACATTGTGTCATCAGCTGTGCATCACGCAGGCAGTGGTTTCCACTGTCTTCCTTTTACTGATATTTCTTAGGGATGCTGGGCTAAATCCCTCGTACATGATAGCACGCATTATTTTGGTTTAAAACTCATTAAGAACGATAAAAGTTAGATTCATTAGATGCCATTGGGTGTGCTGGACCACTACCTTAATTGGTATAAGGATGGCTATTTGGCAGTATCCTGGTATATATTCGAATCCTGAGGGAATGACGGATAAAACCAATGACAGCAAGAAAGATGTATTTAGACATCAGGTTCTGCAAGAGTTTAAGGCTTTAGCTAGCAGAAATAAAGTTAATTGTATGTAAAATCGGATGGAAAAATTGATTTCTAAGGACTTTATAAAACCTACAGAAAAACATAAAGTGCATGGTGGATTGCTGACTCAAATAACACAACAAAGCAAAGACGAAAAACAGCTGCCCTGTTGAGTAAACGCAACCAGGAAATGCATGAGGCAGAACTTAAAGCGTGTTCAATAGATTATGTGCTCCAATTTAGGGATCCAGCCTAGATATTGTTCAGCCTGCTCAAGTACAGTGATCTCCAAGTTGTAACAAGCAGTGGGCACTGCCTGGGCCTTGTTAGACCTTTTTATATTACTGTTTGCATATAAGAGGGAACAGATCAGGGTATTTGTGCTTGTACTGATCGTGGAGGGGAAATGTGAACAATGAGGAATAACCAGGTCTTGGAAAGATTTCCTAATGTTCTCTAGCCAAGCAATCTCATATCCATGATGTAGTTTGACACAGTCGGCTAGAATGCGGTGGGAGAAGTTGGTTAAAGTGGAGCTCCAGATTTTAGCCCATAACAAGAGTGGTGCCAATTTAATTGTGTCTTCCATGTATAGAGAACAACTTCAATATGGGTAAAGCTGTTAGCAGTACTTTTAGGAATAGCCAGTAATCTGGAGAGAAAACTGTTTTTGGCGGTTTACAAGCGCCACAGTTAGTCTTCCCCCAAACGCCTTCCCCATAAGAGCCCAAGGAGAGGCATTTTGCTTTGTAAATGGAAATGAGGTCCACAATAGGTTTGTGTTGAGCTTCCTGGAGAATCTAAAAACTGTCTAAGCTGCATTGTCTACTTTAACCCCCCTCTCTGTGCCAAGAGTTTGTCCCATTTAAATTTGGAATCCAGTAAGATCCCTAATAATTAAAAGTCAGAACTTTCGTAATAACGATGTTATCCAGAACAAATCTGTGTGAGCGAGTATTTCTGGGACCAAAGGTCATGATAAATGATTTCTTGTGGTGGACCCTTAGCTTTAGGTTCATCATGAAGTTGTTAAATTAATCTACCAGGAGTTGTATCCCAATGGAGGTACACAACAATAACACAGGATTATCAGCCTAAAGAAGTACGGGCATGGGCCAAACCCCTACCCTGGTCAAATGCTTTCCCATACATTCGAGAGTAGGATCAAGGGAATTCATATAGAATAGAAAGAGGAAGAGGTCTAAGATGCACCCCTGCCTAACACACCTGCCTAACACACTTATCTACCCTAAAAGTGGATGTGCACTGCCTATAGTTGCCAAAAGGTACCTTAAGCTTAGGTGTCACAGTGCAGGTGCTTGAGGAGTTCAATCAAGCATGTATCGGCCCCAGTTTGTAGCATTAGTTCCCACAATCTCCCCCTATCCATGAGATCGAACACACTAGACAGGTCCATGAAGGCAAGATGTAATGAGCCTTCCTTGGCCTTAGTGTACTTCCCTGTGATCAGTGCAGGTTAAGGGACTGCTCCACCATCCCCATGCCCAGACAGATGTGGTACTGAACCTCAAAGAGGAAACCTCTGTCTTCCGCACAAGCCTCCATCTTTTTGAGGATCACTTTACCCAGAAATTTGACAACAGTGAGATTGGCTGGTAGTGTGAAGAATCTCCTCTGCCGCCCATTTTAAAAATTCAGACAATAGTTGATTTATCACAGAAAATTAGGATTTCAGCATGGAAGAGGGTGTGAAAAACGTTTGTCAACAGTGGGGCCCAAATGACTGTGTCATGTCTGAAGACATCTATAGGGACCCCTTCTGGGCCGGGGCCTTGCCAAGGGTACTCTTTAAAATGGCAAATGATACATCACTTACGTCTAAGGTAAACAAAAGGGTAGTACTGGATATCTCTGAGGTAGCACGACTCAGCGAGCCAGGTGAGGGCATATTAGGAGATCCTGGATTAGAGAGATTAGAAGGCATAATCTCGAAGAGTCGAGAAAAGTTGGACAATGAATTTTCTGAGGAAACATTGCGAGTCATTATCAAGGTTTTTTCATCAGAAACATAGGGATGATTGATCACATCCCCAAAAGCCTTGGCAACCTGGAGTTTGGCAGCCAAGAGCAAGTCCTCTCAGGCCTTCTCTCTAGTTTCCCTCTTCCTAATATCAAGTGTCTCCTTATAAGCCCTCCTCACTAGCCTAATTTCCTCTATGTTTCTAGGAGAGGATTTTGATGCCAATTTGAGATTATTTGAGGGCACTGAGCAAGCGTGGTGGAACCAGCAATGTGGGAAATGTACAGTATTAGATTTCTTGCCATCATTAAATTAGATATCAATTTACACAAAGCAATAAAGCTGCCCAGAATATTATGTGGTTCATTTGAGTCAGAGAGACAATACAGCCCATCCTTATTGCATTCATTTACTTGGTCAACAAAGAACCTTTCGGTATTCATATTATTTCACTTCAAACTCATCCCCTTGAAATTGCTGTATTGTAGGACAGCGGGGCTAGCAGGGGCAGGTGGGGCGATATCACTAGCAAGAAAAAAACGCAAACAGTTACTGGATTATGGTCACTGAGATTAGAAGGCAGTGTTGATGAATCCAGTGATAGAGCGCAGGCTCACCCGTTCAAGTTTACTATACACACCTGGGACCATAAAATTATATACACGTTGAACAAGTAAACCTACACTCAATCAATTTTAGTCCTAATTTAACCATTTAGTACCTTTACCAATTTGACTTACCAATCGAAGTCACCGATACCTAAAGTCTTAGAGGATCAAGGGAGTTAGCAAGAAAATAGGTTGCAGAATAACATTAACATTTCATAAATAACCACAAACTCGAGAAAAGTTTAAGTTCTTTTATCTAAAGTGATTTCTTAAATGTTTGAAACCATAATAAATCAATAATTTCTTGTTCTATTAGAATGAATGAAGATTGTGCAATCATTTGGAAAGTAATATCGTTAAGCATTAAACACAGGGTAGGGTAGAAAAGGGAAAACAGTACAATGACAAACCCACACTTCATAGTTACCTAGAATGGCGTGAAGACCAACCCTGGCCACAGGCTGGGATAAAGGATAAGGACCCCAAAGTGCAGGTGCCAGCGAGAAAGAACAGGTGCAGACCAGCATCAGGAGAGGTTATGAACCAAATTGGATCAGGACCAGACCACCACAGGCTAAGATCGGCATCACAGCTAAAGTTCAGAATGCCAGCGTTGTAAACCCTCTCTGCAGCTAACACTTGAACCCCGATTGGGTCATCGAACTCCTCTCCATAACCACGATTGGGTTATCGATTCTTCTGACAGAGTGCTCCTCCTGCACCTCTGCTCTCGATCACCTATTGAGTGCGTTGGGTCAGTGACAAGTCAGCTATTCGGACAAGTCAGACAATGCAACTAGCTGAGCCTACCCTAGTTATACTATTTTCCAGGTCAGTGTACCACCCTCCTGTTAGACCTGTCAGCCCTTTGGGTGGTCCCTCCTAATTTTTATCCTCTTTTTGCCTTCTGTTTTTTTTTATGTGTCCACTACATATTTTTGGGTGTTGACCTTAGGTCTCTGGGCGCCTTATTATTACTAATTAGTATTAAGGCGCAGATGCTCCTCTAAAATGGAGGGAGAGTAGGGAAACACAAAATGGTGGCTTGTCCAAATCAACAAAAACACAACGGTGAGGTAGGACCAGGGGAATATTTAATGACCCGGCTCTGAATACAGTCCCCAATTACCGAACAACTACAAAAAGTATCAGAGGGTCTAAAACAGGGAAGAGTTTAAAGGTGACAGACACCAAACCGACAGTACAAAACCCTTATACTAACTAAACAAAAGCATGGTGTGCAATAACATCTCAAGTGGATGAGGAAAAAACCCATCAGTCACCACTCGGATCCGCCCTTCATCATTTGGGATTTATCCGGACCATCCGTGTAAGTATGTTCTATCACAGTCATAAGAAGACCAGGTGAATAAAGGTCTTCTTCGCTGTGTCACCAACAGTATGGTCTACCACTCGGTAACAACTAATGAGTGGAACAAGAAAGGCGATATGACTGGGGTGTGCAGTGCAAATAAATGTGAATTAGAAAACAATAAACAATGTGTTATAAAATTGGATGAGAGAGCACAGAACCAACTTTATTCAATTGATGCTCACTGGATCAAGATTAAAATATATGTCAAAGACAGTTGAGTTACGTGGACTGTCTAAGGTGGAACCAGGTCGACATGTTTCAGCAATTCAGGACTCCTATGTCCTTGCTTTCATCAGGACCATATAAAAAAGAACAGTGCTACTGCACAATACTGAAAAAAGAAAAGTGACAACAAGACAAACAAGTGCAAATGTCACCTGAATTTTCAAAGTACGATTACAGCTAGTGTTGTTCACTGTGGAAACAGAAAGAAAAAGAGGATTGAGTGTCAGATAAGATAGCCTACACCTTTTAGAACTCATTTTTGGATTTTTAATGGTTAAGTCCATTCGGTATAGACCTACAACTCTGTCAGAAATTACTGGTGCTGACATGTACTCTCTTCACAATAGAGGATCAGTTGTATTTATTTTGGATATATGTTTTTACATTCCAAACATGCAAGACTGCAAAAATTCTTACCATAGTCTGTAAGAAAGGACGACCTCACCCCGCCTGGCAGTGGCTCAGGGAAAGAGTGAAGCACCGCTCTAAAAAAAACATGTAAAAATCACAACATGTTTTACATAGTGTGCAAGAACCTTCATACAACTACCTTCTCTCTAAAGGACAGTCTAAAAGGAAAACAAGTCTATCGAACGATTGATTTGCCCAGTTATTTTAGTTCGAGGCTGTTTTAAAAATAGTAGTAAAGCCACTCGTATATCACTGGCAGGGAGCACAATGAATCAGAGGGCTAATCTAAATAACTGTCGCTGTGGTGGAAAAAAGAAGAAAGAGGAGCAAGCTCTTACCTGTCCGTCGGTACTCCGTAGCCGGCGTCTGAACCGACTGGGGAGGTACCGGACGGCAGGACAGAGCTTCGTTATCTAGCATCATCTGATAGGCGGAAGAAACACGTGACATCTGAAGCTCCGCGATCCTATAGGTCTGTTACGAGCCGGCCATGAAACCGCGCTCGTCATAGGTGTTGCTAAGGATACGGAGTTTGTATTCGTGTGTGTCATTGCTCTTGCCGAGGTTACGGAGCTATAAACAGAATCTACGTGTAAAAACATTCTGTTAATAAACTCTGCACGCAAAAATGTGCGTCTGCGTGTAGCGGGGCCCTCTAAGTCAATGCTGAGTAATATTACCCAGAGCGCCGCGGCCCAACACAGGAGCACTAGATGTATTGGAGCCAAAACACCACGTGGTCTCCAAAGTTTAGCGGTCCCATTGGTCAGTTCTAAGCTGGCCACGATTCCACGTTAATCATTGGTGTTGTTAGTATTGTTGGAATTACACTCGCATTTGCCACAGATAGTCCCGAGGTTGCAGGGATATGAACAGAATATGCGCAAACAAATATATATATATATATACGGGCTACATGGAGACCTCATGGTTGGTACCAGGTATTATGTCCAAACGCACTGCAGCCTATCAACATAAATAGGTGTCTATAGAAACTTGGTGTGTGGGAACTTTAGGTAGAAAAGAGGGATTTCATGATGACACAATGTTGAACTGTATACCAAGCACACACCCAAGAAGAATGTTAATCAGATCTGTCCATCATGTCAGAAATTAGATATGCAGATGCATTAATATCAGGTCTGGGTGTAGTCAGACCCAACCGGCCCAGTAGGTAAATTACACCCTACCTATCTCATATGATTTAGTATCAATAAGTACAAAGGACAGGAGTACTACAGAGTGTAACTAATCATAATGTGGACCATGGAATATCATCATTGAGCCCCTCCCGATGAGTATTGAGCTTCAGTACCCATTTCTGTTCTTTTACCAGTAGGTATTTAGCTACATCTGCAGTATGTGAAGGAATGAAAGGTTACTCCAAAACAGTCCAATTGAACTCGGTAGACAGATGTTTGGCCTCTAAAAAGTGAGTAGTGAGTTTTGTTGCCTGTCTTGCACAGCGAATCGTGCTTTTATGTTCCGATATTCGAATACGGACTTTTCGTGTGGTCATCCCCACATACTTATATCCACAGGGACATATGATTAGATAAATAAGTCGGTCACTATTGCAATTGGTGAATTTTACTTGTTTCCAGGGTCTTGATGTTCCAATGTCTATCTCAGTTGACTTGTTGGTCTGTGGGCAAGCATGACAAGAGCCACAGGGATGGTGTCCTGCGACTGGGGGAAGATCCCACAGTGTCCCGATAGCTCTTGGATGTTCTTCAGATGGTCTGGTGTGTACCAACCTATCCTTCAAATTGGAACCTCTTTTGAACGAAAACAATGGACATTGTAAGGTCAATCGTCCTGAATTTAGAATAGGCCAGTGCTTCCTGACCATTTTTTGAATCCTATTGGATAGAGTACCGAAAGTATGAACAAAAGTAAGTCGTTCCAAAGGAGTTTTTGGTGCAGTCGGTTCCAAAAGGGCTAACCGGTTATTGTTCATGGCCCTTTTCATAGACTGTTTTACCAGTCTAGGGGGGTACTTCCGGGCAACCAACTGGTTACATAGGGTGCTGGAATGTTTCTTGAAGGCTGCAGTTGTAGAGCAATTCCTTTGGACACGTTAAAATAGTCCAAATGGAAGGTTTTCCTTCAATGATTTTGGATGGTGGCTGTCGAACAGCAGAAGTGAATTTCTTGAGGTCAGTTTTCTGTATAACTCAGAGTGTAAGCCCTCCGGCTTGGCAAGAATCAGTAAATCGAGAAAAGCAAGTTCATGTGCTCCTATCTCGATAGTGAACTTTAGGTAGGAATCTCTAGTGTTGAGCCATCCTAAGAATTCGAGACATTTTTCTTTAGTACCTCTCCACGTCACAAAAATGTCATCGATATACCTTTTCCAGGTTCTCAGGTTATCGACATAGGGGTTTAGGTAATTGAAGATGTGCTGTTCTGTTCATATCCCTGCAACCTCGGGACTATCTGTGGCAAATGCGAGTGTAATTCCAACAATACTAACAACACCAATGATTAACGTGGAATCGTGGCCAGCTTAGAACTGACCAATGGGACCGCTAAACTTTGGAGACCACGTGGTGTTTTGGCTCCAATACATCTAGTGCTCCTGTGTTGGGCCGCGGCGCTCTGGGTAATATTACTCAGCATTGACTTAGAGGGCCCCGCTACACGCAGACGCACATTTTTGCGTGCAGAGTTTATTAACAGAATGTTTTTACACGTAGATTCTGTTTATAGCTCCGTAACCTCGGCAAGAGCAATGACACACACGAATACAAACTCCGTATCCTTAGCAACACCTATGACGAGCGCGGTTTCATGGCCGGCTCGTAACAGACCTATAGGATCGCGGAGCTGCAGATGTCACGTGTTTCTTCCGCCTATCAGATGATGCTAGATAACGAAGCTCTGTCCTGCCGTCCGGTACCTCCCCAGTCGGTTCAGACGCCGGCTACGGAGTACCGACGGACAGGTAAGAGCTTGCTCCTCTTTCTTCTTTTTTCCACCACAGCGACAGTTATTTAGATTAGCCCTCTGATTCATTGTGCTCCCTGCCAGTGATATACAAGTGGCTTTACTACTGTTTTTAAAACAGCCTCGAACTAAAATAACTGGGCAAATCAATCGTTCGATAGACTTGTTTTCCTTTTAGACTGTCCTTTAGAGAGAAGGTAGTTGTATGAAGGTTCTTGCACACTATGTAAAACATGTTGTGATTTTTACATGTTTTTTTTAGAGCGGTGCTTCACTCTTTCCCTGAGCCACTGCCAGGCGGGGTGAGGTCGTCCTTTCTTACAGACTATGGTAAGAATTTTTGCAGTCTTGCATGTTTGGAATGTAAAAACATATATCCAAAATAAATACAACTGATCCTCTATTGTGAAGAGTGTACATGTCAGCACCAGTAATTTCTGACAGAGTTGTAGGTCTATACCGAATGGACTTAACCATTAAAAATCCAAAAAGGAGTTCTAAAAGGTGTAGGCTATCTTATCTGACACTCAATCCTCTTTTTCTTTCTGTTTCTACAGTGAACAACACTAGCTGTAATCGTACTTTGAAAATTCAGGTGACATTTGCACTTGTTTGTCTTGTTGTCACTTTTCTTTTTTCTTTTTTCACTATTGTGCAGTAGCACTGTTCTTTTTTATATGGTCCTGATGAAAGCAAGGACATAGGAGTCCTGAATTGCTGAAACATGTCGACCTGGTTCCACCTTAGACAGTCCACGTAACTCAACTGTCTTTGACATATATTTTAATCTTGGTCCAGTGAGCATCAATTGAATAAAGTTGGTTCTGTGATCTCTCATCCAATTTTATAACACATTGTTTATTGTTTTCTAATTCACATTTATTTGCACTGCACACCCCAGTCATATCGCCTTTCTTGTTCCACTCATTAGTTGTTACCGAGTGGTAGACCATACTGTTGGTGACACAGCGAAGAAGACCTTTATTCACCTGGTCTTCTTATGACTGTGATAGAACATACTTACACGGATGGTCCGGATAAATCCCAAATGATGAAGGGCGGATCCGAGTGGTGACTGATGGGTTTTTTCCTCATCCACTTGAGATGTTATTGCACACCATGCTTTTGTTTAGTTAGTATAAGGGTTTTGTACTGTCGGTTTGGTGTCTGTCACCTTTAAACTCTTCCCTGTTTTAGACCCTCTGATACTTTTTGTAGTTGTTCGGCTTGTCCAAATCACCTCATAACCTGGGGCCATAGGGTTGCATTGAGGGGTTCTAGAACCTTCTGGTCTACTCTGGACTCTCTTGGCCTAGATTATATAAGGTGGAATGTTGGGTGGCCATTTTAGTTAGTGTACTGAGAGAGGGTCCAGTCAGGAGTTTAGGCTGCTGAGCAGGGAGGTTAGTGCACTGAGGGAGGGTCTGACTGTCCCCTGGGGCTGCTACCTCTCACGGCTGCCCTACCCCCTGTGTGTTGCCCTAGCCCTGCCATCCTCAGCTTGGGGAAGTCACATCACCCTCCCTTTTTCACCCCCGTGCGAGAAATCCTGGATTGGTTCTGGGGTGTGAGGGCATTCAAACCGGCAGATGGGGGGTGAGTGCTACACCCTCCTGTAGGGGACTGGGTCTACTACCATTAACCCCTCGTCTTTGCTGAACTGCCTCCAGGAGTCCTTGGGTTGCCAGACTCCTTGCTACCTTGACAGAATTCCCTAGAACCTGCCCCTCCGGTGCGGGTCCTAAGACTGCCACAGACCCTGGCTTGACCGGCGAGCAGGCCTGCTTGGAGCCCCTGTAGCGAGGTTGGTTCTGCCTGGGTGCCGGAGCTGGTGGTGCCCTGGTTCCCGGACTGGCGTGTGAGAAAGGAGGGGGTAAGAGCTGCCAGCCGCCGGACCCCACCTCCCGCTGAGGTGAATCTGCGTGAGAAGGAGAAGTGCCTCATTCCCCGTGAGGAGGTCAGGAACGAGATCGAGTGGAGTCCCGCCCAGCGCTGACAGGAAAGAGCGCAGGAAAGTAAGGGGCGGAATTACAGGAGGCCAGGCCCAGGGGAGGGTCCTTCCTCATCGGAGAGCGGAAGGGAGGGACGCAAGGATTAGGGAGTGCCAATCGGAGCAGTTGAAATTCCTCTACGTGAGCCAGCCGCTAAGGGCCCTCCTCCGCTGAGGAAGGCGTTGGAAGAGGAAGCTTTGTACCTCCGATTGCCAGAATCACCGGGACCAACTGTTACCGCCTCTGGCGTCAAAGTAAGCCGGGAATTGGGCTAGTGGGAGGCCAGGCAGTGCTCAAAAGACCTCTGTTGGGCAGTAGAAGTGATCGCCCCCTTCGGCCCAAGCGGGAAGAGTGTGAGAAGAGCCCAGGGAGCTAAAACCAGCAGAACTAAACTGCTGGGGGAAGTCATTGTTTGACAGTACTAAGAACTCAGGAACCGCTTTAGTCTGACTTGAGCTAATCTGGAACTAGTGCTTGGCAAGTCAACCGAGTGGGACATGTTGATGTGCTGAAGTAAATGTGTAGCCATGATTCTTTGAAAGAATAAGCAACACTTTTTATTGATTTAATTCATGATCTGCCCTCATTAAGTGAGTGTTTCACCACCAATTCTATGCCTGTATGAATTGCTAATCCGAACTGTTTTCTTTAAATGAATGTAGGACGAACTCAATGCATAAATGATCTACTGTTTTGGCCTGCAGTCGCCATTCTAGGCATTCGGCTGCTTGATTCCTTTTCAAGGCACCAGTGCTGCAGAATTACCACTAGAACTTGTTTTCTTTCCGATGGGTAATGTAATGGGTTTTTACATCTAACCTACTTTCTGATGCTACGAGTAAATAAGGTTCGCTTATGAAATGTAATCTTATGCTTTGACATGTGTATACAAATTCAAGTGTTCCAGGAGTAATGCCTAAAATGTTATTAAATTGTATGCAACTGATAATCTAATTGAAGGAAAGATAAAGCTTTTCTATCTTTTTTTAAATACGGTGTGGTGTCATTTTTGAGTGGAAGTACACTGTGCTACTGTATTGAGTGTGACGCAAGTGCAACAATTCGCCTTAGAGTTAGGCCTTTCCACTTCGTGCCAGGCTACCCTAGGTGGACTGGTGACCCCGGGTCCAACATATTGGTGTTCAGCGGTGGGATTAGAGCTTGTGCTTCCGTCCACTTGACAGTGGCTTAGTGTGCACCACGTACCCTATACCTGGAGTTTTCTCCTAGTAATCTCCATAATTAGACGTTTTTGTTTTTTCAAAATTCCTTTCTGGTGGTATGTGGAAGTAGTCTTATTTGACGCCTCTTTCTTGAAGTACTCCAAAATAGCTGTCTGAGGTCCCACCTGGTAAAATGGAGTTTGAGTTGGCTGAGTTGGAGACCTACACAGCGGCCCAACTTACAGAATTTTGCCAGGAGAAGGGGGTGTTCTTCAAGCGTGGGGCGAAGAAAGTGGAACTTCAAACCAGCTTGAGAGCATGGGTGGCAGCTCACCCAGATGGGGAAAAGGAGGAGGAAGAGGAGGATAGTGACACTGTCATTGAAGTAGACAGGCTGTACCAAACCGAAGGGGGGAATCTGTTACCACGTCCTAGGACACCTTCGAGGGCAGGCAGTAGTGTATCTGAAAGGAGCCTGACTGCAGCAGAGTTAGCTGACAGAAGGGAGGAAAGACAATGAAAATGGGAGTTAGCTAGGTTGGAAAAGGAGAGGGAGGAGACGAGGCTCGCTCATGAGCTTAGCTTAAAGGAGTTAGACCTCAAAGCCCTACAGGTAGGGACCTCCAGTAATCCTGTTGGTGGCAGCGTACCTAAGGAGGTTACCAGGGAACCCCGACCCTACTTGCCCAAGGATGTAGTCGCCAGTTTTAGTATGGGAGACGACATTGCCAAATGGTTGGCTGCCTATGAGGTCTCATTAAGAGCCCATGGGATTTCAGAGAGTCATTGCGGGGGTGGCCTGTACAAGTATATGCCTCCAGTGGGGAGGGATGCTCTCTTAGCTCTGGAGCCGGAGGAACAGACCAATTACCCCACCATGAAGGTTGCTTTGATTAGAAAGTTTGGGTTGACCCCTGAAAAATACAGGCAGAAATTTCGAAACAGCCACAAACTAGCTACACAAAATTGGGTAGATTTTCTAGACTACGCTAAGAAGGCCCTAGAGGGTTGGATGCAAGGCAGTGAGGTGACTGACTACGAGGGGTTGTATGAATTGTTCTAAAAGGAGCACCTCCTCGAGAAATGTTTTCCGGAGCTGCGTCAACACCTGGTGGACAGCAAGCTGACTAATCCTAGGAAGCTTGCATAGGAGGCGGACATCTGGGCTAGTACCTGGGTGTCCTCAAAGGGGACTGGAGGGGATTCCCAAAGGACTGGTCAGGGCGCTCCCCAGAAGAAAGAGGGAGGAGACAAAAAGAAGGAGTTCTCAAAAGGCCCCCAAAACAGTCACCAAGGAAGGGGATCAGGTTTCACGCCTAAGGTTAATCTACAAAAAAAAACCTATCCTGACCATAGTCAGCAGCCAAGGGTTGTCCGCTACTATGAATGTGGTGAGATTGGGCACTATAAAGGGGATGTCAAGTGCCCAAAGAGACCACCCCCTACCACTGGAGGAAAAAGGCCGGGAGTGGCTAGTGAAGTGCTCGGGGAGGAATTGCCCTTAGATAAGGGAGGTGAGTGGGCGAGAATAACCTTAGTGTCCCTGGGAGACAGTGAGATGGTTCCTAAGATCCAGGTGTCCTCACATACCACTAAGTATGGGCAGTGGGTCACCATCAACAGCCAGAGGGGGAGGCTTTGAGGGACACAGGTGCCAGCATGACTATGGTAAGAAAACAGCTGGTGTCCCCAGAGCAGGTGATTCCAAACGTACTACACCCCGCCGCGATGGCTGATGGCAGAATAGGTCACTATCCTGTGGCTGAGGTTTCCTTTGAGTGGGGAGGGGTCGCAGGTCTCCTTCGAGTTGCGGTGAGGCATGCCGTGCCAGTCGATTGTCTGTTGGGGAATGACTTGGAGCACAATGCTTGGAGGGAGGTGGAATTCCGGACTCATTCGAAGATGCTGGGTACACCTGATTGGACCTGTGCAAGCACACGGTCCACGACTGCCCGGAGGGGGAGTTCGCAAGGGCTGGAGCCTGGAACAAAGGCACAGCCGGCTGCCAAAAAGGGGAAAATCTGGGGACAGGAGAAACCTGCCTCGGCATCCACACCCCATGAGATGGATGGGACACCTGAGGTGGTGAGCCCGGAGTCCACGGAGGGGGATGTTGTCTCCCTGGAGGACCTACCTATCCCTGCGGAATGGCATGTGGAGGGAGGACCTACCAGGGAAGAGTTTTGTCAGGGGCAGAAGGAGTGCCCTACCCTTGAGGGTTTGAGGTGACAGGCCGAAGCCCAGGCAGCAGGTAACATTGCAGGGAACTTCCACATTTACTGGGAGGATGGTCTTCTCTACAGTGAACCCAAGGCTTCGGTGCATGGTTCGTCACGGGCCTTGGTAGTACCCCAACGTTACTGAGCCTTTCTCTTGTAGTTGGCTCACGAGATTCCCTTGGCAGGACACTTGGGTCAGGACAAGACCTTTGCCCGGCTTGTCCCAAATTTCTATTGGCCTCAAATGAAGGTGGCGTCCGACACTTTCTGTAGGACGTGTGTGTCTTGTCAAGCTAGTGGGAAAACAGGGGTTAAGCTGAAGGTTCCCCTGTAACCACTACCTGTCATTAGCACCCCCTTTTAAAGGGTGGGCATCAACATTGTTGGGCCATTGGATCCACCCACTTCAGCCGGTCACAGGTTTATCCTGGTTCTGATGGATCACGCCACCCGGTACCCAGAGGCTATTACTTTGAGGACCGTTACTGCACCTGCAGTGGCTCGGGCCCTGATGGGGATTTTTACCCGAGTGGGTTTCCCCAAGGAAGTTGTGTCCGACAGGGGGGGCCAACTTTATGTCAGCCTACATGCGGGCTATGTGGAAGGAATGTGGAGTTACTTACCGGTTCTCCACCCCTTACCACCCCCAGACCAATGGCCTGGTGGAAAGGTTTAATAAAACCTTGAAGGGCATGATTAGAAGTCTGCCTGAGAGCCTGCGGAGGAAATGGGACGTCCTCCTACCCTGTCTGTTGTTCTCATACAGGGAAGTGCCACAGAAAGGAGTGGGCTTCAGCCCCTTTGAACTTCTATATGGGCACCCTGTCAGAGGACCTCTCAGCCTGGTGAAAGATGGATGGGAAAAGACTCCCAGGAAGCTTCCCCAGGATGTGGTGAGCTACATGCTGGCCTTCCGTAGCCAAATGGCTAAGTTGTGGAAGCAAGCTTCTGACAACCTGGAAGCCAGCCAGGCAGTTATGAAGGAGTGGTATGACCACAATGCTCACCCAGTGGAGTTGAGCCTGGCCAGAAAGTGTGGGTCATGGAGCCTGGAGAGCTTAGTGCCCTCCAGGATCGCTGGACAGGCCCCTTTGAGGTAGTTGAAAAGAAGGGCAAGGTCACTTACTTAGTGGATCTTACGACCCCCAGGCAGCCCGATCAGGGGATCCATGTCAACCGCCTCAAGCCCCACCATGAGAGGCCCGAAGTCATCTTGATGATGGTGACTGATGGAGCCGAGGAAGAGGAAAGTGAGCCTCTCCCTGATCTCTTTGCATCCCAAGAATAGGATGGGTCGGTGGAAGGGGTGATCCTCTCACCATCCCTGACTCCCGAACAGCGGAGGGACTGCCGTCAAGTCCTGGAGCAGTATTCTTCGCTGTTCTCTCTTATCCCGGAAAGGACCCACCTGTGTACCCATGATGTGGACACAGGGGACAGCCCACCTGTGAAGTCCAAGTCCTACCGACTGTCAGATAAGGTGAAGGCCAGCATCCACAGTGAAGTCACTAAGATGCTGGAGCTGGGAGTAATTGAACCTTCAGGCAGCCCCTGCTCCAGTCCGGTAGTTCTGGTACCAAAAACTGCCCCGCCGGGCACCATTCCAGTACTCTGTTTCTGTATGGATTATAGGGGACTGAATTCTGTGACAAAGACCGATTCTCATCCAATCCCTAGGGCGGATGAGGTCATTGACCGGCTGGGAGCTGCCCAATATCTGAGTACTTTTGACCTCACATCAGGGTACTGGCAGATCTCCCTTACAGATGGAGCAAGGGAAAGGTCAGCCTTCTCCACGCCTGAGGGCCACTACCAGTTCTGTGTGATGCCCTTTGGGCTCAAGAACGCCCCTGCCACATTTCAGCAGCTGGTGAACCAGGTCCTCTCCGGTATGGAGGCCTTCTCTGCTGCTTACCTTGACGACATCGCTGTCTTCAGCAGCAGTTGGGAGGACCATTTGTGTCACCTTCAAGCTGTCCTCCAAGTCCTGAAACAGGCTAGCTTGACGAACGAGGCTAGCAAATGCCAGTTTGGGCAGGGGTCGGTAGTGTACCTAGGCCACTTGGTGGGCAGCCCCTTCAGGCTAAGATTGAGACTATCATGGCCTGGGAGCCCCCCAAGACCCAAACTGAGGTCCGAGCTTTTCTGGGCCTCACAGGATACTACAGTCGCTTTGCCAAAGGTTATGGCACGATTGTGGCTCCTTTGACTGAGCTTACATCCAAGAAACAACCTCGACGGGTAGTCTGGACTGAGGCGTGTTAACGAGCTTTTGACACCCTAAAGGAGTTTATTGTCCAAACGGATGCATCAGAGCATGGCATTGGGGCAGTGTTATCGCAACTCAATGAAGAGGGTCTGGACCAACCTGTGGTTTTTCTATCAAGGAGACTGTTCCCCTGGGAACAGAAGTGGAGTGCGATTGAACGGGAAGCTTTTGCGGTGGTATGGGCTTTAAAGAAGTTGCTACCATACCTGTTTGGCTCACACTTCCTGGTTCAAACTGACCACCGGCCCCTTCGTTGGTTGATGTAAATGAAGGGCGAGAATCCCAAGCTGTTAAGATGGTCCATCTCCCAACAGGGAATGGACTTCAGGGTGGAACATCGTCCTGGAATGGACCACGCCAACGCAGACGGTCTCTCAAGGTATTTCCGCCTTAGTGACGAGAACTTCCAAGGGGTTGGGTAGCTCTCCCCACTTTCAGCTGGGGGGGACGCGTGTTAGACCTGTCAGCCCTTTGGGTTGTCCCTCCTAATTTTTATCCTCTTTTTGCCTTCTGTTTTTTTTAAGTGTCCACTACATATTTTTGGGTGTTGACCTTAGGTCTCTGGGTGCCTTATTATTATTAATTAGTTCTAAGGCGCAGATGCTCCTCTAAAATGGAGGGAGAGTAGGGAAACACAAAATGGTGGCTTGTCCAAATCACCTCATAACCTGGGGCCATAGGGTTGCATTGAGGGGTTCTAGAACATTCTGGTCTACTCTGGACTCTCTTGGCCTAGATTATATAAGGTGGAATGTTGGGCGGCCATTTTAGTTAGTTTACTGAGAGAGGGTCCAGTCAGGAGTTTAGGCTGCTGAGCAGGGAGGTTAGTGCACTGAGGGAGGGTCTGACTGTCCCCTGGGGCTGCTACCTCTCACTGCTGACGCTACCCCCTGTGCGTTGACCGAGCCCTGCCATCCTCAGATTGGGGAAGTCACATCACCCTCCCTTTTTCGCCCCCGTGAGAGAAATCCTGGATTGGTTCTGGGGTGTGAGGGCATTCAAACCGGCAGCTGGGGGGTGAGTGCTACACCCTCCTGTAGGGGACTAGGTCTACTACCATTAACCCCTCGTCTTTGCTGAACTGCCTCCAGGAGTCCTTGGGTTGCCAGACTCCTTGCTACCTTGACAGAATTCCCTAGAACCTGCCCCTCCGGTGCGGGTCCTAAGACTGCCACAGACCCTGGCTTGATCGGCACGTACATGACCTTGCTGCCGCAGGCCTGCTTGGAGCCCCTGTAGCGAGGTTGGTTCTGCCTGGGTGCCGGAGCTGGTGGTGCCCTGATTCCCTGACTAGCGTGTGAGAAAGGAGGGGGGTAGGAGCTGCCAGCCGCCGGACCCCCCCTCCCGCTGAGGTGAATCGGCGTGAGAAGGAGAAGTGCCGCATTCCCCGTGAGGAGGTCAGGAGCGAGATCGAGTGGAGTCCCGCCCAGCGCTGACAGGAAAGAGCGCAGGGAAGTAAGGGGCGGAATTACAGGAGGCCAGGCCCAGGGGAGGTTCCTTCCTCATCGGAGAGCGGAAGGGAGGGACGCAAGGATTAGGGAGTGCCAATCGGAGCCAGTTGAAATTCCTCTACGTGAGCCAGCCGCTAAGGGCCCTCCTGCGCTGAGAAAGGCGTTGGAAGAGGAAGCTTTGTACCTCCGATTGCCAGAATCACCGGGACCAACTGTTACCGCCTCCGGCGTCAAAGTAAGCTGGGAATTGGGCTAGTGGGAGGCCAGGCAGTGCTCAAAAGACCTCTGTTGGGCCGTAGAAGTGATCGCCCCCTTCGGCCCAAGCGGGAAGAGTGTGAGAAGAGCCCGGGGAGCTAAAACCAGCAGAACTAAACTGCTGGGGGAAGTCATTGTTTGACAATACTAAGAACTCAGGAACCGCTTCAGTCTGACTTGAGCTAATCTGGAACTAGTGCTTGGCAAGTCAACCGAGTGGGACATGTTGATGTGCTGAAGTAAATGTGTAGAAAAGGGGGTGGTGATGAACAGAGTGTCTGAATTAAGCAGACCACTCTTACCCAGTCCAAAGATCAGGGCTTGATCCATCACCGTTATTTAGCTCACTGCCCCATCCCAGCTCAGAACCTGGCTATATGCAAATTAGTCTGTCCCTGGCCCAGTGCATCATGGGAACAGGGCAGACCAAACTACCAAGCCAATTCTTCACCAGAAAGGAGACAAGCTTCCGGGGACCGGTTTCTGCCATTTCAGGCGTCGTCGGCCCGGCTTGCTTGAATCCTGATGGAGCAGTGAGCAAGGGACTCATGTCTGAGTATACCCTTCCACGCTTATGGTGGACAAAATGATTCAGAAAAGGGGGTGGTGATGAACAGAGTGTCTGAATTAAGCAGACCACTCTGCTTAATTCAGGCACTCTGTTCATCACCACTCCCTTTTCTGAATCTGAAATGTGTAGCCATGATTCTTTGAAAGAATAAGCTCCACTATTTTATTGATTTAATTCATGATCTGCCCTCATTAAGTGAGTGTTTCACCACCAATTCTATGCCTGTATGAATTGCTAATCTGAACTGTTTTCTTTAAATGAATGTAGGACGAACTCAATGCATAAATGATCAACTGTTTTGGCCCGCAGTTGTCATTCTAGGCATTCGGCTGCTTGATTCCTTTTCAAGGCACCAGTGCTGCAGAATTACCACTAGAACTTGTTTTCTTTCCGATGGGTAATGTAATGGGTTTTACCATCTAACCTACTTTCTGATGCTACGAGTAAATAAGGTTCGCTTATGAAATGTAATCTTATGCTTTGACATGTGTTTATACATGCAGGTGTTTCAGGAGTAATGCCTAAAATGTTGATTTATTAAATTGTGTGCAACTGATAATCTAATTGAAGGAAAGATAAAGCTTTTCTATCTTTTTTTAATACGCTGTGGTGTCATTTTTGAGTGGAAGTACACTGTGCTACTGTATTGAGTGTGACGCAAATGCAACAATTCGCCTTAGAGTTAGGCCTTTCCACTTTGTGCCAGGCTACCCTAGGTGGACCGGTAACCCCGGGTCCAACACCTCCCATGTTGCAAATGTGTGAATCCCACAATTTTATTGGTCGAAAGACAAGGAGAGTTCATCACACCATATTAATATGACTGTCATTCAGTCCCTCCCATAACTTTATCTTCTCATGCACTTTTATTCCACCTGGCAGTGAATGTATCAATAACATACAATTATACAATTCAGCTTCCTCTGGCAGGGCTAGGAGTTCATGTTCTAATAGTTTCACAGTTCATGTCTGATGCTGGCAATGGTTCAATGCCATGGCTTCAATAGCTTGGGTTTCTTTCCACAGGCGCAGTTCCTCCAAAGATGGAGTTCAGAAGTACATTTCAGGCCCAAATACGATACATGCAAAAAAAGAAGAGAACAGTTTTAGAAATACAAAATAAATGAACGCACTGTATACCACTTATCTCTATTCTACTCCATTATTTTATTTTAACTATTGCATTAAGTATTAGGCAGAATGAACAGCTTAGCAAAAGCAGCGATGCAAGCTTCTTGCAAGCTAAGACGCAGAACAGCCATCTTAGTTCTAGTGCGCAGAAGCAAATGTTTGCCACCAAGCGAAGTAATACATCATGTCACGTGAGCCTGACAGACTCATGCGCAGTAGAAAATTCTGTTTAGCAGCAGTCATTTTAATGCAAGCGTATTACAGTTAGTAAAAGCACATTGTTGAGCTTCCCCTAGATACAAAAAATGTTGTGTAATGCAATATTAATACAACGAAACATGTTAGTTAGTACATTAATATTATTTTCGAGAGGGCTGAATACGCCAAGTCACTTTACATATGCAACCTTGCTCCATGGTCACTGAGATTAGAAGGCAGTGTCGATGAATCCAGTACAAACGGGGATAAATAAGAAGAAAACAAAATAAGATCAATGATTGAGCCACTGCGTCTACCAGTAAAAGTGGGATGTAGCATCAATCTGTCCATATCAAAATCTACATTGAAAAGAAAACTATACTTAACAATTATATAGTTCTAAACTTCCCCATAAGGATTGTGCATAAAATGTGATACTTCATTGCCCAGCCAGTCAGTGAAACCACATACTTTGTTCCCTGGTGGAGAACATTGTGAGATGTTAAATTCTGAGTGGCTAGCAAGACAATCTGAAATGCAACTGTCAAGTTCCCACAGTATATCAACATGGTAATTTGAGAAAAATTAAAAATAGAAATTTATCAGAAGGAAATTAAAAGAGCCAGAGAGACTCAATGACAAAATCTAGTACCAAGGGGTGGATTGCAGTGTAAACATTTTTGTGGTTCTTAGTTTTAGGGGGAAAAGCACCCCTAAACCGCCCCTTGGGGCAGCCTGACATAGAGGCAGCAGCGGCAAAACAAAATGATTTATAACCATTTATATGGAAGTTGCTTAGAGCCCAAGTTCCTTGACAGCACACAACATCAAACTGTTTCCAACCAGTCCACATTGTCCAATTTCATGATAAAAGCGGAAACGCTTCAGGAGAGAAAACATATCCGACTTGGCCTAGGCCCCATAACAGGGATAGTACAAATAGTGTCAGAGAGAATAAACTCGATGATTGGGAATGGGACAGTTAATGAAATGCTGTGACCAGTAGTGGCTCTTCAGGGGAGTGCTGTGGGTGATGGGGTGGGGGAGGGCTAAATGGCGATGCAACGCTCTCAATGTAATTCATTTTATTTATTCTTTCTTTAGTTAACTCCCTTCGGTCGTATGCCGGAGTTTCCTACCCCCCCCCCCACACCCTGCCCCCTCCCCCGCCCCGCACCCACCGCACTGAAGCACTCCTTCTAGGAGCCGCAACTGCCCAACAGGGTAGTGGGAGGTGGAAGTCAATTGTTACCTAAAAGGCTGAACAATGGAGCGAATACATTCTCATGGGTGAAAAAAACAAGAGGGTTGCTCGAAGGCCCAGGTCACAGTTAATCATCCATTTGTTAAGCCCAGAAAAGGAGGTGGGTGATAAAAGTAGCCACTCAATCAACAAAAGAGTGACAACTAATGTAAAAGAATTAACACAATAACCAAGGGTGGGGCAACCTAGTTGGTGACATGCTTCATCAATCAATCAATCAATCAATACATTTATAGAGCGCGCTACTCACCCGTGAGGGTCTCAAGGCACTGAAGGGAGGTGGGGGTGTCGCTACTGCTCGAATAGCCAGGCTTTGAGGTGTTTTCTGAAGGTGAGATGATCCTGGGTCAGTCATAGGTGTGCGGGGAGGGAGTTCCATGTTTTGGCTGCCAGGTAGGAGAAGGATCTTCCTCCGGTGGTCGTTCTGCGAATTCGTGGGACGGTGGCGAGGGCGAGGCTGGCGGAGCGGGGCTGTGGGTTCAGAATAAGAGGCTGTTGTTGAGGTATTCAGGGCCCTTGTTGTGTAGCGCCTTGTGTGCGTGGGTGAGGAGCCTGAACGTGATCCTCTTGCAGACGGGGAGCCAGTGCAGGTTTCTCAGGTGGGCGGATATGTGGCTGTGGCGAGGGATGTCGAGGATGAGTCGTGCGGAGGCGTTCTGTATTCGTTGGAGTCGAGTCTGAAGTTTGGCTGTGGTTACTGCGTATAGGGAGTTTCCATAGTCCAGTCGGCTGGTTACGATGGCCTGGGTGACGGTTTTTCCGGTTTTGGTGGGTATCCATCGGAAGATTTTTCGGAGCATGCGCAGGGTGTTGAAGCAAGATGACGAGACGGCGTTGACTTGCTTGGTCATCGTGAGGGAGGAGTCCAGGATGAATGAATCCCAGGTTGCGTGCGTGGTCCGTGGGTGTTGGCGTGGAGCCCAGTGCTGTGGGCCACCAGGAGTCATCCCAGGCGGATGGGGATTGTCCGAGGATGAGGACCTCCGTTTTGTCTGAGTTCAGCTTTAGGCGACTGAACTTCATCCATTCTGCGACGTCTTTCATTCCTTCCTGGAGGTTGGTTTTGGCGGTGTCTGGGTCTTTGGCGAGGGAGAGTATCAGTTGGGTGTCGTCGGCGTAGGAGATGATGTTGATGTTGTGTTTGCGTGCGATGGCGGCGAGGGGGCTCATGTAGATATTGAAGATGATAGGGCTGAGTGAGGAGCCTTGGGGTACTCCACAGATGAGCTCGGTGGCTGCTGAGCGGAAGGGAGGGAGGCGGACTCTCTGGGTTCTGTCGGAGAGGAACAAGGTGATCCAGTCCAGGGCCTTCATCATTGGGTTCCCACCAAGGGTACCGAGCGCCTCCAAAGTGTGCTACGATGCCTGAACTACAGCGGAGCGGGATTTTTGATGGACAGTGTGCCAGTGCAAAGTGTGGTGCAAATTTAAAAGATGGCAAGCTATTCCCAGAAATAATAATTTTAATAACAGGGCAGCCTACAATCATTAAAATCAAGTGAGGCGGACACGTGCTGGCTTTTAGAGGGAGCCAACTACAGCCTAGGTTTAAAGGGAATATGTGGTCCACCAGGGAGGCACTCGGTCTCCCTGGTGGTAACCCAATGATGAAGCATGTCACCAACTAGGTTGGTGAGTGAGGGTTCTTTTATAAAACAGAGGTTTTTTCCCTCACACTTGCCCCACCCATGGTTATTGTGTTCATTCTTTTACATTAGTTGGCACTCTTTTGTTGATTGAGAGTATTTATCAGGGGAAGAATAGTGATTTCCTCTCCCTTTCTCTCTTGTTGTTAGTCACAGATAAAAATAGCCAAGCAGAAGAGTATGGATCGTTGCATGACCAGAAGATTAAAAATGTAAGTGCTGCAGTAATGTACCCACCAGCAATGGGCATCTAAAATTGATGACTAATCAGTCTCCATGGAAAGTCTCAGGGGCATGACCAACCCAATCAACCCTACAATCCATGATAATGTCATCCATCAAGTCAGAACCCCATTCAGGTTGGACACATGCCAGGGAGTTGCTATATATTTGAGAGAAAAACGATTTTCTAGCCTATCATTGAACAAAGAGGGTACACCAGCAAGAACAATGACGTGGGGCATGCACTCGGGAGGCAGTTGAAGATGGTCAAAAGGGTAAGGGATACTAGGATCATGCCCCCTGGAACTTGAACTCAGTTATTTCCCGCTGACACTAGCCGCCTGTGAGGTGCTGGCTTGATTTAAAAGGGCCAACAGTTGCATTGGGCGGGCCGGCACAGGGTGGATTGAAATGCTGGCTGGGGGTGTAGAGTTAGGTGCAGGAATGGCGGAGATATGTCGGGATTTGGGTTGTAGTGACTCGGGGGGGAGGGTGGTGAGACGTCTGGTGGATATCACATAAAACTTGTACTTTGTCATTTAGATAATTCAAGTGAGACAAGATTGAGTGTTGAAAATCATTCAGCAAAGATTTCATCTTGTCAAAGAAGGGTTTGCAAACACTATGAATGACAGTACTCATGTCGTGATCAGATGTGCTTTTTGAACTTGATAGAGAAGATGGCTTAGCTGTTTTGGCAGGTGATTTTTTACTCTTAGTATCTCCCTTTCTGGGTTTGCCATTGTTGCATTTTCATTTGAGAGGTGGTGATTTTGAGACATTTAATGGGGAACTGGTGAGGCAAACAGTGATGACATCCACAGCTGAAGTATGCACGATACAGGGGTTACCATTTGGGCAGGAACCACCTGTTGTCGGGTTTTGGGAATGTTACCCTGAAATGTAAGCACCACCCTCTGATGATGATATTAAAGGGGAGTGAGGCTAAACGTTTATTAATGTTAGACTTCATCTGTATGGGTTTTAACCAGATGTGGTTCCATAGAGATGGCACCAATAGCACTGGATAATCAGGAGGTGGTGAGAGGAGATTAAGCAGTTTCTTTAGGGGCTGTTGGGAGGGGGGCTGGGAGGGGTTTTTCTTCCCCATGATGGGCGACTGAGAACAGAAAAAAAACTATGTAAGTAAAGCAGACCAGCAGCTGCAGGGACCCTCCTCAAGTGCTAGGGAGGTTGGGGGATGTAGTCCAACCCCAGGCACGGCCTCCAGTTATGTTGCAGGCAGTATGGACAAGGAAAAATACTTTTAAAGTTGAACCACTGCTGCGGGCAAAGTCTGACGCTACATATCGTCACCAACTGCTGGGCCTCTTCTCGAGTGCTAGAGAGGCTGGCGGACGTAGTCCCACTCCACCCAGGGCCTCCAGTTATGCTTCTGGCGGCACGGCAAAGGATAATCAATTTTAAATGTACAGTCAGAAAGTCACTACTACTAGTAACTTTACTGTTGTATTTGATGCATGTACTGACTCCAACTCCTGTTTCATGGTGCAGGAACATGTAAGTCTACACCTTTGGGTATGTTTACACTCATGAAAGAAGAAAAGCCCAAAATAGTAAAGCTACGCACAAGTGCAAGAGTAAATTTACTTGTCGCAAATATACACATACAGATTTACTTTTGTGAATTGAGCCACCTGGCTCCAACAGACAGCCTAGGCTGTTAATAGCTGAGAACTAAAGATCTGAGCCCACCGCATATTATAGACCTGAATGCAAATGCAGAAATCTGATCCACCCATAGAGACTAGGGAAGGAGACTAATACTATTGAACCATAGCAGCATGAATATGCTCATCGTCTCCGTAACTCCTCTAGTGGTACTCACTTTGAAAATTGCCTTGAAATCATCCTGCTCTTTCATCATCTTGAGTTGGTACTATTCGCTTGTAATCAGACGATGGCCACAACTTTAACAGAAAATGACAGAGACAAATATATGTGACTCTTTTAAAATAATACTTCATCTGCAATCACAAACTCTACAACATTGACAGCCACTTCAAGGTAACTCTTCCAGTAGCAGTTGGTCGTGGGAGTGCTGCTGGGCGGTGACGTGGGGAGGGATAGGGTGGGAGGTAGTAAAATATGGGTTACGGTCGATTACAGGTAAGTAAACATATAATTAATAAAACAAATTTCGTTGCGGTCACTGCATCGCATTTGGCGATGCAATGCATGCAACAAAATTAATCCACCTGTGTGAAAAGTTAAAAAAACAGCAATACCAGTCCACAAAAAGTGCGGTGACCATGTAAAAAGGGACACATCCTCACATCTAGGTGTCACACATGCATGTTGTAAGAAACTGGGTTATTAGTTGAGGGGGGTGGAAGCATCACTCTTGCAACAACCATGATCTTTGTCTGGGCACACCACAAGAGTTCTAAATTAACCTGTGCTTAACCCTGTGGTAGTTTGGCACAAGAGCAGTCATGCTTAACTTACAGGCAATGTGTAAAGTATGTATGCAGCACACACAAAGTAATTAAGTAAAAATACAACACAGGAAAAATCCCACACCAATTTAGAAAAATAGTGTAAATGTTAATAAACATAATAGCAAATATACAATCAGTAGGACATGAGATATTCAATTTTGAAGTTTTTAGTGAAAATATCACCTAAAAGAACAAAGCACCACTCGCGGTCATTGCGTTGTGCTAGTCATGGGGAAAGTCACAAGTTCAGGTAAACCACAATGGAATATAGATCAGCCAGAGGGACTGTTGGAACTGGGGGTCTCTAGTTGGCAATAATTTGCACCTTTGTCCAAATAGGGACCCTTGCTTCTAGTCAGGGTAAAGGCGCTACACTCCTAAAATAACCCCTACTCAACCCTGTGGTAGCTTGGCACGAGCAGGTAGGCTTATCTCTGAGGTAGTGTGTTCAGCATTTGTGAACACATACAGTAACACAGTGAAAACACTACAGATGGACACCACACAGGATTTATAAAAATAAGTGTTCTTTATATAGACTTAACACAAGACCCAAACGACAAAAATCCACAATACAGTATTAGGAAAATGACTTTTAAATGGTAAAAAGAAGCTTAGTTCAAAGTTGATGGTAAATGGGACACGTTTCCCACTAAGTACCTTTGGATTCGTAAAGCAAGATAAACAAAAGGTCTGCAGGAAGGGTGATGCACACCTTCCCTGCCTCGGGGTAGGCGATGCGTCTGTTCCTCAAAGCTTGCGCAGAGTAGGCGATGCGTCTGTTCCTTACCGAAGAGGAGGTGATGCGTTGATCGCGTACTGCATTCTGGTTACAATGCAACAAGATGGAGCCTTGATGCGATGATCCGGTGTGATGCGACAAGATGGCGTCTTTGATGCTGTGCGGGGACGTGAAGGTGATGCGTGCATACCCAATGCCTGTGCGGTGAACTCAGTAACTTCTGAGCTGCGACAGGCCCTGCGAAAAGCTTCTCTGGTGATGCAACAGCCACTCTTGCGGTGGCAACACGCTTCTGCGGTGATGCAATGACAAGCATTTGCGATGGAGACGCGCTTCTCCGGTGATGCGATGCGACCTCTGTAGCAGCGACGCACTTCTCCGGTGATGCGACGGCAACAGCTAGGCAGGTGGCATGCTTCTTCTTGTTGAGTCACGTTTCCAGCTTCCAACAATATGCAGGCTTCTGCAGACAGAATTCCCAGCAAGGAAATTCAGGGGGGAGCTGGTAGTGAAGTCTTGTATCCCTGAGACTTCAGCAGGAGGCAAGCACACTTCAAGCCCTTGAAGAGTCTTCTTCAAGATGATGAAAGTTCATAAATAGTTCCTTCCCTTCCCTTGGCAAACAAGTAACCACTGCAGGCCCACCCCAGAAAATAGCAACATGGCACAGGGGCAGTCATATCCTTCAGCTTCTTTGGTTCCCCTCCTTGGAAAGGTTTGTCTTGATTCCCGGAAGTGATCTAAAGTTCTGGGGTATGGGCTCCTACATTTATACCAGTACATCCTTTGTCCCCTGAAGGCAGAGGGTGCCTGTGCTCAGCCAAAACCAGTTCTGTGCAGCTTCCTGGCAGGAGGTGGAGACAGCATTGTTTGAGAGCAGACCTGGCCCAGGTAGCTGAAAGGCAATCTCCTCCCCGACTCTCTATTCTATGAGGGCTCAGGGCAGTGAAAGGAACTCTCCTTCCCCTACTCTCTATTAAATGCAGGTCCTATTTAGCCTACCCCTGATCCATCAGACTGGTGGAGTCAAGGCTCTCTCCAGCTTCCTGTCACTCACATACCAGACATGAAATACACAAACCTAGCCGAGGCAGGCTGAATGGTTAGGCAGGAAAATACCTACTTTCTAAAAGTGGTATTTTCAATCACAGAAGATAAAAAAATCCCCCTCACTAAAAGATGCATTTTAATATTCTGAGTTCAGTCATACTAAACTCGAATTTCTACCTAGTTCCCTGGGTCAGTTAGGAATATAAGATATTATAACCAAACTGCCCATTTCGGCCTATGGGAACAGGTAGTCTTGTAGTAGTGAAAAACGAAATTGGCTGTAATTCACTATCAGGACATGCCACACACACCAGGGCATGTCCTACCTTTTACATAAAATGCACCTTACCCATGGGGGTACCTTGGGCCTATCTTAGGGGTGACTAACATGTAGAAAAGGGAAGGTTTAGGGACTGGCACATGTGTGCACCTACCAAGTCGATATGGCAATACCAGACTGCACACAGGCTCTGCAATGGCAGGCTTGAGCCACATTTTACAATCTGCTTCTGTGGGTGACACAACCAGTGCTGCAAGCCCACCAGCAGCATTTGATTCACAGGCCCTGGGCACACATGGGGCACTATACAAGGGTCTGCCAAGTAAATCAAAAAGCCAATCATGGAGTCACTAATCCATTACAACAATAGGACTTACTTTAGCACTGATCAGCAGTAAAAAAAGGGCCCAGAGTCATAAAACAACCAACAACAGGTCAGAAAACATATAGGAGGAAGGCAAAATGTTAAGGGATGACCCCACAAAAAGGGCCAAGTTCAACAGGGACCAAGTTAGTCCCACTGAAAAGTTACCTTCTCAAGCCTGGTGCAAAGAATTTCATTTGCATTGGAGGAGGCAGAGAGGAGGAGGCTGCGTTTGGTGATGGCCGTCACTACAGCCTGCAGAGCAAATTGGGTTTTGCAAATGGTCAATACTGTAGCACGAAGAACCAGTCGAGCGTTGTAACCTGTTGCTGCTTTAGCGTGAAGTGCAGGTCTTTTGTTGGCAGTCGTCACTAACAGTCATTGTTGGCGTGAAGAGCAGGTTTCTATAGAGCATCACATTGGCGCTCATCATTTATGGCAGAGTTTTGCAGCAAACGGACCCGTTCACAGTTGCAAGGAAGCCAAGCTTCAGGGTGATCACCTTTTCATGCAAGAATAGCTTCCACAGATGCAAGCCAAAGGTCCAGGCCCTGGGGTGGCACCACTTTTAGATCGGGATTAACTCCAACAGAGGCCAGCAGCAGCTGGGTTCAGGCAGGTCCAGGGAGGTCCAATTGAGGGATGTCAGCTAGATAGTTGCAAGGGGGCCTTTGATGCTTGTTGTGCCCCTGTAGTTCACACAGAAGGTCATCCAATTGACCCTTGCAGTCATTCTGGTAGCTTGGAATGAAAGCAAGCAGATCCAATCTTCCTTCTCAGACAGCTAGGCAGTCCTTCAAGCAGCAGGGCAGTCCTTCTTCTGTAACTTCCACTTCCACTACCAGGTGTTCGTGGGCCCTTTGCCTCCTGAAGAAAGCCCTGAAGCAGTTCCCTCGAGATAGAGCATGGTTGGCAAATTGCCATAATAATTACAAGGAGGCAATGTAAGAATGGAGGCATCTGCAACA
Source organism: Lissotriton helveticus (assembly GCF_964261635.1). Lineage (NCBI taxonomy): Eukaryota > Metazoa > Chordata > Amphibia > Caudata > Salamandridae > Lissotriton > Lissotriton helveticus. The sequence goes on from NC_136059.1 coordinate 917,320,736, forward strand.
AAGATAAGCATAGGACGAAGTTGGCCAAGCAAATGAGCTGCGGGATAGCACATTTTCTGGCAGGTCATAAATAGACCCTGTTTAAGGAGCCATCAAAGCCTGTGTTAGGCCATTATATTACCCTAGAACAATGGATTGATCACTTTGAAAGAGTGTAAAACTTAGGACATAGCTCCCCAATGAGATCTAACCCTGCATGGATGATACACCAGTTACTTTATCCCTGGAGGAAGTATGCCTGGGCATTGAGGGATTGTCCCAGGATAAGGTGCCTGGATCCGATGGGATCCCTCTGGATCGTTTTTGGGACAACATGGAAGGAAGGAAGGAAGGAAGGATTATTTATAATGCGCGAACTTAGCCCAAAGGGCATCAAGGCGCAAACTAAAACATAAAGTATATATGTACAATCATACGAAACAGACAACGGATTTAAAAATTCAGTCATAGGCCTGAGAAAAGAGCCAAGTCTTCAGAAGCTTCCGAAACATAGTCAGGGAAGGTTGGTTGGAAAGCTCGGGGGGGGAGGTTATTCCACAATTTAGGGGCCAGAGTGGAAAAGGCTCTTCCTCCCCATTTCGCCTTTTTAAATCTGCGGACCGCCAACAGATTTCTTGAGGATGATCGAAGGGTTCTCTTGGGAGCGTAGGGACTGACCAGAGCCTTTATACCATCGGAGCCAGAGCCGAACACGGCTCTGTGTGCACACAAATAACTTTAAAGGAAATCCTGGCATGTATGGGTAGCCAGTGGAGATCCTTTCTGGCCTGAGTGGCGGATGATAGCTTTGGGAGGTTTAGGACCATCCTAGCGGCAGAGTTTTGCACCATCTGAATACGATGGAGGGCTTTCTTGTTTATGCCCCCATACAGCGCATTGCAATATTCGAGCCTGGAAGATACCAGGGCAACAGTTGACTGCTTGCAAGCATCAGATGACAAATAGGGAGCAATCTTTTTTAGCATGCCGATGGTATTGCTGCAGGTGGATACAGTTCTATTTACCTGGAGTTCAAAGGAGAGGTCCGAGTCAAAGAGAGCACCAAGGTTCCTGGCTGAATTGGTGGGTTGGGGACAGTCTCCTAAAGAGGGAGGCCACCAGTCCCTGGACCAGATGTCGGGATTTCCTCCAAAGACTAGGACCTCCGTCTTCTCACCGTTGAGCTTCAAGTAATTGCGCACCATCCACTTGGGGACCGCCTCCATACAGGTTCGAAATTTGAAAGCGGCCTCAGTGGTCGGTGAAGTATTAGAGATGACAATTTGGGTATCGTCTGCATAAGACAATATTTGGTACCCAAAGGATCTTATCACCTCAGCAAGTGGGGTTACATAGATGTTGAATAACAGGGGACTCAGGGCAGAGCCCTGAGGAACCCCACATTGCACATCTTGAGAGGAGGACAGAAAGCCACCAAGCTGGACCCTTTGCTGTCTCTGCGAGAGAAAAGAAGACAGAAGATTCAGGGCACTTCCCCTCACCCCGATCCCCTTCAACCGGTCAACTAGGATAGGAGGGGATAGGGTATCAAAAGCTGCCGTGAGATCGAGGAGCACCAGCAGAGTTGTCCAACCTCTGTCCACCTCAGTGCGGATGTTTTTAGCCGCGACCGTGAGGGCGGACTCGGTGCTGTGAGCAGCACGGAACCCATGCTGGGAGATGTCAAGCAAACCCGTTTTTTCAAGATATGTGGTCAGATGAGAGTTGAGGTGAGCCTCAAGCATCTTTGCCGGGGCTAGGAGCAGAGATATTGGCCGGAAGTTTTTTAAGACTTCTGGATTGAGCGAAGGTTTCTTTAGAAGTGTGGGCCCTGGTTTTGACCATGGTGTAAAACGCAGCAGCAAGGAAAGGGATGCCGCCTTCTTGGTCAACTGCCACCATTATTCTGATTTTCAAGAAGGGGGATAAGGATAAACCCTATTGTTGTGGCCCCATATCCCTCCTAGACACCACAATTAAGGTTCTGGGTCGGATTTTATTGACTAGGCTTTCTGTTTGGGCTGATATGAATTGAATAATCTCTGAGGTGCAGTTTGGCTTTCATTCCGGAAAATAAACCACCAAGCAATGTCTTAACTTCCACTTATTAGTCCCCAAATGCATGATAGCTTAACCTGGTGCCCTTTTTTTAAGCTTTTATGGACCTTATGCTCCCTATGACCGCATGAACCGCAAGAAACAGTGGGGCCTACTTAGTTCCTTAGGAGTCAAGCCCGCTATTGTAACTTTACTAACAAACATTCAAGCCCACACAACAGCAGCAGTCAGATATTCACTGGGGGCCAGCCTTATAGATTATTTTAACTGCACTAGGGGGATCCGCCAAGGTTGCATTCTAGCCCTTATTTTATTTACCATCTATATTAATGGTCTAGAAGCTGCCCTGTCTTCATTACAGTCTAATTGCCCCAGAGTGGGCAGGAAACAATTGCCACTTCTTTTATATGCTGATGATGCAGTGCCGATGGCACTCACACCTATGGGCCTCCAAGTTCTGATCAATAGGTTTGTTTCTTTTATGGACGGGCTGGACCTGATGGCCAACTTCACAAAATTGTATGTTTTGGAAGTTGGCCCTCGGGTGACTCAGTCTAAAACGTTTAAGGCAGGAGTCTACACCTTAGCAAAGGTCCCGGATTTCCCTTACCTGGAAATCTTATTTGATGCAAAACTTAACTGGAAACAACTGATGGAGGGAAAGTTGTCTGACATGCATAAATCTATGGGAGCTCTTGCCTACTATGCCCACAGATTGGGTTCTTGATCCCCAGGGGTGATTTTAAAGTTATACTAGTCAATATGTATCTCCATGGACTTGTACGGTAGCGAGGTCTGGGGGTATATAGCGGCCAATAAGCTACAGCTTGCTCAAAACACGTTTTTGAGACAAATTTTGAAGGTCCCTTAGGACACCTCCTTGTTTACCGTACATAAAGAACTAGAAGTCAATTACATAGCTGATTTGGTGGCAGTGAAGCCCTTGTTTTGGGTAAAGATGTGGTCTAAGGATGAGGCAGAGTTTAATTGCTCGATTATTTTAGACTGGCACTAGATCATTCACTGAAAATCCCCTGGCTACGGTATATAAAGGTGTCCTTTATGGCTCTAGGCAGAGCAGACATTTTTCTTAAATGTGACACAGTGAGGCCTCAGGACCTGCGAATAGTTAAGGAGCTGTTCTTTAAACATGCTGCTGCTCACTGCAAAAATATTGAGCTAATGAAATCAGCTGTGAGAGGGCATGTTTTGCTAAAGTCAATGCGGGGCATGGAGAAATACCTATCTACCCTTACAAGAGCTTCTGATAGATTTTTAGTAACCCGTTTCAGATCCAAAAAGCTCCAGCATCTCCTCGCATCCCCGCCTGGTTTCTCACCTGCAAACATGAGAGTGCCCTGTGGCTGTGACGCTAGGTCTCCACAGGACGCCTCTTTTAAACGCTGTGAAATTTAGACAAGCCGGTGTTGCACTTATGTATTTGCAGCTTTTGCCCAACGACCATATCCTTTTTGTTGTCATGAATTTCCTGAGGGCTGCTTTTAGATCAAGAAGTTCAAGATGCGACTGACGGCCGTTTGGACCTTGCAACTTTGCACAATATTTTTTAATGGATTTTAACTGTAATGATGTTCTCTTTATAGTATGTTTTTACTTCCGAATAAAGATTTATTCATTTATTACTATTTAGACATCTCCAGTTGTTGTCTGTCTGCGTCCACAATATGTAATTTTGAAACGTTTCCTTTTCAATTTACTGATGAACATTGAACGTTGTGGGGTATATTATCAACAACTAGCGATAATTTTTGTCTCTAACTTGTTTAGAGACAAAAATTATCGCCGCACATCGGCGATTTTTATCGCAGATAAACCTTGCTATTAGCAAGGTTTATCGCAAATGCGATAAAAAACGCCCGCAATGCATGAATATCGCTGAAAAGTCAGCGATATTCATGCATTATCGAGCAAATGCTCTTAGCCATGTTATCCACCTCCCATTGGATAACATGGCTAAGAACTGCTCAGGGCAGGTGTTAGCTTTTGGAGATAGTCGCCCTTAGCGCAAATATCTCCAAAAGTTGGTAATAGGAGATAGCGATGTTAGCGACTGTTTCCAGTCGCTAACATCTTGGCACGCCCACTTTGCATATCATTAGTGATAAATATCACTGACATGCAAAGTGGGGCCCATGATGGCCGCTATCTCCTATTAGCTGTCGCTAACTGGTGTTAGCGACAGCTTGGTAATAGGGAGATAATTTTATCTCCGCTTTCTTGGCTTTTAAAGCCAAAAAAGCGGAGATAAAACCCCTTGATAATATACCCCTGTGTTGCTAAAGTAAGCCTACATATATTCAAACATAAGTTAGTATTGTGTACCAAAAAAAAAAGTTATCCCTATTAATGTTATGATTCTTGATCCTATGTAAAATTTAGATGTCAAAGAGAACAGACATTTTCTGTTTCCGGCACTCTCCAGGGTACAAATTGTGTGTGAAAATTGCATGTGCGATTAATACCGGGATTTTTTAAGAACGGGATATACATGTCCCCAAAAAAAGAAAACATCACATTAAATATTTTGTGAAAAATATTTTGTTAAAAAATTAGCTCATGTTGCTTTTAAAAATGTACGTATATGATCTGTTTCATGGGAAGCACAATGGCATAATTAATGGGGGAATGGCAGCAACACTAGTTTTTTATAACAATGGAGTTTACAACTGTCATAAAACGTATTTTGAAATATGTATGGTTGAAATGATGAGAATAGTTACAATGTAGAACTACAGGGAATGGAAAGGATACTGTAGAATAAATACATGTGAAAAATGTAATTTAAACCAGATGACAAATAGTAAATGCGGTTTCTTCAAGTACCATTATGAGGCATCCATAGCAGCGCCTCTCAGGGGCACACAGCACGTGCCACTCTGCTCTTTTGCTCCGGAGTTTCTAGTATACAGAGATGTGACCGAACACGAGCGTATCAGAGTGGCAATACTATCTCGTCCCAGCCATCTATATTCCATCGATTTAACAAGCCTATTGTGGTGTCTGATACTGTGACATGTGCACGCAGCTTGAGCTTCAGCACAGAGAAGAGTGTGGTTGAGGGAGTCCTGTGATTCGAGTGAAAGGCATAATGGGGCAGGGAAAGTCGATAGAGTGAGGAGGGGCATTAGGAGGAGAATCTCCATGGAGATGGTCAAATTCTGTATCCTAATCAGCTGACAGAAGATCTCATGAGACTTCTTTTAGATGTCCCAGTACATATAGTTCCTCTTTTGTCTGTCCAAACTGTAAGCCTGGACTATTGATTTAAGTAACAATTTATAGCCGCAGATCAAAAAGTGAATTTTCTTGTAGGAGCCTTTTTGTTTTGGCCTGCATCTTAGCTTCTTGAAATAGCAGTAAGGAGAAGAGACAGGGGAGACTTGAAGGTGGAGAGGAAAACGTTTATTGTCAATCAAGTCCCTAGCAGTGGAGAGTTAACTGCCCAACTAAGCAGCGAGCTACCAACTGACCGGGAAGATAAGAGTAAACAATTCTAGAACATGGCCTCAGCGGAGATGATTGAGGCATAACTGAACAAGAGTAACAGTAATATTTAATTAACAACATAGCTACCTAAACCAAGCAGGTTATATCATAACTTCATAAGAAAACAAGAAAAACATAACAAAAAATACAATGCAGGTTGTAAAATTGCTTCAAAAGAGAACATGGATAACATTGAGAACACAACACAGTGTTGATTTGAATGTTCTTCTCATTTCAATGTCCCCACTGATCAGACAAGAGAAAAAGCCTTATAGAGATGCAGACGTGAGAGTATGTACAATGAAGCAAACACAATTAGTCTGTGTAGTGAAGCTTGATATAGCAGGATGTGTCAGTTCTCAGCTCAATCCAAAAATGATAAGCAAGAACCAAGTCAGACTTTTTTCCTGTCAATTATGTTTTATTCTCTGAAATTATTAAATGAGGTCTCATCAAACAGAAACAGATTAGTACACCTCTAAACAGACGAGAAATGTTTTCAGTTGTAAAAGGCACTCACAAAAGAGTGTAGTGAGTGCAGTAGGATGCCTTAACAGTTAGTCATGCTGTAAGCTGGCAGTGGACTGCCAACTTAGGGCCCCATTAGGATGGTGGGCGGATCACCCCTGCCGGGCCTGTGGTAATCACCGCCGGCCCGACAGGGGCGATTTACCCGCCATCCGTGCAGAAATTACCCCCTGCCATATTAAAATGGCTGGGAGGTCTCACCTGTTGTTGCTGGCTATAGACCTCTGGGCACTTTACCACTGCTGATCATTGCTGAAATGCATGTGCTCTCTCCTGTAAACTTGGTATTATTGGTCTACACCTGCTTGGCATATTTAATTTACTGGTAAGTTCTTTGTACAGTGGTATCCCATATACCCAAAGCATGTAAATTAAATGCTACTAGTGGGCCTGCAGCATTGATTGTGCCACCCACGGAAGTAGCCTTTCAGACATGGCTCAGGGCTCAGCCACTGCGGGCCTGTGTGCACAGTTTCCTGCAACAGTGACTTGGCATTTAAAGTTACTTGCCAAGTCTGGAAGTCCCCTTTTACGAAATATAGGTCACCAGCCCTATGGGCTGGGGGCTCTGTGGGTAAAAGGTAGAACATGTGCCTTTGTTGCTTTGCATGTCCTGGTAGTGACAAACAGCTTATTTGGTGTTGCACTACTGTGAGGCTGCTCCTTTTATAAGTTTGAATTGTGAATTCCCTAGTATGTGTTTCAGTGGTCATTTCTGATATGAAGAGAGTAGCAATGCCATATTTGGTATGTTGAACTAGTGTCGATAAATCCTGCTTATTGGTGAAAGCAGATCTTAAATTACTATTTTATAAGTGAACACAAGGAGATGATGGACGGAGCACTGAAACATTTCCCCAGTCACAAATCTAGGTTGAAACCATCATCGTTCTTTAGCTCACTTCGTCACACCAGTGAAGACCCAGCCATATGCAGATACGTCTTGACCCTGTGCCTCATGGGAACAGTCCAGCCTGAACTGCCAAGCCAGGTCCGCCCTGGACTGGAACCAAGCATCCTGGGACCGGTTTTCAGGTAACACCCCTCATCAGCCAAGGTAGCTTAAATCCAGTGGCAAAGTGAGCAAGGGTCCCACGTCTGGGCATACCCTGCCAACTTAGGGCAAACAAGGCAAACACAAGGAAATAATGGATGGAGCCCTGTAACTTTTCAGACACTCCCCCCAGAACCAGATCTGGGTTGAATCCATCATTGTTGCTTAGCTCACTACGCCACACTCGTTCAGAGCCAGCCAAATGCAAATCAGTCTTGACCCTGTGCCTCTTGGGAATAGTCCAGCCCCAACTCCCAAACCAGGTCTACCCTGGACCGGAAACAAGCATCTTGGGACTGGTTTCAAAAGTGGGCATTTTGTTTGTGCTTATGACTCTTTGTAAATAAAAATTGTAAATTGATACTTGTATAGCGCACTACTCAACCGCAAGGGTCTCAAGGAGCTTGTACGAATACCGCTGTGGAACCCATCCTGGCTTTCCCTGTGAGGTGTCCACTCCTGGGCACCCCCAAGGTGGAGGCCAGGCATCCTTAGCGTTGTGGGGGCCATTGTGGAGATTAAGCAAGCTATTGCCCAGAGTTGCAGAGTGGGACTCCATGATTGGAATAGGCACCGAGGGGAGAATTATCAGGTCCGTGGAATTGTATTTTTGAGCCCAAGACCCGCCGAGGCGGGGAATTGAACCCTCGTCCCGGGCTAGACCTCTGCAACAGGGTCTGCCTCTCTAAGCATTGAGCCACACTTCTCCACTTCTCCTCTTTGTGCTTTACTCGGAGTCTTCCAACTAAACTTGGCATATCTCAGACCAGCTCCTCAAGAGTTTACTAACAAATAGGAAAGTGCCCAACATTGGCTCAAAGCAGCATTCCCTGCCCTCTTGTTTCCACTGATGATATCACAACCAGAAGTCTTGCATCCTGAAGTCATGTACATCAGAAGTGTCGACACACACTTGTGAATCAGAACAACATGAAGCTAGAGAAAGGCAATATACTATGTGGTGGTTGATTTATTAGTACTATAAACAGCCACAATGGGAATGAAAAATGGAGATTGTGATGCTGCCAAAGTAACGTTAGTGCAGCCAAACCAGCATAGCGCTAATGTTATAAGTTTCAATTGGAAAATTAAACTAATTAGCAAGCAACATGTATGGCTGTCAAAATCGGAGGCTTCGAAGATGTTGTATTGGATTCCATTCTTTCTATCTGGCATGGTGCATTACAATTTGGTATTTAGTTTCGGTATTATTATAACAATGAATGTATTAATCAAATCAACGTGTAGGGCTCATGTGAATGTAACGTACCCTCTCACAGGCTCAGCTGCGGAGAAGGACTGCTGCTGCTTTCAGTCCCGAAGTTGGAATATTGATATATTAGAAATATTGGAAAGTCCGCCTGGCTTTTGCCAAATGGCTGCACTCACCTGTGAAGTGTTTCTCATGCTCGGCTGTCGTCTTTATTTATGTCCAGATTATATCGGTTGGGTGTAAAGGTTTTGCCCCAGTGAACCCCTGATTCCATGTGGAAGGATGCCTGCACTGGGGATAGGGGAGTGGCAATATTACAGAGAGGAGCCGAATTTTGAAGATTTAGCCTCAAACTCCACTCCTTTTTTCCACCTTTAAAAGATTAGTACTGCGTGCTGTGAAATACATCTAAATTCTTCATTCTGAATAGACAGTCACACTTCTCCAAGGAAAACTCAATCGTCCAAGAGGATATGGTAGCCTTTAGTTTGTTTGATGACTGAGCTGTTAGAGAGCAGAGAAACAACAGTTACAGAATCAAGTGTAGTGGACCTGTTAAATAGTAAATAAGCATTACAATCCCTCCTTTGACAATGGCAGTGGCGTAGTTAGCCCCGTGGCGGTCCCAGCGTTTTGTCGCTCCGCTGCAGCTGCAGCTGCAAAAGAGCAGGGGCGGGATGCTGGCGAGATTTTTTTCATTTGCCACTCCCGCTGCGGCTGATTGAAGAACGGGGTCTGATTGTGCTTCCCCAAGATGGCAGGTAAGAGCGGGTGAGGCCTCCGCCCCCAAAACTCATGCCACTCGGAGTGGGCCACGCCACTGGACAATGATCATTACTGAGTTACTCAAAATGCTGTTCGTAGACGCCATATCATGTTTCCTGAACTGTACAGCTGTGTGTAACATATATCTGAGCCATATTATGAGTGGGTTTGTGTGCGTGAGTTTGAACTTCTAAAGTTACACACTTCATAGCTCATGCTAGAGAGTCTCAGAAAGTGTTGTATGTACTACTAAGAAGGTGACTTCCTTCTGAATTTTCGAGTCATTGAATGGTTTGGATCGGGTCCTTAACAGCTCTCCCAATTGTTTTGATTAATACGATAACAACACATATATATAGAATGCTCATGGGCAGCTAAGTAATCCCTCATTGGAAATGCATTACCATGATGACATCCTTGGTGAATCAGCAATAGGAAATGAGCAGTCATTTTTAAGCTGAAATGTTTCTTTGTACTGTCCTCTACAAGCACTCCCCTAGGATGTCATCTCTTTTCAATCAAATAGAATATTTATTGCATAGCTGTTTGAAACCACCAACATTTTAATTTCAATACAAACAATATTATATTAGTCATATGCCTTCGCCTGAGTGATATTTGTGCAGGCGAAGAAATAGAATGAAATAGTAAATAGCCCATCAATTCAAATTGGTTCAAGTGAAGCCGATATCTACAATTTAAAAAACATATTAATATATGCTCTATGAATTCAATTACCTGTAACAAAGTAAATCTAATCACATAGAACCATGACCTAGACCAGAAGCTACTCACAAAATTAGTCAAGGTTTTTGAACACTGTACTAGAATATGTGCATTTTCATTTGTTTATCTACACTGTAGCTATACAATAGTCCACTAAGCCCTGAAAATGGACTTGCAATATGTTACTGGCTCAAATACCCAGCAGCGTCAAGTTGAATTAAATAGTGTGTATTCCTCCTCTAATATCCATCACAGAAAAATTACACTCATCCAGTCACTCATTCATCCACTTACCCTATCGCCCTCTCACAATAACTCCCCTGCTCACTCTTTTAGCTATTTCGGCTCTAAATCCTCCCTTTGCCCCCTCTTACTGCTTACCATGCTAACAAATATGTCCTTCCGAGCACTCAACAGTCAATACATATCACATGTAGAAAAGTATCATTCATTAGTTGCAGGTCCAGTCGGCACAGCTTCCAAAGTTTATTGATTCCAAAGAAAACAAAGTTCCAATTCACAAAGATATGCACAGCCAACACGTGTTTCTTCTTGCCAGTACAAGGCAATAGACTTCTTCAGGGCTGCAACCCAAATAACAGCATATAAAATAGCAACATAATCTGAAATATTTACACAACATCTACAGCATTCATCAGAACTCACAGTCTTTAAAAAGAGATCTGAACAGGTATACACCACCAAGCCAACCAGTGTACTCAAAGAAGAAATACAATAGAAAAAAGAAAGAAGTAAACAGTACCAAGTCCCCCAACAAGATGTCACCTAAATAAGTGTACCAGGGATCATCCCTGTTAAAATGCATTGCAAATTCATGAGGCCACTACCAACCTTATCCGACTCTCGATATACAATGTTCCATCACATTGCAACTAAAGAATAATAATGACACTAATCCAAAACAGACCAAGTTTACAGTGAAAAAAATAATAAGTAAAGAAGCGTCTCAACATATAGTAACCATAACCATTAAATTGATCCGTACATATGGGCCAATTATGATGGCGGTTTTCCCGCATCCTCCGGGCCGGCGGAAGCCACCGCCGGCCCAGAGGATGCGGGAAAACCACTGCGGACTGAAAACGACCCCTTCCAGATTAGGATGGCTGGGGACTCGTTTTTCAGTGGAAAAGCTTTAACATGGCTGGCGGTGTCTCTCAGACACCGCCAGCCATATTAGGATGTCTGAATTTCAATGCCTTTACACGGCGGCATGTCCGCTGTGCAAAGGCATACGGATTCTTGTTTGGGGGCCTGTTGCGGACCCCCAGGGCTGAAGGGGGTTGGGGGGTGCACATGGGGGGTACCTATGGTACCCCCCTGCATTTGCGTGCACAGAGCGGCAGGCACCGCGCGGTGCCTGCCGCTTTGTGCATGCAAATGCACAACTTTCATTTTTAACATTGCGGCGGGTGCTGCTTCAAGCAGCGCCCACCGCAATGTTAAAAATACAGGATGTGACCGCCAGGGTGGCGGTCACATCCTAATTTGCACGGAGGGACCGCCGCTGCCCCTGCGGACGGTCCCTCCTACTCTATGGTGGCGGATGGACTCAGGTCCGTCCGCCATCATAATCGGCTGCTTAGTTCTGGTATCTTGCATAGACACACCCCAACTGGGTCTCGTCTGTTACCCGACACACTGGTAAAAGTACACCACAATCTTGCACCACCACCTGACTTGACCACTACCCACCACAGCGACTGTTAGCAAAATCAATATCATATCCAAATACCTGCATAAAACAATGCTCACCTAATAATTAAGTTGGAATCAATAATTTCTCCAAAATCCACTGTACATGATGTCACAATGCCTCCTGTAAATAACCAAGTATTGACAAATTAGAGCCCATGTTAGGCTTTCATCACCTCGAATACTCCTCACTCGATCGTTATTACACTCACCTTCAATAAGCCACGCTAAACCCAATTAATCATCCTCTCGTTCGGCATCCAGTAATTAATCCACATCCGCACGTGTATGTGATCTGTAACATTAAGACATATGTTGTACGACACCTCAGCTCCGTATTGGCAACCCGCTATCAAATCCGCCGTTCAGCAAAGGCGCCATCTTTAAATGCCTATTTATACATGCTTAGTATGTGTGCCATCTTGGAGTAGTTATGAGTACGTTAAATTATATACAATACCCCAAGTACTCTACGTAAATATAACCAACCACATATCTGTCAGTAGATATAAAAAATCAGAATTAACTCATCCTATTTCAATTGTATACTGAAAGGGGTCGCTATATACCTTTCTCGTATCCCAAATCCCGTGGAACCCGGTATTCAGCTAAACCAAGTCACTTTCAGTAGTTCATTCCACTGTGTTCAGTAGATATGGATACAATGTCGTACGTAATTAGACGTGAACCTAATTGTACATTACATCCCATAGTACCCTACATAATACTAACTGGGATAATATGACATGTTCAATATAACGTGTCAGGACTAATGTAAGACCCACGCAAAAAGCGTTCAATCACACCAGTCACGGATATTGTAAATTCACAAGAAACAACTACTGATATTCGTCGCATATTTATTCCCGCATGAATATATATTAAAACGGGTGGAGATCGACAGAGAGGTCGGTATAATTAAGTGCTGCCACTGAGTAAGATATCAGTCCATTTGCTTAGTAGTGCACGATTCCAATTACATATCCATATGTCACGACCCCTGCCCACGTCAGACTACCAAGGCCACAGACTACAACTAAGAATGTGTACATTGTCCAACGATAGTGCCTTCCATGAAAACTCTTAAGTATATTGTTAAGGAAGGTAGAAGGAAGAGGCAAACAGGAGAAATAGTCAGTCATTAAAGTACAAAAGATAAAGTCAGAAATACAACCCTAGACACAGTTCCTCGTAACTCACCATTAGTATCAGAAAGCTGATACCACAACACAGTATATAAAAACCCAGTTCCATGTAATCCTAAAGTATATACATAATATATCACACATAAGTTGTAATGCACAGATTAGGTCATCATGAAAAAACGATACAACTCATGATATAAAGAACATAGTAATAACAGCCAATGTATCACAAGTCAAAAGGAACATAGGAAAGTCATACATGGCCAGGGTGACCTAATTCCTGACCAAGGTAATACTGAAATTTATTGTCTATGTTCATGCCCCGTTCCACAGCCTTAAGCTTCATTAGCCACGCCTCCTCAGTTGAAGTTGTCTATTACCCCCTCTGGGGTCTTGTCTCACATGATCAATGCCTTGGAATCTAAAGACATGTTGGTCTAGGGATGTATTTCTGACTTTATCTTTTGTACTTTATTGACTGACACTGCTCTGGCTTTTCTTACAGGGGCCCAATATTGCAGCTATGCTGTAAAACCAGCCCCCAGTAACGAAAATAGCGCCTAGAGGTCCAAAACTGATCCCCACCCTGGCAGCCCATCTGGGAAATGCCCGGTGCCTGCTACGGCCAATCTGGCCCTGGTGGTTAGGTCCGGAACACACACAAACCACAGCTAACAGCCAAATAGGATACCTATTGTGTAGCCCTGCAATCTAGTAGCATATTCCGGTCACCTTAAGATTGGTGTATGACAAGACAAGGCCTTCAGAATCCTTATGAGCACTCCTCCTCAAACTTGGATACAGCTGTCCTCCTAAAAGTGAAAGCTCCAAAGGAAATGAAAGGAAACAACATATTTGTGAGAAAATACCAAAGCACGGACTGCTCCAAATTTGGCAGCGCCACCCTCAGCCATTTCCAAAATGCAGGGCACACTGTATTTACAAGAATACGGCACACCCCTATGCTTTCACTAGTGCTAAATTTAGCTGCCTAGTACCAACGGTGCCTGTATGGTGCAAGCGTGCCTGCGTTGCAGCTAATGATTGTTTTGTTTTCAGAAATGTGTCCTTTCCTGCACATCAATATTCAATAATGGTAATTTGTTTCTTCTATGTGTGCTGCAGAATGCAGCACACATATAAGTAGCAAATCATCATTATTTAATGATTGTTTATGTGCAGGAAGGGACACCTTCCTGCACATAAACAAGAATTCATGACATTTTGCTCTTTCTATGTGTGCTGCAGCATGTAGTACACTGAGAAAAAGCAAAAAACTAAACAGTATTTCTCCTCGTTTCCCCATTCTAATGCTTGCTCTTGCACGGTGTTAGTTTTTCGCACTGCCTCAGATTTACACCTCCTTATAAATCTGGGGCAGCGTCAAAATCAAAGGGTGTTGTGGTGGAACGCCCCCAGCGACACCTATTGCACAGCTCTTTTACGCAAGTAATGTGTGTAAAGAGCCTTATTTTAAACACAAGAAAACCTAGGGGTCTAAAGTATGGTACCTTTCGTACACTTAAACCACAGCACCAGCTTGCTGGAAAACTCTAGTAGGGGTGGAAAACAGATGCGACTGAAATGAAGAGGTGTAAGTGATTGTGACAAAGAAACCCGCTCGGTTTTGAGGATTCCCATCAAACACTTGTATGATCAAATTCTATCATTTGGTCATCCTCAGGGGTCTGGTGTCTCTAGATCATTGAGACCCAAATGTCCCCTGTAGTGTAGCGGGGTCAGTACCCACAAGCACTCAGTGACCAGTGATAGACTGAAGATGGGTATAGGTGCAGTGCAAAACTAAAAAGTGGTGAATTTAAAATAGAATAGAGGACAGAAAAATAGATTTATTAGGACGCTATCCTCTTCCTAAATAAAAACAGCATGAACAGTGCAAGGATGCAGTATGGGAGCAAATTACTGCATATCAGGCCAACATGTTTCAACCTCAAAGGGAAGGACCCAAGGTTTTCGTCAGGGCCCTGTTCACAACGTTGCTACTGCGTAGTGAAAAACAAATAATATATCTTAAAATATTACAGATACCAGTGTAGTAACCAAACAAAAGGATACAGCGTTTGGGTTCAAAACTCCGCCGTGCAGAAGGTTCCAAACAGTGATCCTATTCTGCCGGGGAGTAGACCTCACCTCACCTGGACTCTGACTCAGGAATAAAGGGGAGGCCACGCTCTCTCCGTCGTTGCCCCAAGCAAAACGCTGAGACAGGGGGTTCAACCTAGGCTTGGTCGTTAAACTCCCCTAAGACCCTGTTCTCCTGTCTTTGTAATAAAGAGCCTTATTCACAAGGTGGCGTTGTGCCACCAGAAAGCTGCTAAAAATGACGGTCTGGGGGCAATATACTCTTGTAAATATGCCGCAAAGTGTGTTATTATTTTCAGCACTAACCTCTGCAACATGCCGTTCGAAATTGGAGCCTAACAGGTAAATGAATCAATAAGAGTGAGGCAGCTGGCTGCTGTCCTAATGCAGACACAACCGGAGGGCAAGAAGGCATTGCATCTTATTACTCATTACGTGTATTAGGCTAAGAAAATAGGCTGCCTTTAATTGTAATCCTCTTGCAGGTGAAAATTATTTCACCACAATATAAACCGATAGACAAGCATAACAAGACACACACACACACACACGCCATGATTTCACTACTCTACTTCTCTAACTCTCTCTCTCTCTCTCTTTCTCTCTCTCTCTCTCTTTCTCTCTGTCTCTCTTTCCGTCTTTTTACACTCCTGCACACCAACTGGTTAAAAAGGAAACTCAAATTAAGAGATTTCTCCAGTGCCATAATAAAGGTTGATGATGAGGAAGAGCAACCAATACCTTGGCATTCAGTTAATGATTATCTATTACTGTCATGAATCTAACCATTTGGATACTGTAGGATTTGTATATTTGTTACTGTGGAGATGGAATTGCCCCAATGTAGGTTCTTTTCACACAGAATACATAAAGCTTGCTTTTCAATTTCAGGAACATCACCTAACACCACAGAAATGTACAAAATCAATTCTGCTTTTGGAGAATTATTTTCCTTTTATGTGTTTGCTTTCACCGCTCAAATCCAAAACCAACGAACAAGCCATACTCAATGTATTATAGATTTGCTTTACTACAAATGGTGATACTCATACAGCACACGCTAGACAGAACCCCTTCACCATTATGTGGACACTACAGTCCCAAAGCCTCATAGAAGCCAAAGAACACACACTTGCACGCATACCATTACTTTATAAGACATGGACACAACTTATAATGCTCTTAAAATTGTCACCATACTTTGGCTGAAAAAGGAGAATTCATAACCAAGAGAAAAATTGGAAAGATCTTTGGCAAACCCATCCACGCATATGAAACAATATAGAGATCAAACGCACTTTACATTCATGCTAATTCTCATAAACCATTTCAAATCAAAACACTGTACATATTGTCTACTAACTATACTCGAAATCAATAACGAACAGACACTATCAAATGATGGTTCCCCTACGTAGAGAATGCACTAAAATGTCACAGGATTGGTGGTTGGCTCTATGTAAGTGCAAACAATGTCACACCCGAGCCCCTGGTACGTCATTTTTCCATATTAAAAGTGACAGACCTGCGGTGCAAGGGGCTTCTAAATGAGCCCCATTATGTCTACAGACACTACACATATACAAACACACACAACAGACACACAGACATACGCAGAAACAACCGTCCGTGTGAACACTCAAATATACGGACACAGCTGTATATGTACACTTTACATACCGGACAAAAACTCAACAATAATTAAATTCATTATTTTGATTTAAACATGCATCCTGGACCAGGTTTCGGAGTATCATCCCTCGTCAGCCAGGCTAGCTTGAAACCAGTGGCACAGGGAGCAAAGGACCCATATCTGGGCAGAGCCTTGGCCACTTAGCAGGAACATAGCAAACACAAGATTATGGACGGAGCGCTCAAACATTTCAAACACTCACCCCCTGTCCAGAGATATGAGTTCTGTCCATTGTTTTTTGCTCACCATGCCTCCCCAGTTTGGACCCAGACATATGCAAATTAGTATTTGACTCTTCTCCTCCTGGGAATAGTCTAGTCTGAACTGCCAGAGCAGGTTCTCCCTGGACTGGAAACAAGTATCCTGGGACCGGCTTCGGGATATCACCCCTCATCAGCCTGGCTAGCTTGATCCAGTGGCACAGTGAGCAAGGTACCCACGTCCATTCGGACTCTGTAACTGGGGTGAATGTTAGACAATGTTCACCATTCTGGCCATCATCTTTTTTGTGTTGCTTTAATTGCCTAGGAAACATCTACATTTAAAATACTAATTACTAATTACATGGCAAATTGATTGGTAAAGTTGATTTGTAATAATTATTTTTCAAAATGTTTTTCTAAAATGTTACCTATTACCTGCCTAAATCCACAAGAAGCCCATTTTAATGAGCTTCAATCTATCACCTAGTAGTGAAGTTGATCATAGGCTCAAACAAAGGCGGGGAAGTGTTCTATTCCGTTGGCGGGGAGACCATATAGGAGATGTCCAGGAACTTAATTAACTTCAAAGAGGACTACCCTGTCACAGGCAAATGTACCCAACACATGGTCTTTCCTCCTATTTAGTCCTTCTATTAAGCCATGCACCATTCTCAGAGGGTAAGGATATGCCCCTAGAACTTGTTTTGAGTAACCACAGAAATGGGGTTGCTCATTTCCTTGGCCACACATCCAGGGTGGACACATGAGCTCAGCACAAGGTAAGAAAGGTTTGGCTATATTGAATTTAGATAGAGAGGGTTAATGTGGGATTGTTTGCGGTAGGATACACAGGATTTGCTGCAAAAGTGGGTAGGGTTACCCATGTGAAGCTTTGCCTTCTTTTTAAAGGAAGGGCAGGTGTCCCCCACACCCACAGGCTAGGGTCAGGCATATTTGTGACACTCCTGGGCACCTTCTTGAGAACACTACTGGGCCTGGGGAAGACAAAAGAATGACTGCACCTGCTGATGAGACCTGTGAGTAGACCTGAAACGCTGGACTATTTCCACTTGTATCCAAGATAAAGAAGTGGACTCCAAGGGTCAGTTGGCTGACCTCCTGTTAAGCTACAGGAACACAATAACCTGCTACATGCCCTTTTCCAAATCAAATTGTACTCCTCCTAACATCCTGAAAAGCTGCATTGGCTCTAAAGACCTTCAAAAGAACAAGGCAAACATTTTAAGTGTATCTGACAAAGCTGCCTTACTGCTGGGCTAAAGATTCAGGTTGTTCCTGCTTGAAGCTTTTCAACAGCAGCAAATCAGTTTCAGCAAAACGTTATTGTGAAGGTATCTGGCCTCTTGGAGTCCTGTTCAGTTACAGCTTGCAGTTGTGCCCCAATGGAGGAATCCAAACTCCAAAAAAGTAACTAAGTCTGAATGTAGTAGTCTCCATCCGGTGAAGATACCAAGAGTAGTCAGCAGGCAAAGGACCTTACCTATGCCCAACGTTTGAATTTCTACCACTCTGAGCATTCCTTCCAAAAGTCAATGGCTTCACCCTGACTTCGTACAACTGCTTTCCAGACTTGTGAAGTCCTTCTCGGCCATGCCTGCTGTCTTGCCCCACTGAGAATTTTTAAGTTCTTTTTCAGAAGGCAAACATTTTGACCAGGTTGAACATGGTTTCTGTATCTGAACTGAGCTCCGTCATGGTCAGCCTTAAATCCCACCTAGGTAAAAGTCAAGCACAACTAGATGATCATGGTTGGTGCTTACCCCTTTTTGGTGCTATTTGATTTTTACTTTAAATGTTCATATCTCCAGTTCCTATTTGCACTAGTGCAATCCAGAAAGCTAGGTAGTGTTATGTGTCTAACAACACATTTTAATTGTGAAAATATTACCTAAAACAAGATTGCTAAAAAAACATAATTTATTTGATACCATACATTGTTATATAGACAAATTTCATAAAAACAAATAAAATACACAATAAAAATTCCTGACAGCAAGAAAACAATGTGAAACAATGATTTAGAGAAACAAAAGTTTGTCGACGCAGCGTTTCGTTTTTTTGTCTTTACAATACCTTCATCAGGAGAGAATTTTCTAAACAATAAAAAACATACAATTAATTACAACATAATGATCAGCAATCTATTACACATTTCTAATTCACTAAATGTTTTAAACAGTACATTTGCATGGGACTTATTGTTTTATAACAGTTCTGAGTATGCATAGTCTTTTGAGCACATAACAGCTTCCTATAGGTACAGTAACATTCTGACATGCGATCTATCACATGTGAATTAAAAAGAATTTACAAGGTACACACCAGTTACATACCTCTAAGTCACAAATAGATGTGACCCAAGAATGGAAAATACACTTAGAACTCCTGGTCTATATCTTGTATAGCCAGTACCCTTCTTATCATATTAAAAAATATAATGAAACAAAGGTTTTTATAGGAATACCTATTCCAATGTTGTAGTTCTACCTATGAAAGATACGTTTCACTCGGGAACTGCACATGCGCGGGGGCCTGCGCATTCCTCGCCAGGAATGCGCATGCGCAGGCTCCGGCGCATGCGCAGTTCCAAGAAGAAGCCGCGATGGGCAAGGATGCGCCCGAAATAAGGTAAGTTTTATTTAAAATTTCATTTTAGACTTTCAAATAACTTTAATATGGCGGGCGGGAAGCGGGCGGGAGGCGCGTAACGGAAATATATGGAGAGGCACGGAGATTCGTTCAATCTCCGTGCCTCTCCGCGAAAGTCCCTTTCGACTTCCGCCCACCCCTATTCAGGACCATAAGTATGGCAGAATGATATTTTTAACTCAGATGCCTTCTTCTCACATACTGCAATTTACATCGAATCTGCAAGAAAAAAATAGACAGTTGTAGAATTATATACTGTTCCCCATCAAAGGAACAACTAACCATCCTTAATAAAAAACACAAAAACACAGTCCAAATCAATATACAAAACGGCTTGCTGAGGCTTAATAAGGTTCATTTTTCAGAAAACAATTAAAAAGAACTAAAGTTACAGATTGTGCAACTAGGTCTAATTAGGGACTAAGTTATAGTTTTCGTGACACGAAAATCCTTAACTAAATCACTGCTAAGTGGGAGCTATCCTAGATGAACAGACAGTTCTTCATCACAGTTATGCCTGACCGGCATCAATGTAGGATACTGGATATTTAATCTTGATTCAAGGTGTCTCAAATCTTGCACATGATTGCCTCCTCTTTCGTTAACTCCGATTGTGTCCAACACACAAAATGTTAATAAATTAACATTTTGATTGTGATGTGTCTGAAAATGTCTTGTCACTAGATACTGCCTGTGACAATTTTTTATGGCACAAAGGTGCTCCAATACACGCTTTTTCGCTTTGTGTATTGTGCTCCAAATGAATGATTTTTTGCAAAGGAAGCTGAGGGCATAGACAACATGATCTGTATTACATGTCAAGTGTTTCTGAATAGTGAAAGGTTTACAATTAGGAGACAACTTACATTCCTTACAATTTTTACTGTTCTTACACGCTTTACAATTATGGCACTGACCATGTCATGAATGATGTAATATGTGACATCATCAGCAATGGATTGCGGGCGCGCGAGTTACAGTTAGTACAAATAACTATAACGGAGGAATTTCAATCGTTTCGTACGAGTGAAATGTCCAGATAACTATAACACCCCTGAAACCTATCCTTTTTTCATTGAATTTCTAAGGTTTTTTAAATGCTAATTGATACCTATAACATACCTGAAACCAATTATTTTTTCAGTGAATTTCAAAGGTTTTTTAAATGATAATTCCTAACTATACCATACCTGAAGCCTATGGTTTTTTCAGTAAATTTCAAAGGTTTTTTAAATGCTTATTTCTAATTATAATGTTCATTAAGCATATCTGTTTTTTCTATCTTCTTTAATTATCATTCCAAAATCAACCTAGTACAAACTGCAAATATCACCACTCTTCAATTGATTCCTTCCCCCAACAAAATCGCCACAAAACACAAAAAAAACAGGCCATAGCTCCACTTACCAGTAACAAATTAACATCAACATTTAACTGGTGTAAGGAGGTCGATTATCTACTGTATCTACTGCGTGAATTGCACCCAACTCACACCCATATTTAAAGACGAATTCGTGATAGAGGTACTAATCATGCACCTCCAACACCCAAAAACATCAAAACACCCAGCGCCAGCACCACAACCACCCCCCCGGACCCCTCCCCCTACTACCTCAGAGGCAGAGCAAAACAGGACAATGGACCTTCCCAAAATACATATCCTCTCAATCGCACAATAGCTGAATGTTCAGAGATGTGGCAACCAACTATGTATTAGGGAGGGAATTCGCACATCAACAATAATTTACAGAATCCCAAGTGAACTGGTGATATGCTATTCACAACTCACTATAGAAACAAAAAACTTTTCTATGTCGAGATATAGTACTGATACATGTAGTGTACTGCACAATGGACGCAACCATATTATCTGACACTGGGGAATATCTCGGTCATGTAGCTGTGTTGTCCCCCCCTTGAAGCAGAAGCGGAGTGGGCTGGTCCAACGTGCGTAACTCCAGCGTAAGAGTATAAATAATTAGGCTACGCCTTGGGCGTGGTTCACTTGTGCAAAGACAAAAGACTCTGGCACAGTGAAGGTCCTCACCCTGCCACGTGGCTGCTGCCATGACTACATGCCTCCTCGATACAGGCCCATTCCGAACTCAGTGCCACAGCACCGCAGACTTATGTCTGTATCGACTACTGCCTTTGATCTACATTGCGGACTGCAGGGTTCACTACTTGAATTCAGCTTTGGATCTACCCTTAGTCCAACATTGAATCAAGCCTTGCTTTATTTAATGCAGAGACAATTGTATCATATGTCTTCAGATTTTGTTAAAGGGTGTTACAAAAAGCATTCCTACATGTCTGTGCTGACTACTGCCTTCGATCTACACTGCGGACAGTAGGGTTCACAACTTGAATTAGGCTTTGGATCTACACTACGGAAAACATTGAATCAAGCCTTTCTTTATTTAATGCAGAGACAATTGTACTATATGTCTTCAGATTTTGTTAAAGGATGTGACAAAAAGCATTCCTCGATGTCTGTGCTGACTACTGCCTTCGATCTACACTGTGGAGAGCAGGGTTCACAACTTGAATTCAGCTTTGCATCTACACTACGGACAGCAGGGAATTCAGCCTTGATTTATTTAATGCAGAGACAATTGTACTGTATGTCTTCAGATTTTGTTAAAATAAGTGACAAAAAGCATTCTTCCATATCTGTGCTGACTACTACCTTCGATCTACACTGCGGACAGCAGGATTCACAACTTGAATTCTGCTTTGGATCTACAATACGAAGAGCATGAAATTCAGCCTTGGTTTATTTAATGCAGAGACAATTAACTATATGTCTTCAGATTTTGTTAAAGGATCTTACAAAAAGCATTCCTTAATGTCTGTGCTGACTACTGCCTTCAATCTACACTGTGGACAGTAGGGTTAACAACTTGAATTCAGCTTTCGATCTACACCACGGACAGCATGAAATTCAGCCTTGCTTTATTTAACCCCTTCGGCGCTGATGACAAGCTCAGCTCGTCATCAGTTGCGCCGCTCGCACGCTGATGACGAGCTGAGCTCGTCATGTAACGCGGCTTTTTGATAAAAACGCAGCGCAGCGCGAAAATAGCAGCAGGGCGCATGCGGTTAAGGCAGTGACAATTGTACTCTATGTGCTCAGATTTTGTTAAAAGATGAACAAAAAACATTCCTCAATGTTTGTGTCAACTACTGTCTTCGATCTACATTGTGAGGGCTCATGATTCAGGTGGAATGGCGATTGCACATGACGCATTCCAGTATGCAAGAGACATTGTACAAGTGCGACCCACCCGAATCACGAATCATCGCAGGGTATCCACAAGCTGAGTTCTTCAGGTGCCACTAACACTCACTGAACTATGGGTCATCTTCACTTGGCCTTATTAAGGCAGAATTCACAAGGCAAAAAACATTGCTACCAGTGCGGCCGCCCTGAACCATGCATCATCGCAGGCTCCACAGAACCTTGCTTCAAGTGCCACTAACTCAGTGTTATCATCGCTGGCTGCACACACGCCAAATTACCAATACTTTGCACCTCTCCTCAATGCCACATGGTAGTGTGGCCGTTGCTATCCGCTGCCTCCTGCCTGCACTGCGGTCATCAGAGCTCACAATTAAATAGACTATCCATACATTATTTGCAGAGTGCAGTACCAAATAAAGTATAACGTCTCTCAAACTTACACAATATTCCTTTAGTAGCCTTCCTTCAAAAACTTCTTTTATATCCGTTCTAGGTTTAGTTGAATAACAAAATTCACCCTGCAAGTGCAAAGGAACAGTGAATGGCAATGTACACTGCAGATAGCACAGGTCACAATTTGAACTTTAATGTCCCTGAAACCTACATATTTCGACAACCTATTCCATATATGTTTCGTCTTTTATTTGAATCATGAATACAGATGATGCAGAACAGTAGGCAACAGACAATGCTTCCAGTACAGCCCGTTCGGACCACGCATCATCGCAGGGTGAGCACACGCTGAGCACCAGACATACCACTAGCTCAGTACACCATAATTAGTCGCAACATGGCCTTACTAAGGCAAAATTCAGTAGTCAAAAGAAATTGTTACCAGTGCGGTCTGCCTTGACCACACATCATCACAGGCTCCACAAAAACTGCCCCTACCTCAGTGCACCACAACTTATGAACCTTTTACGATAGAATCTTCTGTGTATCATTTCACATGTAGTGCTTCTACCTTTGTACAGCAGAAGTCATAAACCATTTATAATGGAATATTTGTGTATGATATGATGATTACTATTGTACTTTTTACCAACAGCAACGTAATAAAATGGAGTTGAGCTCATATGCCGGTACCCACTTCAACAATCTATCTGTGTCTGTGTATTTATTATGTTTTTAAAATGCTGGCCCTGGGCCTACCACATTATATTGTGCTGTAAACAGCATATGCAACCATCTTACCTCTGGCAGTAACAAAAACTTCAGTTATATAACTTTCTCTTGCTCATTCTACAAATGCGAACATAGAAACTGGATCATTACAATACTGCAAGCAAAGTGTATAGTAAATTTATAAGTGTATGCTATTGCTCGAGTTTATTTTTTTGTAGCATATTTATATAGCGCGAAGTCAACCCAAAACTATGTCAGCGATTTACATGAACACTGTATTTACAGTACATTTTCAGGCACGCGTAGATTACGTGATTTGTCTACAATAACAGGATGTGAACGCGACTCTGAAGCTCGAACACAGATTTCCAGCACCAAGTTCGATAGTATACCCGAATGACCACATACGTATATATATATTAGCTGCCCTTCATGTGCCAAAAAATGCAACCTAAAGCTTTCATAGCCCTGTATTACTACAGCTATAACACTCCACTGAATTTACAACAAACATTAGCTATAACACTCCACTGAATGTACAACAAACATTCATATTCGCAGAAATGCGTCATGTCCACCATCTTTTATGTGTGGAACTATGGGTAAATGTAGGATCAGTGATTTCCATGTTGGCCATGTTGTGAGACTTCACAGACATAATGACACATTTGCGTTTAAGACCCGTGTGACGACAGCACTACAACACAGACGCCTGAATCAGTTGATTTCTCATATAATTCATGGCAGAGCCACGCCCATAGCCCCGGAGTCATTGTTCACAGCCTCGCGCAGCACTGGCATACGTCAGGCCAGCCCACTCAGCTTACTCTTCCAGAAAAATACAACAACGCTACATGGCCCAGATTTACATTGATAATCATACATGTATGACATTCCATAAAGAGATACACAACTAATAAAAGTCTACCTATAATTAATTACTAATCCACTTACTACATATTCTCCTTTTTTATATAGAAAGAAAATGAAACAATAACTTATTATATACTTTTTTCTAAAAGTAAACAAATAAGAGAAAATAAACACTCAACAGTACAAGAACTGTTGAGGAAAACAAATAACTAAAAGAAAACAATTTCGACAACATAGTCTCTCAAGCGGACAGGAGCTGTCCTGATTTTGGTACTGTTCCTACATGTCCCAACACCTTCCCCTTAACACGAATTTAGCATCTTCAGAATGTAATGTAGATCCAACAGGGATAGAAACACAATCACCTTGACCTGATAAGGAAAAAGAAGCAGGATAACTAGCTACATTAGGAGAAGTTAAGTAACCAACAGCATACCAATTATCGTTGACATTTTCAGAAGTGCTATTACAACTTTTGTGGATAATAGCTGCTTGCTCAGCAGTTATATTAACTAAAGCATTTTATACCACCAACCTTTGTCATGAAGAAGAGCAGACATACATGAACCTTTTAAAACTCGAACTGGTGGAAAAAATTTAGAATGACCTTTGGGACCTCTAATAGGTTTTTTAATAAGAACCCAATCACCAGGATTTAAAGATTTGTCTTTGACATGCATACGTCTATCATAATCACATTTATAAGCATCTTGCTTCTGTTTAACCGTGTCCCTAATTTCATTCAAATCTAGGGGAGAATGAGTACACTTATCCAATAACCAGGCTGGTTTGACTTTGGAGATAGGTGTATGACTTCTGAGTGAGGTATAAGGAGAAACACCTGTGGTGCTGTGTGGCACTGTATTATAGTTCCAAATCTTTTCAAACAAAAAAGTAGCAACATCCAATCCATTGGCCACAGCAGTTTGGATACCCTCTTTAAGTAAACGGTTAGCGCGTTCAACAAGTCCATTCGAAGACAGACTGTATAATGGAACAAAAATATGCTTTATGTCCAGTTTATTGAGAGACAACTTCACATCTTGTGCAATAAAATGGGACCCATTGTCAGTTATAATTTCTCTTGGTGTGCCTTTAATACAAAATAAACGTTGTAAGAATAGCATAACGGAGTTAGCATCATTACCTAAAATGGGAAAGGGAACTGCAAAATCGAAACCATTTTTTTGCCAAGCACCACTAGGCCATTGAACAGGACAAAGAGGTGCACTAGAGGTCTTCCAGTGCTTGTCCGAACAAAGGTATTGAGGACACTGATTATCAATGCCCGGCCACCAATAAGTTTGTTTGAATTTATTTATGGTTGGAGTGATCCCTAAATGCCCCTCATGAGCTACAGAAATTATAATGTCTCTCAAACCTCTGGGAGGAATGAATTTATCTTGTCGTAGTAAAATTCCATTAGAAAAAGATAACTCAGGAGCAATTTGGGCAAATGTCCTTTCTTCCAAAGAAAGATTTCTGTCAAGTGGCCAACCTTTCATTAAAAAATTCTTGACATTTTGCAAAGAATCATCAGCATCAAAACTGCATAACCATTCTTTCTGGGTAATATTAGTATTTTGTACTACATCTTCAATAGAAAATACACATTCAAAATCATTTTCACATCTAACTAAATCATCAACATCAGGCAAAGGAAGACGTGAAAGGCAATCAGCACGTACATTTTTGCCCCGGTAAATATTTGATGTCAAAATTTAACTCTTGAAGTCTAGCTAATAGCCTTACGATTTGAGAAGAAGCCTTGTTGGAACAACTATCACCAAGCATATATATCAGAGGTTTGTGATTAGTGTAAAGTTGGAATTTGGTACCCCAAATGTACATTCTGAACTTTTCAACTGACCAAGTGTTGGACCTGGGGGTTCCAGATCACCTAGGGTAGCCTGGCCCAGTGTAAGACAGCCAAACCTAGAGGCAAAAGTGTTAAGATTGCGTCACACCCTCACAGTAACTCAGTACCCATCCATTCAAAAACAACACTACACCAAGTTTCTAGGAAAATATGGACTGGTTTATAAAAATAATCTGCTTTACTTTACTTATCTCATCTGTCAGTTTTGTTACTGTTTACATTAACTATTTCTGTATCAACTTTCTTTTGTATGGGTTAGAACTCCATCATACCTTCTACTTGGTGATATACTTATTTTCCTAAATGATAGGAGTTGATCAGTCACTTCACAGTTTATATTAAGCAGGGGCAAGAAAAAGGTCTCCCAAAGGAATAATCAGAATGCACGTTATACACAACAAATCTTGGTCTTTTTAGGCAAAACAATTTGTCAGGTTTAGCACAGTTGACATCCTAGATAATATGATCTTGGCACATCACAGAACAGAGTCTGTCAACTACAAAGGTACAAGCATTTTCTGGTAACCTTCCAGAGGGAAGAGAAATAAGTTCTATCACCTGCTTCACTAAAGATCAACAGTTATTTGCCAAAATGAACTTACAGAAAGCTTCCTCCTCCACCCCTGTAATAGAAGGGTTAAGCATTAACACAGTCAATAACGGCCTTCACATAAGCTTATAGGCTCTACCCCCACGTGGTGATCTTTCTCCACCCTACTGGTTTCCCCCTTGTAGGAGTCTCAATGGCTGCCTGGTTTGGCTACTCGATACTCTCAGTCAGGAAGAAAGGAAGAAACTACCCTCCGGGACCTTCTGTTGGTGGGTCCCAGTTCTCTCGCTACCCCCAGCTCGCTCCTTACTTAGGTGTTGGGCATCTGTGGCCAATGTCTCGGTCAGCTGTGGAAAACCAGAAGCACTTGCAGGTCTCTGTCCGCTCCCAACCGTGCCTCCCCCACAGGTCCAGCCGCTCGGTCACAGAGCTGATGCTGTGGGAAGGCTGTGCGGGCTGAAGAGAAGCGGAGACCGCGCCTCATCTGTTACCTCGCAGCGCGCCGCCTCCGCCGTCCTCTGGAAAAGGATTGCTCACAGACGGACATTGCTCCTACAGCCAACTCAACGCAGATTGATGCGCCAGCAGAACGCCCCCCCATCAGTGAAGCTTGGAATCCCTACCAGTTCATACCAACCCATCGTGGAGTGCGGAACAACCCTCCCCCGAGAACATCCTCAAATGTTTTCACAGACGGGCTTCTGAAACCGACTCGCCCTCACCCAACAGGGCTACCTGGAATACCACTCCCGACTCCAGCGTTCCAACTGAACGGACTCAGGATGTCCCCCTTAAATTAAGGGCCCCTCAATTGCAACCCGTGGGCGGTTATCTAAATGTTGTAATGTAATCTGACAGGCAAATGCTTTTAAAATGTCAGTCCTGATGATGGTCCCATATAATTGAGCATAAGGGATCGAAACGTCGACGATGTATAGTGCCTTCGCAACCTAACTATTATGTTGTATCTTGTTGTGTCTGGCACTTTTTTGGCATAACTTTAATTTGACACTGATTGAAAAGTGGCCATTCATTTGCTCATTCTTTTTGCCTGCTCTCATTTTTCTGTAACTTTTCCTCAACCTTTTATGTGTTCTTCTCAATCTTGGTACAGGATTGTGCCTTGTTTAAATTCTAGCATTCAAAATTTACATTGCTGAAAATAAATGTCCTGTCCGGCTGGGCAGTGACGCATATAGTGTTCTATCATGGCCTATATTGTATTTTTTCATGAGATCTTGTAAAGCTAAGGACCTCTGTCTTTAATAGTAGTAAGCACCCACGGTCCTCAGTAAACTTGTTGGGTTCCCTTGTTGTAAAAAATTAAGTCCTCTGGAAAAGCGGCACTTCTCTGGGCAAGCGCCGGAGACCAGTGGCTCCTTCGCTGAACCTGCGCATTCACGGCAGGCCTCCTGACGCCACTCTGCCCCACTCCGGGACTAGTGTCCGCTTCGCCGAGCCTGCGTAGTTCCGAGATGGCACAATACTTCCCAAGTGCGCCTGCTCCTCACAGCGTCCAACGCTCCCCTCACCGGGCCCGGGCAGTATTGCGGCGGCTCCCAACTCACAGCCACGCCACCTGCTGACACTGCCCCAGACTCCCGGACCAAGCTCACCAGCTCCCTCGTGAACTCAGCTGTTCCCGACTTGGCAGTCTCTACCTCATGTGAGAGGGGGTCAATAGAGAACCGTGTGGAGCAAGTAGGGCCATAATTCAAAGGAGAATAAGAAGGGGGGAGGGAAAAGGAGCTCAGATTCTCAGCTACGGTCCCTCCTCTTCTCGGGAAAACGCCCTCAGAGTTTCTAATAAGGCTCTCCCACTGGACAACAGGGCAGAACTATCGCTCAGTTCAGTCTCCCACGATCACTCCCATTCCCTTCTCCAGGCTTTGGAAGGGTCATGTGTCCAGGGTCATCAGGAACACAACGTGGCAGGGTCAGGTCTGTAGTTACAAGGGAACAGGGTGGTGAAGCAGGAAGGAGGCAACCCTAGAGTGGGAGGTCAACCCTCTGGATATCCTACCCCCACCTTATGCCACAGCCTACACTCCAGCTGACTCTCTCTCTGTATGACAAAATGGCCACCCTACAATTGGCCTTTTATACCCCTAGCCTCAAGTGTCCAGAACAGGCCAGAAGGTTCTAGACTCCCTATGTTAACCTATGGGTCCCTTTCCTGAAGTAACCGTTATGGCAGTTACTGGCCACCATTTTAGGTAACTAAGCTTTTCCTCAGAAAAGGAGGGATTTCTGGGCCTGTGTGGGACCATGGGGTCAAGGAGCACCTAACCTCTAGGTCAACACCCAAAAATTCCAGTGGACATAAAAATGAAAGATTTGAGGGACCAGAAAGGGGATAAAAATAAATAAATGACAGGAGGGACCACCCAAAGGGCTGGCAGGTCTAACACCAAGTACCTGCTAAAGCCTCCCGCTCTATAGTACTATAGTTTTATTCAGCTGAATTGAGTGTGCAAGATCCAAAAGCTATGGCACTTTCCTGACCATTAACAATTTGGCTCAGGACTGGCTCAAGACCTTTGGCACTGGAGTCTACTGTAAATATACTCTCCACGTCATGTGTGAAAGTCTTAATTGCAGGAGCAATAATGATCAAATCTTTGATAGATGTAAAATAATTTTGTGTGTCATCAGACCATACATATTTAGCATGTTTCTTTAGCAAATTACTAGGGGGTTGTACCAGCAGGACATAACCTTGAACATAACGAGTGTAGTATTCACTTAAGCCAAGGAACGCTCTTAAGGAGTCTTTGTCCAATGGGACAGGAGCATTTTTGATGGCATCAAGCAAGGAGGTTTTGGGTTTAGTACCAACACTAGAAATATTGTGACCGAGATAATCAACTTCTTGAGTGATGAAATTGCATTTTTTTTATCAACAGTCATACTATGTGCCTGTAATGTGTCAAGAACTCTTTCTAAAAGTATGTAATGTTGGTTTATAGTTTCAGAGTGAATAAGTATGTCATCCTGAAATGAATGAAAATACCAGGTATATCATCAAACATTTGATCTTGAACCTTTGAAATATGCTAGCTGCTGAGGCTAAACCAAACGGGAGTCTTTTATACATATAGACACCAGTTGGAGTCACAAAAGTTGTGAGAGGTTGTGCCTTTAAGGACAACGGAATTTGATGATACACCGAGCGTAAATCTATGGTGGAACAAAATTTGCCACTACCAATTTTTGATAGCATATCATGAATTCGAGGCAAGAGGTGGCAGACCACTACGATATTTCTATTCAACACACTTAAGTTGGCACACAAGCGGATGTCCCCCGAAATATTTTTATCTTTGAACTTTATAGTATCATTAAAGTATCAACACATAATAATATCATACTTCCCAAATGCTTTCGGATTGACATCAGTAGGTAATAATGTAGTGTTGGACCATTATTTGTCAATAGTTTTGTCTGCTATTATAGTTATGGGAGTGTGATATGGAGAAATAGTTCCTCTATGTCAGATTTCAATAGACACACAGATGTCCTTAAATTAAAAGTTAAAGACTGAGGCTACCCCAGGAAATTGATCAATCAATCGTATAAGCGAGCAAAATAGTACGATCAAGACTACATGCTAGATCAGAATAGAACAAGAAAGTTGGAAGCAAAGAAAGATAAATTAGGGGGCCCATTAGTTTGGCAGGCGGATCGTCCCCACCAGGCTGGCGGTAGCCACCCCCAGCCTGGCGGGGGCGATCCGCCCGCCATCCTTGCTGCAAAGACCCCCCACCATATTAACATGGCTGGGGGGTCCGCGGCGGATGGAAAGACCGTCCGTGCTTTTCTGCCCTGGTCGCCTTGTGACAGGGGCGGAAAAGGGTTGTATATGGTGGCGGTGTTGGACTGGGTAAGAGTGGTCTGCTTAATTCAGGCACTCTGTTCATCACCACCACCTTTTCTGAATCATTTTGTCCACCATAAGCGTGGAAGGGTATACTCAGATGTGAGTCCCTTGCTCATTGCACCATCAGGATTCAAGCAAGCCGGGCCGACGACGCCTGAAATGGCAGAAACCGGTCCCCGGAAGCTTGTTTCCTTCCCAGTATAAGAATTGGCTTGGTAGTTTGGTTTGCCCTGTTCCCATCATGCACTGGGACAGGAACAGACTAGTTTGCATATAGCCAAGTTCTGAGCTGGGATGGTGCAGTGAGCTAAAAAACGGTGATGGATCAAGCCCTGATCTTTGGACTGGGTAAGAGTGGTCTGCTTAATTCAGGCACTCTGTTCATCACCACCCCCTTTTCTGAATCATTTTGTCCACCATAAGCGTGGAAGGGTATACTCAGATGTGAGTCCCTTGGTCATTGCACCATCAGGATTCAAGCAAGCCGTGCCGACGACGCCTGAAATGGCAGAAACCGGTCCCCGGAAGCTTGTTTCCTTCCCAGTATAAGAATTGGCTTGGTAGTTTGGTTTGCCCTGTTCCCATCATGCACTGGGACAGGAACAGACTAATTTGCATATAGCCAAGTTCTGAGCTGGGATGGTGCAGTGAGCTAAAAAACGGTGATGGATCAAGCCCTGATCTTTGGACTGGGTAAGAGTGGTCTGCTTAAATCAGGCACTCTGTTCATCACCACCCCCTTTTCTGAATCATTTTGTCCACCATAAGCGTGGAAGGGTATACTCAGATGTGAGTCCCTTGCTCATTGCACCATCAGGATTCAAGCAAGCCGGGCCGACGACGCCTGAAATGGCAGAAACCGGTCCCCGGATGCTTGTTTCCTTCCCAGTATAAGAATTGGCTTGGTAGTTTGGTTTGCCCTGTTCCCATCATGCACTGGGACAGGAACAGACTAATTTGCATATAGCCAAGTTCTGAGCTGGGATGGTGCAGTGAGCTAAAAAACGGTGATGGATCAAGCCCTGATCTTTGGACTGGGTAAGAGTGGTCTGCTTAATTCAGGCACTCTGTTCATCACCACCCCCTTTTCTGAATCATTTTGTCCACCATAAGCGTGGAAGGGTATACTCAGATGTGAGTCCCTTGCTCATTGCACCATCAGGATTCAAGCAAGCCGGGCCGACGACGCCTGAAATGGCAGAAACCGGTCCCCGGAAGCTTGTTTCCTTCCCAGTATAAGAATTGGCTTGGTAGTTTGGTTTTCCCTGTTCCCATCATGCACTGGGACAGGAACAGACTAATTTGCATATAGCCAAGTTCTGAGCTGGGATGGTGCAGTGAGCTAAAAAACAGTGATGGATCAAGCCCTGATCTTTGGACTGGGTAAGAGTGGTCTGCTTAATTCAGGCACTCTGTTCATCACCACCCCCTTTTCTGAATCATTTTGTCCACCATAAGCGTGGAAGGGTATACTCAGATGTGAGTCCCTTGCTCATTGCACCATCAGGATTCAAGCAAGCCGGGCAGACGACGCCTGAAATGGCAGAGACCGGTCCCAGGAAGTTTGTTTCCTTCCCAGTATAAGAATTGGCTTGGTAGTTTGGTTTGCCCTGTTCCCATCATGCACTGGGACAGGAACAGACTAATTTGCATATAGCCAAGTTCTGAGCTGGGATGGTGCAGTGAGCTAAAAAACGGTGATGGATCAAGCCCTGATCTTTGGACTGGGTAAGAGTGGTCTGCTTAATTCAGGCACTCTGTTCATCACCACCCCCTTTTCTGAATCATTTTGTCCACCATAAGCGTGGAAGGGTATACTCAGATGTGAGTCCCTTGCTCATTGCACCATCAGGATTCAAGCAAGCCGGGCCGACGACGCCTGAAATGGCAGAAACTGATCCCCGGAAGTTTGTTTCCTTCCCAGTATAAGAATTGGCTTGGTAGTTTGGTTTGCCCTGTTCCCATCATGCACTGGGACAGGAACAGACTAATTTGCATATAGCCAAGTTCTGAGCTGGGATGGTGCAGTGAGCTAAAAAACGGTGATGGATCAAGCCCTGATCTTAGGACTGGGTAAGAGTGGTCTGCTTAATTCAGGCACTCTGTTCTTCACCACCCCCTTTTCTGAATCATTTTGTCCACCATAAGCGTGGAAGGGTATACTCAGATGTGAGTCCCTTGCTCATTGCACCATCAGGATTCAAGCAAGCCGGGCCGACGATGCCTGAAATGGCAGAAACCGGTCCCCGGAAGCTTGTTTCCGTCCCAGTATAAGAATTGGCTTGGTAGTTTGGTTTGCCCTGTTCCCATCATGCACTGGGACAGGAACAGACTAATTTGCATATAGCCAAGTTCTGAGCTGGGATGGTGCAGTGAGCTAAAAAACGGTGATGGATCAAGCCCTGATCTTTGGACTGGGTAAGAGTGGTCTACCTAATTCAGGCACTCTGTTCATCACCACCCCCTTTTCTGAATCATTTTGTCCACCATAAGCGTGGAAGGGTATACTCAGATGTGAGTCCCTTGCTCATTGCACCATCAGGATTCAAGCAAGCCGGGCCGACGACACCTGAAATGGCAGAAACCGGTCCCCGGAAGCTTGTTTCCTTCCCAGTATAAGAATTGGCTTGGTAGTTTGGTTTGCCCTGTTCCCATCATGCACTGGGACAGGAACAGACTAATTTGCATATAGCCAAGTTCTGAGCTGGGATGGTGCAGTGAGCTAAAAAATGGTTGTAGGAAGGTGGATATCTGACTATGGTTACCCCCAAACTTTTTGCCTGGTGTTTAGCTGGTTTTTTACTTTAGTTGGCCTGGGATCCTGCTATCCAGGGCCCCAGGCTAATTGCTCTCTCCTTAAAATGGACTCCATGTACCTTAGGTACATACACAATTGGAATTGGCACACCTTATTAGCCCCTGTAACAGTTTACCCAGGTACCCAGGGCATAGGTGCTTCCAAGGCCTACCAGGGGCTGCAGCATGTATTATGCCACCCCTGGCCTGGCCTCCATATTTGACACAACTGGCTGATCACTCAGCTGGGGTAAGTCGGTGTAACCACCCCTTACTTAGGTGTAGTATGCCTATACCTAACCTAAAATGGACACATATGTTCCTATCAGTCACTCCTATGGAAGGCCTCATCAATCCTGGATGCAGAGTGCTTGGAAATAGGTGAGATGGTGCTCTGGCATGAGCTGAGCCTGTCTGCAGCTTCCGGAACCATGTCCTTTAGCTGTTTCATGATATTGCCATACCATATACTCTTAAGTGCATTATGAACCTCGCGGTTAAATGCTATCTTGGGTTTGGCTTTATCAAAACATGTCGAGTAAGGTGTCATACGAATTGGAATACTACCCCCTCACCAGTTCTGGCGACAGGGGTAGCATTCCACCCTTCTAGAGGGACACGACATGTACCTAGCCTGAACTCCGGTTAAAGTTAAACAGAGCCTTAGCATCACAAATTGGATGCTGCCACCACAGACACAAGTCTGACCTCCTGCTGCTGGGAGTCCTTCCAGCGAGGGCAGCTTGGACAAAGGGTTTCCTGCCTGGGGAGGTGCTAGCACCACCCCAGACAGGATTTTGTGTATTGGGTAGGACAGGGCTGAATAGAATCAGACATGCCTGGGGCACACAAGGTGTCCCTGTGCATAGGCCAGTTCAAACCGGTGCTGGGGCTTTCCAGCCCCAGTCCTGGCGCGAAACTGGACAAAGGAAAGGGGGTGTAACCACCCCCCTTCCTGGTTCCACCCAGAGGAGGGACCTAGTAGGTGATCCGGCCCCCCAGATTCGAATAAGAGTGGGAGCTGTGTCCTGAGACTTCAGATCATCCTGAATCAACTTGAAATACAGAAGAAGACTGGACTTCGACATTCTGCTGCACAGAAGACGGAAGAGAATCTACCCTTGTGGCCAAGGAGTGACCACCCTGTGAACACAGGCACCAACCAGCAACTCGACGTCTTCTTTGCCGCCGCCTCCCGCCGGAGCCCGAGCCCAGAGCCTGACAAGACCCAGACTCCCAGACTTCTCACAGCCCGATCCACAGTCCCTGCAAAGAAGGTACCCGTGGAGGCACCGAGAGACGTGGGACCAGACCTCTTGAAAGACCCCCGAGAAGCTGACTGCGCAGTATCTGAGGCACCCTCGATGCTGTGCTTTGGGGTTTGAGAAGCCCAACCTCGAGCAGCCCTTGCATCAAAGATCAGCCCCCCAGCATCTCCACGATCTGCGTGGGGCCCTTTTGCACCGTGCCACTCGATGCGCCCTCCCGGCCACTTGCCACGTGGCTAGCGGCCATCTTGGTGACGAAACCTTCAATTTACACTGCGGGTCTGGTTGCTCCAGAATTGCCCTCACTCCTGTAAAAAGGAGTACCTGCTCTGACCTTGCTGGTCCGAGTAACAAGCCTTTTTTGATTCCTGCGTGGCTTGCATTAGCCAAGGCCTGTTTGCTCCAATCAAGTTGCCGACACCGCCAACAGCGAGAAGCCTGCGTGGGACAGCTCGTGACCGACTCCTGGACGTCTTCGACCCCTTGTGTCCACGTGGCTGCAGAGAGAAGCTACACAACAATGCCTGTTTGCACCCGACATCGCCTGGTTCCACTCTGGTTCCACGGTAGTCACTGGCTAGTGACTTTGAACATTGTCCCCTCTGCTTTCAGGTCTTCACCTCTTCAGATCCACCCTTGGATCCACCGGAACTCTTCACATCGAGTCGCCTGCAGCATCTTCAGCACCAAGCACCATCGACCTGCGTGACGAAACCCGACACTACTTCGACCCTATGCACCCGCTTCCTGTGGGTGAGGTAACTCAGCTCCGCCGGTGTTCCCACACTGGTACACACCTCTAGTGTCTGTGTCTCAAGTTTCAGCTTTCTAGGTCACTCGGAAGGTTCCTTTCTAACTAACTTTGTACTTTTTACGCACCATTGACATTGCATTGGTAAAGCGTGCACTTTCCGCACTGCTCCCGAGTCCCGCGGGCCTTTCCCGACTTCTTCACTGTTAGTCCCGAACAGCTCCAGCGATTCCCCAGGCCCTAGGCCTCTTCACTTTCCCCATAGTGGTTCTTATACCACTATTTTAGTATATGGTTTAGGTGGCCCCTAGGGCTCATCCATATTGTGCAACTTTTGTGTATTTAAACTGTGTTTTGTTTTAACGCATTTGCTTCTGTGCTCATAAAGAGTATCAGGGATATTTGTAGAAATAAATCTTTATATATTTTCAATATATATCGGTGTGGTGTCCTTTCATTTGGTATTCAAGGGATTGTGTATGGTAAAACAGCTTGCTTCACATGCCTTTACAGAGTTTAGCCTAAGACTGCTTAGTCCATGCTACCCCTAGGATAGCTTGTCTATAAGGTTGACTTTACAACCTGCACCATAAGGGTTGCTTGGCATGATACAAGGTGATCACTAGAACTAGTGAGCATCATATATCAGGCCAACTTCTCACATTGGTGAGCAGCGGATTGGGATTTGAGCTTGCTGTTGTTTTACCATTACAATCTTTGAAAATATCATTTGAAAGATCATACAGGTACCTGATAGGTACACTAAAACAAGACTAGATATACTTAAGTTCTACTGAACTTAGTTGTTGTAGAGGATAGGGAGTAGCACACCCTGACTACAACTACTAGATAGGTTTTGTAGGAAAACACCAGTGTAGGTAGATTGCAACACATCCACCACACTAGAGCAATGTCTGGAGCAGAGGGATCCACTGGACCCATCTCTGTTGAGAGTGACCCTCCAAGGGCAACATCCAAATTTGCTACTTTTCCATTTAAGGAACTGAGGCAACTGTGTTCCATGAGAGGAATCAAAACAGGTCCTTCTCCTACAGCAGGACACCTCAGAGAGCTGTTAGACCAGTCTGAAGCTCTAAGGAACTCCAAACCAGGCCCCTCAGGGACTGGAGATGGAGGATCTCCCACTGAAGATGATAACCCTGATATCCCTGCCCCTGTCGTCCAGATAGATGAGGAAAACCAGACCACTGGGAATACTCAGCCTTGGAAGAAGAAGAGGGGGAGGAGGTAGACGAAAGTGAGTCTGATGATGATAGAGATAGCCAGGTGTTAGTCAGCAGGCTTAACCAGGCTAACCTAAGCTTATTTGGGACTGAAGGTGGGTCCAACCCATTCAGACCCCCAAATGGACTTAACCAGGAGCATAGGAGGAGGAGGAATCACTCAGGTGAATCCAATACTTCCCATGTTTCTAAAGGTTCTCATGGCAACTCCAGAAGGGAGTTGACTAGCCCTCAGAGAAGGGAACATGAGGCCAAAATGAGAGAGGCTGAACTTAGGATCCAGAGACAAGAATTAGAAGTTGCCCTGGCCAAAGAGAAACTTGCTAGAGCAAGGCAGCCTAGAGAGAGTGGATTAGACTCCACTGGTGGCAGCACTATCCCTAAGGATAAAGACAGGTCCTATGACAATAGAAACCTGAGTAAGATTGTGCCCCCCTACAAAGTTGGGGGTGATATCCACAAACGGATGACTGCACTTGAGAGAGCTTGCAAAGTACAGCAGGTCCCTCAGGAGCAGTGGGCAGCAATCTTGTGGCTCTCCTTTGAAGGTAGAGGCAGAGACAGACTCCTCACAGTTAGGGATGGGGATTCTAGAAACTACCTGGTCCTGAAGAGTGCTCTGATTGATGGGTTAGGCTTAACCACTGAACAGTACAGGTTAATGTTCAGAGACACCCAGAAGACACAGACTCAGGACTGGTCGGAATTTGTTGAATGTGCCACTAAGGCTCTGGAGGGCTGGTTGCTGGGAAATAAGGTTACAGACTATACAGGATTGTATAATTTAATTATGAGAGAGCAAATCTTAAGTAATTGTCAAAATCAGCTTCTGCATCAGCACCTGGTTGACTCTGATCTGACCTCCCCACAAGAATTGGGTAGGAGGGCAGACAAATGGGTCAGAACCAGGATCAGGCCTAAGAACCAGGGTGGTGACCAAAAGAAAGAGACTACCAAGCCTCAAGAGAAGGGTGGGGATAAAAGTAAGGAAAAGACTTCCCCAGGGCCCCCCCCCCAGGATGGGGGTGGGTCCCAAGACACTTCTTCAACCCAGAAAAAGCCTTATTGTCATGTCTGTAAACAGGTTGGGCATTACAAAACAGACAGCTGTTGTCCCAAGAATGGCAATAAAGAGAATATACCTCCAAAGCCAGCTCCAACACCTCCTGTTACTGTCAGCAGTAATCCCCCAGGAAGTGGGAGCACACCCAGGAATCTGGGTGGGTTTACTTTTGGAGGACAGGTGGATTCTGGCCTAACCAGGTCCCCTACCTCAGATACTCTTGTCTATGAGACTGGCATGGGGTTTGCCAATTTCACTGCTTGCCCAAACACTTTGAGCAAGTATAGACAGGAGCCCCTCATCAATGGCTTGAAAGTTGAGGCCTTTAGAGACACAGGGGCTAGCATCACCATGTTGGCTGAATGTCTAGTCCCCTCAAGGCAACTTTTACCTGATGCCACATATCAGGTGACAAACATTGATGGAATAGAAACCAATCACCCCATGGCAGTAGTAAATCTTAGCTGGGGAGGTG
Organism: Lissotriton helveticus; assembly: GCF_964261635.1. Classification (NCBI taxonomy): domain Eukaryota; kingdom Metazoa; phylum Chordata; class Amphibia; order Caudata; family Salamandridae; genus Lissotriton; species Lissotriton helveticus. The sequence continues at coordinate 917,359,244 of NC_136059.1, forward strand.
TCACTGGCCCAAAGAGAGTGGCAGTGTCATCAAACTTGCCTGTAGATTGTCTACTGGGGAATGATTTAGAAATCTCAGCCTGGGCTGAGGTGGAGCAAGAAACCCATTCTAGAATGGTAAATCTCCATGGAAAGGTTAGTGGGGCTGTGATGGCTACAGCCCCAATCCAAGATGTCCTTCCTGAAAAGGTTGGTAGGGCTGAGCAAACCTCAGCCCCATCTTTAGCTAACTTCCCTCCTGAAAAGATTAGCAGGGCTGTGATGGTAACAGCCCATACCCAAACTGAGTCTCCTCCTGAAAAGGTTGGTGGGGCTGTGATGGCCACAGCCCAAACTCAAACTGATACATGTGTTGTGAAGCCTGAAAAGATGGATCACTCCACACAGACAGAGAGCATTGAGGAGGAAGAGAAATCTCCCTCCCACCAGACTTTAGGAAAGGATCAGCCTCCTCAGGGAGCTGATCTTACCCCTGATGAAGGAACTGCCCCAGAGGTAGTCAGGCCTAGCCTGACAGAGCCTCTGATGTCAGTGGACCCTTCTCAGGTGGGACCCAGTCTGGAGCAGGTATCCTGCCCCTCTCTACCTTGCCTTACTCAGCCCAGGGCTGCAGAGGACAAGAAGGACAGTGAGCCCCAAAGGGCCCCCTGTCAAATAAAGCACCCCCATCAACAGATTAGGGGCACTGAAACTAGTAGCCCTAGTGACGTGAAAACTTTAAAAACTCCTGAGGGAGCCCCCTTAAAAGTAGTTAGGGACCTCCCACAGATGGATTCTGTTGGGCACAGCCAAACCTGGGACCCCAAGGCCCCAAACCTGACCTGTCCCTCCAGTAAGCCAACAAGAGGGACCCAGCCTCCAGCTTTAGATAGCCAGAGGTTGACCCTGAGAGCACAGTGCAACTCAGTCAAAGAAAGAAAGGCACACATGGTGGAGAGTGATTGGAGGAAGCTGAGTCCTACAGAGGAATCTCACTTCAGTACTCCATCCCAACACCAGCCTTTAACTTTGCAAAGACACACCACAGGTAGAGATTCCCTATGGTGGAGACCCTCAGATACCCTTAGGGTGAGGGATTGCTTAGTGGACCATGAGACAGGGGGTAACCAAGCCAGAGCTGGTACTTCCTTATATGGCCACTTAGGCAATATAGGCTTACCTGGTCAAGGATAGCCTTATCTCCTTTCGTTTGGGGGGGGGGGGGTTGTGTAGGAAGGTGGATATCTGACTATGGTTACCCCCAAACTTTTTGCCTGGTGTTTAGCTGGTTTTTGACTTTAGTTGGCCTGGGATCCTGCTATCCAGGGCCCCAGGCTAATTGCTCTCTCCTTAAAATGGACTCCATGTACCTTAGGTACATACACAATTGGAATTGGCACACCTTATTAGCCCCTGTAACAGTTTACCCAGGTACCCAGGGCATAGGTGCTTCCAAGGCCTACCAGGGGCTGCAGCATGTATTATGCCACCCCTGGCCTGGCCTCCATATTTGACACAACTGGCTGATCACTCAGCTGGGGTAAGTCGGTGTAACCACCCCTTACTTAGGTGTAGTATGCCTATACCTAACCTAAAATGGACACATATGTTCCTATCAGTCACTCCTATGGAAGGCCTCATCAATCCTGGATGCAGAGTGCTTGGAAATAGGTGAGATGGTGCTCTGGCATGAGCTGAGCCTGTCTGCAGCTTCCGGAACCATGTCCTTTAGCTGTTTCATGATATTGCCATACCATATACTCTTAAGTGCATTATGAACCTCGCGGTTAAATGCTATCTTGGGTTTGGCTTTATCAAAACATGTCGAGTAAGGTGTCATACGAATTGGAATACTACCCCCTCGCCAGTTCTGGCGACAGGGGTAGCATTCCACCCTTCTAGAGGGACACGACATGTACCTAGCCTGAACTCCGGTTAAAGTTAAACAGAGCCTTAGCATCACAAATTGGATGCTGCCACCACAGACACAAGTCTGACCTCCTGCTGCTGGGAGTCCTTCCAGCGAGGGCAGCTTGGACAAAGGGTTTCCTGCCTGGGGAGGTGCTAGCACCACCCCAGACAGGATTTTGTGTATTGGGTAGGACAGGGCTGAATAGAATCAGACATACCTGGGGCACACAAGGTGTCCCTGTGCATAGGCCAGTTCAAACCGGTGCTGGGGCTTTCCAGCCCCAGTCCTGGCGCGAAACTGGACAAAGGAAAGGGGGTGTAACCACCCCCCTTCCTGGTTCCACCCAGAGGAGGGACCTAGTAGGTGATCCGGCCCCCCAGATTCGAATAAGAGTGGGAGCTGTGTCCTGAGACTTCAGATCATCCTGAATCCACTTGAAATACAGAAGAAGACTGGACTTCGACATTCTGCTGCACAGAAGACGGAAGAGAATCTCCCTTGTGGCCAAGGAGTGACCACCCTGTGAACACAGGCACCAACCAGCAACTCGACGTCTTCTTTGCCGCCGCCTCCCGCCGGAGCCCGAGCCCAGAGCCTGACAAGACCCAGACTCCCAGACTTCTCACAGCCCGATCCACAGTCCCTGCAAAGAAGGTACCCGTGGAGGCACCGAGAGACGTGGGACCAGACCTCTTGAAAGACCCCCGAGAAGCTGACTGCGCAGTATCTGAGGCACCCTCGATGCTGTGCTTTGGGGTTTGAGAAGCCCCAACCTCGAGCAGCCCTTGCATCAAAGATCAGCCCCCCAGCATCTCCACGATCTGCGTGGGGCCCTTTTGCACCGTGCCACTCGATGCGCCCTCCCGGCCACTTGCCATGTGGCTAGCGGCCATCTTGGTGACGAAACCTTCAATTTACACTGCGGGTCTGGTTGCTCCAGAATTGCCCTCACTCCTGTAAAAAGGAGTACCTGCTCTGACCTTGCTGGTCCGAGTAACAAGCCTTTTTTGATTCCTGCGTGGCTTGCATTAGCCAAGGCCTGTTTGCTCCAATCAAGTTGCCGACACCGCCAACAGCGAGAAGCCTGCGTGGGACAGCTCGTGACCGACTCCTGGACGTCTTCGACCCCTTGTGTCCACGTGGCTGCAGAGAGAAGCTACACAACAATGCCTGTTTGCACCCGACATCGCCTGGTTCCACTCTGGTTCCACGGTAGTCACTGGCTAGTGACTTTGAACATTGTCCCCTCTGCTTTCAGGTCTTCACCTCTTCAGATCCACCCTTGGATCCACCGGAACTCTTCACATCGAGTCGCCTGCAGCATCTTCAGCACCAAGCACCATCGACCTGCGTGACGAAACCCGACACTACTTCGACCCTATGCACCCGCTTCCTGTGGGTGAGGTAACTCAGCTCCGCCGGTGTTCCCACACTGGTACACACCTCTAGTGTCTGTGTCTCAAGTTTCAGCTTTCTAGGTCACTCGGAAGGTTCCTTTCTAACTAACTTTGTACTTTTTATGCACCATTGACATTGCATTGGTAAAGCGTGCACTTTCCGCACTGCTCCCGAGTCCCGCGGGCCTTTCCCGACTTCTTCACTGTTAGTCCCGAACAGCTCCAGCGATTCCCCAGGCCTTAGGCCTCTTCACTTTCCCCATAGTGGTTCTTATACCACTATTTTAGTATATGGTTTAGGTGGCCCCTAGGGCTCATCCATATTGTGCAACTTTTGTGTATTTAAACTGTGTTTTGTTTTAACGCATTTGCTTCTGTGCTCATAAAGAGTATCAGGGATATTTGTAGAAATAAATCTTTATATATTTTCAATATATATCGGTGTGGTGTCCTTTCATTTGGTATTCAAGGGATTGTGTATGGTAAAACAGCTTGCTTCACATGCCTTTACAGAGTTTAGCCTAAGACTGCTTAGTCCATGCTACCCCTAGGATAGCTTGTCTATAAGGTTGACTTTACAACCTGCACCATAAGGGTTGCTTGGCATGATACAAGGTGATCACTAGAACTAGTGAGCATCATATATCAGGCAAACTTCTCACATTGGTGAGCAGCGGATTGGGATTTGAGCTTGCTGTTGTTTTACCATTACAATCTTTGAAAATATCATTTGAAAGATCATACAGGTACCTGATAGGTACACTAAAACAAGACTAGATATACTTAAGTTCTACTGAACTTAGTTGTTGTAGAGGATAGGGAGTAGCACACCCTGACTACAACTACTAGATAGGTTTTGTAGGAAAACACCAGTGTAGGTAGATTGCAACACATCCACCACACTAGAGCAATGTCTGGAGCAGAGGGATCCACTGGACCCATCTCTGTTGAGAGTGACCCTCCAAGGGCAACATCCAAATTTGCTACTTTTCCATTTAAGGAACTGAGGCAACTGTGTTCCATGAGAGGAATCAAAACAGGTCCTTCTCCTACAGCAGGACACCTCAGAGAGCTGTTAGACCAGTCTGAAGCTCTAAGGAACTCCAAACCAGGCCCCTCAGGGACTGGAGATGGAGGATCTCCCACTGAAGATGATAACCCTGATATCCCTGCCCCTGTCGTCCAGATAGATGAGGAAAACCAGACCACTGGGAATACTCAGCCTTGGAAGAAGAAGAGGGGGAGGAGGTAGACGAAAGTGAGTCTGATGATGATAGAGATAGCCAGGTGTTAGTCAGCAGGCTTAACCAGGCTAACCTAAGCTTATTTGGGACTGAAGGTGGGTCCAACCCATTCAGACCCCCAAATGGACTTAACCAGGAGCATAGGAGGAGGAGGAATCACTCAGGTGAATCCAATACTTCCCATGTTTCTAAAGGTTCTCATGGCAACTCCAGAAGGGAGTTGACTAGCCCTCAGAGAAGGGAACATGAGGCCAAAATGAGAGAGGCTGAACTTAGGATCCAGAGACAAGAATTAGAAGTTGCCCTGGCCAAAGAGAAACTTGCTAGAGCAAGGCAGCCTAGAGAGAGTGGATTAGACTCCACTGGTGGCAGCACTATCCCTAAGGATAAAGACAGGTCCTATGACAATAGAAACCTGAGTAAGATTGTGCCCCCCTACAAAGTTGGGGATGATATCCACAAATGGATGACTGCACTTGAGAGAGCTTGCAAAGTACAGCAGGTCCCTCAGGAGCAGTGGGCAGCAATCTTGTGGCTCTCCTTTGAAGGTAGAGGCAGAGACAGACTCCTCACAGTTAGGGATGGGGATTCTAGAAACTACCTGGTCCTGAAGAGTGCTCTGATTGATGGGTTAGGCTTAACCACTGAAAAGTACAGGTTAATGTTCAGAGACACCCAGAAGACACAGACTCAGGACTGGTCGGAATTTGTTGAATGTGCCACTAAGGCTCTGGAGGGCTGGTTGCTGGGAAATAAGGTTACAGACTATACAGGATTGTATAATTTAATTATGAGAGAGCAAATCTTAAGTAATTGTCAAAATCAGCTTCTGCATCAGCACCTGGTTGACTCTGATCTGACCTCCCCACAAGAATTGGGTAGGAGGGCAGACAAATGGGTCAGAACCAGGATCAGGCCTAAGAACCAGGGTGGTGACCAAAAGAAAGAGACTACCAAGCCTCAAGAGAAGGGTGGGGATAAAAGTAAGGAAAAGACTTCCCCAGGGCCCCAAAACTCCAAGGATGGGGGTGGGTCCCAAGACACTTCTTCAACCCAGAAAAAGCCTTATTGTCATGTCTGTAAACAGGTTGGGCATTACAAAACAGACAGCTGTTGTCCCAAGAATGGCAATAAAGAGAATATACCTCCAAAGCCAGCTCCAACACCTCCTGTTACTGTCAGCAGTAATCCCCCAGGAAGTGGGAGCACACCCAGGAATCTGGGTGGGTTTACTTTTGGAGGACAGGTGGATTCTGGCCTAACCAGGTCCCCTACCTCAGATACTCTTGTCTATGAGACTGGCATGGGGTTTGCCAATTTCACTGCTTGCCCAAACACTTTGAGCAAGTATAGACAGGAGCCCCTCATCAATGGCTTGAAAGTTGAGGCCTTTAGAGACACAGGGGCAAGCATCACCATGTTGGCTGAATGTCTAGTCCCCTCAAGGCAACTTTTACCTGATGCCACATATCAGGTGACAAACATTGATGGAATAGAAACCAATCACCCCATGGCAGTAGTAAATCTTAGCTGGGAAGGTGTCACTGGCCCAAAGAGAGTGGCAGTGTCATCAAACTTGCCTGTAGATTGTCTACTGGGGAATGATTTAGAAATCTCAGCCTGGGCTGAGGTGGAGCAAGAAACCCATTCTAGAATGGTAAATCTCCATGGAAAGGTTAGTGGGGCTGTGATGGCTACAGCCCCAATCCAAGATGTCCTTCCTGAAAAGGTTGGTAGGGCTGAGCAAACCTCAGCCCCATCTTTAGCTAACTTCCCTCCTGAAAAGATTAGCAGGGCTGTGATGGTAACAGCCCATACCCAAACTGAGTCTCCTCCTGAAAAGGTTGGTGGGGCTGTGATGGCCACAGCCCAAACTCAAACTGATACATGTGTTGTGAAGCCTGAAAAGATGGATCACTCCACACAGACAGAGAGCATTGAGGAGGAAGAGAAATCTCCCTCCCACCAGACTTTAGGAAAGGATCAGCCTCCTCAGGGAGCTGATCTTACCCCTGATGAAGGAACTGCCCCAGAGGTAGTCAGGCCTAGCCTGACAGAGCCTCTGATGTCAGTGGACCCTTCTCAGGTGGGACCCAGTCTGGAGCAGGTATCCTGCCCCTCTCTACCTTGCCTTACTCAGCCCAGGGCTGCAGAGGACAAGAAGGACAGTGAGCCCCAAAGGGCCCCCTGTCAAATAAAGCACCCCCATCAACAGATTAGGGGCACTGAAACTAGTAGCCCTAGTGACGTGAAAACTTTAAAAACTCCTGAGGGAGCCCCCTTAAAAGTAGTTAGGGACCTCCCACAGATGGATTCTGTTGGGCACAGCCAAACCTGGGACCCCAAGGCCCCAAACCTGACCTGTCCCTCCAGTAAGCCAACAAGAGGGACCCAGCCTCCAGCTTTAGATAGCCAGAGGTTGACCCTGAGAGCACAGTGCAACTCAGTCAAAGAAAGAAAGGCACACATGGTGGAGAGTGATTGGAGGAAGCTGAGTCCTACAGAGGAATCTCGCTTCAGTACTCCATCCCAACACCAGCCTTTAACTTTGCAAAGACACACCACAGGTAGAGATTCCCTATGGTGGAGACCCTCAGATACCCTTAGGGTGAGGGATTGCTTAGTGGACCATGAGACAGGGGGTAACCAAGCCAGAGCTGGTACTTCCTTATATGGCCACTTAGGCAATATAGGCTTACCTGGTCAAGGATAGCCTTATCTCCTTTCGTTTGTGGGGGGGTTGTGTAGGAAGGTGGATATCTGACTATGGTTACCCCCAAACTTTTTGCCTGGTGTTTAGCTGGTTTTTGACTTTAGTTGGCCTGGGATCCTGCTATCCAGGGCCCCAGGCTAATTGCTCTCTCCTTAAAATGGACTCCATGTACCTTAGGTACATACACAATTGGAATTGGCACACCTTATTGGCCCCTGTACCAGTGTACCCAGGTACCCAGGGCATAGGTGCTTCCAAGGCCTACCAGGGGCTGCAGCATGTATTATGCCACCCCTGGCCTGGCCTCCATATTTGACACAACTGGCTGATCACTCAGTTGGGGTAAGTCGGTGTAACCACCCCTTACTTAGGTGTAGTATGCCTATACCTAACCTAAAATGGACACATATGTTCCTATCAGTCACTCCTATGGAAGGCCTCATCAATCCTGGAGGCAGAGTGCTTGGAAATAGGTGAGATGGTGCTCTGGCATGAGCTGAGCCTGTCTGCAGCTTTCGGAACCATGTCCTTTAGCTGTTTCATGATATTGCCATACCATATACTCTTAAGTGCATTATGAACCTCGCGGTTAAATGCTATCTTGGGTTTGGATTTATCAAAACATGTCGAGTAAGGTGTCATACGAATTGGAATACTACCCCCTCGCCAGTTCTGGCGACGGGGGTAGCATTCCACCCTTCTAGAGGGACACGACATGTACCTAGCCTGAACCCCGGTTAAAGTTAAACAGAGCCTTAGCATCACAAATTGGATGCTGCCACCACAGACACAAGTCTGACCTCCTGCTGCTGGGAGTCCTTCCAGCGAGGGCAGCTTGGACAAAGGGTTTCCTGCCTGGGGAGGTGCTAGCACCACCCCAGACAGGATTTTGTGTATTGGGTAGGACAGGGCTGAATAGAATCAGACATGCCTGGGGCACACAAGGTGTCCCTGTGCATAGGCCAGTTCAAACCGGTGCTGGGGCTTTCCAGCCCCAGTTCTGGCGCGAAACTGGACAAAGGAAAGGGGGTGTAACCACCCCCCTTCCTGGTTCCACCCAGAGGAGGGACCTAGTAGGTGATCCGGCCCCCCAGATTCGAATAAGAGTGGGAGCTGTGTCCTGAGACTTCAGATCATCCTGAATCAACTTGAAATACAGAAGAAGACTGGACTTCGACATTCTGCTGCACAGAAGACGGAAGAGAATCTCCCTTGTGGCCAAGGAGTGACCACCCTGTGAACACAGGCACCAACCAGCAACTCGACGTCTGCTTTGCCGCCGCCTCCCGCTAGAGCCCGAGCCCAGAGCCTGACAAGACCCAGACTCCCAGACTTCTCACAGCCCGATCCACAGTTCCTGCAAAGAAGGGACCCGTGGAGGCACCGAGAGACGTGGGACCGGACCTCTTGAAAGACCCCAGAGAAGCTGACTGCGCAGCATCTGAGGCACCCTCGACGCTGTGCTTTGGGGTTTGAGAAGCCCCAACCTCGAGCAGCCCTTGCACCAAAGATCAGCCCCCCAGCATCTCCACGATCTGCGTGGGGCCCTTTTGCACCGTGCCACTTGACGCGCCCTCCCGGCTACTTGCCATGTGGCTAGCGGCCATCTTGGCGACGAAACCTTCAATTTACACTGCGGGTCTGGTTGCTCCAGACTTGCCTACACTCCTGTAAAAAGGAGTACCTGCTCTGACCTTGCTGGTCCGAGTAGCAAGCCTTTTTCGATTCCTGCGTGGCTTGCATTAGCGAAGGCCTGTTTGCTCCAATCAAGTTGCCGACACCGCCAACAGCGAGAAGCCTGCGTGGGACAGCTCGTGACCGACTCCTGGACGTCTTCGACCCCTCGTGTCCACGTGGCTGCAGAGAGAAGCTACATGACAACGCCTGTTTGCACCCGACATCGCCTGGTTCCACTCTGGTTCCACGGTAGTCACTGGCTAGTGACTTTGAACATTGTCCCCTCTGCTTTCAGGTCTTCACCTCTTCAGATCCACCCTTGGATCCACCGGAACACTTCACATCGAGTCGCCTGCAGCATCTTCAGCTCCAAGCACCATCGACCTGCGTGACGAAACCCGACACTACTTCGACCCTATGCACCCGCTTCCTGTGGGTGAGGTAACTCAGCTCCGCCGGTGTTCCCACACTGGTACACACCTCTAGTGTCTGTGTCTCAAGTTTCAGCTTTCTAGGTCACTCGGAAGGTTCCTTTCTAACTAACTTTGTACTTTTTACGCACCATTGACATTGTATTGGTAAAGCGTGCACTTTCCGCACTGCTCCCGAGTCCCGCTGGCCTTTCCCGACTTCTTCACTGTTAGTCCCGAACAGCTCCAGCGATTCCCCAGGCCCTAGGCCTCTTCACTTTCCCCATAGTGGTTCTTATACCACTATTTTAGTATATGGTTTAGGTGGCCCCTAGGGCTCATCCATATTGTGCAACTTTTGTGTATTTAAACTGTGTTTTGTTTTAACGCATTTGCTTCTGTGCTCATAAAGAGTATCAGGGATATTTGTAGAAATAAATCTATATATATTTTCAATATATATCGGTGTGGTGTCCTTTCATTTGGTATTCAAGGGATTGTGTATGGTAAAACAGCTTGCTTCACATGCCTTTACAGAGTTTAGCCTAAGACTGCTTAGTCCATGCTACCCCTAGGATAGCTTGTCTATAAGGTTGACTTTACAACCTGCACCATAAGGGTTGCTTGGCATGATACAAGGTGATCACTAGAACTAGTGAGCATCATATATCAGGCCAACTTCTCACAACGGTGATGGATCAAGCCCTGATCTTTGGACTGGGTAAGAGTGGTCTGCTTAATTCAGGCACTCTATTCATCACCACCCCCTTTTCTGAATCATTTTGTCCACCATAAGCGTGGAAGGGTATACTCAGATGTGAGTCCCTTGCTCATTGCACCATCAGGATTCAAGCAAGCCGGGCCGACGACGCCTGAAATGGCAGAAACCGGTCCCCGGAAGCTTGTTTCCTTCCCAGTATAGGAATTGGCTTGGTAGTTTGGTTTGCCCTGTTCCCATCATGCACTGGGACAGGAACAGACTAATTTGCATATAGCCAAGTTCTGAGCTGGGATGGTGCAGTGAGCTAAAAAACGGTGATGGATCAAGCCCTGATCTTTGGACTGGGTAAGAGTGGTCTGCTTAATTCAGGCACTCGGTTCATCACCACCCCCTTTTCTGAATCATTTTGTCCACCATAAGCGTGGAAGGGTATACTCAGATGTGAGTCCCTTGCTCATTGCACCATCAGGATTCAAGCAAGCCGGGCCGACGACGCCTGAAATGGCAGAAACCGGTCCCCGGAAGCTTGTTTCCTTCCCAGTATAAGAATTGGCTTGGTAGTTTGGTTTGCCCTGTTCCCATCATGCACTGGGACAGGAACAGACTAATTTGCATATAGCCAAGTTCTGAGCTGGGATGGTGCAGTGAGCTAAAAAATGGTGATGGATCAAGCCCTGATCTTTGGACTGGGTAAGAGTGGTCTGCTTAATTCAGGCACTCTGTTCATCACCACCCCCTTTTCTGAATCATTTTGTCCACCATAAGCGTGGAAGGGTATACTCAGATGTGAGTCCCTTGCTCATTGCACCATCAGGATTCAAGCAAGCCGGGCCGACGACGCCTGAAATGGCAGAAACCGGTCCCCGGAAGCTTGTTTCCTTCCCAGTATAAGAATTGGCTTGGTAGTTTGGTTTGCCCTGTTCCCATCATGCACTGGGACAGGAACAGACTAATTTGCATATAGCCAAGTTCTGAGCTGGGATGGTGCAGTGAGCTAAAAAACGGTGATGGATCAAGCCCTGATCTTTGGACTGGGTAAGAGTGGTCTGCTTAATTCAGGCACTCTGTTCATCACCACCCCCTTTTCTGAATCATTTTGTCCACCATAAGCGTGGAAGGGTATACTCAGATGTGAGTCCCTTGCTCATTGCACCATCAGGATTCAAGCAAGCCGGGCCGACGACGCCTGAAATGGCAGAAACCGGTCCCCGGAAGCTTGTTTCCTTCCCAGTATAAGAATTGGCTTGGTAGTTTGGTTTGCCCTGTTCCCATCATGCACTGGGACAGGAACAGACTAATTTGCATATAGCCAAGTTCTGAGCTGGGATGGTGCAGTGAGCTAAAAAACAGTGATGGATCAAGCCCTGATCTTTGGACTGGGTAAGAGTGGTCTGCTTAATTCAGGCACTCTGTTCATCACCACCCCCTTTTCTGAATCATTTTGTCCACCATAAGCGTGGAAGGGTATACTCAGATGTGAGTCCCTTGCTCATTGCACCATCAGGATTCAAGCAAGCCGGGCCGACGACGCCTGAAATGGCAGAAACCGGTCCCCGGAAGCTTGTTTCCTTCCCAGTATAAGAATTGGCTTGGTAGTTTGGTTTGCCCTGTTCCCATCATGCACTGGGACAGAAACAGACTAATTTGCATATAGCCAAGTTCTGAGCTGGGATGGTGCAGTGAGCTAAAAAACGGTGATGGATCAAGCCCTGATCTTTGGACTGGGTAAGAGTGGTCTGCTTAATTCAGGCACTCTGTTCATCACCACCCCCTTTTCTGAATCATTTTGTCCACCATAAGCGTGGAAGGGTATACTCAGATGTGAGTGCCTTGCTCATTGCACCATCAGGATTCAAGCAAGCCGGGCCGACGACGCCTGAAATGGCAGAAACCGGTCCCCGGAAGCTTGTTTCCTTCCCAGTATAAGAATTGGCTTGGTAGTTTGGTTTGCCCTGTTCCCATCATGCACTAGGACAGGAACAGACTAATTTGCATATAGCCAAGTTCTGAGCTGGGATGGTGCAGTGAGCTAAAAAACGGTGATGGATCAAGCCCTGATCTTTGGACTGGGTAAGAGTGGTCTGCTTAATTCAGGCACTCTGTTCATCACCACCCCCTTTTCTGAACCAAAAAATAAACGGGCAAATATAAAAGTACTTTTTCGACTTAAAATATTACAATTTTTTTTTATTTTTAATTGTGTAGATCTGAACTTCAGACTTAGAGCCACCGTGCATGGAGGGAATTCGGTTAGAGGTCAAACTTAATAAGTTGACCTTAGGAGGGTGAAGAACAGCTTTTAATATCAATAAGTAAGACAGCCAAGCGGGTAACAGAGCTTTCATCTTAGAAAAGCATGTATTAGTAAGTAGGGTATCTTATTAATGGAACCATGTTTGGTCAGAAGTTTTAAAACATCAAAAGAAAGTTGAGGTGGCCATTGAACTAAAAAGACATATTTGTTGTTCTCTTATATGTGGTCTTGCAGCAGGTGAAACCAGTTCCGGTTCGCCCATATATATATTTTGACCTATGTAACAGTGGTCAATTAGAGCTTTGATTTCAAAGAACTATACGTTATAGGTAAGCGCTGTATTTTACACCAACAGTAGAATTGTGCATACAGAGGATGTTAATGAATGTATGTACCAAGTGGTTAATAAGTAGTAGAATAGAGTAGATAGAATGAGGGCACTGTTGGGATCAACAGAATTTATGTGTTGATATCATAAACTGTAGATGCTTTTTCCTGTTCTTTCTCTTTTTTCTCAAAAGAAAAGTACGAATTAGAGTAATGATGTTTTTGATGATAATGCTATTTTATTTTTTAAAGAATTAATTATTTGCATTGATGTACCGATTGGTCTTCAGTACCCATTGATTTGTTATATGTATTTGTATTATAGATGTTTTAATCACCGAGAGTACAATCCTATGTAGTCTTGATAAAGAAGGTCTAATATACTATACCTTCGAAACGTGTCGACGCCTGTTCACCATAAACTCTCAATCTACCCCAAACGCTGATGAATTTTCAAACATTAGGGTGATTGTGTATAGTTTTTTGGTATTGGTTATGGTACCTAATGACAAAAAATGTAATGTCTCTATTATCTCTCGTGTTGTGTTTATAAAGAATTCATCGTGAAATTGTCGATTTTATTGCCTTATGCTCTTTTCCCTATATGAAATTTTTTAATTTTGTAATACATTTTTATTAAAGTCAGCATATTAATGCATCAGTTGTAGGTTTTTGTACCAACACGTGGATCGTTGGTGTTTACAGTGATCCTCTTGAATGAATGTGTAAGGGTTGTTGGGTGAATGAAATGTTGCCTGTGAAGGAATATTGTGAAACTAGAATCTAAATCTCCCAAGGGATGCTTACTTTAGAATTTCAGCCACAATCAGCCATAATATTAGGTGAAATTAAACTAATAAGCACTTCACATATGGGGTCTTTGACTTTTTTTATCATAAAGCATGTTAATGTCTACTGAAAGTGAGACAAATTGCAAGGCATCACAAATAGACTCATCTTCAATACTAAGTTGACTGACTTTGCTTTTGTCTTTAACTATTATGCAAACCGTATAAAAATGCCCATTCTTTTTGCAATTGTTACATCTTTTACCTTGAGCAGGACAATTAGGATAATTGCCCACATGAAATCTGGAGACACACTTGTAACAAAATACATTAGGTTTACGCTCAAACATTTTCTTTTTTTCAAAATGAGTGGCCACAATAACATCAGCTTCATTGCTATTATTGTGAGAAAGAGCCATAACAGTAGTACTGGGAGTAACACTGGGATTAGCATTGATGTTTTCAGTTAAAATTTTGGATGAGGTAACAGAGCATTCAATGCTCCTAGCAATTCCCATTACTTCCTCCACAGTGGGATTCTTACAGGTAAGTATACGTTCTTGTATCTTTTTGTGAAAGCAATTAAATACTAGTTGGTCATGTAAAGAATCATCTAACTTGGAACCAAATTTGCAGTTAGCAGCAAGTACCCTTAAAGTAGCTGAATAGTCTTCAATAGATTCATCATGTAACTGTTTTCGTTTAAAGAAAACATGACGATCCACCAAGACAGATGGCTCATCCTTCTATTGCTTTGCCAGGCGTGCAAGTGCTTCAGTATAAACATTCCACGTGTCATCACCTGAGGGTGCAGGAATTAAAGGTAAATTGTCAAAAAGTTGATGACCTGCAGTGCCTAGGTAGTTAAAAAGAATTGCTCTTTTCCTAGAAGGTGAGTATTCAATAGCATCAATGGCGACCAAATAATTTGAAAAAACACTCAACCATTTATGCCAAGGTGTAATAGGTTTTCCAGAAACTTGTAAAAAGGGAGGAGGAGGCAAAATGGTATTTGAAGTAGCCATTAGTGCTGCCCAGTCAAACTGCAAATAAATAAATAAATAAAATAAAATCTTACTGGGGGGACAGCAATGCGCAGCTTAATAAGCAATCCATAAGCATAGAAATAATGAAGTAAACAACGGTGCCTGTTACGGAAACAAGCAGAGGAATGTAATGTCCGATGCAATGAAGAATCAAAGAACATTGTACATAGGATACTATGTAATGAGAGATATCCCAAAGCTTAAAGATAGCTGCCGAAACGTGCTGCACGTAATGACGTTGAAACGTGAATATCCAAAGTTGATCATGATGTTCTGCGAGATGACACGGCAACTCGAAACAGCATCAGCAGTAGAGAACATAGAAAAATGAACAACGCTGGAGCCACCGAACGAAGATACAGTTCACATGAAAACAGTGCAGAGGCTGTTGGCCGGTAAGATGGAATGCGAGGAGTTGTTGAAGATAAACAAGACCCCAATGCACAGCCCAATGTCCATACAGCATGGATAACAATCCGAGTAAAAATGTGAAAATAACTCACGAGTAGCATAGCAAATAGAAAATCCGTGTTTCCAGCAATCCAACTGTCAGGAAATCCGACAGCAAGTAGACCACAATTAAGCAGAAACAGCGAAGAGAAGGTCGGCGGGTCCTGTCTTCTTTGTCGAGGATTAAAAACAAAAGCCACAATTGTTGCTAAAATATGTAGCGTGCCGGAATGAAATAATCTTTTGACACAGAGACAAATTTCAAAAGATTGACATGAGTTTTATTGCCAAATACAAGACCCACGATTGATGTGGACAGGAAACAAGTCAAGAATCGCTAATAACAACAGCTTTACATTCCAGAATCATAACATGTCATTGAGAATCATACATGTATGACATTCCGATAAGTTGAATATTTCTCAGGAGGGTTATCACCTTTTTTGTCTTTTGTGACTAATACCCAAAACCACGGCATTTTAACTAGGCTGTGGCTAGGTTTAGCACAATATCTTGTTGCCCTCCCTACTATAAAGCTACGACCATCCTAAATTACCTCACACCCATGCGATAGTGTCTCAAAGGAAAGCACTCAGAACTTTCTTTTATTCTGTAGCTTTTATGACGGTCTAAGGAGATATTAATTGAAACCGATCTTCCTTGCACAGAATATTAGGGACTATAATGCTGATTTATGATACCTGTCCTAGCCATGCCAAATGTTGGGAAAATTAAGTGGCTCAAACACATTAGAACTGAGCTGAATCGATTGGGCCTTCTGTCACTCTGGTCTGATCCTCTATCTGTATGTCCACTAATCTCAAAAAAGAGTCTCTCAAAGGCATATCATGATAACAAATTAGCAGTACTCTGCCAACAGGAAACTCTGGGCACACACACTGAGTTATTTTTATCTATCAAGGACAGCTATAGATTTGAGCAGGTCTTGGACAAAATATATCCTCCACTCTTAAGGAAATTATACTTACAATGGAGGCATGGGACTCTTCCCACCAGAGTTCTAACTAGTAAGTGGAGCAATTTAATATCTAGTAAATGCCCGGCCTGCGGGGTGGACAATGAAACAGATCTCCACATAGTTTTTTTTCTGCCCAGCTTACCATGCCTCTCGCAAGAAATGGATTGTTCCCGTATGTAGAAGCTTGGGTTTTGTGGAGTGCCAGACTGCGCTCCGAGTTCTCAAATCAGATTTGACTGAATACATCGTTTTTGCCGTTGCCAAATACCTGGGAGCAATGTGGTACTTGAGAAGCAAACACCTTAAAGCTGGCCACTGATTAGTAACTGATTGTAAATTGTTTTTGGCTGATTACTATGCAATTGGAGGGACTGTGATGTTTTATTATGCTATGTTTTATAACTTTTGAAATGATCTATGTATATCTTTTATGGTGATATAATTACCGAAATAAAGATTTTAATGATGATACCTATGTGCACTAGAGACTTCTTTTATATGTCTTAGTATTGTTCTTTATATATTGGGCACAATTCGAATAACGAAAAGTATTTCTTCCATACTTTCTATTATAAAGAGAGAGCTGAAACCTTTGAGGCGGGTAAACTCAAGAAGTACAGCACCAATCACAACACCCAATACAGCATTGGAAGGGGGAGTTGCAGCAGATGGACATAGGTTATACAGGTGGCCACGATATACATTAGAAACGTCAAAGAACCTTAGGGGTAAAGTAGTCCCTTGTGGGCGTGGGCGTTGGCGTGTCGGGGGCGTGTTTGTGGGCATGTCAAACTACACACATTTTACTTTGTGGCCATAACTGTTGTCAGAGGGGCGTGGACGTGTCAAACTACACACTCAGAGGGCCGTGGGCGTGTAGGGGGCGTGGTCGTAGCCGTGTCAAAGTACACACATTATACTTTGTGAGAGGGGCGTACCACAACAGCGTTCTCAGAGGGGAGTGCCACAAATTTTGTAACAAAAAAATGGCGGCATCATTCAGTAGCGTGCCTTTCCATTCACGAGTTATAATCACTTCTCACACGTCCGTATAGAAGACACAAGGTGCGCCGAATTCACGCACATTGCCATTCAGGCGGCGTTAATAACATATGTTGCAAAGCAACCTTTGGGGCATAAGCGTTACCGATCTCAACCGGGATAAACTCAGGTGTCTCAGAATGCACACACCCACACGTCTCAGAATGCCCACACACAACACTGAACAGCACGCACAGCTCACGATGTGCACGAACGCTAATCTCACTGTGATGAGATTAGAGTTCGTGCACGTCATGAGGTGTGCGTGCCCTTCAGCGTTGTTGTGTGTGGGCGTGTGCATTCTAAGACGCCTGCTGCATTGGAAAGCGGTGGGGTAGCGTTCGGTAAAGTTTGCCATCCTTCAGGTAAATCTTTTTTATAGTCGGACAACGTCGGGACGGGCAGCTAGTCTTAATATATAGTACGAGGTTGGAGCTGGGCAATTTTATCTGTATTGATTTTATTCTGTATATTGCACATTTATTTTATAAGTTTTGGTATTTGTCATAGATTGCTTTTGTACTTATATGGCCTATTTCCATTGTGCTGAATAAAGATTTTTTTTTTAATGTAATGCATTGGTGGGTTGGAGTTGTCGGACCATTGATGGGTGCCATCAGCTAATCATTTCATGCAATAGGTATTTCAAGTCACTTACATTTGAAATAAATGCTAAGGAATATTTGAACTTCGATTTCGAGAGAATGGGAGGCAAGATGGCGATCTGACCAGGATCGCAGTGCTCATGCTCCAGGATCCTGACCAGCTATGCCGAAGGAGCTCAAGTACAATGAGCAGTTATGGAGCAAGCGACCCCAGCTAAAGTCATCACTTGAAATATTCCTCTTCATGAAGTGATCTGAGACTCTTATGCTGGTACAGTGTAATCAAATTCAGCTGAGCGCAAGCGAATGGATCTCAACCTCTCCACTCGCTATACAATTTGGGCCTGTTACTCCTATATAGGCTGGGCTGTCATTAAACATATCCTTCAAAGATCGGCAACACCGTTAAGCAAAACCGACCTGGCAGTCAGCTGTACTCACCCCTCAATGTCCGCGGAGACCCAGGGCACTGGGATGCAGGCGCCGGATCCAGCTCCCAGGAGTGCCGCTACATCCGTCCTGTCAGCAGCTGCCCGTGCAAGGGCCGCGAGACAGACACAACGCGAGGCAGCCGAACGCGTTGGGGCCGAGAGATCAATGGCCGCCCTAGAGAAGACAGAGAAGGCCGGCGCATCTACACGACTCCGCAAAGACGTGACTGTGGCAACGATCGACTCTGCCAAGTCAGGCGCTGTAACCCGGAAGAAGAAGGATATGCCGAAGGACGCCGGAGGGCCGTCAGTTGTGGAGCTCATGCAGCGGGGGCGCAATACGCTTCCGGGCCAAGGGGGGAAGCATCAGGAATCACAAGCCGGCACTACGAGCAGCCCGGCTCTGAGCCGGCCAGCCAGCCTGGACGCCCGAACAGCGCTGACCAAGACGGAACCCGCTAATGTCGATGCCAAAGCCTCCAGGAGCGTTGACAATGCAAGCAGTCTGTCTTCAACACAGACCCCGGCTGTTACAGAGGTGGGCCCCTCAACAATACTTAGCATTGACAGCAACATTGTCGAGATATATGGCAATGAGACATCCCCCATTGTGATGTATTCCTATAGGTACTGTATCGATTCCCCTATTCCTGACCCTGGTTTGGTTAATAATTAACTAGCAGCCATCCAACGGTGCAAAAACCGTTATCTGATTAAGCCACACCACGGCACAGAAGCGCGTTATCTGATTAGGTCATAACGCATGCCATCTAATTAGACAAGCGATATTCCTCCAGCCCCTGATAAGGCATACGGAGTTCTCAAAACAAATCAAACCTACAGCGACCTGGGAAATTCCCATAACCATTGTTTTGATTTCACCGAGAACTTCAGCAAAAGAATGTGCGAACGAGCCCGTTCATATGACATCCTTATTGACGTATATATGTCCATCCTTACGTCAATCTCGGCACCTTTCAGGTATAAATATTACCGACATTGCCTTAAGCAAACACATGCGGTGGTGACGAGATCGGAGCAGCGAGACGTGCTGAGGAGCCCAGCAGAGAGCGAAGCCCACAGACGCTGCCCCGCCTTCCTGACGCGCTGAGAACGAGATACTGTCTTTCTCCTGCCGAGATATCCAGCTCCGGCGCTTCCATGCAGCCCTCGCAGGCATCTGGAATATCAAGACCTGGGATAAGAGATACCAGCCCTCCATCATTCTAGATCTCAGGTACAGAACTGAATAACCCCTTGCAGAGAATTCTCGAATCAGTCCCTTGGCAAAACAAACTTAACTTAAACTGCTACTTATCTACTCCCGCCCACGTATTAGGCTTAGGTCAGGTACATTGGGGTAGGCGTGGTTAGAAGCACCAGTTGAGTACGATTAGTCAAATGTATATATGTATGTATCTATTTTATCCATTTTAAAGTATCATATGGCTCAGAAACCATATCAATGCTTTTACAGTATTATTTTATAATTCTGTCTCTACTGTATGCACTTTACTTAACTACAAGTATTGCAATAATAGCGATTCATTTCTCTTGTATGAGAAAAGAGACTGATCAATAAATAACATCTTTTATTGAACCACGCCCATCTCTTATTTCTCTACAAACTGGTGAAACTAAGAATGCACGTACTGACTGAGTAAAATAAGTTGTCTATTGTTTTCACACGACTCTAGAGATACACTCTTGATTAGGGGAGAGCAAAGTTGTCATGTTCTATGGTTGTCAGAAACTAAATCCCTTCTTGTCTATCCAGGGAGGTTAAAATCCTCCTTGTCTATTCGAGAAAGTTTCTAGTGAACTCTGAGCTAGCTGGCAAACACAAACCTTTAAGTCTCATATCGTCGGTAGAAGACCTAGTTAACCTCTGCCCTAGGTCTATACTATTGAAGATATTATTCCAATGCGCAGAGCCTATTGGGATAATAGGAACTACACTACATGGCGCCCAACCGTTTGGATAGGCGATAAAACTAACGCAAGGCATTAGAGTAACTCAGTCGTGCTTTTTCACACAGACCCCTTTTTTCCCATAATACTCCAAAGACGTCTGGAGTGGGTGAAAGGTCATATCCGCCAAACCTCGCAGGAGGAGACTCCTATGTATGGTTCATGGTTTACTCAACGTTGAAGGATACACTGTTCCAAAATATTGTGCATTTAATCTTTGTTTCCATAGAAACCTGATCTGCAAACAAACAGAATAACCTTCCTGTCAGTAAAATGACAGAAAGTGAAGAAGAAAGGGAGACAGTTAGACTAGCAGCTGAACTCCTAGAAGCAGATAATACTCTGCAGGAAAATAACCCAGATATAATACTCATCCCGGTCAACATAAGGAAATCTATAACCCTAAAGCTTATAGAAAATGGACTGACACCAAGAGGTGGTACAGTCATATTCGTAATTGAGGCACACGAATATCGGCAGACAGAGGTATTCTATTCATGGATAAACTTTCCAGCAGCAAACGCTGTAACAAAGGACTTCCTCTATTACAAAATAGAGGAACCTCCTAATGAGTACACTCCTTTCGAGGAGGTGGAAATACCACTCAAATTCCAAGAGCACCTGCTCTTGTTTAATGGCGCCCTAAAACATAATAATCACATCACCAGGCTCGGTCCACTAGGTAGACCAGGAGCAACGTGGCCGGTCCTAGCCGGATACACACCATATCCAGACATTGAAGAAATGCCTGCACCAGAACTTTTAGCACAGCTAAAACAATTAATAAAAATACATAGACAATTAGTCCAATATGTAATGCGGACTTCAACAATCCAACCAGCAATTAAAATTCCACAGTTGACCAGTCATCAGGGGAACACAAATAAAATTACACCACAGAACATACAGTCCTGTCTAGGTAAGGTACCCGCAAAACGGGAACAAATTCCTTTCTGGCTAGCACAAAAAATAACTCAAATAGAGGCAGTGTTTCCAGATACCACCCCTGTTGAGAAACATAGGATTCTGACTATCTGTCTTCCAATGGGAATCGGACCACATGTGGAGGACTGTGACACTTGGGGAACAGTCTTTGCTTCCATTTACACAAAAACACATGGTGTACCATCCATGTCAGTAATATCAGATGTGCTATAACAGATTCAAGATGAATACGGTCCAGAACCCGCTTTAACTCTCGGTATGAAATTACTGAAAGACTTCAAGCAGGTCTCTGCAATATTATTAGCCAACATAAAGGGAGAAGCAGCAAATGTGGCAATTCGCCAGAGGTTAAAAGAGACAAATATAGCAGACCAACCATCTGAAATTGCCAGAATCATAGAAAAATCCTATGAAGAACTAGGAAGAGATAGTTTGGGTGGAATACCAGTGAAACCCCAACTAGTTGAAAGTCCTGAAAAAGTATTTATAAAAAATAATTTAAACACTCAAAAAAAGAGCTGGGATGGAAATAAACAATCCAATCCTAAAGAAAAAAGATTCCAGTCCAGAGGAAGGTCTCCTCGGCGGAGAGAAAGATCTCCTGACCAAGGACGCAAGTCTCCCCAAAGGGAGCCCTCTGTGAAAAAATACAACCTTAGAAATAGGGATAATATAAAGAAACCGGATAGATATCAAGATATTGATACACGTCCCTCTCAATCTTTTCAGACTTCCTCGCAGAAATCGGAAAGAAGAGGACGATCAGAACAAAGGGAAGAGCACGTCAAGTCCAAAGACAGAGAACCTGCTCATCTGAATAAAAAATTAAAATTTCCAAAAAAGAAGGTAGCCAGTATTAAAGTAATCAACAATGCCGAGAATACTGAGGACACAGCTGAAAAACGGAGAATGGGCTCAGACAATGCTAGACAGCGCAGCAGAAGTGAGCATAGCTCGCAAAGTCCTTATGAATCATCTGGAGACAGTGGACATGAATGAATACATTCAGGTGGAAACTGCAGATACCAGAGTTAGCAAACCTCATAAAATATATGAAATAACATTGCGTATAGAAGGGGATAAGACTAGAGTAATAAGGGGACTATTTTGGGATAATCTGTCCAAGGGCTATGACATCCTTCTAGCTGAACGAGACTGGCCTCCAGAGTTTGTCAGGGAGGGCCCACATGGCGAAGAAATAATTATGCCTGCCTTCTCAAACCATATTCCAATTCATAAAAAATATACACTTGCAAGAAAGTGGCCAGTAGCTCAAGCCCCTGCCTTATATAAAAATCATGTGGGATGGGATGAGGACTCTCCTCCTCACAAAATCCAGTTAAAATCACAACCTACTGCACAGAGGCAGTACCCGATTAAGCAAGAAGCTAAACAACAGGTAAAAGAGATCCTAGATCAACTTGAATACCAGGGGGTGATTGAAACTTGCACCTCACAAATGAATAATCCTTTGTTTCCTGTCTCCAAGCCAGACAATTCATATCGTCTTGTTTTGGACTACAGACACCTTAACTCATGTTGCAAAACATTTGCAGTACAAAACTCGCATAGTGCTGCACTAATGAATAACATAGTGCGCAAAAACATACAAAACCACATTAGACATTTCTAATGGATTCCTTTGTCAAAATATAGCACCAGAGAGCAGATATTTGACGGCGTTCTCAATAAATGGCACGCAAAAGAATTTCTGTTGTTTGCCCCAGGGGTTCAAGAACAGCCCAGGATTATTCTCAGCGAGAGTAACAGAATTACTACAAACATATGATGACGAGGCATTATCTTATGTCGACGACATCTATCTAACAGATGATGACTTGGATACTCACTTGAAGAGAGTGAACACCATAATACTTGGGTTCGCAGCAGAGGGTTACAAATTCAACTTTAAAAAGTCAAGAATTGCCCATCTAACAGTCCTATTTTTAGGATATGAACTATCAAGTGAAGGCAAAAGCCTGGCTGACAATTTCCTAGAGAAATGTGCTGTAATCCAAGCACCTAAAACACTGAAAAACTTACAATCAATTCTAGGCTTCCTAAACTTCGGAAGAACTTACATTATAAATTATGCAGAGAGAATTAAACCTCTCTATGATCTAATAAAACCAGATTTTAAAAGAATCAATTGGACTCAAAAACACACAGAAATTTTGAGATCGTTACAAACAGATATGTTAGTTAAAACAAAACTACAAACACGTGACAACACACGCAACCTTGTGATTCGAGTCATCCCAGGAAGATGCGGATTCACAAACCTGACCTCTAATGAGGGAGAGAAGGTACCAATAGCATACAAATCACATTTGTACACAAAAGCTGAAATGAAATTTATCCCAACGGAAAAAATTCTGACCGCGGTACAGACTGCTGTAGCAAAGGAGCGGGCCCTAGCACAGGGTAAACAAATAATAATCGTGACACCTATACCAGCCCTAGAGGCGGTAACAAAGGCAAGCATTCCGAATGCTAAAGCACTCCATCCAAGGTGGATACAGTGGGCTAACTCTCTTGCTGCAACAGACGTGGTATACGAATTTGATCCAAATTTAAAAACACAAGAATTTCTCCAATATGAATTCAAATGTCCTCCGCCGACCGAAATTCTGCCTCTAGAACACTACGGCTGTATAATATATACAGACGGATCAGCACAACCCGCAGTGGGGGGTAAGCAAGCCTACAGTGCTGCGTGCGCGATTGTTAAAGGTCGCTGGCACGAAGGAAAATTTAAACCTGTGGTCACTAAAACGCAATCTCTAGTAGACTGTACAGCTCAAAGAGCAGAACTACTGGCATTCAAGATGGCGCTTGAAAATACTGATCGAGAATTCCCCACACTTATTGTGTGCGATTCGTATTACTGCGTCCAAATTTACAATGAATACTTGCAGATCTGGGTTCAGAATGGTTTTAAAGATGCAAAAGGTGGCACAATCAAACATAAAATGCTTTGGGAACAAATAGTTCTTTTGCAAAAGGAACTACAAAAGACTCACGTGATACATACACTGAGTCATCAACGTGATGGCGTTCACGTTGCAGGGAATTCATTGGCTGACGAAGCAGCGAAGGCAGCAGTGCAAACGGCTTCCGTAGCTGCTATCACCCGGTCAAAAACAAAAATAGACAGCGAAATATTACAGGCTGTCAGCGCTACAGAAAAAGATGCGATAGAAACACTCCCGAAAGGCTTTCCAGTAAAGTACTCATACATAACTGATGCAAATAATGTTCCGTTTGCTCGAATCCCTGGAGTGGGGGATAGGGCAATTCCAAACATGGAACATAGGTTAGGACTCATTATAGCGGCACACGAAGGACTCGCTTCTGTACATGCTGGCGTTTCAGCCACAGTATCATTATTAAAACAGAGATATTGGTGGCCACAAATGAGAAGACAAACAAGGAACTATGTTCTAGAATGTGAAACAAGTCAAAGAATGAAAGTATCAACAGTGAAACGACCAAGACAGACGCCCCTTCTAATCTCAGATAAACCATTAGCCTGTGTTTACCTGGACCACTGTGGTCCCTTACAAAGGGATGGTAACTATAAATATATCTTGGTCGCAGTGGATTCATGCACGAGATTCATATGGATGTGGCCCCAGCGATCGGCTGACGCCCGAACTGTTATGAAAGATTTGCGAGTCTTTATCGGCACATACGCAATTGGCATGCTACATTCTGACCAGGGTCCTGCTTTTAGCTCCCGGGCTTATAAGGAGGCCATGACCAGCATGGGCATTGCATTGCGGTACTCTTGTCCATTTCATCCCGAGGGAAACGGAATCGTAGAAAGAAAAAAACGTGACATAAAGCAATTTATAACAGCAAAGGTATTAGGTTCGGGAGCTGGGTGGGTCAAACATTTAATAAGTGTCCAACGTAGTCTAAATAACCTGCCAAGGAATTCTCTGAAAGGGTTCAGTCCGTACGAACTATTGTTCGGGACTAGAATGATGATCCAAGATCTTGATAGTCAGACATCAGTGGTTAAAGACAAAAGCTTTGATATCAAAGATCGTTTGGCTATTTTACAGGACTTAAATGAAACAAGAAAAGACCTGAGCAACATAAAGCTGAAACAACAGCCAACAACCACTGAAGAGAAACCACCTGTCCCAGCAAGGCCTGTCTGGATTCCAAAAGTCGGGGATCTAGTCAGAGAAAAGATCGCGGTAAAGAAGGAATTTGGCCCTTCTTACAGAAAAGCAGTTCCTGTCTTGTCTATCAACGGGACAAGATCAGTAGTACTACCGCCCCTTGCTGGTAAAAAGGAGAACCGAGTTGTATCCATCGACCTGGTTAAACCACAATCATGTGGCCGATAACAAACAGTAGGCCAAGTGGACTCCCAAGAAGTAGCAGAACACCAATGTTTGCTACGAATACAGAGGCTCAAACTGGAAGACTGATCACCTTTGGAAAATCTACAGTGAATCAACAAGGACTATGCAACAAAGCAATGGAACTTGAACCTCTTAAAACCCAAATTAAAACTTTTCATCAAGAAACAACAACCTATGATGATGTAACTGCAGACTTTGCCAATGAAACAAAGCAAAATCCAAAAGCAATTGGAACAATTGACAGAACAGCATCCGGCTACTTCATCAACTTCGATGATTCATCTGAAGACCTGAGTGAAGCAAAGAAACAGCCATCAGCAAAAACTTTTAAAGACAAAGCTAAGGAACTTTTTCAACAGCTGAAAGAAACCTATCTGATTTCTCCATGGATTGAATTTTGGGTGGCCTTCGGTGCATTTATCCTCATTCTTTGGCTCATCTTAGTACTAGGCTTGGGACATTTCATTGAAGGAAAATATGCTGAAATGGACACAGCAAGCCAGAAAATCAACTTGGTCCTTAAACCACACACATCTTCACACATCGAGAAAAGAGAACTTTCTTCAGTGAACTTCACAGCCAATCCTATACCAGGCGGTGTAGCATGGGACAAAACTGATTATGAAATCTATGGTCCGGTTGAAATCCTGAAGTATCCACACCAATTCAAGATATCATTGAGTGACTTTGTAAAACCAAGCTCATTTGCTGATGATTGGGACTTTGAAAGTATTAATGATATGATGTCTGATCTTGTGATGTCTGCTAAATTCACAGAACATGATTATTTGCAGGGTTCGTCTAATTATGATCAGATGTTCTGCTATAACCACTATGGTAACCATTATCTACATAAATCTGCACAACCTAGAAATGTTTTGTATTATAACCAATGGGAACATTGTGCTACTCCTCCAAAAGATAGCTCGAAAACATTTTATGATAAATATTCATACTTTTCAGGGTTTAACACAAGTAATGCAGAAACATTTTATTTCAAATTGTCAAATAAGACAGGTATGAAGATCATGCTTACAAACACAAAATTGATATATTCCGATTCATTCTTTGAACAAATGAATACATTTGGGTTTGATTTCTGGAACAATAATATTGAAGCAAAAACTGTTTGGGGTACAAGAGATTGGCAAGTACAAGGTATAGAATCATTGTTTAGAGCCTGCATGATCCCAGAACAAATTATATTTTTGAACGACACTATTCAACAAACTACCTGTCTTGGCTTAGCAAAAATCAAAGATTTGAACAAACCGTCTATTCCAAAGCCAACAGTGTACAGTAATAGCTCTAAAGATGTTGAGATAGACGTAAACCATATTTTAAACCAAAACGGAACAGATCCTGAATGGAAAAAATGGTTGATCTGGCCCACAGATACAAATAACTGTCAAGACAGATTCCTGAACAAAATACAGGGGTTCACATTGACTAGGCCAGACCCTAGATATTCCCAAAGACAACATCCAGGGATAGTAACCACCTACAGCGTGGGCAAGCTCTGCCTTCAATGGCTACAAACGTCCACACTGGCTGAAATTAAGCAACACCTAACTTTACTTACAGAAGGTGCTGACTTGCGTGATTTCATATTGGGACCACGCAAACAGCGTCAAAAACGTTTCATAGCGGCCTCTATATATGCAGCTTATAACGAAGTTTGGAAAGTAACTCAAATTGAGACAGCAGAAAAAATACGGGAAATTGACCGTATTAATTTGGAAAAATCACTTTCTGTGGTGGACAATGGGTTAATGACTCTGTCCTCCAGAATATATTCTCTGGACAGCATTGTGTCTTCAGCAATCGATATAATATCGCAAGACTTACTGATGTTACAACACGGTCAGTCCCAATTGCGTTCTATTATACAGCTTGGCTGGACGTTACAAAATCTGCGTTCTGGCTATGTGCCCTGGCGTTTAATCAACACAACGTCACTATTTAATATCTTTAACCTCACTGATAAACAAATCAGTTTGGCACAGAAGGGTGCTGACTATACAATTCTGAGTATTGAAAAACTTGAGAGATTACCATTGACAATGTCAGAACGACCTGTCATTGTATGGATAATACATGGAATAATAAATATTCCGATAACTACTTTCCAGTTTAAATTCTGCCAAAAATATATACAGGCAGGCCAGTATGAAAGGTTGGGTAAAGGATACATTAAGTCAATATGGAACTTGCCCTAGACACACGAATGTGTAAGTAATAAAGGCCAGAAAGTGTTTCTCAGTGGCGATAATTGTGCAAGATCACTAAGTGGTACACTTCTGTGTCAGGGTATTAGTTTGCACGGAGCCTGTGAAGGGACTTCAAATAACCTTTCATGTTACCAGCTAGGCACACCTGCAACACGAATAGAACCATTCTTTAGGAGACTCTCGAACGGGAGTTACATTCTAATAGTAGATCGCAGATGTTGTAGTTTGCTGCCCGGAAAACCTTATCTCATAACTGTGACTAGGAAGGTCATGTGCTGTGAACATGTATTGTTCCCCAGCGATTCTCCAGACAGGGAGGCAAGGTTATGGCCCGATTTGAAAATTGCTTCTATTCGAATAGATACTTTAAGCAGAATGAAGACTGTGCTCCTTCAGACGCCGACAAGGCTCACGTCATCAAAAGAAACGTATGATCTCCAAGTTGCAAGGACAACAGAAGAGATTCATTCATTATTATCAACTAATTCCCCCATACATTTCGCAGAAATACTGAACGAAATCTTAAATATTTCTGATACCACTGGTATCTCCAGTGTATTTAAAGCAGTGTTTTCGGGTGCTTTAACTCCATTCAAAGCCATCCTGGGTATTTTTCCAGACTTTGTCCATTCCATTTTTGGCGGACTTCCTCTCCTTTTAGGACTAGTAGCGGGTATTATATTTTTGATCCTGTTATTTCGCTATGGCAAACCATGTCACAGACAAAACACCTGCGACAAGGGAAGAAATGATCCTAGCCATTGGCTACCGGGACCGGGTAACTAAAATCCTTGGACTATCCCGGCTTAGAGACCTGAACATAACCTGGTTTCTTTCATTTAGACATATGTGGCAAAGTTGTGTTATGCCTGTATTAAGGTGCTTGCTATGCGGCGAAGAATGCGTGTTGGACACCTGTCTGGCACTACAATCGGATGTGCCAATGGACGCAGATACCTTGTTGGGTCCGGTAACGGCTCATGCATTGTGCTGTCCCCAGCGGCTACCAATCCTGATGACGGCATTCATGGAGTCTTCACCACTACGATTGAGGGGTAGTGAAGTACAAGATGAAAGCAGCATCAATCAGGTACGACCTTCAGTCAGCTATGCTGATCAAAACATCAATGGAGGCAATCATGCTCAGGCTCATGAATGCATGGTAACAACTTTTTCCGAATTAGTGGAACTTACGCAAGAAGCTGTTGACAGTTTTTTCAACAGTCTAAATGATATGATGTTTTCACCAGAGCAGCAGGAATAACTTTGAGCAAACTAGCACTCGGAGTTCCCCACATCCTGAATTTGGCCTTCAACTTTTTAAAGAAAAGCGATATGAAAAATGTTCTCATCATTTTTTTCAGACTGCAAGAACTTTTCCCCAATTCCAAAATATTTATGATTTTTGGGACACTTATCTTCTGCTTAAAGTAGACATTATTCTTAGAGAACCAAATTTCTATTTTAGGTAGTCACGAGACATTCGCTATCCTCTAGCACTATTATACATAACTTTATGATTGTGATGAAATGGTCTCGCATTCTTTTTTCTGTATTAAGAGCAATTTCATGTGTGGTTTTCGCATTTATTCATGCTGAATTTAAAAATATGCATTATATGTTTAGCATTATTAGACTGCTTGTGCATATAGTACACGTGATAGTACATGTGATTGTGTTTCATATATTTTATAATTCCAATTTTCTGGATACATATGATTGTATTTTGGGGTGGTACGGTATACACAAACGCTATTGGTTTCACTATGCCTAGATTTGTAAATATGGACATAGTCTACGTGGAGTGGGTGTGATGTATTCCTATAGGTACTGTATCGATTCCCCTATTCCTGACCCTGGTTTGGTTAATAATTAACTAGCAGCCATCCAACGGTGCAAAAACCGTTATCTGATTAAGCCACACCACGGCACAGAAGCGCGTTATCTGATTAGGTCATAACGCATGCCATCTAATTAGACAAGCGATATTCCTCCAGCCCCTGATAAGGCATACGGAGTTCTCAAAACAAATCAAACCTACAGCGACCTGGGAAATTCCCATAACCATTGTTTTGATTTCACCGAGAACTTCAGCAAAAGAATGTGCAAACGAGCCCGTTCATATGACATCCTTATTGACGTATATTGTAGTGTAGCTCCTATTTTCCCATTAGGCTCTGCGCATTGGAATAGTACCTACAGCAGTAAAGGCCTAGACCAGACGTTAACTAGGTCTACTACTGTCGATACTAGACTTAATTTTTGGGTTTGCCAGCTAAGCTCAGAGTTCGCTAGAAACTTTCTCGAATGTTCAAGGAAGGAATTAACTCCCCTGATTAGACAAGAAGGGATTTAGTTTCTGACAACCATAGAACATGACAACTTTGCTCTCCCCTAATCAAGAGTCAATCTCGAGAGTCGTGTGAGCACAAGGCAATTATTTTACTCAGTCAGTACGTGCATTCTTAGTCTCATCAGATTGTAGAGAAAAGGAAGAGACGGGCGTGTTCAATAAAAAGGTGTTATTTATTGATCAGTCTCTTTTCTCATACATGAGAAATGGATCGATATTATTGCAATACTTATAGTTAAGTAAAGTGCATACATTAAAAGCAATAGTATAAAATAATACTGTAAAAACATTGATATGGTTTCTGAGCCATATGATGTTTAAAATGATTAAAATATATTTACATACACATATACATTTGACTAAACGTACTCAACTGGTGTTTCTAAATACGCCTACCCCGTGTACCTGACCTAAGTCTAATGCGTGGGCGGGAATAGAAAGTTACAGTTTAAGTTAAGTTTGTTTTTGCCAAGTGAATAACTAAAGAATTCTCTGTGAGGGGTTATTCAGTTCTGTACCTGGAATTTAGGATGGATGAGGAATAGTATCTCTTTCTCTGCTCTCGATATTCCAGGCTGCCTGCGAGGGCTGCCCAGAAACGCCGGTGCTGGGTCTCTCGGCTTGAGATAGCAGCGCGTCTCTCAGCGCGTCAGGAAGGCGGGGCTGCTGCCAGCGGGGTCTGCTTCTGCTCTCGGCTTCGGCAAGTATGGCTGCTCCGTCTCGTCACCACGCGTGTGTTTGCATAGGGCAAGGTCGGCAATATTTATACCTTAAAGGTGCCGAGATTGACGTAAGGATGGACATAGATACGTCAATAAAGATGTCATACGACTTGCTCGTTAGCACATTCTTTACTAAAGTTCTCTGTGAAATCAAAACAATGGCCGCACGGATTATCCAGGTTGTCATAGGTTTGATTTGTTATGAGAACGTCGTATGCCTTATCAGGGGCTGGAGGAATGTCGCTTGTCTAATTAGATCTCAAGCGTTATGACCTAATCAGATAACACGTTCCTGTGCCGTAGTGTGACTGCGTCAGATAACGGTATCTGCATCATGGGGGTTTTCTTGCCTCATGGGCTGACTGTTAGTTAACTTGATAGTTAGTTTAACCAGAATAGGGTCAGGAATAGGGGGACTGATTCAGAACCTATAGGAATACACGACACCCACTCCACGCTAACTATGGTCATATCTACTAATCTATGCATAGTATAACATAGTACAACATACTATAGAGTATAGTGTATACCTTACCACCCCAAAATACATAAATGCATTTCGAAATTTTCAAATATACTGAAAAATTGCAGTCATATATATTGTATGCACTTAAGCTATGAATTAAATGCAAAAGTAAACACGCATTTTTATGCATTATTGCTTATTGGTATATGAGAAATACACATGAAATGGCTCTCAATATGGCTATACAGAAAGGAAGTTCGAGACCATTTCATCACATAATAAAATATTTGTGAACATACCAGCGAGCAGCTAAAGTCTATAAAGTATCTAAAAATAGAAATTTTTTAGTTCTCTAGGAATAGTTTCTTACTTTAAGCAGAAGATCAGTGTCCCGGGAAAAAAATATGTAGAAAAATATTTTAAGGGGCTTGCTGAAAAATATTGCTGTCCGTGAGCTGGAGTGAAATTGTTCATGTAACTTTATTTTTAAAGTTGAAGGCCGAATTCAGGGAACGCCGTGTGCGAGTTTACTCAAAAGTCTCTATTTCTGTTCTGGAGAGAACATCATATCATTCAGGCTTTCGAAAAAACTGTCAACAGCTTCATGGGAAAGTTCCACTAAGTCGGAAATAGGGGTAACCATGCATTCGTGCGCATGATTGTCTCCATTGACATTCTGATTCGCATTGCTGACAGAAGGTCGTACCTGTTCGATGTTGCTTTCATCTTGAACTTCACTACTCTTCAATCGTAGTGGTGAAGATTCCAGGAATGCCGTCATCAGGATTGGC
Organism: Lissotriton helveticus; assembly: GCF_964261635.1. NCBI lineage: Eukaryota > Metazoa > Chordata > Amphibia > Caudata > Salamandridae > Lissotriton > Lissotriton helveticus. The sequence goes on from NC_136059.1 coordinate 917,391,075, forward strand.
AGCCTTTGAGGGCAGCATAAAGCGTGAACCTTGGTAGGAACCAACAGTGTATCTGCATCCACTGGCGCATCCGATTGTAGCGTCAGACAGGTGTCTAACACGCATTCTTCTCCGCATAGCAGACACCTTTGTACAGGTAAAACACACCTTTGCCACATTGGTCGAAATGATAGAAACCAAGTCATGTTCAGGTCTCTAAGCCGGGATAGTCCCAGGATTTTTGATATCCGGTCCCGGTATCCAATGGCTAGGATCGTATCTTCCATTGTCGCGAGAGTTTGATCTGTGACATGGGTTGCCATAACGAAAAATAAGGACTAAGAATAGGATTCCTGCAATTAGTCCCAGGATCAGGGGAAGTCCGCCAAAAATCGAATGGACGAAATCTGGAAAAATACCCAGTATGGCTTTGAATGGTGTTAATGCCATCGAAAATACTGTCTTAAATACCTTTGAGACCCCAGTGGTATCAGAAATATTTAAGATTTCGCTCAGGATTTCCGCGAAATGTACGGGGGAATTAGTCGATAATAATGTATGTATCTCTGCAGTCGTCCTTGCGACTTGTAGATCATACGTTTCTTTTGATGACGTGAGCCTTGTAGGCGTCTGTAGAAGCACTGTTTTCATTCTGCTTAAAGTATCTATTCGAATAGAAGTAATTTTCAAATTGGGCCATGCCCTTGCCTCCCTGTCTGGGAAGGAGCTGGGGAATAAAGAACGTCCACAGCACTTGACCTTCGCCGTTGTAGTGACTAGATAAGGAGTCCCGGGCATAAGACTACAACATCTGCGGTCTACAATAAGAATGTAACTCCCATTATAGAGTCTTTGAAAGAATGGTTCTATTTCAGTTGCAGGTGCGCCTTGCTGGTGACATGAAAGGTTGTATGAATTCCCTTCACAGGCTCCATGCAAACTAATTCCGTTACACAGAAGCGTGCCGCTTAGTGACATAGCACAATTGTTGCCACTAAGAAACACTTTCTGTCCTTTATTACTGACACATGCATGTGAATAGGGCAGGTTCCAAGTTGTTTTAAGGTACCCTTTTCCCAATTTCTCGTACATGCCAGCCTGTATATATTTTTGGCAGTATTGAAACCTGAAGGTTGAGATTGGAATATTTATGATTCCGTGGATTATCCATTCACTGACAGGTCGTTCTGACATTGTCATTGGTAATCTTTCTAGTTTTTCAATGCTCAAGATTGTATAATCAGCACCCTTTTGCGCCATACCGATTTGTCTATCAGTAAGGTTAAAGATTTGGAATAGTGACGTTGTGTTGATTAAACGCCAAGGCACATAGCCTGAACGCAGATTTTGTAACGTCCAGCCAAGCTGTACAATGGAACGCAATTGTGACTGACCATGTTGTAATAACAGTAAGTCTTGCGATAATATATCGATTGCTGAAGACACAATGCTGTCCAATGAAAAAATTCTGGAGGACAGAGTCATTAACCCATTGTCCACTACAGATAGTGATTTTTCCAAATTAATACGGTCAATTTCCCGTATTCTTTCTGCTGTCTCAATTTGAGTAACCTTCCAGGCCTCATTGTATGCTGCATATACAGAGGCTGCTATGAAACGCTTTTGACGCTGTTTGCGTGGTCCCAGTATGAAATCACGCAAGTCAGCACCATCAGTAAGTAAAGTTAGGTGTTGCTTAATTTCAGGCAGTGTGGAAGTCTGTAGCCATTGAAGGCATAATTTGCCCACACTGTAGGTTGTTATTATCCCTGGGTGATGTCTTTGGGGATATCTAGGGTCTGGCCTGGTCATTTTGAAACCCTGTGTTTTATTCAGGAATCTATCTTGACAGTGATTTGTATCTGTGGGCCAGATCAACCATTGTTTCCAATCAGGATGTGTTCTGTTTTGGTTTAATATATGGTTTACGTCTATCTCTTCATCTGTATCAGAGCTATTGCTAAACATTGTTGGCTTTGGAATAGACGGTTTATTTAAATCTTTGATTTTGGCTAGGCCAAGACAGGTGGTTTGTTGAACAGTGTCCTTTAAAAATATCATTTGTTCTGGGATCATGCAGGCTCTAAACAAAGCTTCTATACCCTGTACTTGCCATTCTTTTGTACCCCAAACACTTTTCAAATCAACATTTTTGTCCCAATAATCAAATCCAAAGGTATTCATTTTTTCAAAGAATGAATCTGAATATATCAATTTTGTGTTGGTTATCATGATTTTCATCCCTGTCTTGTTTGACAATTTAAAATAAAAAGTTTCAGCATTACTTGTATTAAAACCAGAAAAATATGAATATTTGTCATAAATGGTTCTTGAGCTCCCTTTTGGAGGTATAGCACAATGTTCCCATTGATTATAATTTAAAACATTTCTAGGTTGTGCGGATTTATGCAAAAAATGGTTACCATAGTGGTTATAGCAATACATACTGTCATAATTTGTAGAACCTTGCAAATAATCATGTTTTGTAAATTTAGCAGACATTACTAAGTCAGACATCATGTTGTTAATACTTTCGAAGTCCCAATCATCAGCAAATGAGTTTGGTTTTGCAAAATCACTCAAGGAGATCTTGATTTGGTGTGGATATTTCAGGATCTCGACCGGACCATAAATTTCATAGTCAGTGTTGTCCCAGGCTACCCCACCAGGTATCGGATTGGCTGTGAAGTTGGCTGAAGAAAGTTCTGAAGAAAGTTCTCTTTTCTCGACGTGTGAAGATGTGTGTGGTTTGAGGATCAAGTTGATGTTCTGACTTGCTGTGTCCATTTTAGCATATTTTCCCTCAATGAAGCGTCCCAAAGTAAATACCATGATGAGCCAAAGTATGAGGATAAATGCACCAAAACCCACCCAAAATTCAATCCATGGAGAAACCAGATATGTTTCTTTCAGATGTTTCAAAAGTTCCTTAGCTTTGTCTTTAAAGGATTTTGATGATGGCTGTGTCTTTGATTCACTGAAGCCGTCAGAGGAATCATCGAAGTTGATGAAGTAACCGGATGCAGTTCTGTCAATTGTTCCAATTGGTTCAGGATTTCAGTTTTTTGCATTTTCACTTGGTACTTCAGTATAGATTGGTGTGTCTCTGCTAAATGTCTTTATTTGGGTTTTCAGAGGTCTGAGTTCTATTGCATTGTTGCATAGTCCTTCTTGTTCTTCTTTAGGCGTTTCGAATGTGATGAGCCTTTTTGTTAGGACCTCTGTGCTGGTAGCAAACCTTGGTGTTCTGCTACTTATTGGGAGTCCACTTGGCCTACTGTTTGTTATTGGCCACATGTTGTGGTTTTACCAGGTCGATGGATACAACTCGGTTCTCCTTTTTACCAGCAAGTGGCGGTAGTACAACTGATCTTGTCCCGTTGACAGACAAGACAGGAACTGCTTTTCTGTAAGAAGGCCCAAATTCCTTCTTTACCGCGATCTTCTCCCTGACTAGATCCACGACTTTTGGAATCCAGACAGGTCTTGCTGGGACAGGTGGTGATTCTTCAGTGGTCGTTGGCTGTTGTTTCAACTGTATGTTGCTCAGGTCTTTTCTTGTTTTGTTTAAGTCCTGCAAAATAGCCAAACGGTCTTTGACATCAAAGGTTTTTTCTATTACCACTGAAGTCTGACTATCAAGGTCAGAGATCAACATCCTAGTTCCGAATAATAATTCGTACGGACTGAATCCCTTCAGAGAATTTCTTGGCAAGTTATTTAGACTACGTTGGACACTTATTAGATGTTTGACCCACCCAGCTCCCGAACCTAATACCTTTGCCGTTATAGATTGCTTTATGTCACGGTTTTTTCTTTCAACAATTCCGTTCCCCTCAGGGTGAAATGGACAAGAGTACCGCAATTGCACGCCCATGCTGACCATGGCCTCCTTATAAGCCCGAGAGCTAAAAGCAGGACCATTGTCCGAATGCAGCATGCCAATTGCGTATGTGCCGATAAAGACTCGCAAATCTTTTATAACAGTTCTGGCGTCAGCCGTTCGCTGGGGCCACATCCATATGAATCTCGTGCATGAATCCACTGCGACCAAGATATATTTATAGTTACCATCCCTTTGTAAGGGACCGCAGTGGTCTAGATAAACACAGGCTAATGGTTTATCCGAGATTAGAAGGGGCGTCTGTGCTGGACGTCTCACCGTTGATACTTTCATTTTTTGACATATTTCACATGCTAGAACATAGTTCCTTGTTTGTCTTCTCATTTGTGGCCACCAGTATCTCTGTTTTAATAACGATACTGTGGCTGAGACGCCAGCATGAATAGAAGCAAGCCCTTCGTGTGCCGCTATTATTAGTCCTAACCTATGTTCCATGTTTGGAATTGCCCTATCCCCCACTCCAGGGATTCGAGCAAAAGGAACATTGTTTGCATCAGTTATGTATGAGTATTTTACTGGAAAGCCTTTAGGGAGTGGTTCTATCGAATCCTTTTCTGAAGCGCTGACAGCTTGTAAAATTTCGCTGTCTATTTTTGTTTTTGACCGGGTGACGGCAGCTACGGAAGCCGTTTGCACAGCTGCCTTCGCGGCCTCATCAGCCAATGAATTCCCTGCAACGTGAACGCCATCACGTTGATGACTCAGTGTATGTATCACGTGAGTCTTTGGTAGTTCTTTTTGTAAAAGAGCTACTTGTTCCCAGAGCATTTTATGCTTGATTGTGCCACCTTTCGCATCCCTGAATCCGTTCTGAAGCCAGATCTGCAAGTATTCATTATAAGATTGAATGCAATAATACGAATCGCACACTATGAGTGTGGGGAATTCTCGATCGGTATTTTCAAGCGCCATCTTGAATGCTAGTAGTTCAGCTCGCTGAGCTGTACAATCTCCTAGGGATTGTGTTTTAGTGAGGGTTGGTTTAAATTTCCCTTCGTGCCAACGACCTTTAACAATCGCGCACGCAGCACTGTAAGCTTGTTTACCCCCTACTGCGGGTTGTGCTGATCCGTCTGTATATATTATACAGCCGTAGTGATCTAGAGGCAGAATTTCGGTTGGCGGAGGACATTCAAATTCATATTGGAGAAATTCTTGTGTTTTTAAGTAAGGATCAAATTCGTACACCACGTCTGTTGCAGCAAGAGAGTTAGCCCATTGTATCCATCTCGGATGGAGTGCTTTAGCATTTGGAATGCTTGCCTTTGTTACCGCCTCTAAGGCTGGTATTGGTGTCACGATTACTATTCGTTTACCTTGTGCCAGGGCTCGTTCTTTTGCTATAGCTGTCTGTGTTGCTGTAAGAATTTTTTCCGTTGGGCTAAATTTCATTTCAGCCTTAGTGTACAAGTGTGATTTAAATGCAATTGGTACCTTTTCTCCCTCATTAGAGGTCAGGTATGTGAATCCGCATCTCCCTGGGATGACTCGGATCACAAGGTTGCGTGTGTTATCACGTGTTTCTAATTTTGTTTTAATTAGCATGTCTGTTTGTAAGGATCTCAAAATTTCTGTGTGTGTTTGAGTCCAATTGGATCTTTTAAAGTCTGGTTTAATTAGATCATAAAGGGGTTTGACCCTTTCTGCGTAATTTGCAATGTATGTTCTTCCGAAATTTAGGAAGCCTAGAATTGACTGTAGGTTTTTTAGTGTTTTAGGAGCTTGGATTACGGCACATTTCTCTAGGAAATTGTCTGCCAGGCTTTTGCCTTCACTTGATAACTCATATCCTAAGAATAGGACCGTCAGATGGGCAATTCTGGATTTTTTAAAGTTGAATTTGTAACCCTCTGCAGCGAACCCAAGTATTATGGTGTTCACCCTTTTCAAGTGAGTCTCCAAGTCATCATCTGTTAAGTAAATGTCATCGACATAAGATAATGCTTCATCATCATATAGTTGTAGTAATTCTGTTACTCTCGCTGAGAATACCCCCGGACTGTTCTTGTACCCCTGGGCTAACCGACAGAATTGTTTTTGAGTGCCATTTACTGAGAATGCAGTTAAATATCTGCTCTCTGGTGCTATGTTTTGACAAAAGAATCCATTGGAGATGTCCAAGGTTGTTTTGTATTTTTTGCGCACTATGTTATTCATTAGTGCAGCACTGTGTGAGTTTTGCACTGCAAAGGTTTTGCAACATGTGTTAAGGTGTCGGTAATCCAAAACTAGACGATATGAATTGTCTGGTTTGGAGACCGGAAACAAAGGATTGTTCATTTGTGAGGTGCAAGTTTCAATCACCCCCTGGTATTCTAGCTGATCTAGTATTTCATTTACCTGTTTTTTAGCTTCTTGCTTAATTGGGTACTGCCTTTGTGCAGTAGGTTGTGATTTTAACTGGATTTTGTGAGGAGGAGAATCCTCATCCCATCCTACATGATTTTTATATAAAGCAGGTGCTAAGGCCACTGCCCACTTTCTAGCAAGTGTGTATTTTTTATGAATCGGTATTTGATTCGAGAAGGCAGGCATAATTACTTCTTCGCCATGAGGGCACTCCCTGACAAACTCTGGTGGCCAGTCTTTTTCAGCTAGAAGGATGTCATAGCCTTTGGAGAGGTTATCCCAAAATAGTCCCCTTATTTTCCTAGTCTTATCTCCCTCTATACGTAATGTTATCTCGTATATCTTGTGGGGCTTGCTAACTCTGGTGTCTGCAGTTTCCACTTGAAGGTATTCATTCGTGTCCACTGTCTCCAGATGATTCATAAGGACTTTGCGAGCTATGCTCACCTCTGCTGCGCTGTCTAGCATTGTCTGAGCCCACTCTCCGTTTTTCAGTTGTGTCCTCAGTATTCTCGGCATTTTTAACTACCTTGATACTGGCTACCTTCTTTTTTGGAAATTGTAATTTCTTTTTTTGTTGAGCAGGTTCCTTGTCTTTGGACTTGGCGTGCTCTTCTGATCGTCCTCTTCTTTCCAATTTCTGCGAGGAATTCTGAAAAGATTGAGAGGGACGTGTATCAATGTCTTGATATCTATCAGGTTTTTTAATATTATCCCTATTTCTAAGGTTATATCTATTCCCCGAGGGGTCACTCTGCGGTGACCTCTGTCTTTGGTTTGGAGATTTCTCTCTTCGCCTAGGAGACCTTCCTCGGGACTGGAATTTCTTTTCTTTAGGATTGGATTGTTTGTTTCCGTCCCAGTTCTTTTTTGGTGAATTATTATTATTAAAAAATATTTTTTCTGGACTTGTAGTCAGTTGCGGTTTTACTGGTATTCCACCTAGACTATCTCTGCCTAGTTCTTCATAGGATTTTTCTATGATTCTTGCAATTTCAGCTGGTTGGTCTGCTATATCTGTCTCTTTTAACCTCTGGCGGATCGCCACGTTTGCTGCCTCACCTTTTATGTTGGCTAATAATATAGCCGAGACCTGCTTGAAGTCTTTTAGTAATTTCATACCAAGAGTTAAAGCAGGTTCTGGACCGTATTCATCTTGAATTTGTTTTAGCACATCTGGTATTACCGAAATGGATGGAACACCGTGCGTTTTTGTGTAGATGGAAGCAAAGACTGTACCCCAAGTGTCCCAGTCCTCAATGTGTGGTGCGATTCCCATTGGGAGACATATAGTCAGAATCCTGTGTTTTTCTAATGGGGTGGTGTCAGGAAACACCGCCTCTATTTGGGTGATTTTCTGTGCCAACCAGAATGGTATCTGTTCCCGTTTAGCTGGAACTTTACCTAGGCAGGATTGGATGTTCTGTGGTGTAATTTTATTTGTGTTCCCCTGGTGAGGGGTCAGCTGTGGAAGTTTAATCGCTGGCTGAATTGTTGAAGTCCGCATTACATACTGAACTAATTGTCTATGAATTTTTAGTAGTTGTTTTAGCTGTATTAACAGCTCTCCTGTAGACATTCCTTCGATGTCTGGGTGTGGTGTGTATCCGGCTAAGACCGGCCACGTTGCTCCTGGTCTACCTAAAGGACCGAGCCTGGTGATGTGATTATTATGTATTAGGGCGCCATCAAATAAGAGCAAATGCTCTTGGAATTTGAGTGGTACTTCCACCTCCTCGAAAGGAGTGTAAATGTCGGGTGGAACCTCTATTTTGTAATAGTGGAAGTACTTTGTTACAGCATTTGCTGCTGGAAAATGTATCCATGTATAGTATACCTCTGTCTGCCGATATTCGTGTGCCTCAATTACGAATATGACTGTGCCACCTCTAGGTGTCAGTCCATTTTCTATAAGTTTTAAGGTTATAGATCTCCTTTTAATGACCGGAATGAGTGTTATATTCGGGTCTGCTGCTTGCATGGTAGCATCAGCATCTGCGAGTTCAGTAGCTAATCTAACTGCCTCTCTTTCTTCATCACTGTCTCCCATTTTACAGACAGGATGGTATTATGTCTATTTGCAGATCAGGTTTCTTTGTGGAACAAAGATTAGATGCACAATATTTTGGAACTGTTTATCCTTCAACGTTGACTTGACCAAGAACCATACATAGGAGTTCCCTCCTGCGAGGTTTTGGAGGATATAACCTTTCACCCACTCCAGACGTCTTTGGAGTATTTGGGAAAAGGGGTCTGAGTGAGAAAGCACGACTGAGTTACTCTAAATGTCTTACGTTAGTTTTATCGCCCTTTCCAAACGCGTTGGGCGCCATGTAGTGTAGCTCCTATTTTCCCAATAGGCTCTGCGCATTGGAATAGTACCTACAGCAGTAAAGGCCTAGACCAGACGTTAACTAGGTCTACTACTGTCGATACTAGACTTAATTTTTGGGTTTGCCAGCTAAGCTCAGAGTTCGCTAGAAACTTTCTCGAATGTTCAAGGAAGGAATTAACTCCCCTGATTAGACAAGAAGGGATTTAGTTTCTGACAACCATAGAACATGACAACTTTGCTCTCCCCTAATCAAGAGTCAATCTCGAGAGTCGTGTGAGCACAAGGCAATTATTTTACTCAGTCAGTACGTGCATTCTTAGTCTCATCAGATTGTAGAGAAAAGGAAGAGACGGGCGTGTTCAATAAAAAGGTGTTATTTATTGATCAGTCTCTTTTCTCATACATGAGAAATGGATCGATATTATTGCAATACTTATAGTTAAGTAAAGTGCATACATTAAAAGCAATAGTATAAAATAATACTGTAAAAACATTGATATGGTTTCTGAGCCATATGATGTTTAAAATGATTAAAATATATTTACATACACATATACATTTGACTAAACGTACTCAACTGGTGTTTCTAAATACGCCTACCCCGTGTACCTGACCTAAGTCTAATGCGTGGGCGGGAATAGAAAGTTACAGTTTAAGTTAAGTTTGTTTTTGCCAAGTGAATAACTAAAGAATTCTCTGTGAGGGGTTATTCAGTTCTGTACCTGGAATTTAGGATGGATGAGGAATAGTATCTCTTTCTCTGCTCTCGATATTCCAGGCTGCCTGCGAGGGCTGCCCAGAAACGCCGGTGCTGGGTCTCTCGGCTTGAGATAGCAGCGCGTCTCTCAGCGCGTCAGGAAAGCGGGGCTGCTGCCAGCGGGGTCTGCTTCTGCTCTCGGCTTCGGCAAGTATGGCTGCTCCGTCTCGTCACCACGCGTGTGTTTGCATAGGGCAAGGTCGGCAATATTTATACCTTAAAGGTGCCGAGATTGACGTAAGGATGGACATAGATACGTCAATAAAGATGTCATACGACTTGCTCGTTAGCACATTCTTTACTAAAGTTCTCTGTGAAATCAAAACAATGGCCGCACGGATTATCCAGGTTGTCATAGGTTTGATTTGTTATGAGAACGTCGTATGCCTTATCAGGGGCTGGAGGAATGTCGCTTGTCTAATTAGATCTCAAGCGTTATGACCTAATCAGATAACACGTTCCTGTGCCGTAGTGTGACTGCGTCAGATAACGGTATCTGCATCATGGGGGTTTTCTTGCCTCATGGGCTGACTGTTAGTTAACTTGATAGTTAGTTTAACCAGAATAGGGTCAGGAATAGGGGGACTGATTCAGAACCTATAGGAATACACGACAATATATGTCCATCCTTACGTCAATCTCGGCACCTTTCAGGTATAAATATTACCGACATTGCATTAAGCAAACACATGCGGTGGTGACGAGATCGGAGCAGCGAGACGTGCTGAGGAGCCCAGCAGAGAGCGAAGCCCACAGACGCTGCCCCGCCTTCCTGACGCGCTGAGAACGAGATACTGTCTTTCTCCTGCCGAGAAATCCAGCTCCGGCGCTTCCATGCAGCCCTCGCAGGCAGCTGGAATATCAAGACCTAGGATAAGATATACCAGCCCTCCATCATTCTAGATCTCAGGTACAGAACTGAATAACCCCTTGCAGAGAATTCTCGAATCAGTCCCTTGGCAAAACAAACTTAACTTAAACTGCTACTTATCTACTCCCGCCCACGTATTAGGCTTAGGTCAGGTACATTGGGGTAGGCGTGGTTAGAAGCACCAGTTGAGTACGATTAGTCAAATGTATATATGTATGTATCTATTTTATCCATTTTAAAGTATCATATGGCTCAGAAACCATATCAATGCTTTTACAGTATTATTTTATAATTCTGTCTCTACTGTATGCACTTTACTTAACTACAAGTATTGCAATAATAGCGATTCATTTCTCTTGTATGAGAAAAGAGACTGATCAATAAATAACATCTTTTATTGAACCACGCCCATCTCTTATTTCTCTACAAACTGGTGAAACTAAGAATGCATGTACTGACTGAGTAAAATAAGTTGTCTATTGTTTTCACACGACTCTAGAGATACACTCTTGATTAGAGGAGAGCAAAGTTGTCATGTTCTATGGTTGTCAGAAACTAAATCCCTTCTTGTCTATCCAGGGAGGTTAAAATCCTCCTTGTCTATTCGAGAAAGTTTCTAGTGAACTCTGAGCTAGCTGGCAAACACAAACCTTTAAGTCTAATATCGTCGGTAGAAGACCTAGTTAACCTCTGCCCTAGGTCTATACTATTGAAGATATTATTCCAATGCGCAGAGCCTATTGGGATAATAGGAACTACACTACACCATAACAGCGGCAGACTCTGGCTCTTGTGCAATTTCTAAAGCCGGTGCTGGCGTAGACTATGGCTCAACTAGCGTTGCAACATTATTACAGATTGGCCTAAGCACAGGGGAGCAAAGTAGGGCGAACCCATCAGGCGATACAGCCGACGACCATATCCCCAGCTTAAATTATGATCAAGACCTGTCCAATACCGAGGTGGGTTTATCAACTAATAGTTTAAGTATCCCGGGCAAAAACAGCGCTGCTCGCAATGACCAGGAAAAGGAAGCTAGCGATTTTTTTTCATTTTCCGATGAGGCAGAACTCGAAGCAGACTGGGGGGATTCCTCAGCCTCATATCTAACAGATGAATCAGATAGCCTGACCGATGCTGGCGCAGAGCCATGTACTGTTAAACCTAAACAAAAAGCTGTTAGGAAGCGTGGGAAGAAGCCTCATGGGGCAGATCTAGATTGGGACCATACCCATACCGAGCAGCTAACCCCAGCAACTCCAATTGCTCCTACAATTCCAGCACCTGCATCTTTAGACGCGGTCCTGCTGGCGATAGCCGCACATCGCGAAGAAACTTCACAGGATGGTCGCAGGGCACAAGCCGCTCTCCGCAAAGTACAAGGTGTAGTGCGGAAACTGGTTAAAACTTGTAGCTCATTTGGGGATCGATTGACGGAGGTTGAGGCAAGAACCCTAACTACCGAGGCCGAAGTGGCGGCCGTTCAAGAGCGGGTTGAGTCGCACGAAGCTCAATTAGGGGACATTAGATGGAAACTGGAAGATTTTGAAAATCGCCAGCGCAGAAACAACTTGCGCATTTTGGGTGTGCTGGAGAAATCTGAGGGGGACGACACCCGTTCCTTTATAATAAACCTCCTCCGTGATTCCCTGCCGGAGCTCTCCAACTGGAACTGGGATATTGAAATACAGCGCGCCCATCGCATGCCACTCACCCTGAAAACCCCCGCTAAACCTGGAGCATACCCAAGGGCTATCCTAGTCTATTTCGGCAACTTTTTGCTTAGGCAGGCTGTGTTTGAGAAGGCCAGGCCCAAAGCTAAGCGCACCTCCAAGGATATTACGTACTTTTCACGCCCTGACTTCTGCCATACCACTGTTGAGAGAAGGTGGAGGTTGCGCCAACTAATAAAACCTTTCCAGGATAAGAAGGCAACAGTATATCTTAACAATCCGGCACGGCTCAAAGTTATATATGGGGGGCAGACAAAGTTCTTGGTTTCTGAGATTATTGCCCAGGAATATCTAGATAGTTTAAAGTAACACTATGAACGGAGCATCAGCTGGAATTTTTTGACGAAGCAATGTGAACTTAGGCCCGACCTTCTGCGACTGCGGAACTGTATAGCTATTTCTGTTAAAGATATTTAAAAAAAAAAAAAAAGTGGTGATTTTGAGTGGGGTTGACGGGCCTTTAAATGTTTATTATTAGGCTTGGGTCACTATATCAAGTTAGTTAGGTAGTGTGAGAAGTTGGCCTGGTATATGATGCTCACTAGTTCTAGTGATCACCTTGTACCATGCCAAGCAACCCTTATGGTGCAGGTTGTAAAGTCAACCTTATAGACAAGCTATGCTAGGGGTAGCATGGACTAAGCAGTCTTAGGCTAAACTCTGTAAAGGCATGTGAAGCAAGCTGTTTTACCATACACAATCCCTTGAATACCAAATGAAAGGACACCACACAGATATATATTGAAAATATATATAGATTTATTTCTACAAATAACCCTGATACTCTTTATGAGCACAGAAGCAAATGCGTTAAAACAAAACACAGTTTAAATATACAAAAGTTGCACAATTATGGATGAGCCCTAGGGGCCACCTAAACCATATACTAAAATAGTGGTATAAGAACCACTATGGGGAAAGTGAAGAGGCCTAGGGCCTGGGGAATTGCTGGAGCTGTTCGGGACTAGCAGTGAAGAAGTCGGGAAAGGCCCGCGGGACTCGGGTGCAGTGCGGAAAGTGCACGCATTACCAATGCAATGTCAATGGTGCATAAAAGTTACAAAGTTAGTTATTAAGGAACCTTCCGAGTGACCTAAAAGGATGAAACTTTAGACACAGACACTAGAGGTGTGTACCAGTGTGGGAACACCGGCGTTGCTGAGTTACCTCACCCACAGGAAGCGGGTGCACAGGGTCGAAGTAGTGTCGGGTTTCGTCACGCAGGTCGATGGTGCTTGGAGCTGAAGATGCTGCAGGCGGCTCGATGTGAAGAGTTCCGGTGGATCCAAGGGTGGATCTGAAGAGGTGAAGACCTGCAAACGAGAGGGGACAATGTTCAAAGTCACTGGCCAGTGACTACCGTGGAACCAGGAAGGAACCAGGCGATGTCGGGTGCAAACAGGCGATGTTGTGAAGATTGTCTCTGCAGCCACGTAGACACGAAGAGGTCAAGGACGTCCAGGAGTCGGTCACGAGCTGTCCCACGTAGGCTCTCGCTGATGGCGGTATCGGCAACTTGATTGGAGCAAACAGGCCTTGGCTAAAGCAAGCCATGCAAGAAGTGATTCAAGCTTCTCACTCGTACCAGCAAGGTCAGAGCGGCTGCTCCTTTTCAGGGGAGAAAGGGCCAGTCTGGAGCAATCAGACCAGTGGTGTAGTTTGTCGTTTTCGTCGCCAAGATGGCCGCTAGCCACGTAGCAAGTGGCCGGGATGGCGCATCGAGTGGCACAGTGCAAAAGGGCCCCACGCAGATCGTGGAGATGTTGGGGGGCTGATCTTCGGTGCAAGGGCTGCTCGAGGTTAGGGCTTCTTAAACCCCAAAGCACAGTGTCGAGGGTGCCTCAGATACTGCGCAGTCAGCTTCTCGGGGGTCTTTCAAGAGGTCCGGTCCCACGTCTCTCGGTGCCTCCACGGGTCCCTTCTTTGCAGGGACTGTGGATCGGGCTGTGAGAAGTCTGGGAGTCTGGGTCTTGTCAGGCTCTGGGCTCGGGCTCCGGCGGGAGGCGGTGGCAAAGCAGACGTCGAGTTGCTGGATGGTGCCTGTGTTCACAGGGTGGCCACTCCTAGGCCACAAGGGAGATGCTCTTCAGTCTTCTGTGCAGCAGAATGTCGAAGTCCAGTCGTCTTCTTAGTTTCAAGTTGATTCAGGATGATCTGAAGTCTCAGGACACAGCTCCCACTCTTATTCGAATCTGGGGGGCCGGATTACCTACTAGGTCGCTCCTCTGGGTGGGACCAGGAAGGGGGGTGGTTACACCCCCTTTCCTTTGTCCAGTTTCGCGCCAGGGCTGGGGCTGGAAGGCCCCAGCACCGGTTTGAACTGGTCTATGCACAGGGACACCTTGTGTGCCCCAGGCATGTCTGATTCTATTCAGCCCTGTCCTACCCAATACACAAAATCCTGTCTGGGGTGGTGCTAGCACCTCCCAAGGCAGGAAACCCTTTGTCCAAGCTGCCCTCGCTGGAAGGACTCCCAGCAGCAGGAGGTCAGACTTGTGTCTGTGGTGGCAGCATCCATTTTGTGATGCTGAGGATCTGTTTAACTTTAACCGGGGTTCAGGCTAGGTACATGTCATGTCCCTCTAGAAGGGTGGAATGCTACCCCCGTCGCCAGAACTGGCGAGGGGGTAGTATTCCAATTCGTATGACACCTTACTCGACATGTTTTGATAAAGCCAAACCAAAGATAGCATTTAACCGTGAGGTTCATAATGCACTTAAGAGTATATGGTATGGCAGTATCATGAAACAGCTAAAGGACATGGTTTCGAAAGCTGCAGACAGGCTCAGCTCATGCCAGAGCACTATCTCACATATTCCCAAGCACTCTGCCTCCAGGATTGATGAGGCCTTCCATAGGAGTGGCTGATAGGGCCATATGTGTCCATTTTAGGTTAGGTATAGGCATACTACACCTAAGTAAGGGGTGATTACACCGACTTACCCCAGCTGAGTGATCAGCCAGTTGTGCCAAATGTGGAGGCCAGGCCAGGGGTGGCACAATACATGCTGCAGCCCCTGGTAGGCCTTGGAAGCACCTATGCCCTGGGTACCTGGGTACACTGTTACAGGGGCCAATAAGGTGAACTAGTTCCAATGTCGTTATGCACCTAAAGGGCATAGGTAACAATTTATAGAGAGAACATCAGGCTGTGGGTCTGATTAGCAGGCCCACAGCCACATTAAGTCATAAACCAGTGAAGCAAAAAGCAAAAATTTGGGGTGACCATAGGATAGCAGACCCTACTCTCCTACACAACCCCCCCCCCAAACGCAGGGACATTAGACTAACCTTGACCAGTTGTGTCTTCATGTTCTAAGTGGAAGTACCTGGAGAGACCATCTGCATTACCATGGTCAGTCCCTGGGCGGTGCTCCACTGTAAAGTCCATCCCCTGTAGGGAAATGGACCACCTGAGCAGTTTGGGGTTTTCACCCTTCATCTGATTAAGCCATAAGAGGGGCTTATGGTCGGTCTGAATCTTGAAGTGAGTGCCAAACAAGTATGGTCTCAACTTCTTCAGGGCCCACACCACAGCAAAGGCCTCCCTCTCAATGGCTGACCAACGTTTCTCTCTGGGGGTCAGCCTCCTGCTAATGAAAGCAATGGGCTGGTCTTGACCATCTACATTAAGTTGTGAAAGCACAGCTCCCACTCCCAACTCAGAAGCATCTGTTTGGACAATAAACTCTCTTGAGTAGTCAGGACTCTTCAGGATAGGTGCAGAGCACATGGCCTTCTTCAGGTCATCAAATGCCTTTTGACAGTATTCTGTTCACTGAACCTTTTTGGGCATCTTCTTGGATGTCAGATAATTAAGAGGAGTCACAATGGACCCATAGTTTTTAACAAACTTCCTGTAGTACCCAGTCAGGCCCAAGAAAGCTCTGACCTGAGTCTGGGTAGTTGGAGGAGTCCTGTCCTTTATGGTCTGAATCTTACTCTGCAGTGGTTGAACTTGGCCTCCACCCACAAGGTGGCCCAAGTACACAACCTTACTCTGCCCTATCTGGCACTTGGTTGCCTTGATAGTGAGGCCTGCCTTTTTCAGAGCCTCTAGCACTTCCTTAAGGTGGACCAGGTGATCCTCCCAGGTGGAGCTAAAGACAGCAATATCATCCAGATATGCTGCACAAAAGTCATCCAACCCAGTAAGGACTTGATTCACCAACCTTTGGAAGGTGGCAGGGGCATTTTTCAAACCAAAGGGCATCACCACAAACTGGTAATGCCCACTGGGGGTAGAAAATGCCTTCTTGGCTTTAGACTCCTCAGCTAACCTGATTTGCCAGTAGCCAGCTGTCAAGTCAAATGTGCTCAAATACTTGGCAGAAGCCAATTTGTCTATGAGCTCATCTGCCCTTGGAATTGGGTGGGCATCTGTCCTGGTGACAGCATTGAGTCCTCTGTAATCCACACAGAACCTCATCTCTCTCTTCCCATCTTTGGTGTGAGGTTTGGGGACCAGAACCACTGGGCTAGCCTAGGGGCTCTCTGAAGGCTCAATGACACCTAATTCCAGCATCTTTTGTACCTCAGCCTTGATACAGTCTCTGACATGGTCAGGCTGCCTGTAAATTTTGTTCTTTACAGGCAGACTATCACCCGTGTCCACCACATGGGTACACCAGTTAGTCTGACTGGGTGTCAGGGAGAACATATGTCGGTATGACTACAAACCCTGTCTACAGTCATGTTGCTGATGTTCAGTGAGGCTGCCATCTAAGGCCACACCATCAACTGAGCCATCCTGAGGATTCTGAGTCAGCAGGTCTGGGAGAGGGTCACTCTCTTCCTCCTGCCCCTCATCTGTAGCCATGAGCAAGCCCATGTCTCTCCTGTCAACATATGCTTTCAGCCTGTTAACATGGAGCACCCTGTGGGGGCTCCTGGGAGTTCCAAGGTCCACCAAGTAGGTAACCTCTCCCTTTTTCTCAAGGATTGTATGGGGTCCAGACCATTTGTCTTGGAGTGCTGCTGGGGCCACTGGTTCCAACACCCATACCTTCTGTCCAGGCTGGTACTCAGTCAGGACAGCCTTTTGGTCATGCCAGGCTTTCTGTAATTCCTGGCTAGCCTCAAGGTTTTTGGATGCCTTCTCCATATACTCAGCCATCCTGGAGCGGAGACCAAGTACATAGTCCACTATGTCTTGCTTGGGCATTTTGAGAGGTAACTCCCATCCTTCCCTCACCAGACATAGGGGTCCTCTTACAGGGTGCCCAAACAACAATTCAAAGGGGCTGAAGCCAACACCTTTTTGTGGGACCTCTATGTAAGCAAACAGAAGGCAGGGCAGAAGGATATCCCATCTTCGCCTGAGCTTCTCAGGTAATCCTTTGATCATGCCCTTTAGGGTCTTGTTAAATCTTTCAACAAGCCCATTGCATTGTGGATGTAGTATACTTGTAAAGCGCACATGATAGGATGTGGATGATAGGGAGTGGTGAACTTGTAGTTGACACCACATTCCTTCCACATAGCTGTCAAGTATCCTGACATGAAGTTCGCACCTCTATCAGATACTACCTCCTTAGGAAACCCCACTCTGGAGAAAACTCCAAGTAAGGCCCTGGCCACAACAGGAGCTGTTGTGGTCCTAAGTGGAATTGCCTCTGGGTACCTGGTGGCATGGTCCACCACCACCAGTATGAATCTGTGCCCAGATGCTGTAGGGGGATCCATTGGTCCAACAATGTCAATCCCTACCCTTTCAAAGGGCACCCCCACCACAGGTAGTGGTATTAGGGGGGCCTTTGTGGTACCACCTGCTTTGCCACTGGCTTGGCAGGTTACACAGGAGCGGCAAAACTCCTTTGTATCTTCTGACATGTGAGGCCAGTGAAAGTGACAGACAAGTCTGTCCCAGGTTTTGTTCTGGCCTAGGTGTCCTGCTAAGGGAATATCGTGTGCCAAGGTAAGAAGGAAGCCCCTAAATTGCAGAGGTATGACCAACCTCCTGGTTGCACCAGGCTTGGGGTCTCTACCCTCTGAATAAAGGAGCCCATCATCCCAATAAACCTTATGGGTACCTTGAGCATTCCCAGCAGCCTCAGCAGCAGCCTGCTGTCTGAGGGGTTCAAGAGAGGGACAGGATAGCTGAGCCTGCCCCAAGTCTGCCCTAGAAGGTCCCCCTGTCCCCAGAAACTCAACCTGATCAGGTTCAAGCTCTATAGGGACAGTTCCTTCAGGGGTCTCAGAATCATCTTCCTGTGAAGGCTGATCCTCACTTGTAGGCATTTGGGAAGGCACAGCCTTTACCCTCCTGTTCCTTGTCTTGGGAGGTACTTGGTCCATTGTTCCAGGATCCAAGACCTGAGGTTCAGAGAGGCACTTTTTGGCCTGTGACCTGGTCACAGCAAGGACATGTGATGATATCCCTAACATCTCTGCATGAGTCCTGTACTCAACTTCTGACCATAGAGAGCTCTCCAGGTCATTGCCCAACAAACATTCTACTGGGAGATCAGCACTAACCACAACTCTTTTTAGGCCAGTTACCCCTCCCCAGGAAAAGTTAACAATTGCCACACTATGTGTAGTAGTGACATTGCTGGCATTGGTCACCAGGTAATTATCACCTGGTATGTATTGTCCAGGGTCCACAAAGCTAGGCGTCACCATAGTGACACTGGCACATGTGTCCCTGTATGCTTGAGCCACTTTTTCATTAATCAAAGGTGTCTGTCTGTACTGGCCCAAATTATTGGGACTGACAGTAGGGGAAAATCAATCTCCCCATCACAAATCAGAACAGCCTGTGTGGGGATTCTGACTAGGTCAGAATCTCCCTCAGTTCCCAAGGTGATACCCACTACCCCCTTAGTCTGTGGACCAACACTGCCAACTGTACTAGTGGGTGCAGGTGCCTTAGGGGCTGCAGTGTTGGGGGCTGCATCCTTTTTACAATCACTTGTCAAGTGAGTGGTGTTTTTGCAAAAGCTACACCAGGGTTTTCTTTGACCTTCTTTCTTCTTCTTCTTGCAAGTTTGGGACCCACCCTCAGTATTAGTTTGGGGCCCTGTTGAAGACTTCTGGTCTTTAGCTTTCTGCTCCCCACCCTTCTGGTCTGTTTTCTTTTGGTCACCACCCTGGTTCTGGTTCTGGTTCTTTTGCCTAACTCTGGTTCTAACCCATTTGTCTGCCCTCTTTCCCAATTCTTGGGGAGAGGTTAGATCTGAGTCAACCAAATGTTGATGCAACTGCTGGTTCTGACAGTTATTTAAAATCTGTTCTCTCATAAGCAAATTGTACAATCCTTCATAGGCTGTAACCTTACTTCCCAGCAACCAGCCCTCCAGAGCCTTAGTGGCACATTCAACAAATTCAGACCAGTCCTGAGTCTGTGTCTTCTAGGTATCTCTGAACATTAACCTGTACTGTTCAGTGGTTAAGCCTAACCCATCAATCAGAGCACTCTTCAGCATCAGGTAGTTTCTAGAATCCCCATCACTAACTGTGAGGAGTCTGTCTCGGCCTCTACCTTCAAAGGAGAGCCACAAAATTGCTGCCCACTGATCTTGAGGGACCTGCTGTACTTTGCAAGCTCTCTCAAGTGCAGTCATCCATTTGTGGATATCATCCCCAACTTTGTAGGGGGCACAATCTTACTCAGGTTTCTATTGTCATAGGACCTGTCTTTATCCTTAGGGATAGTGCTGCCACCAGTGGATCCTAATCCACTCTCTCTAGGCTGCCTTGCTCTAGCAAGTTTCTCTTTGGCCAGGGCAACTTCTAATTCTTGCTTCTGGATCCTAAGTTCAGCCTCTCTCATTTTGGCCTCATGTTCCCTTCTCTGAGGGCTAGTCAACTCCCTTCTGGAGTTGCCATGAGAACCTCTAGAAACATGGGAAGTATTGGATTCACCTGAGTGATTCCTCCTCCTCCTATGCTCCTGGTTAAGTCCATTTGGGGGTCTGAAGGGGTTGGACCCACCTTCAGTCCCAAATAAGCTTAAGTTAGCCTGGTTAAGCCTGCTGACTAACACCTGGCTATTTCTCTCATCATCAGACCCACTTTCTTCCTCCTCCTCCTCTTCTTCCTCATCCTCTGGCTGAGTATCTCCAGTGACCTGGCCTTCCTCATCTATGTGGATAACAGGGGCAGGGGCATCAGTGTTTTCTTCTTCAGAAGGAGAACCTCCATCACCAGTCCCTGAGGGGCCTGGTTTAGAGTTCTTTAGAGCTTCAGACTGGTCTAAAAGCTCTCTGAGGTGTCCTGCTGTAGGAGTAGGACCTGTTTTGATTCCTCTCTTGGAACACAGTTGCCTCAGTTCCTTAAAAGGAAAGATAGCAAATTTGGATGGTGCCCTTGGAGGGTCACTCTCAACAGAGATGGGTCCAGTGGATCCCTCTGCTCCAGACATTGCTCTAGTGTGGTGGATGTGTTGCAATCTACCTACACTTGTGTTTTCCTACCAAACCTATCTAGTAGTTGTAGTCAGGGTGTGCTACTCCCTATCCTCTACAACAACTAAGTTCAGTAGAACTTAAGTATACTAGTCTTGTTTTAGTGTACCTATCAGGTACCTGTATGATCTTTCAAATGATACTTTCAAAGATTGTAATGGTAAAACAACAGCAAGCTCAAATCCCAATCCGCTGCTCACCAATGTGAGAAGTTGGCCTGGTATATGATGCTCACTAGTTCTAGTGATCACCTTGTACCATGCCAAGCAACCCTTATGGTGCAGGTTGTAAAGTCAACCTTATAGACAAGCTATCCTAGGGGTAGCATGGACTAAGCAGTCTTAGGCTAAACTCTGTAAAGGCATGTGAAGCAAGCTGTTTTACCATACACAATCCCTTGAATACCAAATGAAAGGACACCACACAGATATATATTGAAAATATATATAGATTTATTTCTACAAATAACCCTGATACTCTTTATGAGCACAGAAGCAAATGCGTTAAAACAAAACACAGTTTAAATATACAAAAGTTGCACAATTATGGATGAGCCCTAGGGGCCACCTAAACCGTATACTAAAATAGTGGTATAAGAACCACTATGGGGAATGTGAAGAGGCCTAGGGCCTGCGGAATCGCTGGAGCTGTTCGGGACTAGCAGTGAAGAAGTCGGGAAAGGCCCGCGGGCCTCGGGTGCAGTGCGGAAAGTGCACGCATTACCAATGCAATGTCAATGGTGCGTAAAAGTTACAAAGTTAGTTATTAAGGAACCTTCCGAGTGACCTAGAAGGATGAAACTTTAGACACAGACACTAGAGGTGTGTACCAGTGTGGGAACACCGGCGTTGCTGAGTTACCTCACCCACAGGAAGCGGGTGCACAGGGTCGAAGTAGTGTCGGGTTTAGTCACGCAGGTCGATGGTGCTTGGAGCTGAAGATGCTGCAGGCTGCTCGATGTGAAGAGTTCCGGTGGATCCAAGGGTGGATCTGAAGAGGTGAAGACCTGAAAGCAGAGGGGACAATGTTCAAAGTCACTAGCCAGTGACTACCGTGGAACCAGGAAGGAACCAGGTGATGTTGGGTGCAAACAGGCGATGTCGTGAAGATTGTCTCTGCAGCCACCTGGACACGAAGAGGTCAAGGACGTCGAGGAGTCGGTCATGAGCTGTCCCACGTAGGCTCTCGCTGATGGCAGTGTCGGCAACTTGATTGGAGCAAACAGGCCTTGGCTAAAGCAAGCCACGCAGGAAGTGATTCAAGCTTCTCACTCAAACCAGCAAGGTCAGAGCGGCTGCTCCTTTTCAGGGGAGCAAGGGCCAGTCTGGAGCAACCAGACCAGCAGTGTAGTTTGTCGTTTTCGTTGCCAAGATGGCCGCTAGCCACATGGCAAGTGGCCAGGATGGCGCGTCGAGTGGCACAGTGCGAGAGGGCCCCGCGCAGATCGTGGAGATGCTGGGGGGCTGATCTTCGGTGCAAGGGCTGCTCGAGGTTGGGGCTTCTTAAACCCCAAAGCACAGTGTCGAGGGTGCCTCGGATACTGCGCAGTCAGCTTCTTGGGGGTCTTTCAAGAGGTCCGGTCCCACGTCTCTCGGTGCCTCCACGGGTCCCTTCTTTGCAGGGACTGTGGATCAGGCTGTGAGAAGTCTGGGAGTCTGGGTCTTGTCAGGCTCTGGGCTTGGGCTCCGGCGAGAGGCGGCGGCAAAGCAGACGTCGAGTTGCTGGATGGTGCCTGTGTTCACAGGGTGGCCACTCCTAGGCCACAAGGGAGATGCTCTTCAGTCTTCTGTGCAGCAGAATGTCGAAGTCCAGTCGTCTTCTTAGTTTCAAGTTGATTCAGGATGATCTGAAGTCTCAGGACACAGCTCCCATTGTTATTCGAATCTGGGGAGCCGGATCACCTACTAGGTCCCTCCTCTGGGTGGGACCAGGATGGGGGGTGGTTACACCCCCTTTCCTTTGTCCAGTTTCGCGCCAGGGCTGGGGCTGGAAGGCCCCAGCACCGGTTTGAACTGGCCTATGCACAGGGACACCTTATGTGCCCCAGGCATGTCTGATTCTATTCAGCCCTGTCCTACCCAATACACAAAATCCTGTCTGGGGTGGTGCTAGCCCCTCCCAAGGCATGAAACCCTTTGTCCAAGCTGCCCTCGCTGAAAGGACTCCCAGCAGCAGGAGGTCAGACTTGTGTCTGTGGTGGCAGCATCCATTTTGTGATGCTGAGGCTCTGTTTAACTTTAACCGGGGTTCAGGCTAGGTACATGTCGTGTCCCTCTAGAAGGGTGGAATGCTACCCCCGTCGCCAGAACTGGCGAGGGGGTAGTATTCCAATTCGTATGACACCTTACTCGACATGTTTTGATAAAGCCAAATCAAAGATAGTATTTAACCGTGAGGTTCATAATGCACTTAAGTGTATATGGTATGGCAGTATCATGAAACAGCTAAAGGACATGGTTCCGAAAGCTGCAGACAGGCTCAGCTCATGCCAGAGCACTATCTCACATATTCCCCAAACACTCTGCCTCCAGGATTGATGAGGCCTTCCATAGGAGTGGCTGATAGGGCCATATGTGTCCATTTTAGGTTAGGTATAGGCATACTACACCTAAGTAAGGGGTGATTACACCGACTTACCCCAGCTGAGTGATCAGCCAGTTGTGTCAAATGTGGAGGCCAGGCCAGGGGTGGCACAATACACGCTGCAGCCCCTGGTAGGCCTTGGAAGCACCTATGCCCTGGGTACCTGGGTACACTGTTACAGGGGCCAATAAGGTGAACCAGTTCCAATGTCGTTATGCACCTAAAGGGCATGGGTAACAATTTAGAGAGAGAACAGCAGGCTGTGGGTCTGATTAGCAGGCCCACAGCCACAATAAGTCATAAACCAGTGAAGCAAAAAGCAAAAATTTGGGGTGACCATAGGATAGCAGACCCTACTCTCCTACAGGTAGGCACTCCGGAAGAATAGGAACTCAATATCACGCTCTATGACATATACTTTTACTCTTTAAATGAGCTCCTCTAAGCTTTCTTTTGGTTAATACCCTTTTTTTTTCCTATTTTACTTTAGCATACTGGTTAGGACCTGATAGTGTGCTGCACCCCCATCACTTTCTAGACTCCAACGGAGTCTTTTTGCCTTAATTTGGGAGTAAGGGGGAGGGCACGGGTGGGGCGGGGCGAGGGAGCAGGGGAGGGCTGGGGGGGTTGGGGGGCTGGGAGGGAAGGGGAACGAAACGAAAAAAAAGCAAACAACTCCATACCTAAGAATCCAAACTATATTAATGGATTGCCAGAACACGCTTCGTAATGCAATTATATTTATCAGTGTTAACAAGGGATCAAACTACCTAGCTTTATGGGGAGGATAACTATCTGTAGCTGGAACGTAGCAGGCCTGCATGATCAAGACAAACGCGGGCGGCTCTTCGAGATAATTAAGCAGGATTCTTTAGACATTATATGTCTTCAAGAGACACACCTACCCTGGGGTAAGCAAAGCCTGCTTAATACTCAAGGATATAACGTTCTGGCAACCACAACCCAAACGACCAATATCCGGGGGTAGCCATACTAGGTAAAAACCATATAGGGAAACCTCTACGCCAAGCAGCAGATCAGCATGGTAGATGGGTTATTGTAGAACTGGCTCTAGGGCTAACCCTTTGTTCAGTGTATGGCTCGAACCTGGACGACCCATCTATGTTTGAGAGTCTAGATTTGGAATTGGCAGGGTGGCCTGGTCCACTGATCTTTGCTGGAGACTTTAATATTGCATTTAGCTCTACCAACAACGACCTGGCAAACCATATATACTCTGGTCGAAAACCTAGAGTGTATCGGGCTGTTAGGTCACTAATAACTAGCCATAATCTTGTTGATGTCTGGTCTCTTGGACATCAAGGAGAACCAGGTTATACATTCTTCTCACACCCCCATAACAAATACACGAGAATCGACTATATATTTACTACCAGAGACATCTCAAGTCTAGCAACTATTATCAAATATCCTAAGCTAATTTCTGACCATAACGCCCTGGCTCTCACTATAAATATAACCCGCACCACCAGAAAACCCTCAGCTTGGACATTCGACAGGAAATTATTGGTTAACAGAGACTATATCAATTTCATCAGGAAATGGGCCCAGGAGTATTTTGATATCAACCGCTACAGTGCTCCCAGAAATGTGGTCTGGGATTGCTTTAAAGCGAGACTCAAGAAGCAGCAGACCGCTGAGTATACTAAGAAGCTAAAGGACCTAGCAAGTTTAGAAACCGCTCATACTACATCAATTGCACAAAAAACAGACGGGTCAAACCTACTTCGGCAGATTGTAATTCTTAAAACCGATCTGAATAGAGGACTCACTCAGAAATCCGCAGAAACTTTTAGAACTCATCAAAGGAACCTTTATGAGAATGGGGAAAAGGTAGGCAAGCAACTAGCTCTACATACAAGACAAAGGGCCTCCTGTAATGCAATATCATCTATCAAAATGAATGACCTAGAATACACGCAAATAGAGGGTATAGTAGAGGTCTTTCAAGGCTACTATCAGAATTTATATCAAGATGATGTCGCCTCTAGCAAGGAAGATATTAAGAAATTTCTCAATGACTTTTTAATTTGTTCAGACAGTAGCCTAGATAATGCCACAACAGACGATTTGGATAAAGAGATATCAATTTCAGATCTCGAACTTGCACTTGCCCAACTAGCCTCGGGGAAAGTGGCAGGTCCTGATAAGATTCCGCTCGAAATATATCAAATTCTAGGCAAAATTATTTTACCATTACTACTAGATTTATTTCAAGGGGTACAGTGGAATGGAAGAACTCCCGCATCTTGGAAAGATACCAATATTATTATTTTCGCCAAAAAGGGGAAGCCTACCGACTCCCCGTCATCATACCGCCCGATCTCACTGATCAACTCAGACTCAAAAATATACGCAAAAATTCTGGCTAATCGGTTAAGGGGGATCATTGAACATCTGGTTAGCCCATGGCAGCACGGTTTTATTCCAGGGAAAGATACCACCGATCATATCCGTAGAGCAATTTCATTATTTGATATTATGTCAGCAACCGGCGGCCAGATGTCAATGATTCTTCTTGATGCCAAAAAGGCATTCGATAGAGTGTCATGGGAATTCATGTGGGCTATTTTAGATCATTACAATTTTGGGCATAGCTTTATTAAGTCAGTTAAAGCTATGTATATCGATCCCAAGGCTAAACTCCAAATTATGGGGCATGAATCAGGCAGTATTAACATCTCAAGAGGAACGAGGCAGGGCTGTCCTTGCTCCCCGATATTATTTGCCCTTTACATTAACCCTTTGATTTTAAAACTCCTCAACAACACCAGAATCAAACCAGTTGTGACAGGATTATTTGAAACAAAAGTGCTAGCCTACGCCGACGATATAGCAATTGTAACACCAGAACCCGATCTAGCTCTAACTGAGATTGAGGCAATTACACATCAATTCGGATCTCACTCAGGCTACTCTCTCAAAAAAAGTAAAACTGTCATACTATGTACAAATAACATTCATTGCATAGATGTCAGGAGAACAGAAAAAGCGACATATCTAGGGGTATGTATATCTGCTGAGATTCACGATATAACTAAAATTAATTATGAACCACTGATTAACTCTATCAAACAAGATCTAACGAGATTTAACAGCCTTCATCTATCTATCATAGGGAGAGGGAATTATGTTAAAATGACCATTTTTCCCAAGATATTATATCTATTCCGCTCCATCCCCTTATTAGTTGAAGACAGTTTTATTAAAATCCTCGATGCCCAGATCTCTAAATTTATTTGGCAATATGGCAAAATTAGAAGATCGCTTAAATTCTTATCTTTGCCAATTGACAGAGGTGGACTCGCTATTCCGCAACTACATTTATATTTCTGGGCAGCCTTTCTACAACAATTTGCCCCGCTGGTCAACCCGGTATTTAACGGGGAGGAGTCGGGAATACCGTCAGTTTATGAATTAGCCCTTGGCCACAAAGCTAGAGGATTACTTTTAAGACAACTAGAACCCAGTTATTTAAAAAAAGTTAAGTTTAAAATTATCACTGGGGCGTGGAAAGCGTGGGCACGGATAGCTAAAAATATGCAAATTCCCAAACTGAACCGCTATACTCCACTCTGGCCCTCATCTCTGCTTCCTCTAAATGTTAATGATATGATCTCCGCTAGCTGGGAGAGACGGGGTATTATCTCCCTTCTTGACTTCCTTGGCACAGATATGAAAGCTAGCTTCATCACCCTTCAGAAACAGTTTAATATACCTGCCACGGATTTTTTTAAGTTTTATCAAGTAAGAAATATCTTGAACACCAAGCTACCCCACATAAGCTGGAACAAAATACCGCTTATTGAAGACAGTATTAGGCCTTCCGACAGAATTGGCACTATCTATACCTCCCTGCATCAAAAAACTCCAGAATACCTGGAATCCACTGAAGTATCATGGGCAAATAGGCTTGACAATCCAGACATAGACATTGACAAGGTTCTGGCACTGTCATCACAATTATTGCTCTCCACCAATCTAAAAGCACAACTTTACAAAACAATATACAATCTGTATTACACTCCAGCAAAACTACACTCATGGGGGAAAAGCAGCAACGATCACTGCCCTAGGTGCCAGTGTGGACCGGCCACACTACTACATATGTTTTATGATTGCGATAAGCTTACACTCTATAAAAAAATGATATGGGAATTTTGGAAGGAGGTCTTTGGGCGAGTTTTGCCTGAATCATCTACTATCTGCATGCTCGGGTATGATTGTACACTAAATTTGAATCCTAGCGAGGAAGCGATGCTTTTTATTGGAGCTGCTGTCTACCGAATTATACTTGCCGCCCACTGGAAAGATAGTGACCCCCCGAGTTTCCAAATGTGGCTAGCTCGCTTCTTGGGCGTATATAACCATGAGATAGCTATCTATGCCACTAGGGGCTTGAAGTCTAAGAGACGTGGGGAAAAAATCTGGTCCCCTATCATAACTTGGTCTGCCACTGCTATCTCAAACTGAAGGGGTAAATTTCTAGTCAAGTTAAGTGTATGTTTTGATCTTATTCGACCTCTTGCATGTCTCCGGTATTTTGGAAAGCATTTATTATTGCAGCCTTTTTTTACTTCTTTTCTGCTTTCCTCTCCCTCCTGCTGTACCTCTAAGCATTTGACAATGTCACAATACTGTGTTTCTGCTTTATATGATGTTACAACTGGGTATTAATGTGTAAGGCATATGCCTTTTCTCTTTTATTTTGGAGTTGTTTACAAAATAAAAATAAAAAAAATAAAAAAATAAAAAAAGGAATATTTGAACTTCATCATGCCTGTAGTATGCATTGAAAGGCATGCCAGGGCAAAAGTTATCTTAATAACTTGGGTCGCATATTGATTATATGTAATTGACAACAAGACGTGCTCTTTTTTATTTTGCAAGACCATTGTCTCTCTGTGTTAGACATACCAGCATTATGGTGGTCTTCTCGCAAGTATTTTGCCTTCACCCTCCTATTTTTCAGAGTTTGTGTTTACTGGCCTTAGAACTCTGTGCAATTTAACACTGCAAACCAGTGCTAAAATGCTTGTGCTCACTCCCTAAAACATGGTAAAATTGGCATACATCTGATTTGCATATTTAATTTACTTTTATGTCCCCAATAAAGGTGTATACCACATACCGCAGGCTGATAAATTAAATGCTACTGGTGGGCTTGCATCACCGATTGAGCCACCCACTTATGTAGCTCCATAACCATGCCTTATTAGATATGTCACCCCTAAGGCAGGCCCTAGGCAGGCTATAGATCAGGGTGCATAACAAAACGTTGTACATGTACTTTAAAGTTTTGCATGTCCTGGCAGTGAAAAACTCCTACAGTCATATTTTAATTACTGTGAGGCTTACCTTTCTCAAAGGATAACACATTGGGTTGCCTTGTTACATTTAATGAATGCTAATGTTTGATTAGGACCAGGTAGGAAATCCACGTTTGGGGTCTAAGAGTTTGTAATCTAAAATTCCCTTTAATGGATGTCACATTTTAAGTCACAATTTTTAAAATACAACTTTTAGAAAGTTGGCATTTTCCTGCCCTAGCTGTTTTGTGCCGACAGCTGTTCCTGGGTATTATGATTGGGAGTAGTTGGCAGCTGGACTTTGTATATTCCTCCCAGACAATCACACAAATTAGGGATTAGGTGTGCTTGAGTTGTGCCATCACTGGCAGAAGTAGGCAGAGCCCCACTTGCAAACCAATGGACTGTGTCCTGACTTCACACAAAGGACGTTACACTATCTCATGTTCCTGTTGTCAGGCTGGAGCCAGGGGAGACTGCAAACTCCAGTGCTAAAATGCTTGTGCTCACTCCCTAAAACATGGTAAAATTGGCATACATCTGATTTGCATATTTAATTTACTTTTATGTCCCCAATAAAGGTGTATACCACATACCGCAGGCTGATAAATTAAATGCTACTGGTGGGCTTGCATCACCTATTGAGCCACCCACTTATGTAGCTCCATAACCATGCCTTATTAGATATGTCACCCCTAAGGCAGGCCCTAGGCAGGCTATAGATCAGGGTGCATAACAAAACGTTGTACATGTACTTTAAAGTTTTGCATGTCCTGGCAGTGAAAAACTCCTACAGTCATATTTTAATTACTGTGGGGCTTACCTTTCTCAAAGGATAACACATTGGGTTGCCTTGTTACATTTAATGAATGCTAATGTTTGATTAGGACCAGGTAGGAAATTCATGTTTGGGGTCTAAGAGTTTGTAATCTAAAATTCCCTTTAATGGATGTCACATTTTAAGTCACAATTTTTAAAATACAACTTTACGAAAGTTGGCATTTTCCTGCCCTAGCTGTTTTGTGCCGACAGCTGTTCCTGGGTATTATGATTGGGAGTAGTTGGCAGCTGGACTTTGTATATTCCTCCCAGACAGTCACACAAATTAGGGATTAGGTGTGCTTGAGTTGTGCCATCACTGGCAGAAGTTGGCAGAGCCCCACTTGCAAACCAATGGACTGTGTCCTGACTTCACACAAAGGACGTTACACTATCTCATGTTCCTGTTGTCAGGCTGGAGCCAGGGGAGACTGCAAACTCCAGGCACCTCAAAGGAAAGCCTTTAGAAACTTCTCCTACTTCAAAGAAGACACCAGGTATAAAAAATGGACCGTCACATCTACTCTTCAGTTCACTGTCTGGACCTGCAGAATTTGTATTTATTTTATTTATTTACTTATTTATTTTAAAGGTTTTATATAGCGCAGGCTAGACACGGCGGTATCAGAGCGTTTTACATGAGTATCAGTTCATAATTGCAGGTTACATCGTTACAAAGGTTACACAGTTATTAGAGCCTGGCAGCATAGTTAGAAGTAAGGTTGAGACAAACAAAATGGACATATACATATGGAAAAAGAAGGCAAGGGGAGGCATTCCGGGGAGGGGGGTAAGAGCAGGGGAAGTAGACAGGGAATGGAGGAGGGAAAGAGAAGGGGAGGGTGAGAAGCAAAGCACGGAAAGAGGAGGGAGAGGGTGACGGGGACACACACCGGTAGACTAGTCAAAGCTGCATCCAAAGTCCAGTAAGCTGTGAACCCAGGGAAAGTGGTATCATTTCCACATCTCTGATGTGAGAGGCTCCCTATACGCAGTGAACTCTCTCAGAAGGGTCTCTGAGACTCCAAGGCCTACAAACTGGATCCTTCCCCAAAAAAGTTGAGAGGGAGTGCTTTGGCAAGGGGTGCCATACCATACCTCAAATGTGAGTGGCTCCTTTGGTGCTGTGAACTCTCTCAGCGTGTTCGCTGAGACTCCAGAGTACATACATTGGATCTTTCCCCAACAAGGGGGGAAGGAGTGCTTAGTCAAAGGGCACAAAAGGACAGGGGGCTAGGTGGTGTAGCGGGCAAGAGGAAAGAAGCAAAGGAAGTAGATAAAGAAAGAAAGAGTGCTAAATGGGAACAGATAGATAGATAGGAGACTAGGAAAAAGCAGAGTTACAGAAATACGACGAGGGGGTGGGCGAGACAGGGAGACGGGGAGAGAAACTGTGCCCAAAGTCCGGCTGGGTGGGTGACGATCAGGGGATGAACCAAGGCCGATCTATTTAATAACTGAACATAGCAGCTCCACCGGGCGACAGACATAGTGCTCGGACTCCGCTGTCAGGATGAAGTTCAGGAGTACTCAGAGAATGTCAGATTTGTGTGGGTGGGGGGGAGAAACCATGGTCCGAACGAATTCCAGATGCCATCTTGAGGTCAGACACAGTCCTGGAATGATTATGTAAGGAAGAGTTCAGCTGCAGCCACGGCTGTCTTTAAATCCAGTCATCCAGCCTAACGAATCGGAGAACCCGAGTCCCGGCGCAGGTCGCTGTTCTGGCAGCAGGCTCTGAACACCTCAATTGCTCGATCTGGGAGGAGAGCGGCAAAAAGTGGAGGCAGAGAAAGGACTCTCAGAGGATTACCTGTTGCTGAGTACTTCAGAAAACTGCTTTTCTACACCAGGAATGACAGCTCTGCAGTCTGAAGCCTGCCTTGAACCCTCAAAGGCATGCCTTTCTGTTTGAGCCCTGTTCCACTGCTTGAACCCAGGACTACCTGAGTGTCTCCAAGGGCTAACTGGCAGGCTTCCTGATCATAGCTTTATGGATAGAAAAGGCTCCAACCATCTTGAACCCACATCTGTACCCAATCTGAGTGATTCTTGACTCTCCAAATGGACTCTTTGAAGATATGCTAAAGGTGCCCAAATAATAACCAAAATCCCAAATTTGACACATAGAAAGGTTTTGGCTAAAAAGTGCTATGAGAACTGAGAGGAAACTCTGACCAACCTGCTCATCAATCCTTCCCTAGTGTATAGCTGGTATACCTAACGTCACGGCCAAACCCTCTATGTTCAGCAGCAGAAAATCCTGTTCAGCGGTTCTTCGCAGAAGGGCTACCCAGTCTTGTGGAGCCCGCGACGCCTGCAGCCTGCAACTTCATCCTGCTGGAAATTTCTTTCTTCCAAAAAAGAGAATACGTCCAAACATAGAATGTCCAGCTGCTCTTTAACGATGACACCTCATCCTCGTACACCCCTTGCAGCCTTGCCCTGTAGAACCTTACCTTCTCAGACATTGTTCTACAAACTTTCTTCTAAGTCCCAAGGAATACGCTGGTGGGGACAAATCCACTTCTTGTACCCTACCCACGCTCCATCACCGTCAGGCATATTTTTTCAAGTTTGAGCCAGTGTTGCATGACTAGTTGTCTGCGGAATGCGGTTTGATCTTTTAGGGGCTAGTATTAACCTTAAAGTTTAAAAATTCATAACTCTGGTTCAACTGATTGGATTTTTATCATTTTGGTGTTTGATAATAAAACTGGTGTGGATTTTTTCTTGTGTTCTGTTTTCACTCTATTACTGTTTGTGTGCTGGATAAATACTAGCAAGGTTTACACCCTACTCAACCAACAATCCAATCATTGTTGTTATGGTTTTATGTATCACTGTTTGTGTGCTGCATAAATACTTTACACATCGTCCTTAAGCTAAGCCTGACTATGTTTGTGCCAAGCTCCCAAAGGGTTAAGCACAAGTAAGTTCAGTGACTTTAGTGGTTCACCCTGACAGGGACGGTAACCAAGCAGTGTTTACACCCAAAATACCAACAAACTAATTTTTCACATTGGGGTCAGTCGTGGGATGGTGCCCAAAGCCCACATGTTTTTTATTACATCAAAGTATAGGTAGTGGATCACCATAAATTGTCAGAGGGTAGAAACTCTGAGAGACACAATAGCCAGTATGATTGCTGTCAGGTGTCATATGATGCCCTCAGAGCAGGTGATACCCAATACATTCCACCAAGTTATAGTAGCAGGCAACTGGGGGAGACACTAGCCTGTGGCTCTGTATCCCTTTGAATGGAGAAGGAGTCCCAAATTCTCTTAGGATAGCCTTGAGCCCTGCCATGCCTTTGGATTGTTTGCTAGGGAATGATCTAGAGCACACTGGCTGGAATGAAGTTACCTGAGTGGGTCTGATTGACCACACCGTCCATGGCTGCCCAGGAGGGGAGTCAAGGAAGAATGGCCCAGGTAGCTGCTATGAAAGGGAAGAGGAGAGGGAATTGGAATTGGAATTGGAAATCAGCCCCTGAATCGGCCATGCCAGAGGAGGTTAAACTAGAGCCTACCAATTAAGACATTGTCTCCCTAGCAGACCTCCCTGAACTTGCTGAATGGCAAGTAGAAGGTGGATCCACCAGGGAGGAATTCTGTAAGGCACAGAAAGACTAGCTAAGCATAGAGGACTTGAGGTGGCATGCTGAAGCCCAGGCAGCTGATCATTTCAGTGATTGGAAGAATAATCTCATGCATACCGAGCCTCAAGTCCCATGCATGGGGCAACACTTGTTGGTGATCCCCCAGTCCTACAGGGCTGGCTGATGAGATACCCCTGCCAGGCTTTTCTCCTACTCCTATTGGATCCAGTTGAAGATAGATTCTGCAGCATATGTCTCACCTTTCAGGCCAGTGGGAAAACAGGGAAAAAGCTAAAGGCTCCCCAAATCTCTTTCTTGTCATTGGCCCCCCTTTGTAAGTGTGGGCATCAACATTATTGGACCCTTGGTGCAAACCATGCTCTAGGAAACAGGTTTATCATGGTTTTAGTGGACCATGCCACTAAGTACCCAGATGCAATACCACTGAGGAGGTGACTGCACCTGTGCACCTGTAGTGGCTAGTGACCTGATGGGGATTTTTACCCCAGCAGGGTTCCTCAACGAAATGGTATCTGACAGGAGCACCAACTTAGTTTCTGCTGACATGAAACCTATGTGAGAAGAGAGGGGAATAACATACAAATTCTCCACACCCTATTAAACCCGAACCAGTGGGCAGGTTAAAAGATTCAACAAGACCCTAAAAGGCACTAATATGGGACTAACTGAGCCCATGAGGCTGAAGTGGGACATTCTCTTATCGTGCCTACTCTGTGCCTAGAGGAAGGTACCACAGACAAGAGTTGGGTCTAGATATTTGAGCTCCCCACCGGCCACCTTGTTGGGGGACCTCTCAGTGTGGCTTTCAGCTGTGCTGAATATGTTTGGGTTATCTAGAGCCCATTATGCTTGAATAGATTAATGTAGTGGGAGTTTTTGGGGAAATAGTTTTTTAGAAGGTGCATAATGTATTACCTCGGTAGAAACGTTATAATTTTCAGTCCCTGTAGTTTGGAGTGATAAATCACTTTGGATGTAGGTTTTTATAATTTGCTCTTTGTTGACACCAGTCGGTAATTCCCTATCTCTGCCAGCTTCTGATGCAACTTGCAATAGCATTTTATTTTTCCACACATAGGGGTAAAAGAAAAATCACACCTTTGTAAGCCGGGTACAGATTAATCACAAAACTGTAATTGAATGTAGCAGATTTATCACTGCAAACATACATTTTAAATATACCCCACACTATTCGTAATGAGTGTAATAGCGTTTTCCATATGTGTTTGTGTTGGTCAGTTGTTCCAGGGGACTCAACATGAAGAGGAGGATGTTTTCTGAATGGAGACATAGGGAAATGCCCCGAGCTGATCTGTTTGCCTCCTGAAAGAGAACTGAATGATGAAAATTCATATTCCACTATCATTCATTTACTTCGCAGTTGTAGTAATTCCAGTTTCTATCAGGTAATGCTGTCAGCAGACAAATCGCCTTAGCCTGCTGCAAGTTTCAGCCATCATTCTGAATCCGAGGTTAGCCACTAGGATAAGGTACCCTCGAAGGCACAGCTATTTAACCAATTGGCATTCATCCAGGTTGTTAAATAAGCAAACAGGGGACATAACTTTGGCAACATTTCGAGGTTTTCAGTGGACATGACAAAGAGAAAAACGTTGATAATTTCGCCAAGTTGTGAAGGGTTGTATGCACCTTTGTGAAGGTTGGAAAAAAATCTTTGCGACTTTTCACACCACCAGAGGAGCTGCAACCAGCATCTAGAGTTGAAATCTCACTGCCATAAAAAACAGAATACAGTCACACGTCACACGATTGTGATTGGCAGTATATCAGTGAACAGTGATACAGCATATGCAGTGGCGGCTTGCAGAGGGAGTGCTGTGAGGCAGTGAGGCAGGGCAGGGAGGCGCAAGCTGGGTGGGTAGTGGAGTCCAACATACAACGACCAGGAGTTAAGAAAGTAAATAAATAAATAAAACTATTTATTTTGTGCTCGCTGCAACGCCGAGTTAGCGACACAGCGTGCGCACAGTAAATAGTTGTATTAATTTATTTACTTACTTTACTCCTGGCCGTCGTATGTCCGACTCCACTACCCTGTACTCTGCCCCTCCACTGCCCCCCCCCCCACCGCCCCTGAAATCCCTAAGGTAGCTTGCATGAATATTAGAAGATAAGAAGGCCAAAAGGCCATTTCAGAATACATAACCTCCTTTATTTTATTACTCAATGGGTGTGGTCACACATCTATTCGTCTGCTTATGTAATTTAGCAGTCCACTGTCAATTAAAAAGACCACAAATCCCTATGGAAGCATTCGTGATTACGTTGTATTTATTTTTATGTGAATTCTTGACAATACCATGATGGTGGCTCATCACTATTTTTAGTATTATCTTCACATGCCGAAGCCTTTCATGATCCAAACTACATACGTCTGAACGTAATGTACACAACCTGTCAAACCTGAGCATGATGATAAAGTACATTTGATCTTCAGGAAAAGTGCTTAAGGAGTTGCGTTATATTTATTGCAAGAATACAAAATATTGAACACCAAGACACTTACTATATCCATTACCTTCCTGAGTCTTTAAATATGTATCTGAATTTTAGTGGCTGTAATTCATTCAGCTTACAGCTAGATCCCTTTCAAATTGTCCCATTTTCTTGCCGATGAATAGTTCATAAGGTCAATATATTTCCATTTGCATGTATTCTAATTGTGTTGTTCTCCACTTTTGTTGGCAAATTGAAACGCTCAGAATATCTGAAAAATATAGCATGGCTTTCGGGAACATCAGATTCAATTACACTATGAGCTGGGACAAGAAAATAGCGTGTGGGTAACCCATAATGTATTCTATGGATATTGTTAGGCCTACACAGCAGTTATTATTGACAGCACCGGATATC
This sequence comes from Lissotriton helveticus, assembly GCF_964261635.1. NCBI lineage: Eukaryota > Metazoa > Chordata > Amphibia > Caudata > Salamandridae > Lissotriton > Lissotriton helveticus. The sequence goes on from NC_136059.1 coordinate 917,426,640, forward strand.
ATAGCATTGCCGCTCAGGAATTTTAAGAAACAACGTAAATATTACTATATCATTCGCTGATTTGATTCACCTCTTTAAAGCAAGAAAGGTAAGACTTCACCACCAAAAACATTTGCCCACGAAATGCCTTTTGATGACGTTCTTGACATTTGCAAAATGACGCCCTTTAAAAGCATTGAAAGGACTAGAGCCGTTTTATTTCAACTTAATTTGAAATCTCGTGTGGAAAATTAATTATTGCAGCTCTCATTTGCCATCTTGCTTATTGCCTGATTTACTAATCATTGCTCAATTGTTTGCTGCGTGTTCACATCATTAGAAATAGATGTCGAAAATGCAGAATTCTAACGCTGAGTTGTGTTAGGAGTGCTAGGTTGGGTTAAAGTAGCTTCGCTTTGGGTAGGTCTGGCTATTGATTGTTAAATTATATATTTCTTTTAGATCATGCATGGACCTAAAGCTTGACGGCATCATGGGCAATCTTAGATGAAGTCTAGCAGATAGGCAGGTACATCAGACTTGTTCACTTTTTAAATGACAAGTTGTTCCAGTCATACTATTCTATGGTGGTTGGCAGTTCCATGGAGCAGACGCTGTCAAATTCACAATTTTTCTTCTGATTTTTCTGCAGGAGGCAATAAATTCAATTCCATGATTTTAATGATTTTGAGCCAAAGGGAGACTCTTGAGAATGGGTGAACAAATAGTATGCATATATGCTTTTCGAATCTGTGTGCAGACTGCGGCTCATTAACAAAGTATGTGCTGTTTACAGTTCATATGTAAACTCAGTATGTACCAGATGTGGTGATAATAGGTGTTCGTGAAGTCATAATTTTTTTTTCTCACAGCTTCTTGTAATTCTTGCAAACACTACAATGACTGTCCCATAGGTCCCACACAACTCTACATGTGGATATTCTGGTGGAAATCACAACTTTCGCATGTTACGTTGCTTTAGATGGCCGGGTGCATCCAGCTAAAAAAAATTATAGGAACATTGTTTTAATGCTACCTTAAAAGAAAATTGCAGATTATTTTCAGGGCCAGCTAGCACTCGTGGGGAAATATTGTTGGTTTGGGATTAAACAATTTGTCTGTGCTTAACTCCTTCGCTGCTATGCCTTCCCCTCTCCAATGCTAAGCCTTTTTTGGCTATTTGGGGTAGATCGCACTTAGGCCCCTGTAATGTTTTTTCCACGTAAGGTACCCATGCCAAATTTGAGTCCTTTTCTACCAACATCTTGAGGATTTCAAAGGAACCCAGGGTTTGTTGATTCTTCTGGAGGGGAGTGTTGAAATCGGCCAAAATACAGCTAATTTAGGTTTTGTTTTGGGAAAATGGGAAAAAAGTGCTGCAGGTAAAAAGCACCTGGAAAGGTATCAACAAAGGGATTGTGGTACTACAATCATCATTGGCCTAGCTTTCAGGAACAGTCAGACTTTTTGTGAGAAAACCAACATTTTCTGCACAGTTTTGGCATTGTACTGGGACATAAACAATTTTTCCTATTTTATATGCTTTCAACCTCCTTCGGGTTAGTGGTAGAAATGGGGTTGAAAGCAATAATGGATCCCATAAAACTATACATTTCTTAAAAGTAGACACAATTCTGAATTCAGCAAGGGGTCATTTGTGTAGATCCTTCAAGGTGTTTCTATCGAAACAAAAAATTGAAATAAACAAATATTGAAATTGAGTTGAAAAAAACAGCCATTTGGGCCAATGTTTTCACCTGAAACTTCTGCTAAGTATGGCGTATTTTTAAAAGCAATATACTGTTATGTCTGCTGGACAGTTCTGGTTGGGGAATATATAAGACTCGTAGGTCCAGCAAGATCCCAAGGTACCCAAAGCCAAAAACTGAGCTGCATCTTGAAATGGTTTTTCATTCTTTACCGGGTATATAGCAATTCATTTGGTTAAAATTTAAAGAGTGGAAAATAGGTACTGAGGAAACCTATATATTTATAAAATGATAACAAAATATAGAGTTTAGAAGCAATGACTATCTGCACATCTCCAAAATTGTGGGTACCCATACAAGCATGTGAATTAGAGGACATTTTTAAAAATGACTTCTTTTTCACACGTTATCTTACATTTGGAAGGGAGAAATGCAAAGAAATTCAATAGGTAATAAAACGTACTCTACCATTTTGTGCTTCCCTAAGTCTCCCGATAAAAATGGTGCCTCACTTGTGTGGGTAGGCCTAGTGCCTGCGACAGGAAATGGCCCAACAAGCAACATGAACACCATATTTTTCCAGTGAAAACTGACCCTTTTTTCCAATGGCTTAGCTGTGGATTTTGGACCTCAGATCAGCCAACACCTAAGGAAACCTAGCAAATCTATACATTTTTTAAAACTAGACATCTAGGGAAATCCAGGATGGGGTGACTTGTGTGGCTATCACCTGGTTTTGTTACCCAGAATTCCTTGCAAATCCCAAACTTTGTAAAGAAAACAAAAACATTTTCCTCATATTTCTGTGATGGAAAGTTCTGGAATCTGTGTGGATCCACAAACTTCTACCCAACCAGCATTCTCCCAGTTTCCCGATAGAAATGGCACCTCACTTGTGTGGATGGGCCTAGTGCTCGTGACATGAAACGGCCCAAAACACAACATGAACAAATCACATTATTCGGAAACACGAACAGATGGCTTCCGTTCCATGAGACGCTCGTAAACCGGTTTTGGCTCTGTATCGGGGATACTCGACAAGACCGCGTTGTGGACAGCACAGAAAGTTTTTTAACCGATATACATAGACGTCCTTAACATTGGGCTATGGGCATCCACTTTCATCATTCCGACTAACTGTTCTCTTGCATCTACAACGTAGTCGCGCTCGATGTTTACCCAGAGTGTCACATGTTAATCAGACACTTTTAAATACTTCATTTACCGATGAGGCCTCTGCATTCCTTGAATCAGATTTATCTTTAGTATGCAGACAGACAGATTATCGTGCTGTCTTGAACAACCGAGTGAATATATACATGGATGACATTCCTGTCCTATAAAGAGGTTTCAAACTATAAATGTACATGGCATCCTGATGAAGGCTTCAGCCGAAACGCGCGTAGGAAATATTGTATTTGTAAAAAAAGCCAAAAAGCCATGCATATAAACAATCTTTTTTGATTTTTTACAATAAGTTGCAATTTGCACATGAATTGCAGAAATGTCTAATGCACTGTAAAGAACAATTAAGATAATACACTACACTATCCTCTGAAATATAATTTCAAAGAAATATCAATTGTATATCATCGCAGATATAGGAAGCTGTAAGTTGAAATGTATTATTGCTTTCTTTCTTTTTTCTTTTTTCTTCTTTTTGTAAATAGTCTTATCATGACTAATATATAAAATAATAATAAATAAATAATCATATATTTTTGCAACAATTGGTACATGTATGTTACTTTGTGTATGCACCTTAGGTCCGTTAAGAAAATCCTTTTGTTCCTAAATTGTTTACTTTCAAGCAAATCACATTATTTCACAGAAAACAGACCCTTTTTTTGCAATGTGCCTTGCGGTGGATTAAGGACCATAGCTCTGCCAGCACCTAAGGAAAACCTTTCAAACCTATAGATTTCTGAAAACAAAACATATAGGGGAATGCAGGGTGGGGAGACTTGTGTGGCTCTCACCAAGTACTGTTACCCAGTATTCCTTGCAAACCTCAAACTTTGATAAAAAAACAAATTTTCCTCATATTTCTGTGATGGAAAGTTCTGAAATCTGCATGGCTCCACTAACTTCCACCCGCCCAGCATTCTCCCAAGTCTCCTGATAAAAATGGTACCTCACTTGTGTGGGTAGGCCTAGTGCCCGTAAAGGAAACGCCCAAAACGCAACGTGGACACATCACAGTTTTCTACGGAAACTGACCCTTTATTTCAATGTGCCCAGCTGTGGATTTGGGCTCTAGCTCAACCGGCACCTAGGGAAAGCTTGCAACCCTATACATTTTTTAAAACTAGACATCCAGGGGAATCTAGGATAGGGAGACTTGTGTGGCTCGCACCAGGTTATGTTAGCCAGAATCCCTTGCAAATCCCAAACTCTGTAAAAAACAAACACTTTTGCCTCACATTTCTGTGATGGAAAGTTCTGTAATATGCAGGGAGCCACAAACTTCCACCCGCCCAACATTCACCCAAGTCTCCAGATAACAATGGTACCCCGCTTGCGTGGGTAGGCCTAGTAGTTGCAACAGGAAATGGCCCAAAACACGACATGGAAACATCACATTTTTCCAGTGAAAACTGACCCTTTTTTCGCAATGCGCCTAGCTGTGGATTTTGGACCCTATCTCTGCTGCGACCTACGGAAACCTAGGAATTCTATACATTTTTGAAAACCAGACATCCAGGGGAATCCAGGATGAGATGACTCGTATGGCTCTCACCAGGTTATTTTACCCAGAATACCTTGAAATCCTCAAACTTTGTAAAACAAAGTACATTATCCTCATATGTCTGTAATCAAAAGTTCTGGAATCTGAGTGGATCCACAAACTTCCACTCATACAGATTTAGCCCAAGTCTCACAATAAAGATGGTGCCTCACTTGTGTGGGTAGGCCTAGTGTATAGGAAAATAGGAAATGGCCCAAAATGCACTGTGGAGAATCCAAAATAATGATAATAATAAGACCTAGCTTTTCGACGTAGTCACATGTGTTTTTGGTCCCGCTGTAGGCGGCCATCGCGGGAAACCTACAAATCCCAGACATTTCTGAAAACTAGACACACAGGGAGTCCAGGGAGGTGTGACTTGCCTGGATCCACTAACAGTTTCCTACCCAGAATCCCATGAAAACTTCAAATTTAGCTGGAAAAACTAAAACTTGTGGGATCACTGAGCTGACACACATTTTCAACCACCCAATATTCCCTCATGTCTCCAGACATGAGGGACACATACCCATGACAGGCAAGGGCCCAAAACTTATTGTGGCGACATCAAAATTATCTATCACAAAACCACCTGGTTTTGCAAGGGGGCGCCTGAGTTTCTGGTCCTGGGCTTAGCGGCCATCAAGGGAAACCTACCAGACCCATACATTTCTGAAAACTATACACCCAGGGGAGTACAGGGGGTGTGGCTTGTGTAGATCCCTCACATTTTCCTACCCAGAAAACATAAAATTTAGCTAAAAAATCAAATTTTTCCTCAAATTTCTGCTTGGGATCACTGCACCGGCACTAATAAAAATGATACATCACTCACCAGTTGGGCGTTCCACTAGAGAGGGGTATCACTGGAAAGGGAACATTCTCTCCTTTCCAATGATACCTCTCCTGTGTGTTTCCGTGCTCAGGGGCTGAGATAGCCCCACGAGCACCGAAGCATTGAAACAAGCCGATAACCTCATTTCCGTTTCAATGCAATGATGTCAGCATGCCATGCGAACAAACCTCATCACATTGAAACAAAAAAAATGCCTCTGGAGGTTGGGGATGCTCTTCCCCACATCCTGAGGCAAAGGAAATTCCTCTCAGCAGAGGAATTTAGTGCATGTGTGCTCATGGCAGCAGGTTCCTTCATGAGTAAACGAGCACTGGTGCAAATGACAGAATCATTCCGTCATGAGCACCGAAGGGTGGAAATGTAGGATGTGCTTAAATGTAGGAGAAGCAGGAAATGCAAGAAGCCAAAGTATGGGTCGTTTAATAATAGAGAAACATGCCTAATAAAAACGTTCTATTTTGCGACTTTAGAGGGCATAGAACAGGCACATGTATCAGTTGTTTCTCTGTTGTATTACGTGCCTGTTTTGGTTTCCCCTCAACGAGGTCTTGAAGCTTCTTCCAAGCATGGGTGAAGTTGAACATGGTATAGACACTGGTAGGGGCCTTCCAAGCTCGCATTACATTTTGGTATGCACTGCTCCATTGCAGAGAGAGATCACCTTATACACCATCATAGTCTCTACAGGGGAACTCTCGAACCTCCATTGGAGAAGGAAAGTGACTTTCCATTTCCAGGCAGAAATTGATTTTTTATGCGGCACCTCATGAGCATTTTTGTCCATGATCAAACAGCTTTGGGCTATTGTTCAAAAAAAGTCTCATAATAGCAAGGTGAAAATATTGCACAAATTATGGAATATCCAATCCGCATTGCATTGCCACCACCTTTTTATTTGCAGTGTGTCTTAAACAAGGGTTCACATAAGGATTTGGAGGCCCATCATTAATAATGAAGAAATAGATATAAAATGCACATTATAATCCCACATGTATTTTTTGGAGATATGTTGATTCAGATCAAACAATATGATGAAAAGCCCAGAGAAATACTTAGGGTCTTGAACTGTATCCATTGCTTAATACAGAACCATAGAATATCGCTATATTTGCGACAACTCCATTTAAAACTGCCAGTCAATTATTATGAATTTAGATATTCAAGCAATGATTCTCAATACTTGAAATCAGTTTTCCTGGACATTAAAGAGTTACGCTATGATCAACATGAACATCAGCTGAACTTGCACATTGACCCACACATCTTATCATAACGGTCAGAGTACATGTAAGAGAGTGAATTATTCATTGGGGGGGATATTAGTCTACCAGAAGTAATAGGGTCACTAACATGTTAGATCCAGGCAAATGTTTCAATAATTTAAACCTGAGCTCAACCCCTGGTAGTTATGGAACGGAGTGGACAGATTTAATTTAAAGAAAATGAGTAAAGCATTTAGAAGTACCAAAACAGTAAAAACAGAGTAAACTTTAAGTAACAAAATGGCAACTAAATGACCAAAAGCCAATAAGAGAAACCAGAGATATAAATTATAAAAGGTTTCGGATAAAAAGCATAAAGAAAAAATAAAGTGCCAAAAGTTGGTACTGTTAGCATGTGACCACGGTATAGGCTCGATTTCAGACTGATTGAAATGGGGTGCAGATCAATAGACCAAACAGGTTTGTCAAAGTCACAGGTTTTATCTGAAATGCAAAAAGAAATCCTTCAGCAGATAAGGTTGCAGATTGTGTCCAAATAAATCCTTTTGAATCCTGATAGCTGATAGGCAAAGTCCAGATAAAGCCTTTAGTTTTGCAAAAAACTCTTTAAAGAGGGAGAAATTTAAATTGTGCACCAAGGGATTTCCTTTTGTCAGTTGTATACTTTTTGCAACTATCCCACAGTCAAGAATTATTTGTTCAGACTTACGGCCTGATTTAGATCCCGGCGGTCATCTCACGTCCCTCTGTGGCAATGGTTTCAAGTACTCCATCAAGTTGATGGAGTCCATCCTGCCAAATTTAGATTTGTGCAGGCTCTGCTGGTCTGTCGCCATCAGTAGACCTCCCTGAACTTCCTAAATAGCAATTAGAAGGTGGGCCCACCATGGAGGAATTATGTAAGGCACAGAAAGATTGCCCAAGCCTTGAGGGCATGAGGTGGCATGCTGAAGACCAGGCAGCTGGGTATACCGCTAGTGATCATTTCAGTTATTGGGAGATTAATCTCTTGTATAGTGCGCCTAAAGTACCTATGCATGGGGCAACACATGTGTTGATGATCCCTCATTGCTAGATGCCCCTGCAGTACAACTGTGGCAAGACTAGAACTTTGCCAGGCTTTTCTCCCACTTCTATTGGCTCCAGATGAAGATATCCTCAGGTACATTCTGCAGCATATGACTTACCTCCCAAGCCAGTGGGAAAACAGGGGAAAATCTAACGGCTCCTCAAATCTCTTTCTTGTCATTGCCCCCCCCCCCCTTTGAAAGTATGTTGAAAGTATGGGCATCAACATTTTTGGACCCTTGGTGCAAAACCGCCCTAAGCAACAGGTTTACTTTGGTTTTAGTGGACCATGCCACTAAGTATCCAGATGCAACACCTCTGAGGACAGTGACTGCACCTGTGCACCTGCAATGGCTAATGCCTTGATGGGGATTTTTACCCAAGCAGGGTTCCTCAAGGAAATGGTATCTGACAGGAGCACCAACTTCATATCTGCCTACATGAAGTCCATGTGGGAAGAGTGTGGAGTAACTTACAAGTTCTCCACAGCATATTAAACAAAAATAAGTGGGCTCGTTGAAAGATTCAACAAGACCCTAAAAGGCATGATTATGGGCCTAATTGAGCCCATGAGGCTGAAGTGAGACATCCTCTTACCATGACTTCTCTGTGCCCAGAGGGAGGTACCACAGAAGAGAGCTGGGTCTAGATATTTCAGTTCCCCAACTGCCGCCTTGTTGGGGGACCTCTCAGTCTGGATTTCAGCTGTACTGAATATTTTGTTTGTGTTATCTAGAGTCCATTTATGTTTGAAATAGATGAATGTGTTGGGAGTTTTTCTTGAAATATTTTTTTAGAAAGTGTATAATGTGTTACCTCTGCACAAAATGTATTATTTTCAGTCATTGTATTTTAGACTGATAAATCATATTGGATGTAAAGTTTGTATAACTTGCTATTTGTTGGCAGCAGGTGGTAATCCCCTGTCTCTGGCAGCTTCCGATGCAACTTGCAATAACATTTTATTTTTTCACACATTGTATTAACAGAAACATCACACCTGGTTAAACCGGGTACAGATTAATCATAACACTTAATTGTATGGAGCAGATTAATCACTGAAATTTGAAATATGCTCCACACTATTCGTAATGAGTGTTTTCCATAAGTGTTTGTGTTGATTAGTTTTTCCATGGGACTCAACATGAAGAGGCAGATGCTTTCTGAATGGAGACATAGGTAAAGGCCCCAAGCTTATTTGTTTGCCGCCATAACCCCTTGCGTGCTGCTGTTGGCTGACGGCAGCACTACCTCCCTAGTGCTGCCGTCAAACAACGGCCGACGCAGCCCCGCCCACTCTTCAAAACGCCCGCACCGCAGCTGGAAAAACCGCAGCGGTTAAGGCGTTAAAGATAACTGAATTATGAAAATTAATTTTCCACTATTATTGATTCCCTTCGCAGTTGTAGCAATTCCCGTTTCTACCAGGTGGTGATCTTCAGCAGACAAATCACCGTAGCCAGCTGCAGGTTTCACCCATCATTCTAAATAAGATGTTAGCCACTAGGTTAAGTTATCCTCGAAGGCACAGCTATTCAAAACAATTGGCATTCGTCCAGGGTGTTAGCTAAGCAGACAGGTGACATAAATTGTGTCAAAATATCGAGATTTCCAGTGGATATGACAAAGAGAAAAACATTTATAATTTCGCCAAGTTGTGAAGTATTCCATGCACATTTGTGAAGGTTGAAAACAAATCTTTGCAACTTTGCACATGACCAGAGGTGCTGCAACCAGCATCTAGAGTTGAAATCTGCCTGCCATTAAAAACAGAAGGCTGTCACACGTCACATGATTGTGTTTGGCAATATAACAGTGAACAGTTATTACAGCATATGATTAAGGGACACTAATCAAACTCAAGTTATGTGATACAGCCTGTGAAGTACCTAAGCCAGCTTGCATGAATGTCAGAAGATAAGAAGGCCAAAAGGCCATTTCAGAATAATACCTGATTTATTTTATTACTCGGTGGGTGTGGCCACACTTATCTATTCCTCTGCTTATGTAATTTAGCAGTTCAATGTCCATTAAAAAGACCACACATCCCTATGGAAGCATTCATGATACTTTGTTTACATTTTTATGTGAATCCTCGATAATAACAATAAAAAAAGTCTTTCCTTGGAATCAACTCTCAACCAATGAGCCACATTCAACTATACTTACTGGTCAACACTTTCATCAATGTATACTTTCGAAAAACCCGCATATAATTATAAAAATCACAAATTAGTATAAAAACACATACATTTATTGAATGTATAGCAACACTGATCACTAATACAATTGTTTAAAAAACAGCAAACACTGTCCGAACGTCATTGAAACAATTCATATAATAAATCAATCAAAAAAAGAGACAAGTGACATATTAAACATCATCATCAAAAAATGAATTCGATTGAATCTATATTGCAGTCATATCATATAGAAACATTTCTGACTCAATAGTTCCTCGAATTTAACACCAAAGGAGTGTTGATGCATTTTGGTGTGCAAACAGATATCCCACCACCTTTATCAGGACTTTTCACAATAATTGTCTCTTTATGAGGAATAGCACATAATCATGTGTGCCTGTGTTAAAATAAAATACACACATCAAATATAATGTGTACAATATTTTTCTCTATCCACCCAGAAATTACAAACAAAAATAGTACTGTCACAGTGCTACAATATTACTAAACTACTTACAAAATCCATACCAACATTGCATAATATTTTAAATGACAGTAGTGTTATCGAAACAAAGTTTTTTTCCCCAATCATTCCATACCACTAAAATAAAAAGAAATACAGACAATGAGTTTTGTAACAATCAACCATTTAAGATAGATATTCAATTGGCCTACTCCTAGTACCTGGATCTGAATATATCTCTTAACTTATTATCGTCAGACCTCTAGGTACCTAAATCTCTTCTTGTGTTCTTAATTAAACATCTAACACTAAATATAATAAACAAAGTATATATCGGCAAACCTTAAAAAATTAATGCAAAAGTGCAGAGCTTAGTATCTGTGTGGTTTCCACTCTGGGCTCTACCGAATGGAGGTTGTGCTATCTAAATAGGAACTATACCCACGTTGAACCAAATCGGGCATATTATATGTAATGCTAAGCTTGTTACTAATATCGTTCAATTACCCCACCTGATCCAGTTTGATTGCGTGCTAACGGCTACGTCACGATTCATTGAGGAAGGAGTCCGTGCTGAGCAACATCGGAACCTATCATCGAAATGATAAGGTGTATGGAAGCCTTATGTAAAATATAGATCAAAGGAGAAATGATGGTAACAGTGAGACATCCTCAGTGGGCCAATGCTCCTCGACGGGCAGTGAATCTGAAACATAAATGCGTGATCTCAGGGGGGGGCCACCAAAAACAAACCATCCCCAGGTGAGGAAATGAATTTTTTATGCGAAGAAAGGCTGGCAATTCTCAGACCCAGAGGTCCACGGAACACAACCACAAGTGGACAAACTACAAACGGGGTCAGAGACGCAAAGAAAACAGAAAACACCGGAAGCAGCTACAAAAAGAAAACGAGGGGCTACTGGAGGAAAAGATAAATCAAACAGTTGTCAACTTATCTTCGGTCATTCTAACTGCAGAGCAAACTAAAACTTTGAGCCTAGGCTTATCATAGTGTCCGACCCATAACTTTGATTATGCTAATGTCCGGATGGACATTTACAAAGGGATTCGTAAACTGAAATTAAAGAAATTCCACACGTTAAGGAAAGTACAAAACAGTTAAGGTAATTCCACACAGGAGATTATGTCACCTAGTCAGTTATCTGAAACCATAACTGATGCAAAGCTCATCAATGAATTGGAGGAACTTTGGAATGAGACATCTAACCTAGGCATGATGGAAATGCAATCATCCACTGCAGTTACATCTGAAGTGGCCATCAAGACTGTTGGGTTAACTAACTTTAAACCTAAATCCACTTTCACGCCCATTGTAGTACATGATTCAATTGATACATTCCACGATGTTGTGACGAATAAAATAAAAAAATTGAACAAAAAGATAAACATGACAAAAAAACATTATCGTATTCAAGACACTAAATTTCACCAGCTTATGACTAAACTCAAAACTAACAAAGAAATTGTTATACGGAACCGCGACAAAGGTGGCAATATTGTTTCATGGTCACAGCAGGACTAGAAGGCATAGGCATTCAGCCAGCTAAATGACAGAAGTTACTATATACGCAAAAAACATAACCAGCTTGAAAGCAACATATTAGACCTACTATAACAAACTGTCTACGTGGCGCCAGAAGAATCTCATTAGCGACGAGGAATATAAATATTTAAGAAAAGACAATCCTACAGTTCCATCCATATATTTTATTCCAAAAATTCACAGAGACGCTAAGAAACCTCCAGGTCGCCCAATCATCACTGCTCGTGATAGCCTACCAGAGAATACTTCTGTGTATGTGAATTTTTTTTTTACAGGGATTTGTAAAAGCGCTACCGTCATATGTGTGAGATACTAGTGACTTTATCAACAAAATGAAAGACATCCCATGGGGTCCAGATTTGTTACTTATCGCACTTGACGTATCAGTGCTATACACAAGTATCCTACATGATGATGGCATTAAGGCCATACAATTCTACCTGGCTCTAAGATCCACAGTACATCGGTCACATAGTGAAATGTTGTTTGCTATGATTAACGTTTGCCTGCAAAACAATATGTTCATGTTTAATAACCTGCTATTGCAACAGATCCAAGGAGTTGCAATGGGGGCTAGCTTCTCCCCCAGTTACGCCTGCCTCCACATGGGCAGGTGGGAGGAACTGGTCCTCAGGGTGCAATATGCTGAAATAATGGAGAACAAGGTTAAAGTCTGGCTCTGTTTTATAGATGATTTGTTTATAGTCTGGCAAGGAACAAAAGATGAGGCTGAACAATTTGTCATCAAAATTAATCAAAACTCCTTGAACCTTAGATTTACTGCTACCATCAGTGAGACCATGGTTAATTTTTTGGATTCTCAGGTTTTCTTTAAGAACAATAAATTAGAAACCAGGCTCTATCGCAAAGAAACAGCGGGAAACTCTATTTTACACGCTATGAGTGCCCACCCACGCCACCTGGTTAACCGCATTCCTTACGGTGAAATGCTCAGGTTGAAGTGTATTTGTAGTACTGATAGTGAACTCACAGCAGCCCAAGAACAGAGTAGACAGCGATTTCTGAATATAGGTTATTAACCAAAAACTTTGGAACAAGCTATCACCAACACCAGATCGCTTGATCGTGACCAATTACTTGATGCCAAAAGACATGTAGAACCCACTTCTAGTGTCAATTCAGGTCGTGAAACAACTAATATACCAGAGTTATGCCTGATAATTGGTTACAGTAGTCAGCATAAAGAAATTAATAAAATAGTGCAAACTAGCTGGCCGCTGGTGCTTAATGACCCGGTAATTGGACCCCTGCTACCGCAGAGGGTGTCCTTTACACATAGTCGTGCACCATCCATGAGGGATTGTTTGGTCACTACAAACCCAGAAATTATTGAAAATACCTCGTGGCTAAAGACACACAAAGGATTCATACGCTGTAAAACATGTAAAGCATGTACACACAGAGTTAATATTACATCTTACACAACTCCGTTCAGTCCAAGGCCATATAAAATAACCAAATTACTAACCTGCAAGACTGAGTATACCGTTTATGTTCTTTCATGTCCATGTGGCCTTCACAACATTGGTAGCACTAAACTTCAGGCCCATAAAAGAGTCCTTCAACATCTCCGTGCCATAACCAATGCAGACAACACTTACTCAGTAGCGAGGCACTTTAAGGAATTCCATCAATCCAATAACAAGAGCCTCAGCTACTTTCTGATCGATGCTATTCCACCGAGCAGAAGGGGCGGAGACCATGAGGGTAAACTCAGAAAGCTGGAGATGAGGTATATCTTACAATTAGATACCAAACATCCAAATGGACTAAACATTACGGAGGATTTATATACATGTGTCTAACCTTCAGTTTTAGAACCCAGTTGTCCACCTTTTAAACTTTTCAACTCCCTCCAACCCTTATATATCAGTCATACTAGTCCCTTTGCCAGTGATCTTATTCCTATACAATTGGGAAATATTATGTTATGTGTTTCAATTGAGCTATTTGCACATAAACAGATCGGGCATGTGTAAGCCATTTTGGGATTATTTTTTAGAGATCATATATATATATATATATGTATTACCATTTTAATATTTAATATTTATATATTTATGTATGGAGTATGCAATATCTGAAGTACTTAAGTACTATACATGTCCAACTGGTTTTATGAGGTGCTTTAGCAAATGATTCATAGACAGGGGCAAATATTGGGGGGATGTTGATAAGGAATTTGGTGTATCATATTTATCTCTATGTTCAAAAGGGATTTATACTGTTTTTGTTACACATTAGGAAGGGAGGATCTGCTACTGTATTTTAACAACATAAGAACATAGCCACACAGGTGCAAAATCCAGAGCATGAGTGTATATATTTGACAATATAGGAACATGAATCATATATTCAATGTGGAGCTATATGATATATGTGTTGTCAGCAGAAGCTGAATTTTTTAGAAATCTTGAATAATCAATTTGCACTTTAGCACAGAATTTGCACTTTTGCACTATGCTTTTTAATCCACATAAATCAAAAAATATATATATTTTTTTTAGAGTATCTCATTAGGTCATCGCCTATAAATCTGAGAATGAAAATTGTTGGAGACTGTTTCCATAGTTACACTATTACAGTGAGAATTTTATATGTTATTTAACATTATCATCAGCCTCATGGAAATGTATTGTACATGCATAGCGCACGGTTGTGCTAAAGGCGATGAGTATGTTTTTAGCTCTATTAATGGGCGGAACACGTGGCTGCGATGTAAATTATGCACTGTCACTTTATATAGCACTCTTTGAGCAACACCCATTGTCGAGTGAGCAAGCGGCTGTGGCTGCAAAACGCGTCTTGGCATAAGGGAATAAAACATCCTTGAAGCACTTACTTTGGGTCCGTGTCCGGATTGCACCAAGCGGCGCTTATTACACAGGCAGCGCAAGTCGAACTTTTGAGTTGTTTTATATATATATATATATATATATCCCAGATGGTTCCGTTCTCCTCTCACTTTAGGCGCTACTGGCAAGTGCGTTGCTTCGCGCGGTAGAACCAAACCGCAACATATTATATCTCTGCTTGAGCCCAGGACCTCCCGCGCTCCAGCCAAAAGAAGCCGCAACTCCAGTCCAAGTTTTTTAAAGAAACTGATAGATTTATTGGTTAAATCAATACAGCATACTTCACAGCGTAAAACCAACGCGTTTCGTGAGCTCCCTACTCACTTGATCACGGTTGTTACAAACACTGTTTGCTGAGAACAATTTAAAATGGGAGACCCTCCTACCATCGGTCACATGATTCCAGCCTTAGGTTTTCTTTCACACTATGGCCTTCTGGGACTTGTAGTATTTACATTAAAAAAGTTGTTTCGTGTTATTTTCACAAAAGAACAAATTGTGCATCACTTTTTTCACTATTGGTTGTCAATTCTAAAACACTAATTTTATGACATTTACCAACAAGATTTCTCATGTACTGGAAAAACTTAAATGTAATTTAAGGCAATTGAAATTAGAAACAATTTTTCAAAAACTTCTAAAGGCCCTCTGGTGGGCTGACTTAAATATGTAATATCTTTAAGACTCACATATGGTTAATTATTCCTTGCAATTGGAAAGATAGTTGGTGTCTCCAGTACTTTGTAATAAAGAATTATTATTTCAACATATAATTTCTCATGGTATTCAAACAATCACTTATTTTTTTGGGTCTAAATACATTTGACCTGTTTGAGGCCCTCAAGTGGGCTGATTTATGTGAGAGTTTTTGATAGTAACACAAAATTAGGTACATTAAGAATTTGGCCCAGAATTCGGTTTACATGTATATTATGCCGTGGTTACAAGGAGGGGAAAAATCCATTATGGAGCATGTCAAGAGAGGCTTTCATTATTCTTAAATATGTACATAAAGTTCTTCGGACTGGTTCAGACCATACGGGGTCATCGTTCGAAAGTTCAAGATGTGGCGTGATTCTTTTTGGCGTAGCAATTTTTCTCGATGTCCACCCCTTTCCGTTGGGGCCAATGTTTCCAATCCCAGAAATTTTAGAAGTCGCCAATTGCCATTGTGATTTGTCTCCATATGTTTGGCCACAGCATTGCCTCTGTCCTTGTTGGTTGTGGCTCTAGTATGTTCCAAGATGCGCTTCTTTAGCTCACAAATTGTACTTCCTATATAGCGCAGCTTACACGGACATTCAATCAGGTAGACTGTATACTGGGTTTTACAAGTGATTAGTTCTTTAATTTTCCAAATTTTTCCATTAGTCATCTCAATTTGTTTCGTTGGTTTTGCTATCTCACAAACTTTACAGTTATAGCATTTGTTGAATCCAACAGTTTTGAGCCAAATTGTTTTTTCCGGTTTCATAAAGTGACTATGAATCAGTTGGTCCTTCAGATTTTTTGTTCTGCGGTATGTAACCACTGGGTGGTCTCCCATTTTCTGACCAATTGTTGGATCTAATTTCAACAACTTCCAGTTTTTTCTGAGAATCTGGACAACTTCTTTTGCTTCTTTGCTATAATCCAGTATCAGTCTTATAGGTTCTTCTGTTTCTTTTGCTTTGATTTGTGGTTTCAAACATTCTGTTCTTGGTTTTTCGTTAGCTCTTTCCCAACATTTTTTTGTCAGATTCTTTCCATATTTCCTCTTTCGGAATCTCTCCATTGTGATTGCACTGTGCTTCTCCCATTCTGTTTTTTCGCTACAGATGCGTTTCACACGGAGAAATTCACCATATGGTATGCTTGATATTAAAGCAGGCTGATGGAAGCTGGTGGCTTCCAATGTTGAGTTTGTGGCTGTTTTCACAGGAAGAAAACAAGAACAGAATGTTTGAAACCACAAATCAAAGCAAAAGAAACAGAAGAACCTATAAGACTGATACTGGATTATAGCAAAGAAGCAAAAGAAGTTGTCCAGATTCTCAGAAAAAACTGGAAGTTGTTGAAATTAGATCCAACAATTGGTCAGAAAATGGGAGACCACCCAGTGGTTACATACCGCAGAACAAAAAATCTGAAGGACCAACTGATTCATAGTCACTTTATGAAACCGGAAAAAACAATTTGGCTCAAAACTGTTGGATTCAACAAATGCTATAACTGTAAAGTTTGTGAGATAGCAAAACCAACGAAACAAATTGAGATGACTAATGGAAAAATTTGGAAAATTAAAGAACTAATCACTTGTAAAACCCAGTATACAGTCTACCTGATTGAATGTCCGTGTAAGCTGCGCTATATAGGAAGTACAATTTGTGAGCTAAAGAAGCGCATCTTGGAACATACTAGAGCCACAACCAACAAGGACAGAGGCAATGCTGTGGCCAAACATATGGAGACAAATCACAATGGCAATTGGCGACTTCTAAAATTTCTGGGATTGGAAACATTGGCCCCAACGGAAAGGGGTGGACATCGAGAAAAATTGCTACGCCAAAAAGAATCACGCCACATCTTGAACTTTCGAACGATGACCCCGTATGGTCTGAACCAGTCCGAAGAACTTTATGTACATATTTAAGAATAATGAAAGCCTCTCTTGACATGCTCCATAATGGATTTTTCCCCTCCTTGTAACCACGGCATAATATACATGTAAACCGAATTCTGGGCCAAATTCTTAATGTACCTAATTTTGTGTTACTATCAAAAACTCTCACATAAATCAGCCCACTTGAGGGCCTCAAACAGGTCAAATGTATTTAGACCCAAAAAAATAAGTGATTGTTTGAATACCATGAGAAATTATATGTTGAAATAATAATTCTTTATTACAAAGTACTGGAGACACCAACTATCTTTCCAATTGCAAGGAATAATTAACCATATGTGAGTCTTAAAGATATTACATATTTAAGTCAGCCCACCAGAGGGCCTTTAGAAGTTTTTGAAAAATTGTTTCTAATTTCAATTGCCTTAAATTACATTTAAGTTTTTCCAGTACATGAGAAATCTTGTTGGTAAATGTCATAAAATTAGTGTTTTAGAATTGACAACCAATAGTGAAAAAAGTGATGCACAATTTGTTCTTTTGTGAAAATAACACGAAACAACTTTTTTAATGTAAATACTACAAGTCCCAGAAGGCCATAGTGTGAAAGAAAACCTAAGGCTGGAATCATGTGACCGATGGTAGGAGGGTCTCCCATTTTAAATTGTTCTCAGCAAACAGTGTTTGTAACAACCGTGATCAAGTGAGTAGGGAGCTCACGAAACGCGTTGGTTTTACGCTGTGAAGTATGCTGTATTGATTTAACCAATAAATCTATCAGTTTCTTTAAAAAACTTGGACTGGAGTTGCGGCTTCTTTTGGCTGGAGCGCGGGAGGTCCTGGGCTCAAGCAGAGATATAATATATATATATATATATATGTAGGACTTGGCCCTTTTCCCAGAAATGTTTCGCTTTTTATTCCCTTAATTTAGGATGTCCCCTATTGTAATAAAAGGGTATAGGCCTTGTGTAGTGGAGAGACCCTGTGTAATGTTGAACTAATGTTAAGGTGCAGGTGCCCTCTTCCCCTAACATGGCTGCCCCTGACCCCAGCCACTGCAGCGTGGTCTATTCAGGCACATTCTAGTGGCCAGGAGCTGGTTGGAACCCTCCAAACAATGTATCAATACTAGCCTGCCAGCCTGCCCATAGCCAGAATGGTGGAACCTCCTAGAACCTCCTGGAACCTTCTGGAACAGATGAGGTGACACCAACTGCCACTGCCAACTGTCAACTGGCACTATATAAGGAAAGGGAGGGAAACTTTCCTGTCAGACTGAGGGAGCACAGACCTGGGGTAGAACCTACGCAGGAGTTTTAGGCAGTGGGGCCTAGTCAGGGACCTATGATACTGGGAGTGACAGGGCCTAGGTGCTGCCTTCCAAGTGTTGAGGTATCCTGAGCTAGCCCATTGACCTGGCCCGGCGGGAGGGGAACCCAGGGACCACTTGAAGGGAACTGGCTGAGGAGATTGGATATCAACCATCAACCATCAACTCCAACCCCCCCCCTTCAAGGAACCCAGAGACTGCTATTTACAAGGGCGCAAGAAACATAAAGCGCCGAGAAGAAACCAAATCACCACAGGACTATTGAGAAATCAACCAGGTATTGGCACTGTGTCGCTCCCCGCGCTCCCTGACACCACCTGGGATCCCTTTTGCTGGTTTGCCACTGTTGTGTGGCCTGTCCTGTTGGTCCTGCTGATCTGATTCCAACTTAAATGAACTGTCTGCTGGCTAAGCGCTCTTATTCCCTAGCGCTAGCACCCTGAACTACCTGTCCTGTTTAAACTGTGAACTGCCACTCACTGAAATAAACTACCTGAAGCGCTATTAAAGAAGCTGCCCAAGCGCTGTAGCCTGTAACCTGTTGAATGCCCAGGCCCTATCTCTACTAAACACTGGATCCCTGCGCTGATTGTGCTGTCTGCCCTGCTTACCCAGCGCTCTCCTGCTGTTCCTGTGAGGAGCGCTGAGGTGCTGGAAGAGGTTGCTGCCTCGAGAAGTGCTGTGCCTGCAGAATGCTGGGATTTCCCCCCCCCCTCAGAATCGCAGACACTGTGTGCCCCCCAAGCGCTGTGAAGCTTCTCCGCGCTGGGACCAAAAGCGCTGTCTGACCTACCGCTACATCGCAGGAGCCTCTGCGCCTTCATCTGACCCCTCGGTGGCCCCCGGTGTGAGGAGAGGGCCGCCGCCGTGTGCTGTGGGCCGGGTACGTCCGGAGGAGTGGGCGGAGAAGACGCCGTTCCTCGGCGTACTTTGGAGCCGCTATCACCGCCGCAGCCCGGCCGGAGAGTGAAGAGTCTCCTCGGTGGCCCCCCGTGTGAGGAGAGGGCCGCCAGAATCCCCAAGTAGGCCGCACTGGGCCTGAAGCCTGCCTCCAGCGTCGCGTTACGGGGGTGCATCCTGGACTCCGCCCCCGCCAGCGCCGCACACTCATTGGGCCTTGAGGCTGTGCCCCCGCAGGCTGCACTGTCATTGGCGGATGCGGGCGTGCCTTGCCTCGGCCTGCATCTGTCGACCCCCCCCCGGCCCCCGGAGCCATTGGGAGGCCCGGGGCTGGTCTATCATTAGCGCGGGGCCTCCTCTACTGCATCGGAGGCTCCGCAATAGCCCTACCATCACCGGCTCTGCAGAAGGGGACTGCATTCTGGAGCGGGGTGGGCTCCGAGGAGAGCCGAGCACCGCCCCCCCTGAAATTCTACTAAAACCTCCGCAAGGGCTCCCCGAGGAGCCGAAGAGTAAGGTAACTCCCAGAGTGGGGATTGGAGGAACTGAGACCGCCCCCCCCCCCTCCTGGAGAAACGGTAGTTGGGCCCTGTTGGTGCACCACTTAAACGTTTGTAGAAACTGTTTTCTCTAATAGGATAAACAGCAATGATCACAATCAAATGTTTCTTGTATTCTTGGTAGTTCTTTATTCAATTCATTTCAAAAAAAGGATTGTACACAGGATCTACAGCCGACGCGTTTCGTCCTCAAGGGACTTCTTCAGGGCAAGACAATCACTAACGATGATGTCCCTGGATCCTCTCACGTAGTTAAAGGATGTATAAATTTATCCATGAAGTTATGTAGTGGACCAGTGGCATCTACTAATATCTTCTTTTAAACTATTATCTTCTTCTTGTAGAGGGAAAGTGTATTGGTTCTATTGCCAAGGTACTCTTGATAAAGTAGCCTGCAGCATCCCCTGGTTCCCTTGGTGGCTCGATAAAGCAGCGTATAAAACGACGTCCTCCCCCTTCAAGAGCGCTCAAGGTATCAAGAGTACCTTGGCAATAGAACCAATACACTTTCCCTCTACAAGAAGAAGATAATAGTTTAAAAGAAGATATTAGTAGATGCCACTGGTCCACTACATAACTTCATGGATACATTTATACATCCTTTAACTACGTGAGAGGATCCAGGGACATCATCGTTAGTGATTGTCTTGCCCTGAAGAAGTCCCTTGAGGACGAAACGCGTCGGCTGTAGATCCTGTGTACAATCCTTTTTTTGAAATGAATTGAATAAAGAACTACCAAGAATACAAGAAACATTTGATTGTGATCATTGCTGTTTATCCTATTAGAGAAAACAGTTTCTACAAACGTTTATGTGGTGCACCTTGTCCTTTCTTAAAACTTCTTAGTTCATGTTTTGAACCTATACTGTAACAGTGGGTATTTTTGGAGTGTGCACACATACCGCCCCTAGTACTAGAGGGTGGGCCCTATAAGAAAAATCTGGGAGAAATTTTGACTAGGTGCTGTTCATTTGGGAATTTTCCACTGTTGTTTCTTGCTTGAAAGAGTTGGGCCCTGTTGGCCCTGATTAGGCCCATAGAAGCACCTGAACTGGGCCTTGACCTATTTAAGAATTAACCCCTGGCTAGGGGTCTGTTATGGCCCTGGTGATTCTTGCCCACTGAGAAGGGTTAATAGGTTAAGGGACTGCTGGGCCACTAAGGTTAACCCCTGCCTGGGAGTAAAGTTAAGTGCTCATTTCGGGCCTTATACCGGGTTAATGCTGGCTAATGCATTGGTTATGTTTGATGCCAGGTTTATTCTTGATGCAATATCTCCTTGCTGCAATGGTTAGTCCTGATGTAATGTTTATTCCTGATGAATTGGATATTGATGCTATAGTGAATAATAACTTACTCCCTTTGCTCACATAATGAAATGTGGACCCCTAGTAAAATGCAAAGGTTATCCTGGCCTAAGGAAATGTGGGTTTTTGCATACTGACATGTTGCCTGATCTTTAAGGGAGTGTTTTCTACTCATGCCTGATGCCAGGGTTTCTGAAACGCCTACATCTATATAATGAAAGGTGTCTGCTGGATAATGAAACGGTTATTCATGCTTGACGGAGATAATGTAATGTCCAGATCTGCATCAGGAAATGGGGGATTTGCCTGATCCTTTATAGAAAGCTCATTCCTGTTCAAGGAGATGTTTCTATTTACATAAGAAAAGATTTTATATGCGAAAGCCAAGCCTTTTATGCTCATGCTTACCTGTTGAAATGTTTAACCCTGCATAGGGGTCTGTTACTGTTTTCCATAGAGCTGGCCTGATCCTTGACGAAATGTTCTAACTTCTGCCTAAGGAACTTGTTGCATTCTGCTTTTCCTTTCTTTCTGTCCTTCTTTAGTGTTAATTATAATTACCTCAGCATAGATCTATGATGTCACATAGAGTGCTGAGTGTGTATGTTTGAAATGACAGTTGATTATATCTGAGGCTGAGCAGCTGCCTGCTGCTCCCGGTGGGGATCCATCTTAGACTTTATTTAATTATATTCTTACTTATATCCTATACATCAATTCCTAATTACTAAGAATAAATCAGGATAAAGCAACACAAGGACTTATCATCATTTATTTATTATAAATTTTACACTGGCGACGATTACGGAAGAAACTACGCGTGATGACACTGCAAAAGAAATTGAAATGAACTACCTGAACTTCATACCAACCATTTAATTTCCCCACCGGTGTCAACAACATCTGACAGCCATAAGTAAGTAGAGGGTTGGTATGAGCGTGAGACAAACTGAAGTATTCCTAATGTTTGGATGTTTAAAATGCCACCTGCTATGTTAATTCAGTCTTGAACAAACTAATTTGCCACTGCTTGGATCGGTTTTACTATTTCTAACACTTCGAGGAAAGGGCTAAGAAACACACCTCAACCGGGGACAAGTATCGAGTTCCGGTGTGAAGTGAACTTGAAATATGAAAAAGTGTGCCTTCGAGTGATGTTCGTTATTATAACATAAGGCAGTAACTGTTTATCTATCATCTTCCAAGTGGAACTATTTAATTTATCATATTCAAAGTGGCATATTTCAAAGACTTCCCAAGGCACAAAATATGACATCGGCAAAGGTCGTGCAGTTTTATTTTGGGAAAATGACATTTGCGGTGTTTCGAAATTCGATGTTTCTAGCGCATTTTGGATGCCTGGCGATGATTTTTCACATATTTCTTGGATTTTTACTCATGAGGTATTCTTCAAAAAAAAAAATAATAAATAAATAAATAATAACGACTTACGAATACAAGGCTCGCACACCTGCATCGTCTTCAGGACACTATGTGACGGGGTTTCAGTGGCGTGATCATCACCTTGACAACGGATTGCTCTCCGTGTTCACTCCGTCTAAGCTGACAGCGGATGTCATCACCGTTACTTACGCAGCACAGCGCACGCGACGCAACAAAGCGTCAATACGTCACTGGCAGCCATTTTCGATTTCACTTTACCGATATCATCGTCAAAAATGCAGAGGAAAACTTTCTACATCGATCGGAAACAGAATTTGACAACTTTAGTGAAAACCAAAATCCAAAGGTACTTTGAAATATTTGGTTACCTATTGTGACTCTCTACTACGCTGATGTGCACAGCTCAAGAACGAGTTATAACGTGCACGATTCAGATCTTCAGTGTGCTCATATGTTTTATGTATGACAGTTTAGAGATAGCTCCAGTATTTCTTTATGTTACATGCAAATTTTAAAAATTATACTTTCTCATCTACAGTTTGCATGGATAATTTATTTTGTGTGAATTACAGTTATTGGTGATTTAGTTTATTTTATGAAGTGAGCCATTTTATGATCAACTTAGGTTGATGTGCTCTGTTTTATTTAATTCAGACTTTTGATTGCAGACATTCATATACTCGTACGTTGATTGCAGTCAATTTCATTTAAGGAATTATTGAATGTATACGTTTGCAGGACCACATTAGTGCCCAAATTCTGAGGTGCTCCATTCCTTTTTATGTGAGGAGTTCTAGTACTTCATGGTATTAGGAGTTTAACGGTTTGCATCCGATGATAAACCGTGTTTTAAAAAATTTCAATCTTTTGAAGAGCTTTAAAAGCTTGTTGAACCACATATGTGCTCTAAAGATTTTTAGAGGTGTTCAATTTATTCAATGTTTGTAAGAGCCCAATTGCTCTATTTTAGTATGTGAACCACATATGTGCTCTAAAAATTTAGAGGAGTTCAATTTGTTCAATATTTGTAGGAGCCCTATTGCTCTATTTTATTAAGTGAACCACATTAGTGCTCTGATATTTTAAGAGGTGTTCACATGGTTTGATATTAAAGAGCCACAGGATGCTCATGTATAGAACCACAGGGGTTCAGTATATTAAAGAGCCACAGAGTGCTCATGTATAGAACCATAGGGGTTCAGTATATTAAAGAGCCACAGGGTGCTCATGTATAGAACCACAGGGGTTCAGTATATTAGATGTTAGAACCATAGGGGTTCAGTATATTAAAGAGCCACAGGGTGCTCATGTATAGAACCACAGGGGTTCAGTATATTAGATGTTAGAACCATAGGGGTTCAGTATATTAAAGAGCCACAGGGTGCTCATGTATAGAACCATAGGGGTTCAGTATATTAGATGTTTAAAGAGCCACAGGGTACTCTATAAAAGTGATTCGATGTTTAAAGAGCCGATGGTTGTTCAATTTTAAAGATGTTTTTCATTGATATGAATCATTTAAATGCTCTAATGTTTTTCATTGTTATGAAACATTTAAATGCTCTAATGTTTTTAGAGGAGTTCATATGTATTTTACCAAATCCATCCATTTCCATTCTTGTGGATTTGTTATGTTGTAGGTGACCGTATTTACTTTCATACTTTCACCTTTTTATGTTTTTACCTTTTCTTATTTTGTAGTTGTCTCTATTTCCATTCTTGTGGATTTATTATATTGTAGATAACTTTACTTCATTTCTTACTTTCAACTTTTGATATTTTATCTAATCTATTTACGTTACTTCCTTTCATACTTTCACCTATTGATGTTTTTATCTTTTCTATTTTGTTGTTGTTTTTATTGTTTTTGTTTCTTTCAAGGGGAAAGATGTGTTGCATTCTGCTTTTCCTTTCTTTCTGTCCTTCTTTAGTGTTAATTATAATTACCTCAGCATAGATCTATGATGTCACATAGAGTGCTGAGTGTGTATGTTTGAAATGACAGTTGATTATATCTGAGGCTGAGCAGCTGCCTGCTGCTCCCGGTGGGGATCCATCTTAGACTTTATTTAATTATATTCTTACTTATATCCTATACATCAATTCCTAATTACTAAGAATAAATCAGGATAAAGCAACACAAGGACTTATCATCATTTATTTATTATAAATTTTACAGAACTGTTTATGTTTTTTTTGTTATCTGAGGAGAGGCTACCCTGGTTAAAGGAAATGTTTACTCCTACCTGATGAAATGTTCTATCTGGCCTACAGAAATGTATTATAACTAATGAAATTTGTAGCCCAAATCTAGGAAAGGCTTATTCCTACTGGGAGTGATTCCTAAAGTGGTTATTCCTGATTAAGGAGATGGTTATACCTGCATAAGGGGTTGTTTCTTTTTAATGAAATGTTTTACTCCCACTTAGTGCTGTATTTACGGGAAGCCTACAGTTATTCATTTACATGTTTTCTGCTGTAAAACGCTCACCCTTGCTTGGTGGGAAGTGGGTAAAATGTCTGCAGAACGAATGAGATGCAATGTCATTTGGTTGTCTCCTTAATGTATTTCTTACAGGTGCTGACAAGAAGCAAGGCTACGGTCAGGCCTGTGGTTATCTATACATAATATTATCTAATATTCAATATTTATCTGATATTTAATATTTATTCCTCGGAGTATTTATTACAAGGTGTTGAAAGATATGTATTCTGAAGGAAAACTAATAAGTAATTGATACTGTAATTTTTGATTACCCTGACTCTGCTCTATATAAAAGTTATCTAATTTTTATGCAAACTAACTGGAGTGGCGTCACTCATTGCGTGCCCATTTTTACTGTCTCAGTGGTTGTGTGTGCTGTGTGGTCGCTTTACACATAAGCTTTCGGATGCCTACCCGCTCGTGCCATGCTACCCTCGGGGAACCGTTGACCCCAGTTCCAACATATTGGTGTCGAGTGGTGGGATCCAGGACCTGTGACCATGCAGCACCCTCCAGTGGGACAGGTTGCACAGCAATTAGGCTACACACCTATTGTGTGTGCAAGCCTAAATAATTGACCCCTCCACTGTCTAGCCCTGTAGAGTGTATCAAGACCTGTTTAACCTAATCCTGTCACCCACGTCCTGGTATCTTTTCCCAGATTTATCTGAGTCCCCACCTGGCATAATGGAGTTTTGTCAGGGGATGGGGGTGCCTGTTGGGCAGAGAACCGGAAAGACGGAACTCCGTACCGCTTTGAGGGCATGGGTAGGAGCCCACCCAGAGGGGAGAGGGGATGGGGAACAGGAGGGGCAGGTCACACCCAGGGAGGCGGGCACACCAGAAGACCCAGGTCTACTCAACATTGTCGTGTTTGACAATGTGCTACCGGGAAGATGTTCTGGGGCAGGGAGTAGAGTATCTCGGGGGTGTGCGTCATCGAGGATGCTAGAGCACGAGAGGGAGAGGGAGAGTCTTGCAATGGATGAAAGGAAGCTGGTGCGCAAGCTTCAGCTAAAGGAGTTAGAGCTGGAAGCCTTGGAATCATGTGTGCCAGGTAC
Organism: Lissotriton helveticus; assembly: GCF_964261635.1. Lineage (NCBI taxonomy): Eukaryota > Metazoa > Chordata > Amphibia > Caudata > Salamandridae > Lissotriton > Lissotriton helveticus. The sequence continues at coordinate 917,452,943 of NC_136059.1, forward strand.
TCCTAATGGTGGCAGCGTACCCGAGGTTCGGGGTTCAGACCAGTCACAGGGTGTAGAACCTGGACTGGGGTTTCAGGTTCAGGAGTTGCCTGACCTGGAGGGTGGGGTACCGGTAACTAAGGACCCTACCGGTGTGACTTCCAGGGGTACCTCTCCGGGTTGGAGGGTGCGGAACCCTGGAAGGGGGTGCGTAGGGAGGAAGGACTCTCCTCTGGCACCGGTTCAGCCACAGGGTGTAGATCCTGTGTTGGGTGGCCAGGTTCAGTGGTTGCCTGACTTGGCGGGAGGGACCTCTGTATTCAGAGTCCCCCCAGTGGTGACTCTCAGGGGTACTACTCCAGTTGGAATGGGTGCAGAACTCTGAGAAAGGGTGCAGGGAGAGGGAGGACTCTCCCCTGTCACCAGTTCAACCTAAGGGTTTAGACTCTAGGTTGAGAAGGAGAGTGGTCCAAAGGTACCACAGGCCTGGGGCTACTGCCCCCCACTCTGAGAGAAAGCAAGGGCCAGAGGCTTCTGGATTGTCTAGAGGTTAGTCCTGGCTGCATCCCACTAGGGAACACCAGTGGGGTGGTTTGATTGTTAAAGAGCTGGCGGATGCCATTGAAGATACGGGCCTGCGTAAACCTTTTTCCGCCCCAAGCAGGGAAGCCCATCAAGGTGATGATCGGTCTACCCTGGCTTTTGGCTGGGGGGGAGACGTGTAGGACTTGGCCCTTTTCCCAGAAATGTTTCGCTTTTTATTCCCTTAATTTAGGATGTCCCCTATTGTAATAAAAGGGTATAGGCCTTGTGTAGTGGAGAGACCCTGTGTAAAGTTAAACTAATGTTAAGGTGCAGGTGCCCTCTTCCCCTAACATGGCTGCCGCTGACCCCTGCCACTGCAGCGTGGTCCGTTCAGGCACATTCTAGTGGCCAGGAGCTGGTTGGAACCCTCCAAACAATGTATCAATACTAGCCTGCCAGCCTGCCCATAGCCAGAATGGTGGAACCTCCTAGAACCTCCTGGAACCTTCTGGAACAGATGAGGTGGCAGCAACTGCCACTGCCAACTGTCAACTGGCACTATATAAGGAAAGGGAGGGAAACTTTCCTGTCATACTGAGGGAGCACAGACCTGGGGGAGAACCTACGCAGGAGTTTTAGGCAGTGGGGCCTAGTCAGGGACCTATGATACTGGGAGTGACAGGGTCTAGGTGCTGCCTTCCAAGTGTTGAGGTATCCTGAGCTAGCCCATTGACCTGGCCCGGTGGGAGGGGAACCCAGGGACCACTTGAAGGGAACTGGCTGAGGAGATTGGATATCTGCCATCAACTCCAAACCCCCCCCTTCAAGGAACCCAGAGACTGCTATTTACAAGGGCGCAAGAAACATAAAGCGCCGAGAAGAAACCAAATCACCACAGGACTATTGAGGAATCAACCAGGTATTGGCGCTGTGTCGCTCTCCGCGCTCCCTGACACCATCTGGGATCCCTTTTGCTGGTTTGCCACTGTTGTTTGGCCTGTCCTGTTGGTCCTGCTGATCTGATTCCAACTTAAATGAACTGTCTGCTGGCTAAGCGCTCTTATTCCCTAGCGCTAGCATCCTGAACTACCTGTCCTGTTTAAACTGTGAACTGTCTCTCACTGAAATAAACTACCTGAAGCGCTATTAAAGAAGCTGCCCAAGCGCTGTAGCCTGTAACCTGTTGAATGCCCAGGCGCTATCTCTACTAAACGCGGGATCCCTGCGCTGATTGTGCTGTCTGCCCTGCTTACCCAGCGCTCTCCTGCTGTTCCTGTGAGGAGCGCTGAGGTGCTGGAAGAGGTTGTGCCTGCAGAGTGCTGGGATTTCCTCCCCCCTAAGAATCGCTGACACTGTGTGCCCCCAAGCGCTGTGAAGCTTCTCCGCGCTGGGACCAAAAGCGCTGTCTGACCTACCGCTACATCGCGGGAGCCTCTGCGCCTTCATCTGACCCCTCGGCGGCCCCCGGTGTGAGGAGAGGGCTGCCGCCGTGTGCTGTGGGCGGAGAAGACGCCGTTCCTCGGCGCACCTCGGAGCCGGTATCACCGCCCCAGCCCGGCTGAAGAGTGAAGAGTCTCATCGGCGGCCCCCGGTGTGAGGAGAGGGCCGCCGGAATCCCCAAGTAGGCCGCACTGGGCCTGAAGTCTGCCTCCAGCATCGCGTGACGGGGGCGCGTCCCGGACTCCGCCCCCGCCACCGCCGCACACTCATTGGGCCTTGAGGCCGCGCCCCCGCGGCGGATGCGGGTGCGCCTTGCCTCGGCCTGCATCGGTCGACCCCCCCGGGCCCCGGAGCCATTGGGAGGCCCGGGGCTGGTCTATCATTAGCGCGGGGCCTCCTCTACTGCATCGGAGGCTCCGCAATAGCCCTACCATCACCGGCTCTGCAGAAGGGGACTGAATTCTGGAGCGGGGTGGGCTCCGAGGAAAGCCGAGCACCGCCCCCCCCCTGAAATTCTACGGAAACCTCCGCAAGGGCTCCCCGAGGAGCCGAAGAGTAAGCTAACTCCCGGAGTGGGGATTGGAGGAACTGAGACCGCCCCCCCCCCTCCTGGAGAAACGGTAGTTGGGCCCTGTTGGCCCTGATAAGGCCCATAGAAGCACCTGAACTGGGCCTTGACCTATTTAAGAATTAACCCCTGGCTAGGGGTCTGTTATGGCCCTGGTGATTCTTGCCCACTGAGAAGGGTTAATAAGTTAAGGCACTGCTGGGCCACTAAGGTTAACCCCTGCCTGGGAGTAAAGTTAAGTGCTCATTTTGGGCCTTATACCGGGTTAATGCTGGCTAATGCATTGGTTATGTTTGATGCCAGGTGTATTCTTGATGCAATATCTCCTTGCTGCAATGGTTAGTCCTGATGTAATGTTTATTCCTGATGAATTGGATATTGATGCTATAGTGATTAATAACTTACTCCCTTTGCTCACATAATGAAATGTGGACCCCTAGTAAAATGCAAAGGTTATCCTGGCCTAAGGAAATGTGGGTTTTTGCATACTGACATGTTGCCTGATCTTTAAGGGAGTGTCTTCTACTCCTGCCTGATTCCAGGGTTTCTGAAACGCCTACATCTATATAATGAAAGGTGTCTGCTGCATAATGAAACAGGTGTTCATGCTTGACGGAGATAAAGTAATGTCCAGATCTGCATCAGGACTTGGGGGATTTGCCTGATCCTTTATAGAAAGCTCATTCCTGTTCAAGGAGATGTTTCTATTTACATAAGGAAAGGTTTTATATGCGAAAGCCAAGCCTTTTATGCTCATGCTTACCTGTTGAAATGTTTAACCCTGCATAGGGGTCTGTTACTGTTTTCTATAGAGCTGGCCTGATCCTTGACAAAATGTTCTAACTTCTGCCTAAGGAACTGTTTATTTTTTTTATCTGAGGAGAGGCTACCCTGGGTAAAGGAAATGTTTACTCCTACCTGATGAAATGTTCTATCTGGCCTACAGAAATGTATTATAACTAATGAAATGTGTAGCCCTAATCTAGGAAAGGCTTATTCCTACTGGGAGTGATTCCTAAAGTGGTTATTCCTGATTAAGGAGATGGTTATACCTGCATAAGGGGTTGTTTATTCTTAATGAAATATTTTTCTCCCACTTAGTGCTGTATTTACGGGAAGCCTACAGTTATTTATTTACATGTTTTCTGCTGTAAAACGCTCACCCTTGCTTGGTGAGAAGTGGGTAAAATGCCTGCAGAACCAATGAGATGCAATGTCATTTGGTTGTCTCATTAATGTATTTCTTACAGGTGCTGACAAGAAGCAAGGCTACGGTCAGGCCTGTGGTTATCTATACTTAATATTATCTAATATTCAATATTTATCTGATATTTAATATTTATTCCTCTGAGTATTTATTACAAGGTGTTGAAACATATGTATTCTGAAGGAAAACTAATAAGTAATTGATACTGTAATTTTTGATTACCCTGACCTTGCTCTATATAAAAGTTATCCAATTTTTATACAAACTAACTGGAGTGGCGTCCCTCATTACGTGCCCATTTTTACTGTCTCAGTGGTTGTGTGTGCTGTGTGGTCGCTTTACACATAAGCTTTCAGATACATACCCGCTCGTGCCATGCTACCCTCGGGGAACCGGTGACCCCCAGTTCCAAAAATATATATATATATATATATTCACTAAAAAACCATAGGTTTCACACCAGTTATAGTTAGCTGGAAATTTTACTCGCATAAAACCATTGAAATTCCCACGTTATAGTTAGTTGGACTCACTATAACTTGCACGTGCAATGCACTGCTGATGACGTCACATATTACATTACTCATGACATGGCATGACATGACATCACTGATGACACCATCCAGTGAATGTGTGTATTTTAAAAAAATAAATATGTGTTATATATGTATATGTAAAAGTTGATGGAAGAATAAATGTTTAAATAAGGTTTACATGGATGTCTTTTTTTTTTAATTGATTGGTTCACTGGCTTATTAAGTGTATCTTAGTGTATACATATATTAGTGAGTAATGTTTAAATATTTAAATATAAGGATTAGTGTTTCACTTTGTGTATAAGTGGCTGCATGGGTTGGTGAGTAGCTACATGTGTATGTATATTGGTTATTAGATGTTTTTTTAATATCAATATGAGTGTCTATATGTTTGGTGGGGGTATTACTTAGAACATAGATGCATGAGTGACTGACTCTCTGTTTGTATGTGTTTTGAAGACAGCATATGTGCAGGACTGTATGGGTGGATGACTGTGAATATGTGTGTGTTACTGACTAAATCACTGTTTCACTAGTGTCTTTATCAGTAACTACATATGTTTTAATGTAGTATATGTGAATATTGATGTATATAAGTGAGTATATGTGAGAGTAAGGGATTGTAAGAGTTCCTGTTTAAATTAGTATGTGTTTCTATAAGTGATTGTTTAAGAGAGTAAGTATGTGTAAGGTTCCTTAGAAGTAAGGTAGTAGTGTGTGTATAGCTGTATATGCAAATAAATGGATGTTCAATAGTTTATTTGCATGTGTGAGTATGTGTGAGAGTATCTTTTGGATGACTGTCGGTGTGTAACAGGATGTATAGGTGTATCACTACATATGATGAGTGAGTATACGTATGAGTGATTATATAGAACTGTTGGTGAATGAGTGGATGTGTATATAGATGGTGGAATTATTGAATTGGTTGTTGTAACTGGTATGGGTATCTCAATTTTTTTGAAAATTTTTGTTTCTATTTTTGAATATGTGTTTTAAGGGTTCCATTACAGTGAAAGGAGGTCTGTCACTGTATCACAAGGATGGTGTCATCAGTGATGTCATGAGTGATGTCACTGACCATGTCATGAGTGATGTAATATGTGACGTCATCAGCAGTGCATTGCACGCGCAAGTTATAGTGAGTCCAACTAACTATAACGTGGGAATTTCAATGGTTTTATGCGAGTAAAATTTCCAGCTAACTATAACTGGTGTGAAACCTATGGTTTTTTCAGTGAATTTAATATGTTTTTTAAATGCTAATTTCTAACTATAACTGGTGTGAAACCTATGGTTTTTTCAGTGAATTTCATAGGTTTTTTAATAGAAAATCTCTATAGGTATGAAATGTAATATTTTTTATAACGAACTTTATATTGTATAATTATGTAATATTTGTATATATTTTTTTTTTGCCCTGGAGCGCTCCCGGGGCACGTACCGGTGAGCGTCCCGTTAGCGCTATTCCCGCGAACGAAAACAACATCTTGACGTATCACGTAGCCGCGTAATGCGTCATATGACGCACAGCGTAAGCGCACCCGGAAGCACGCGAGCGCATAGGATCGCAAAACGTCCTGACGCGCTTACGCAACGCGCCCCGGGGCGCATAGCGTAAGCGCGTCGGGTCATGTGACCTGAAAATAACACTTTTCATTGGTTCACAACACTTTTGGTTTCGAAATGATGAAAGCCCTGGTCATGTGACTTGAAAATAACACTTTTCATTGGTTCACAACACTTTTGGTTTCCAAATGATGAAAGCCCTGGTCATGTAACTTGAAAATAACACTTTTCATTGGTTAAGAACACTTTTGTTTTCCAAATGATGAAATCCCCCACCTTTTTTCCTCATTCTCACTTTGTTATTTGAGTGAGGAAGACCTGCTTTTTCCTTACAGGGATGGCTACAGTAATATCAGCAGCTGGAGCATCTGCCCCACCACCACCACCACCACCACCATCAAAAAGACCACCAGAAGATCACATTGGTGGTCAAGAAGAAGAGGAGGAGGATGATGAAGAGGAGGGACAGACAAGGCATTTCCTGCCTGAAGATAATCAGCCCTACAAACCAAAAGAGCACTTCGTATGGCAGTTCTACAAAATCCCAAGGGGTTTCAAAAAAGTCAACGCTGCGAAGGTGACTTGTCTGATTTGTGGTGCTGAGCTGTCCAGGGGGAACCCTAACAAAAAATATTCCTTCGGGAATCATACCATGATTCGGCACATGATCCGTTGGCACCCAATAAACTATTCTGCTGCAGAGGTAAGGGACCTTTGCAGTAAGCTACCCCCATCAACATCCAGACCCTCAACATCGAAAGAACCAACTCCATCGGGTTCAGAGGCAACAGAGACGATGCCTATCATACAACCAAAATTTAACAATTTTAAAATCGTGTGCAAATATTGTGGAAAGTTACTATGCTATGGTGAGCAAAGTATAAAACTTATCATCTGTGCTGGGGATAACCATAAGTGCCCGAAAAAACCCTAATTTTTTTTTTTTTTTTTTTTTGCTCCAATTGAGCCATTTACAATTCCCTGTTTTTTGTTTCTCCCCATAAAAAATAAAAAAAAATGTAAAACTGTTCAGAAAACCCAAAAAAAGTAAAAAATGTTCAAAAAAACAATAAAAAAAATATAAAACAACAAAAAGAATAAAAAAAACAGTTCTTTTTAGAACTACCTTTCATTTATAAAAATGAACCTATATTTTTAAAGAAGCTCTGTCAATCTTTTTTCTGCAGGGTACGCGTACCGGTACGTGCACCGGGGCGCGCACCGGGGCGCGCACCCCAAAAAAAAAAAAAAGAAAGAAAGAAAGAGTGAGCATGAGGGAATAACACAGAGAGAGTAATGTTAATAGAAAAAGAGCTAGAGGGAGCAACACAGAGGGATTGTTTATTACATAGTAAAAAACAGAGAAGGTGTAATAGGGTGTAAGTGAGAAAAGGAAACTGAATAAGGGAGCGAAAGAAGGGAAGAGAGAAAAAGAAGACTAAAGTTGAGGTACTGGTAGAATGTGAGTGGGTGTTGAAAGTAAAAGGAAGGACAGTAAAGAATGGGGAATCAGGGGTAGTGACGGAACCGGAATAAATGAACAACGGTGAGGGAGGGTGAGAAAAGAGCAGTGAGTGTAAGTAAAGAGGGGTGAAAGAGGGTGGATAAAAGTGAAAAGGTTAAGACATGGGGAGTGACAGAGAGAAAAGAGAGAGAAAGTAAAGGAAGGAGTGACTGAAAGAGTCTGAGTGAAACAAGAAAGAAAGGTAAGTAAGGCAGTGTGGGTGACTTATAGGGAGTCAGTGGGTGTAGGTGGGGGTGTGGGTGTGTAAGGTGTGTGTGTGGGTGTGGGTGTGTGGGGTGTTTGGGTGTGGGTGGAGGTGTGGGTGTATGAGATATGTGTGGGGGTGTGCGGATGTGGCTTGAGATACGCTTCTCTATTATATTTATGGATTAAGTTAGGCTTCTCCAGTATAATTATGATTTTACTTAGGCTTCATCACGTGCACTTTTTAATAGTTCTACTTCCTGCCTGATACCATACACTGCCCAAAGATAACTTCACTGTTAAAAACTCAGAAGTACCTGTCTGAACTTAAACCTAACAGTGCCCTATCTCTACTGATATATTTATTTTTTATGCAATTTACAGCAACAAAATGGAAGGAGAACAAAAGAAATTTAATATTTCATTCGAAATTGATCTCGAGAACAACCCAGAGGAAGAGATTGATGATTTAGCCTTTTTGGATCAGTCTCTTGATCAAGAGTTTCTTAAATATGTGGAAGAAATGGAATCATGGAATCCAAATGAGGACATTCCTGACGAAATAATGTTGGAAGTGTTATTACATTTTGAAAAATCAGAGCAATACATTTTTATTTAATAATTAAAAATTGTTCCAGACATTATTCTTTTTTATATGTAATTCATGAAATAGTACCAAAATGAATATAATATAATGTGAGACTTACAGTATACTGTGCAACTTTTTTATGTTACATAGTAATTTTGCTCATAGTTACTTCCTTTCTCCCACTATATTATCTCCAATGTGTATTTGACATCTCTTTTTCATCTCCTGCCTCCATGTTGTTTCTACTTTCCTGACAAACTAATGTATGGATTCCATATACCACAATAACTTCTGTAACAACATGCAAATTATCTACAGAGGAGACAATCTACATTGAATTTAAAACTCTGCATTGGTACCTACATGCTGGTACTTATATCACCCACACAACACAACAACTCTATGCAGAGCTACCCTACCTCTAAGCACTTTAAATTATTATTTTACTGTTTCACTGGGTTTGCCTCTTGGTACGCTCCCCGGTAAGCTCCCCGGTGCGCGCACCGGACGCTCCCCCCATGAAAATCGGAAAAAAATGTAATTATTTTTTGTCCCGCGGGACTCTTTTATGGCCCCCACCTCAAACCTAGGGGGTCAGGGGGGTCTACCCTGCCCCCTTTTGGTCATTTCCCCCTTTGTTTTTGCCACCTCTTGTGTCTCGATCCTACCGAGACACAAGATGGCGGCCGCTCCGGACTGTTTGGAATGTTTACAGACACCCGAGAGCCAATCAGCTTTCCGCGCGTGAACTCGCGTTGCGCGCTGGTACGCTCCCCGGTGCGCGTACCGGGGCGCGCTTATAGATATATATATTTTTTTTAACCTAAATTTTTCAAAATCCTCTGGAGCGCATATCTTGAGACATAGCAAAGGCACATCGGGCTACCAGTCCCTACAATTTTGCCAAGTTTGGTGAAAATCCATTCAGCCGTTCGAGCTAAAAGTGAGTCCAACCGCCCTATGGAAATTAACATGGGGAAAACACGTTTTGGGACCCCCCTTTTATCTCGGCCCCCGCTTGATGAATTCCCCCCAAACTTTCAGGAAAGAAGTGGAGCGCAGCGAGGCAAATTTGAGGGAAAATTACAGGCAGATCCCTCAATCTGCGCCAAAGTTATTCCCAATAGAATGTTGTGGATTTCCTATGGAAAACAATCCTAACTATAACTACCTACTGGCGACCGCCAGTAGGTAATATATATATATATATATATATATATATATATATATATTCACTGAAAAAACCATAGGTTTTACACACGTTATAGTTAGGAAATAGCATTTACAAAACCTATGAAATTCACTGAAAAAACCATAGGTTTGACACCAGTTATAGTTAGCTGGAAATTTTACTCGCATAAAACCAATGAAATTCCCACGTTATAGTTAGTTGGACTCACTATAACTTCTGCGTGCAATGCACTGCTGATGACGTCACATATTACATCACTCATGACATGGTCAGTGACATCAGTCATGACATCACTGATGACACTATCCAGTGAATGTGTGTCTTTTTAAAAAATAAATATGTGTTATATATGTATATGTAAAAGTTGATGGAAGAATACATGTTTAAATAGGTGATTACTTGGATGTTTTTTTTTTTAAATTGATTGGTTAACTGGTTTATTAAGTGTATCTTAGTGAATACATATATTAGAGAGTAATGTTTAAATATTTAAATGTATGTATTAGTGTTTCACTTTGTGTATAAGTGGTTGCATGGGTTGGTGAGTAGCTACATGTGTATGTATATGGGTTATTAGATGTTTTTGTTAGTATCAGTATGAGTGTTTGTATGGTTTGGTGGGGGTATTACTTAACACATAGATGCATGAATGACTGACTCTCTCTTTGTATGTGTTTTGAAGACAGCATATGTGCAGGACTGTATGGGTGGAAGAGTGTGTATATGTGTGTGTTAGTGAGTGAATGACTGTCTCACTAGTGTCTTTATCAGTAGCTACATATGTTTTAATCTAATATATGTGAATGTTGATGTATATAAGTGAGTATATGTGAGAGAAAGAGATTGTAAGATTTCCTGTTTAGATAAGTATGTGTTTCTTTAAGTGATTGTTTAAGAGAGTACGTATGTGTAAGTTTCCATAGAAGTAAGGTGGTTGTGTGTGTATAGCTGTATATGCAAATAAATGGATGTTCAATAGTTTATTTGCATGTGTGAATATGTGTGAGAGTATCTTTTGAATGACTGTCGGTGTGTAACAGGATGTATAGGTGTATCACTACATATCATGAGTGAGTATATGTACGAGTGACTATATAGAACTGTTGATCAATGAGTGGATGTGCATATAGATGGTGGAATTATTGAATTGATTGTTGTAACTGTTATGGTATCTCCATTTTTTTGAAAATTTTAGTTTCTATTTTTGAATATGTGTTTCAAGGGTTACATTACAGTGAAAAGAGGTCTGTCACTCTGTCACAAGGATGGTGTCATCAGTGATGTCATGACTGATGTCACTGACCATGTCATGAGTGATGTAATATGTGACGTCATCAGCAGTGCATTGCACCCGCAAGTTATAGTGAGTCCAACTAACTATAACGTGGGAATTTCATTGGTTTTATGCGAGTAAAATTTCCAGCTAACTATAACTGGTGTCAAACCTATGGTTTTTTCAGTGAATTTCATAGGTTTTGTAAATGCTATTTCCTAACTATAACGTGTGTAAAACCTATGGTTTTTTCAGTGAATTTCATAGGTTTTTTAAATGCTACTTCGTAACTATAACGTGTTTAAAACCTATGGTTTTTTCAGTGAATATATATATATATATATATATATATATAAAATTTCTATGGCAAAATGAAACCCCTCATTTTGTTCCTTTTCAAATTAAATGTATTAAGTGTTACCACTTTATTCCAATCAAGATGACTTCAGGTGTGCCATACTTTTGTCATAAGTAAGACTGTTAGCGTTCTAGTTGTTCTTTAGAACACTCTGGGACATTCTGTCATTGGGCTATAGTTGGGCTACATCTGGCTGATATTTGGGCTACATTTGGGCTCTTTTGTCTCTGGTGGCCATCTTGGGAGACTGCATATCAGAATTTTTTTAATGAAATATAAGAGGATGTGAGAAGTCACTCAAAATGTGCCCTAATTTTTCTTTCTTCAGCACTAATCATAATTTCTATGGCAAAATGAACCCCCTCATTTTGTTCCTTTGCAAATTAAATGTTTTAAGTGTTAACACTTTATTCCAATCAAGATGACTTCAGGTGTGCCATACTTTTGTCATAAGTAAGACTGTTAGCGCTCTAGTTGTTTTTTAGAACACTCTGGGACATTCTGTCATTGGTTACATCTGGCTGATATTTGGGCTACATTTGTTTTTTTTGTCTCTGGTGGCCATCTTTGGGCTACATTGGGCTACATTTGGGCTCTAACATATATATATAGCCCAATGTAGCCCAATATATATTTTTTCAAAGTTAATTTTCTCAGCAACTACTGATCAGATTTACACCATTCAAAGAAAAGCGTAATCTGCGAGCCGGACTCTACCTTTCTACCAAATTTCTTATAAATCCATTCAGCCGTTCGAGCTGTAGCCGTGTCTAAACGTCCTATGGAAAATAACATGGGAAAACACGTTTTGGGACCCCCCTTTTATCTCAGCCCCCACTTGACGAATCCCCCCCAAACTTTCAGGGAAGGAGCGGAGCGGAGCAGGCCATCTTCTTTGAGAAATTCGCAAATTTTCGTCCACCGGCGCCAAAGTTATTCTCAATAGAATGTTGCAGATTTCCTATGGAAACTAGGTCCTAACTATAACTACCTACTAGCGCCCGCCAGTAGGTAATATATATAGATATATATATATATCTATATATATTACCTACTGGCGGTCGCCAGTAGGTATATATAGTTAGGATTTTTTCCCTATGGGATTTTTGAAAATTCTATGTCTAATAACTTTGGCGTTTGTGGACGGAATTGGCTGAAATTTTCTGGAAAATGGAACATTTTGTTTCTGAGCAGCCCTTGGAAATTTGGGGGGGTTTCGTCAAGGGGGGGCCGAGAAATAAGGGGGGTCCCAAAACGTGTTTTTAACATTGAGTTTTCCATAGGGCGGTTGGCCTCACTTTTAGCCCGAACGGCTGAATGGATTTCCATGAAACTTGGCAAAATTGTAGGGACTGGTAGCCCGATGTGCCTTTTCTATGTCTCAATATATGTGCTCCAGTGGATTTTGAGAAATTAACGTTTAAAAAAAGATATATATCTGTAAGCGCGCTCCGGGCAGCGCTCCGGTCCGCGGACCTTAAGCGTACCGGAACTTCGCGTAGCTAAGCTGATTGGCTCTCCGGTGTCTGTCAACATTCTAAACAGTCCGGAGCGGCCGCCATCTTGTCTCTCGGTAGGATTGAGAGACAAGAGGAGGCCAAAACAAAAGCGAAAATGACCATAAGGGGGCATACTAGATCCTCCCTGACCCCCTAGGTTTAATGTGGAGGTTTTAAAAGGGCCCCGCGGGGCAAAAAAAACAAAAAAAAGATTTTTGTTTTTTTTTGCGTGGGGAGCGCCCGGTCCGCGAACCGGGAAGCGTTCTGGGCAGCGTACTGCAATGAAAAATGAATGATAGACTTTTCAAATGCTGTATGTTAATTGATTGTTGTTTTTGTTGATTATTTTTTATTTTTTTTATTTTTTAAGCATTTTTTTTATTGTGATTGTGTTTCATAATTTATTAAACTTTCTAACATTTCATTGTCAGAAATTTCATAATTATCATGGAATATACATTGTAGTCTCTGAGGGTGTAAAATGTCCTCATTTGCAAGGAGGTTATCAACTGCTTGTACACATTGCAGTAGTTCATTGTCCCAAGTTTCATCGAAAAATTCAATGTCAATTTGATCAATTGTATCAATCAATTCTTGGCTGCTCTCTTGCAGGTCCATTTCAAAAGAAACTTGGTTTTCGCCTTCCATTTTGCCTGAAATTTGGATTAAAAAAATATATATTAGTAGAGATAGGGCAATGTTGGGAATAATTTTAAATAGGCATTTTCTATCAGTGAATTTATCTTTGGGCAGTGTATAGTATCAGAGTGGAAGTAGGAATATAAAAAAGTGTATGTGATTTAACGTAAGTAAATTCATAATTATACAAGAGAAGCCTAACTCCATCCATAACTATAACAGAGAAGTCTCTCTAAATCTATAACTACTACAGAGGGATAGTATATATCTATCAGAAAAAGTTTACCATATTAACTTATAGTGCACAATATACTTCAGTTTTAAAAATAAAAACTTACCTTTAGAAAGAAGTTGAAGGAATTAGTGAAAATACTATTGAAATGTACAGCAAGAAGTAGTAGTCAAAATGGCTGTGTTTTCTTCTCTTCCTTTATATATATTCAGGTATATAACCAATGAAATGTCAGGTAAAAAAAGTAGAAAATGAAAGTAACATTTTCATTGGTTTTCAATTCCAACACTTCAGATGTGTTTTGTGAAGTAATTTACCTCAGGGTATTTAGAGAAGTCTACAGGCTAAATGACTAAATGGAATTCCAATCAAATTTGTGAAAATGGTAGGGATTGGTATGTAGTATGAGCTAATCTATATTTGGTGAAATTGTCTCCAGTGGCTTTTCTGTGAACTACTTTCCCACCTTTTTTGATGGTGCGCTTCCCAGGGAGCGACCCGGTACGCGTACCGTTGAGCGCCCCGGTTCGCGAACCTTAAGCGTTCCGGGAGTCCACCATTTTGTGTTTCGGTCGAATTAAGATACAAGATGGAGGGCAAATAATGTTCAGAATGGGTAGAAGGGGGCACGGTAGAGTTATCTTGACCCCCTAGGTTTTCTGAGGGTGGCTGAGGAGGCTTATATGTGCGAAAAAAAAACATTTTTAAAAAAAAATTCGCGAGGTTAGCTCCCGGTTCGCGTACCGGGTAGCGCCCCAGGGAGCGTACTTTGTTGGAAATTAGTGAAAAATGTTAGAGTAAAATAATAATTGTGAGTGATCAGATGTAGGGTAGCTCTGAGAAGAGCTTTTGGGTTTATGGTACATTTAGGTACTCATAAGTAGGTACCAATGCACATTCTTAAATTCAGAGTGAAAACTCTGTTGCCCTCATCTGAGAAGTGAACTCCATCTCCTCTGTAGATATCTTGCATGTAGTAACGCAAGTTATTGTTGTACAGGGAGCCCATTCCATGGTCTCTCATGTAAGCTGAAACAGATTTGTTTACATGCTTCCTCGACTTCTCAATTTGTGGACAAAATTGGTTTGACCACCTCCATTTCTGTCTTTGGCATATATTTGAATATACCAAGGCAGTCTGAGGAAAAAGTGCCATCAATTGCTCAAAGGTGTCCTTTAAAAGCATTTCCAGACCTACACCAGTCAAAGTGCCCAAGTCATTACCTCCACAGTGCACAATTAACAGGTCAGGTTTGGGCAAATGCATAAAGGTTTTCACCAATGGTATCAATTGGTGACATTTTAATCCTCTGCGGCCAAACCACTTAATTTCCACATCTTGTAAATTGAGGTTAGGTAATTTCCTGTTTTCAACGTACCTTTGAGCCCAGTGAATATAACTATGTCCAACAATCCAGACAGAAAACATGGTGAGAGAAGGTTCTCCTGCAGTCAGATGAAGTGTGGCAATGAAATGGCAGTTGAAAAAATGAGAGTTTAAAATGAAAAAAACTGTGGAGTTTCTGTGTTCATGAAGCAGTAACAGTGATTGGTGGATTTTGATTGCTGAAAACAGAAAGTTAGGGTGCACGGATGTGTTCTTTGAAAGATGTATTTTGAATGGTCAATAAAAAATCATTAAATGAAAGAATGCACTGGATATGCAGGTGCACTGAGAGTTCAGAGTTCAATTGCAACAAAGTTGTGTGAACTTGCAAACACCAGAAGTCTTCCAAGAGGTGGTTGCCATGCAGAAAAGGCAGAAAGGACAGAGGGGGGAAGGGTTTTCATTTGAAAAAAAGTGAGGGAAGAGTTTTGATTGGGTGACATGAGAGATATGTGTGAAGAATTACAGCATTTCTGTGCTTTTGATAGCTGCAGACTCTGGAGTGCATACCTTTTGCTCTGCTGAAGACAAATTGGTGTGTTTCTGAGACTGTTTTCAAACTCAAAGTATTTGCTAAGGTGAGAAAATATTTCTTTAATTTAGATAGAGAATAGTGTGCTTTTAGGAGAAAATTATGAATTATGTGGCGCAAATTGCTTGTAAATATGCTCCCACATGTGCATGGAAAATTTAGATTTTGAATGTTTGTGTTACATAGCCATGTTAAAAGTGATACAAACATGCTGCAAAGGCAATCAAAAAACGCTTTTATGTGTCTTAAGGACATTTTAAGTAATTTTCCCATGTGCAGTGTTTTGAAATTATGATTTGAAAATCGTTTTTGGGGAAAAGGAATTGTTTTTAAATTTATGACAAGGACATAATGGTGTATGCTTCTTTATACGGCAATTGACTGTCCCTGATGTTATTTTTCCCATTTTAATGTAAGACCTTTCTCTGTGGCGCAAGTTGCTTGTAAATATGCTCCGACCTGTGCATGGGAAATTTAGATTTTAAATGTTTGTGTTACATAGCCATGTTAAAAGTGACCCAACCATGCTGGAAAGGCAATAAAAAAACACTTTCAGGTGTCTTAAGGACATTTTAAGTAATTTCCCTGTGGGCAGTGTTTTCAAATTATGAATTGAAAATCGTTTTTGAGGTAAAGGAATGTTGTTAAAATTTATGTGTGCCATATGTCCACAAATTTCGTTTTCAGGGGTGCAGCAGGGTGTTCTTGAGACACCCCTGCACCTTTGGAAAAATTCCTAATTTGCGATGAGCTAATTGCTAATCGCAAATTGCACCTTCATTCTTATGGGCCTCCTGCTCCATGGAAATAAATGGGTAATTTGCAATTAGCAATTTGCTCATCGCAAATTAGGAATGGTAAAGAATTTCTATTTATTCCTTAAAATTCGCTATTTTGGAAATGCAAAATAGTTATATGATACATATGGCGGTTGATGTCTAACAAGATAAGAAGCTTAGGGATACATTTATGATGACTGGCGCAATGAAGTGGACATCACTTACTTCATTGGTAGAGCTTTACATGTATTATGTCCTCTGTATTCTTCATCAAGCGTAACTTTAATCTGCAATCCTGAGTAGGCCTCACCTTAAACAAACCTCTGGATAGGCCACACCTTATCGTCATCCTGAATTAATCATTTAAAATGCTAGGGACAGATTTATGATAGGTGTATGCCTCTTTTGCGCCACTTACAAAACACTGTCCACGGGGAAATGACTTAAAATGTCCTTAAGACACATGAATGTGTTTTTTTAAAGCGTTTGCAATTTTTTGGGGTGACTTTTAACATGGCTATGTGACTCAAACAGTCAAAATCTAAATTCACCATGCACAGGTGGGAGCATATTTACAAGGAATGTTCTCCATGGGGAAAGGTCTTATAATGTAATATGGGAAAAATGACATCAGAGACACTGAAATGCCTTATAGAGAAGCATACACCATTATGTCCTTGTCATAAATTTGCAAACCATTACTTTTCCCCAAAAACGATTTTCAAATCATAATTTGAAAACACTGCACATGTGGAAATTACTTAAAATGTCCTTAATTCAAAATTTGCTATTCCTTATTTTGCGATTGCACTGAAGGATTTGCAAATTTTGCGATTCCTTAAATGCAATGTATCAAACAAAAAATATGTAAAAAATGATATTAAGGATTTGGAAACTACCACCAACTTCTAGTTTGTGGTAATTTGCGAATTCTTTTCAAAAAGCATTTTTTTCCAAAAAACAAAAGGTGCCATATGACGCCTATACATGTCCTTAGGGCATGTATGTGTGCCATATGCCCCCAAATTTCTTTTTCAGGGGTGTAGCAGGGTGTTCTTGAGATACCCCTGCACGCTTGAAAAAATTCCTATTTTGTGATGAGCTAATTGCTAATCGCAAATTGCAACCTTCATTCCTATGAGCCTCCTAGCCCATGGAAGTGAATGGGTAACTTGCAATTAGCAATTTGCTCATTGCAAATTAGGAATGGTAAAGAATTGCTATTTATTCCTTAAAATTTGCTATTTAGGAAATGCAAAATAGTTTGATGGTACATATGGTGGTTCATCTGTAACAAGATAAGAAGCTTAGGGATACATTTATGATGACTGGCGCAATAAAGTGGACATTACTTACTTCATTGGTAGGCCTTTACATGTATTATCTCCTCTGTATTCTTCATCAAGCGTAACTTTAATCTGCAATCCTGAGTAGGCCACACCTTAAACAAACCTTTGGATAGGCCACACCTTATTGTCATCCTGGATTAATCATTTAAAATGCTAGGGACAGATTTATGATAGGTGTATGCCTCTTTTGTGCCACTGTGCGTCACTTTTATGATGCAGCGGCGGTGCTAATTTGCAATTAGCAATTTGCTCATTGCAAATTAGGAATGGTAAAGAATTGCTATTTATTCCTTAAAATTTGCTATTTAGGAAATGCAAAATAGTTTGATGGTACATATGGTGGTTCATCTGTAACAAGATAAGAAGATTAGGGATACATTTATGATGACTGGCGCAATAAAGTGCACATTACTTACTTCATTGGTAGGCCTTTACATGTATTATCTCCTCTGTATTCTTCATCAAGCGTAACTTTAATCTGCAATCCTGAGTAGGCCTCACCTTAAACAAACCTCTGGATAGGCCACACCTTATCGTCATCCTGGATTAATCTTTTAAAATGCTAGGGACAGATTTATGATAGGTGTATGCCTCTTTTGTGCCACTGTGCGTCACTTTTATGATGCAGCGGCGGTGCAAAAGATTTGCTATGAGGCGACAACATTACAAATTGATGCATTTAGGCAGATATGTCATGGTGTAAAAAAAACGTACCACATGAAACCGATGCAGCAGTGATGCAAAAGGTGCACCATGTCGCAAGACAGGCCTCACTTGGGGCCATATGTATTAAGCTAATTAGCATTCGCAAAGATCAAAATTCTACGAATTTCGGCCTTTGCAAATGTTAATTAGACAAATGGTATGTATCAAACAAGTTTGATGCAAAATAAGGAGTAGCAAAATTTGCTATTCCTTATTTTGCAATTGCACTGAAGGATTTGCAAATTTTGTGACTACTTAAATGCAATGTATCAAACAAAAAATATGTAAAAAATGACATTAAGGATTTGGAAACTATTGTGGTAAATTGGTGGTAATTTGTGAATTCTTTTCAAAAAGCTTTTTTTCAAAAAAACAAAAGGTGCCATATGACGCCAACACATGCCCTTAGGGCATGTATGTGTGCCATATGCCCCCAAATTTCTTTTTCAGGGGTGCAGCAGGGTGTTCTTGAGACACCCCTGCACCCTTGGAAAAATTCCTAATTTGTGATGAGCAAATTGCTAATCGCAAATTAAACCTTCATTCCTATGAGCCTCCTAGCCCATGGAAATGAATGGGTAACTTGAAATTAGCAATTTGCTCATTGCAAATTAGGAATGGTAAAGAATTACTATTTATTCCTTAAAATTCGCTATTTAGGAAATGCAAAATAGTTTCATGCTACATATGGCGGTTCATCTGTAACAAGATAAGAAGCTTAGGGATAGATTTATGATGACTGGTGCATCACCAGGGATGTGTCAGTCATCCTGCGCCGCTGTTCCGCCACCCATGGTGTGCTGCATTTAGAATACGGGGCATCATGGGGCAAAAATGGCACAGATGCGTGACGTATCTGTGCTGTAAAGGTAGTGATTGCTGGAGTTGTATCGCAAGTGCGATGCAGCTCAAGCAAGGCTCAGGGGTGCCCCATCTCCACAATGTTGCGTCAAGACCTATGCCTGCTTAAAGCAGGCGCAGGGTTTTGACGAAGCTTTCTCCTATCTGATTGTAAATACGGCACACCATGGGTGGCAGAGTAGTGGTGCACGTTAACTGGTGCATGCCTGGGGATGTGCCATTTAACATAAATCTGCCCCTTTACATTTAAGTATGTGCAGGACACACAGAGTCGGTGAGGCTTATCCAAGGTTAAGAAGAGATGAGTCCTGTTCACTGAAAATTTAGACATAGTCTTCACCTGCTCAGCATTGCTGGACATGGCTAAATAATAGCTGCAAAATATTACTCTTGTTAAACAATTTTACTATTATAATCTCTGAGATTTGTCTCTTACTCTGCAACATCTCATTGTTGTTATCTTTCTTTAAAGATAAAGACAACCTCAACATGAGCGACAATCTGCAATCAGTTGATTTTGACCTCATCATTGAACTTGTAATTGAAACATCAGTGGATGTTGATCCCTTGGATGATTTAAATCCTGAGGATGAAGAAGAGCGTGATGAGGATGCAGATTTGTCCGAATTATATGACATAGGATGGGAAGCTGACCTGCTTGAGCCTATGGAAATATAAACATTTATTTTTAAAATTTATAGTTAATAAAAAGTAAAAAGGTAAACCGTTTAATTTAAAAATAAAGACACCTTCAAAAGCAGGTTATGTGTAGTGTCTTCAATAAAATATTAAAATATGCTCATAAAATTAGATCAGATTCACATATAAAATAGCACAGGTAACATAAATATAAATGTCATTTCTTTTCTGCTATTTCTGTATTGTAAATTTGCAAGGACTAAAAAATCTTCTATTTAAAATGTCAAGTAGTGTGTTAAGTTTTTGATCACTGTTATTGTTTTACTGTTTGGTAATAATGGTTAATAACATTTTTTATTATATTTTACCACAGATTCAACTGCAGATCATTTCAAGATTTCACCATGCCAACAATAGAAAGACAGAGAAAGGCTGCAAAACGTCAAAGACAGCAGGTGAAAGAAAATAAGCAGCAGTCCTCTAACAAAAAGATTTGTCAAGTCACGAAGAAAGCACCGGGTAAGAGCACAAAATATTTCATAAGAAATATGTGTAGTAAAAAAAATATTACTACAGAAAATGTTTCAGTCCATAAAACGAGAAGGAATTCAAATGGAAAGGAAAGGCCAATTAAAAATGTTACTGCTAGAGCAAGAGATAACTCTGTGCATGATAGTAGAAGGAAACAACAGTTTAGGGAGATTCGTAAACGAATGTTCCGCAACAGGATAATTGGCAATTTGTTAAAAAATATTAAGAAAGGTCAACAGAAACTGTTTTTTTATAAGAGAAAAAAAAAAGTTGAGAAAGTTATTGATCAGGCATTTGAAATTAAACGTAAGTTATTTATTTTGATAATCAATAGAATTAGGAAGCTAAACAAGGCAATTTATGATTTCAAAAGAAATAGTAGATGGAAGAGAATAGTTAATCGTAGTAATTTTTGTGAAGTTTTTTCTGGAGAATGTATGCATAGTTCAAGCTGTGAGGCATTTTTTAATGAGGAGAGTTATTTCCAGGATAATGATTTGGTGCATGCAGTTGACACCAGTGGTCGTGCTTATGAAGTGAAAGATGGTTGTCCAGTTGAAAAAGAAAAACTTGTGACAACAGAGGCAGAAGAGGTGTTAGGTAATGAGGTTTTAGGAAGATGTGCTAAGGGTCCTGTGTACACCTGGAAGTGTAGTAGTATTTGCAGTGTGCGACAGGATTCCATCAATTTGCTTTGTGATTTTGTACGGTCATTTAATAAGAAAAGTTTGAAGCAGAAAATAAGGTTGTTGCAAGAATTAGATCCTTGCAGAGTAAGAGAAGTGACAGGTTTGCATGGTCATTCACTGGCTTGTCTTTCCAGGAGAGTATGCCAGAGTGTTTTTCATCATTTCAGGATGCTAGCAGTGCATCATAATAAAGTGAGGAAATTAGTTAGAATGTTGTATTATGCTAAGAGTCCAGCAATTATGCTTAAACAATTATGCGCTGCTCTTTTGCATGGTTCTGAAATAGATGTGAAGAATATATGTGAAGAAATTGAGTTTTGTTACTTTGGAAGTAAAGAGGAGAATGTTGAAATTGAGCAAGAAGAAGAGGGTCATGTGGAAGATAGTGTACAAGTTTCCAGTACAGATAATTTCCAGAGGGAAATTGCGACGTTTGAGGTGAAATCAAGTGAGAGGCCTAATTTCACTTGTGTGTGTTGTCGACGCACTTATTATAAGAATCAGACTAAGTTAGTGGATTTATATGCAAAAAGTGAAAGGGAAAATAATAGTGAATGGAAGGATTTCGCAACATACTTGATGGTAGAAAATTGTTTTGATTTGGGATTGGATCAACGTGTGTGTACTTATTGTTGTTGCAAATTAAATCAAAACCAGATGCCTGCTAGAGCAGTTCATAATAATCTGGAATTGGTTGAGATTCCTTCTGAATTGAAGGATTTAAATACTTATGAATCTATTTTGATTCAAAGTATCCATCCCTTTCAGGCTATTGTAAGAATGGAGCCAAAGACAGGGAAATTGCCTCCATCAGATTTACAGAGAGGATTAAAGGGAAGAGTTGTTTATTTGCCTCTAGATTTGAAGAAAAACATTAACACAATTGGAGTAGAAAAAGTGGAAGAGGAACCTCTGGTTATCTTAGTTAATGGGGTTCCGACAAAGAATAAGAAAATATGGCAAGATTTAGTAGATGTTAGGAAAGTTAAAAAGGCAACATTGTATTTGAAAAAAAATAATAAATACTATAAGAATATATATGTTGCAGAAGAGGAAGTAAGTGAGGAAGAGGATAGCGATTTGTGTGCTGGTCAAATTGAGAAAGTAGAACCCTCTACTAGTGAAGAAATATATGAACATTATAGTGTTCATCCTTTGCATTCCAAGGAAGTCATGGGGAATGCTATTGAGTTGTTTCAAATGAAACAAGCCAAAGGGAGTCCCATTAGTGTTTGGGAGGAAAGTTTGGAAGCTCGGTGTTTCCCACAGCTTTTTCCAACAGGTCAGGGAGGAAGATATGATGAGCGACCTCATCAAATTCCTGCTTCTGAATACCGGACTTTGCGATTGTATGCAGGAGATGCTAGGTTTCGACAATGCATTCCCTATTTGTTTCATCTCCTGTTTGAAAGCGATCTGTCTGGACTGTCATATGCAGTGAACCACATCTTGAAAAGTGGTATACACATGCAAAACATCTCGGCAAGTGACTTTATGGATAAAGTCAATGTCCAAGACAGTATTTTGGATTCTCACCTGATTAATCTCATGGCGTGTCAGCGTGGTACTAATGAGTACTGGTACCGTCGTCATGGTGATTTAAAATGTATGCTGAGGAACTTAGGTACTCCCACATGGTTCCTCACTCTGAGCTGTGCCGAGTATGGCTGGGAAGACTTACTTGAATTTCTACGAGAGGCAAATGCTAACGTAGATAACATCGAATTCAAGACACCCAGAGAACTGTGCTCTTTGGATCCAGTCAATGTATGTAGGTACTTCAATCATAGATTTGAAGCTATGATGTCTTTCATCATGAATAAGAAGAATCCACCTCTTGGAGAGGTGTTGGATTTCTTCTGGAGAAAGGAGTACCAAGCAAGAGGTGCTCCTCATATACATATGTTGCTGTGGATCAAGGATGCACCTAAATTTGGAACGGATCCAGAAGACTCAGTGATGAGTTTCATCCAACAGTATTCTACGTGTGCTGTTCCAAACGCAAAGGAGAAGAAAAGCCTAAGAGAAAAAGTTCTGCGTTTCCAAAGCCATCGATGTGGAAAGTACTGCCGTCGTAAATTCCGAAACAAGGACAAGTTCTACACCAAATGTCGTTTCGGTTTTCCACGACCGGTGATTTCTAAAGGAAGAGTAAACAGTTTGATGTCTTCGCTGCGACATAATGTCATGAAGAAATCACCTAAAAACACATACAATTTGAAGAGGAACGAAGAGTCCAAGTACATCAACGACTACAACCCGGTGATTTTGTCCATGTGGAATGCTAACATGGATATACAGTTTGTGGCTGATAACTGTATGGCTGTGGCTCGGTATGTGACGTCTTACATCACCAAAAAAGAGAAGACAGAATTGAAGGATATGTGGGAGGACATTTCCCATGAAAAGAGCCTCAGCAAGAAGTTGTACAGTTTCAGTCTGAAGATGTTGTCGCATCGAGAAATTGGAGCTTACGTATGCTCTGACCGGTTGTCTTCAGCAAGTCTCTATGCCAAGTCCAGGAGTATCGTTTGGGCGAGTCTTGGTCTTGCTGCAACGCGTAATCGAGTTCTCAAACCTGTGCGGGAAATTGAGTATTTGGCGGAAAAGGAGCCAAACAGTACCGACATTTTGAAGACCAACATGTTGGATACATATTATCCAAATAGAAGCAGTCACCTCGACAATGTTTGTCTGTATGAGGTTCTTCAAAATTACATATTCAAGAGGAACATCAAAGAAGATACTGAGAAAGGAGTGTATGCTGTAATAGGAAGTGAGGGATGTCTGGTCAAGCAAAGAAAATGCCACTTGGTAAACCATCGAAAATTGAGTGGCGAATCTCCTGAAAAAAAGGAGTTTTTCTATTTAGCACTTTTGCAACTTTTCAAGCCTTGGCGTGCAGAAGAGGAACTGCTTGGAGATTTCCTCTGTTACGAAGACTCTTTCAATGCCGCCAAGGAGACCATAGAATGTCCTGCTTTTCCCAAATATGTAGAAATGTTGAATGCGGAAATTGAGCAGGAAGCAACGATTGCAGCCGAGATTGCCAGAGACAGTTCTCAGGACAGTCAGAGTTCTGCTTCATTGAGTCAGGATCCATGAATGAAGTGGAAAGAGCCATGGCACATGCTCAGGAGGATGCGGTTAACTTAGAAGAGTTGGAAAGACAACTCAACGTTGAGCAGAGGAAAATATATGACGAAGTTACCATGCAAATTGATCATGGATTAAGTCATGACAAGAAAGAATGCTCATGTACGTCGTTGAAGCCTGTCCGACTGTACGTGAGTGGAGAAGCGGGAACTGGAAAAAGTTTCCTCATTAAAGCAATTTCATGCTATTTGCAGGAAAGGACAGAGTCATCGCTGTCTTGTGTTGTCACCGCTCCAACTGGACTGGCAGCACATAACATTAAAGGGATTACTTTACATCGTTTACTGATGCTGCCAGTGGAGCATGACAACAAATTACAATATCACAAGCTATCTGGAGATGCTTGTTTTGAAGTTTCAAGAATCTTGAGGAAAATGAAACTTCTTATCATTGACGAAGTAAGCATGGTTTCCAATGTCATGCTTGCCTTTGTGCATTTGAGGATGCAAGAAGTTCTCAAAACAGAGTATGATGTGTTATTTGGTGGCAAACACATCATTGTTTTCGGAGATCTTCTGCAGCTGACACCAGTGAAAGGGCAACCTGTGTTCAAAATGCTCACGCATGAAGATACCAGGAAGTGCCTAGGCAGCATTGGCAACGTCAATATATGGTTAAACTTCAATTATGCTGAACTGCATGAAAATATGCGTCAGGCGAAGGATGAAGTTTACAAGACTATTCTACAAGATGTTAGAATTGGAAAAGTGACCGAGCATGGGAAAGAAGCTTTACATGCACGATTACTGTCAAATTTATATCCAGAACAAGATGTTGTGCCTGAGAATATTTTTCAGAAAATTACTGATAAGAAATCTGGAATATGTTTGATGCCAACTCTTGCAGAATGTGCCAAATTCAACAACAAAATGTTGCATTTAGAAAAGCAAGAGATTGTGAAACTGGAAGCTATTGACAGAGTAGAGCATATGGGATCAACAATTATTTTGTCTGAGAATCTGAAAACAAAATTGGATTCATTAGAGAAGAGTATATCTAAAACTGCAGGTTTTGAAAAGACTCTGAATGTGTGCTTGAACTGCCGTATAATTTTAAGAAGGAATTTACATGTTGAAAGAGGTCTGGTAAATGGATCAATGGGTAATGTTGTTGATTTTGTAAAATACAGAAATAGAGATGGAATTGAATTTTTAAAAATTAAATTTGATGGCATTGAGGAAGTACAGCTAATTGGTCGTTGCTCTGCTAGATTTTTGCTTGTAAAAGACTTATATGTTCGCCGTAAGCAGTTTCCTGTTTGCTTGGCATATGCGGTGACAATCCATAAATCGCAAGGTTTAAGTGTAGACTGTGCATTGGTGAATATTGGCAGTTCTGTGTTCAAGGAGGGTATGGCATACGTGGCATTGTCACGAGTTAGAACTTTATCGGGATTGTACTTGATTGAGTGTGATGTCACAAACATTTGTGCGGATCTAGATTGTGTTAAGGAATACAATAGGTTAAGAAGAGAGTATGCGTCACATTTGCCTCAGTATCCTTTGTTTGAGAAACGTGTGGTAGGCCGGAAACGAACAAACGTGACCAATACTGGGGAGGTTGTAGCAAAAAGACGAAAAGTCGATGAACCTAAAATTACAAGCAGAAACAAAAAGGATTCTGTTGAAGATGTTGTTGGTTTTCAATTTGAAAACAGTTCTGGTGTCAACTGCTATGCTAATGTAGTGGTTAATGTTTTGTTTTCTCTAGAAAATGTAAAAGAAGAGATTGTGGTCAATTCTGATCAAAGATTTTGCAGTTTGTTAAATTCTGTGTTAGAGAAATGTAGCACTGATAGAAGAAACATAGAAAGTGTGTCTGAAATTCGAAATCTGTTAGACAGATGTTCAGGCCAAACACAATTCTCTCAAAATATTCAGCAAGATTGTCAGGAGTTTTTAATGTATATGCTTGATGTATTGCATGCTGAAGGTGTAGATGTAGATCAGCTGTTTGGGCTTTCTTATCAATGGCAGCATGACTGCGAGAACTGTATGGTATCAAGTACTACTAGTGTAGACTCAGAAAGATTTATATATTTAACTTTGCCAGACAGTAAATCAGTCTCCTTTAATAAGCTAGTAAAAGCAGCTGATCACAACATGGAGTGTAGCCAATGTAAATCTGAAATGATGTCAACATTATTTATACGAACATATGGCCAGTATGTCATTTTAATGTTCCAACGATGTAGGCCTGATGGAACAAAATTGACAACTTTAATTAAAAATTTTGTAGCTTCGCAGTTGTGAATATCAGGAAGGACTTATGTAACTGTAGCAATTATATATCATGACGGCCCTTCAATAACATCAGGACATTACACAGCTTATTTAAAGTCTAGAAATGGCTGGTCATTCTGCAACGATTCTGTTTTAATTTTCAAAAAAAAATTGCCGTATGACCTTAAAAACTCTTACCTGGTGTTTTTAAAACCAACATTTTAGGGAAATAATCTTGGGATGTGCTCTGTGGAATTTCAAGAGGTTCTAATGGCTCCTACACGATTTGGCCTTGAGGATAAGTGTAGTACAGAGACATAACTTTTTACCATAACACTGGACGTCATGGAGAAATACATGCACTTTGAATGAGTTCAGAAAAACTATTTCTTTTTATAAGCTAATTGAAGCAGCCAATCAAAACATAGAGTAGAGGGAATGTAAGTCTGCAACGCTGTCTACTGTTTTACATTGCTTTGTGATTGAAAGTGATGTAGAGAATTAAATAATTGTAGTAGTCATAGAGGTAGTGTAAGTCTGCTTCATAGTAAGCAGTATCAGTGTCATAGGAAATGTAGAACATGACTGAGCAAGAAGGGGAAGATATTACTATTCCAGGATTGTGAAAATGATCTTCAACATTTTAATTCTGAAAGTTGCGGAAATGCCAAATGACGGGATTGGCTTACAAGAAATCCAAGAGTTATAAATGGCTCTGACCAGATTTGGCCTTGTGGAAACTTGTGGTAGAGAGCAGGAAGTCATTTATTGCATGTAACGTGTTTTTAAAAACGATGGAGATTTTCTTTCAGAAAGTGGCGGGCTGAAAGTAATAACAGCACAAAAGAGTGTAAGCTGTTCATAGGACATCCTTGGACGTCATGGAAAGTAAGTTAACTTTAAGGAGTTCTGAATTTTGATTTCTTATGTTGTATGGGTTTTTTAAACACAATCATTTTGATTGTGTTTTTTTTTCCCCGCTGTTATATGATGAATACCTTCAAGTCACTGTTTTTAGTGAATTTTGATACATTCTGAGAACAGCAAAAATAAACCATTTAACATGTATAATTAATTCTGTACTGTTTGCATTTATGATGTATATGTAGAACTGTGTAGGAGGCATGGAGAAGGTGAGGCTTCTGTAAGTGTCAAAGTTGTTGCATGCAGTGCTGCACTTCTGCGTATTCTTTCATATGCTGGACTACATCTGCACAATGAGATACCTAAGCAAAGGAAACACAAGTGATGTGATTGTGAAATGAGCAAAATAAATTGCACGTATTTCATTTACATCACCTGTGTTTCCTATCATTACGAATCACATTGTGCAGATCAAGTTTAGGTCTGTCCAGGGAAACATAGGAGGTTTGGACTTTGTTCAAGAGTGCAGTGGACATGACTCACTTCATTGGTAGACCTTCACATGTATTATCTCCTCTGTACTCTTCAACAAGTGTAAATCTCATCTGCAACCCTGAGTAGGCCTCACCTCAAACAAACCTCTGGATAGTAGACATCTTATTGGCATCCTGAAGCAATTATTTAAAATTTTAGTGTCTTGCGACACTTTTCTGAAACAACAGCAATGCAAAAGATGCACCATGTTTTAAGATAGGCCTCACTTCATCTGCATCAAGATACTGTTAGTTTAAAATGTATATCTTTAGGACTGTGTAGGGGGCCTGGAGAAGCAGAAGCTTCTGTAAGTGTCAAAGTTGTTGAAAAACTGTTTGTCCTTCAATCTTTTCCCTTGTCTTTTCTAATTTTTAAATACATGTTTTAATATTTTTCAAATGTTTGTTCTCTCTTTCACAGATTGAAAGTATAAAAACAAAAAGTGAGTAATTTAACGACAATTATAAGGTAAATGTTTTGTATTCTTTTCGTTACATTTCTATCACATTCACCTACTATTAGTTCCACAGCTTCATTTCTTTAACCCTCAGTTTCCTGCCTTTGCTACTTTCCTCATTCCTTTCTCTATTACATACTTACTCAACTCCTTCCACTCTTTTCCTCAGTCCCTCTCTTCTCATAGTTCCTCACTCTTGTTCACTCACTCCGTCTCTATTACTCTTAGTGTCTTTGACTGATCACTCTATCACTACTTGTTCATAATGCTTTCTCTGTGTAGTTGAAGCACACTAAGGGGAATATTATGAACACAGCCAATAAAATTATTGCTCTTTTTATTGGCAGAAAACTGGTGCAAAAGTGGTTTTAGCGGCAGTTTTCTGCCACAAAAGCAGCTTTAGCGACACATTTCTGCCAATAAAAGCTGCAAAACTTTTATTGCCTATGTTGATGATATGGCTCTATGTTACTTACATTTCTTTGCTGTTTCAATTAATCTTTTTCTGTTATTTTTTGTTTTCTGTTTTCTATTTTTTCTCTCTGTTATTCCTCATGTTTTAATCTTATTTTGAACATTCACTCACATTCTCCAAGAAACTCTTCTTTGTTAATGTTATACTCTCTTTTTTTTTCTTTCACTTCGTTATCTATTTTGTTTTTCACAATTATACCCTCTTCTGTCTTTTCTTCGGTAAATAGATCTATTAAACAGTATCTCTTCTTTACTCCCTATAGCTGTCTTTCTTTTAACATCACTCTCTGTTTACTTTCCTTATACTTACACTTTTTTTTTTTTTTTTTTTTTTGGTTAGCTCCCGGTCCGCGTACCGGGAAGCTAACCCGGGAGCGAACCAAAAGAAATAGAGCTTGCCAGAGTGCTAAACATTCTAGCAATTTTTTTTGAAAGGGAAGGTAGTTCTGAAAATAACTTTTTTTTTTATTTTTTTGTTGTTTTATATTTTTTTTATTTTTTTAACATTTTTTGTTTTTTTTGTATTTTTTGAACGATTTTATATTTTTTTGGGGGTTTTTTTTGGGGGGGGAAACAACAAAAAACAGGCGTTGAAAAGGGCTCAACAGGAGCAAAAAAAATTTACTGGGGGCGGTTAGGGCAATCATGGTGTTCATACGCCAGGTTGAGTGCATTGATGCTCATGTTGCCACAAGCTAATAATGCACGACAGTGCATATATAAGTGAATCATGTGCCCAAAATTTTCTTGAATATTTGGCACAGTTTCCCGTGCCTCTTCTGGTGTTAGAGAAATCGGTATTGTTGGTCTGGCCACAGGAGTTGGTCTTGGATTGTCAAGCATATCCCTTATTTCCGCCCGGCTGTAATTTAGTGGATGCTTCCTTGTCATGTGCCTGTGCATTGTGTGATTTCCATAGCTATATTTTTTGTCCGTCCCTCTGGACAATTGTTCTTTGCATATGCGGCAGGTGACATACCTCGCATTGACTTTTTTTTGGCCACGAGGGATCGAATAAAACTGCCAGATGAAACTGGCTTTCTTTCTGGAAACCCGGGGCACCTCTTCTAAGAACTGTGGTTCTTCTCCCTCCTCATCCATTTCTTCATCTTCCTCCTCAGTGTTGGTAATGACCTGGGGAGGTGGTCCTCTCTTCCCATGAGGAGGTGGAGGTGGTGGTGGGGGTCCACCAGCTGAAGCTACCAATGAAGCCATTTTCCAACAAGCAAAATAGGTCTTCCTCTCACAATGATGAAAGTCAGAGTGAGGAAAGAAGGAGGGGTTTTCATCATTTGGGAAAAACAATACTTCTCAACCAATGAAAAGTGTTATTTTTAGGTCACCTGACCTAGCCTTACATCATTATGAAACCAAAAGTGAAATGAACCAATGAAAAGTTTTATTAACAAGTCACATGACCTCTCACGCTCATGTTACGCGCTGCGGAACGCGCCCCGGTTAGCTTCCGGGTCGCTAAGCTTCGCGCCCCGGTCCGCGCCCCGGGACACTTCCGGGTGCGCTAACGCGGTACGTCACAAGACGCATTACGCGGCAACGCGATACGTCGCGTTTTCGTGAAGCGCCGCGGATCGCTTCCGGGGAGCTGCGTTTCGCGCCTCGGTCCGCGCCCCGGGGCACTTCCGGGTGCGCTAACGCAGTACGTCATAAGACGCATTACGCGGCAACGCGATACCGTCACTATGTTGATTTTTTACCGGTTCGCGGACCGGGTCGCGGCATCAAATTGAGCTAACGGGAAGCTTCCCGGTCCGCGGACCGGGAGCGAAACAAAAAAAATATTTAAAAAAAATTATTAATAAACATATAAAATATATTTTTGGATTTAAATAAGAATACATTTTACAGCTATAGATATTTGCTATTAAAAAACCATTGAAATTCACTGAAAAAACCATAGGTTATAAACCATATATAGTTAGGAATTAGCATTTACAAAACCTTGAAAATTCACTGAAAAAACCATAGGTTATACACCATATATAGTTAGGAATTAGCATTTAAAAAACCTTATTTTACTCACACAAAACCATTGAAATTCCATATATAGTTAGTTGCACTAACTATATATCGCGCACCCGCAATCCACTGCTGATGATGTCACATATTACATCATTCATGACATGGTCAGTGACATCACTGATGACATCACTGATGACATCTCAAATGACATCACTGATGACTCCACTGATGACATCTCATTTGACATCAATGACCACATCACTGATGATATCATTCATGTGACAATACAATGCATCTCCTCACATTTTAATATAACCTCTGTTTCACCCAGTGTTAAATACAGAGTATAATTTTTGAAACCATTGACACACCAATACTAGTTACTACATATGTACTCACTGATTCCTACGTCTACACACACCTTCACTCATTCACCCATACAATCATTCATACATACAATCACTCATCTTTACAACACTATCATATGCACTCATACACCTATACAGACACTCACACTCTGCCACTCATCCATGGAGTTACTCACACACCTAGTCAGTCCTGTAAAGAATCAATCACACTTCCATTTTCTTGTCTATACAGTTAAACATAGAGCACCTTACATTTTCAAACATATACTAACACATACTTACCTTGTTATACAATCATTGATATAAGTACACATTGATCTGCAGAGAGTCACACACCTCCCAGCCAGCCACACACACACTCAGTCTCCCATACAAATACTTGGACAATCAATCAATAACCCATATAGTTACTCATATAGCTACTGATCAACACATGCAGCAGTTTACAGAACAACAGACATAATGATGCACAAATTAAGACAGTTTAGTCACTAACCCATGCACTCAGTGAGATACATTTAATCACTCACTCATACAGTCAGTCATGCACCTACTAAATCCTTCATCCAGACACTTATACATCCACTCATTCTTCAATATGTAAGACATATTTAAACTTTACAGAAACATAAAATCACTGGATGTTGTTATCAGTGATGTCATCAGTGATGTCATTTGAGATGTCATCAGTGATGTCATCAGTGATGTCACTGACCATGTCATGAATGATGTAATATGTGACATCATCAGCAGTGGATTGCGGGTGCGCGATATATAGTTAGTGCAACTAACTATATATGGAATTTCAATGGTTTTGTGTGAGTAAAATAAGGTTTTTTAAATGCTAATTCCTAACTATATATGGTGTATAACCTATGGTTTTTTCAGTGAATTTTCAAGGTTTTGTAAATGCTAATTCCTAACTATATATGGTTTATAACCTATGGTTTTTTCAGTGAATATATATATATATATATCTAGAGATATATATATATATATATATCTAGAGATATATATATATATATATATATATATATATATATATATATATATATATATATATATATATATATATATAAAGGGGAACAAACAAACCCTCATGAATAATTAACTTGGTCATATAGTCTTTAGAGTTAAACTAGGTACCTCATAAGGGGGGCATTGCTTCATTATCCTACGCCTACGTTAACATCTTTCTTGGTGAAAAAACGTCAATATGTTGTCTGAATGCGAGATTTAAAATCTTTATTATAGCTTATGTGTTCATTGAGATACACTTGGCCCCTAAGGAAAATATTTATTGAAAATAGTTGTGGGACCAGATACCTACATATTAAAATGCAAATGTCTCCTGCTACGGAACAGTTCTATTCATCTGCATGCCTTAGCGTGTTGTTGTTTATAAGGATGATGATTTCTTTTTCACCTCTGTTATTATCCCCTGTCTTTCCTTCGAACACGGTCTCAATAGTTAACCAAGGAAAGACTTATTTTTTTACTAAGAAACGGGTCAAGGCTGAGTCTCTAGTGTCTCCCTCTTGAATTAAAAGGAGTCACAATAACATAACACTAGTCTTTTCTCTTCTAAGATTCCTGACTGTGCAGACAGCCGTGTGCTCCAATGCCAAAATAAAGTGAAATAGAGGATTCCCCATGTCTTACCTCAGGGTCGAGTGAGCTATCGTATTGTTTGATGTCTGACGCTGCTCCGCAATCAGGAAGTTCAGACGTCTCACTGGGGAGGCATTTAAATACCCCACCCTTCAATATTAACAAGCCACACATGTGCAGCACTAGGGTCTTACCTATGATGTTATCAAAGTGAGCCCGACCAATCGGCGCACAATATATATTCCCTAATTGGCATAAAAATAGAGAAAATACTACAAGATTTCAATCAAATGTAAACTAAATTAGAAAAATCCTCAAAATATTAAAACTACCCTAATTCTTTCAAAAAGGTCAAAACAAATCATTTGTTTGTGTCTATTGCCCCTCCAAAGGTCAGCTAATAACAGACCTCATTTTCTATACTATAAGACCTGCTAAACAGCCTCAAAACGCATCTGATCATATCAAAAACGACCAACACCCTTCACAGCTGTAAACTAACAATCACACTCCGCTGATTCACGAGCGACAACCAGAAACCTTTGACCCAGTTCCTGAGGCGGAAGCCGGGAACTGGAGGTACTTTGTTTATTTTAAAATTGTTCTGTGTGGTGTCACAATTTGCTCATTTGCCTTTTAAAACTAAAGCTTCTTACTTCACTCAGCGCTCGCATTTTCCCCTTAGCGCACAGCTGATGGTAATAGCTGCTTCGCGCCCTTCCTAGCTCTTCTAGCCTGCCGCCGCCATCACCACCGGCGTGCACGCTGACTCCGCCCCTTTCTGAGGCCACGCCCCCCGTGGTCTCCTATAAATGTGCCTGTACAGGACGCGCAGCGGACGAGCGCAGCGGGAGCGCCGTTTGCGCGCCGAAGGCGCGCCTAAGGCAAGCCCCTCTGCAGGAAACTCTGCCTTTACTTCCTCCCACATCTCCTACCAACCTAACGACCTCTTTCAACTACAGGTCACTAAGCAGTGTCCAGGTATACTCGACCCAGCTGCACTTCCAGGCCCAGTCAGTTGCAAACATTGCCACTGGTCCACTGGGCTTCACTCAGCTGTTCCAGCGGCCACTATACCTCAGGCCCCTCTGCCAACCTTCAAAGGTGGCCTGATCAACGCGCGTTCCATGTGCAGGCACAACCAAGATATACACGACCTTATCTTGGAGTCCGACCTTGACTGCCTCATGATAACTGAGACATGGTTAACAGCTGATAGCAACCCTGACATAGCTATTGCTCTTCCCCTGGGCTACTCACTCTTCAGGGAAGATAGAGCCAAGGGCCGAGGCGGAGGTGTTGCAATTATCCTTAAAGACACCTTCCCTTGCCACACCTTTAGTCTAGAGCCTCTAAAAAAGACTGAAGGACTAGGCTTCTCTATCAAATTGAACGATCACACTTCATTCTCAGGCGGACTTATCTACCGCCCACCTGGCAACGCATCTGAGTTCCTCGACTCACTGCACGATTCCTTAGGACAGCTTTCACTCAGATACCCATTCTTCACCCTCCTTGGTGATTTTAACCTCCACCTAGAATCGAAAACAGATACTCATACCATCAATTTCGTACAAACCCTTGATATGTTCGATTTTAAACAACTCGTCACCCTATCCACCCACTCCCTGGGTCATACCCTTGATGGAGTCTGCACAAATTCCCCCTCCTTGATCACACTAACGCCCTTGCCCCAGATCTGGTCTGATCACTCCCTGATCCCATTTCACATCTTGAACAAAAACCTACCCAACCGCGACAAATCTGTTTCCCTCCCCGACAATCACATCAATTGGAAAAAGGTTCAGGATAACATCACTCTTAATCCTTCAATGCAAACCCAAGCTCCCATCTTCTCCGGCAATGTGGATACCGACGCTGATCTCTTTCACAACTGGATCGCTCAAGAAATCAAATCCAGAATCCCGCCCTCACGCCCCCGTACCTCCCGGGGCAAAACCAAAATCAACGCCCCCTGGTTCACACCAGAACTTGCAAATGCGCATCTGCTATGTAAAAAGGCAGAAAGAAAATGGCGGAAGACATACGAAGCCACTAATCGTACTTCCTATATCGCAACAAGAAAAAACTACCTTTCAGAAATCAAACTGGCAAAAAAAAACTACTACGTCAACGCCATAAAAAACGCAGGCCAAAAACAAAAGGTGCTGTTCGCGATAGTTAAATCATTCACACATCCTAAGGCACTCCTGCCTGAAATCCCCCCTTCTCAGAAATTCTGCGATCAAATTTCTGACTATTTCGAGGAAAAAATTGCCTCAATCCAAATCAACTTTCCCCTCCCTGTCACTCCCCCAGTGCCCCCCCACTGGTCCCCCAAAGCTGCACGCTAAGTCACTTCACCTCTGTCACTCTTGAGGAGTCGAAAAAAGCCATCCTGGCCTGCAAATCGGGCGCCCCATCCGATCCTTGTCCCCCCAAGATACTCCACCAATTAATCGACGAGGTTAACCCAACCATTAACAACCTAATCAACTCCTCGCTTAGCTCTGGCTTAGTTCCGACCTGTTGGAAAAAAGGAATCGTCAAACCCCTTATGAAGAAGGCAAATAAACCACCGACGGATCTCACCAACCTCCGCCCAATTTCGCTACTCCCGGCCTTGGGAAAAATCACGGAACATCTAGTCCATAAAGAGCTGAAATGCTATCTGGATGAAAATAACCTTCTTCATCCCCAACAATCCGGATTCCGCCCCAAGCACTCGACTGAAACCGCTCTCATTGAACTGACTGACACTATAAAAACCCTACAAGATCAGAGAAAAAACTCCATCTTAATCCTTCTCGACCTAACGGCGGCGTTTGATACCATCTCCCACACCATCCTCATCAGTAGACTCAGGGACATTGGCATCTCTGATTCCGCCCTATCCTGGATTACGTCCTTTCTCTCCGACCGTTCCCAAACTGTCACTTTAGGCCCATTTCACTCTAAAGACAAACTTGTCTCCTCAGGTGTCCCGCAGGGATCTATCCTCAGTCCTCTCCTTTTCAACGTTTACCTCATTCCCCTCCTCAATCTGATAGAATCATTCGGCATACCTGTCACCTCGTATGCCGATGACACACAACTCATCGTGCCATTGGACGAACTTTCTACCAAAGCGGAATTTAACCTCAAACACTGCCTGACTGAAGTATTTCGATGGATGGACAATAACCACTTGAAATGCAATTCGAGTAAAACGGAGATCCTCCCGATTGGCACAAATATCTCCTTCTGTCCAGCACTATGGTGGCCGGAATATTCCGTTGCCCCCCCCAGACAGTTTCGTCTGCCAGGAATCTCGGCGTTATTTTTGACTCCGATCTCTCCTTCGATCAGCATGCCAGAACCGTCACAGGCAAATGCTTCGGAACAATCAGATCCCTGAGAAAGTTCTTTGACTTTCTCCCCATCGATGCCAGAAAGACGGTGACAGTTGCACTCATAATCTCGCGACTGGATTACTGCATTGGCTTGCTCGCAGGAGTCAAAAAGAGCACCATCCAAAAACTGCAGAGCGTACTTCACACAGCCGCCCGTCTTGTTCTGGGTCTACCCCGCAGATCCTCTATCTCCGCAGCACTTCGTTCACTTCACTGGCTCCCACTTCACAAAAGGATTCTCTTTAAAATCCTGATCACAGCCTTTCGTGCCTACAACAAAACAGGCCCTAAATACCTCAACAAGCGCTTTCCCCACTACGTGACCAGCCGTTACCTTCGTTCAACTAATGACAACCTCATCCTTCTACCTAAATACAACCTGAAAACGAAGGGTGAGAAGACCCTCAGCTTCCTTGCAACTAAAGCGTGGAACAAACTGCCCAAAATCCTCAGACAACAAACCCAGGAAAAACCCTTTCGAAAGCTCCTAAAGACATGGATCTTTAATCTCCCGGACGATTACTCCAAAGCTTCCATCTAATCCTCTTGGACTGGTTCACATAGGTTTCCAAGCGCCAAGATGCTCCCTCCGGAGCGAACGTCGCGCTCTAGAAATACCCCACAAATATCACAAAAATATCACTCCCTAACCACCCTAAACGTAACAGCAACACGGCAGTGACGATCTACACCAATGGCACATTCTTGATCCAAGCCAATAATTGCAACTTGGAAGGCTTTGAATCCCTCTTCCCCCCGCTCTGCAACGCACCAACGCATCTACACAGCTCCCGCCCTCCTGATCCTTTATCCTATGATAGGCATCCTCCCCCCCTCCTGTCACCATCCTCCCCTATGTCTACCCCTCCATGATAGCACCCAACCCAGTACCCTCCTCCAAGAAGAATCGAAGCCCTGTCACAGATGAGGCTGTAAAAATCCCCTATCGAACAACAGCAACCCCTTCCTATTCTAAACCACCACCCTCAATGAACAACCAACAAACCTAGCTCACAGATACTGACTGTGCCTCTCTGACTGTGACTGTGACTAAATGCCTCTCCCACTGACACACAAGCGAGGGCAGCTTGAACCACGCTGAGACCTCACACACCACGGACACAGGGCTACCCATAGGGATAACTTATGTAACTCTAACACCAAGAGCCAACTTCTAGAGCACAGCCTACACCCTTACCCAACAGCCACAGCTACCGACACCAAGCACACAAGGCGCCACAAGACTCATTAGTCCAGCTCGACCACAACCCCCACATGGAACCTGACACATAGACTTAATAGAACAAGAACCTCATTGACCCCCAGGAACGCCTCCTCGCACTCCACCACAGCGATGACCCAGAGGCTTGCCGTGCTGGAAAGCCAGCTTGAAACAGTTATACTGGGCCTCTCAGATATCCTACTGAACCTCACCACACCAAGTAAACCCATCCAACACTCCTACCTTCACCTTTAGTCACCAACTGGAGTCACTCAAGACCCCACAAGTCCCAAAGGCCCAGATGGTCCCCCATACCCCTCCCAAACCTGAAACAGAGACAGAAAGGAACCAGAGACGCAATATCAATAAGTGAAGCAATGGATCTGGCCGCTTTGTATGACACAAACACTTCTGGCACCTCTAGCTTCAAGATCCAGGTTTTCACAGGTTTCAGAAGAGACCACTACCCCCAGACCCATTAGACCCCCTGCCTTCCTCACTATTATCCCTAGGGCCCTGTTTACAAAGAATCTGAACAACGAAGGATCCAACACCAACTGCATGCTCATAAACTGAAGGTCAGCCACCAAACATGCAACTGAACTCGCAGAGACTATCCTTACCCATGACATAGATATTATGTTCATCACCGAAACCTGGCTGAACAAGTTTTCTCCCCAAGCATGGACATGCTTGTGCCCCCGTGCTTCACAATAATACACAAAGACAGAAAATGCAACAAGGAGGGGGCATAGCAATCATACATAAGAACAAAATTTCCGTGAAGGAAACAGATGCCCTCAAGTATAACTCCTTTGAATGTCTTAATGTCACTATTAAGATGAACAACAACAGATCACTACTCTGCCACCTCATATACTACCCACCAGGAAACACCTCCTCTTTCAGTGATCACCTCTCCGACCTGATCACTCAATGCTCACTCTGTGACTCCAATGTCATGTACCTAGGTGACCTCAATCTTCACCAGAATGAGGAAAACAACACGTTTTTCAAAACCCTAAATGATCAGCTAAGCAACTACAACCTCACCGAACATTGCACAGAGAAGATCCACAACAGAGGCTCAATCCTCAATGTCATTATCACTCTAACAGACATAGTCTCCATCGACCACATCCTGCCTGTTGACTGGTCTGACCACAATCTCATTCTTTTTCACACAAACCAAAGGGTCCTATCAAAGCCCCACACAAAGGACCGCCCACGCTGGGCAAGAAATCTAAGTCAGATTTCCCTTGCAGTCCTGGAAGCTAGGGTAAGCTCCCTCCTCCCCAACAATTCTGATGAGCTCTCAACAACAGAACTCACCTCCCACTATAACTCTACTATGACTTCCATTATGGACCAAATAGCACACTTCAAACTGAAAAAAGTCAGAAGCACACCATCCAGACTATGGTTTAACACAGACATTAATTCACAAAGAGGAGAACTAAGTGTGACAGAAAAACTCTGGCAAAAAAACACTCTCAATCCTATAAGCAAGACTCAAATCAGTACGAAGGAAGTACAAAAACCACATAATGAATGAAAAAGTGTCCTTCTTCGTGGCAACACAAAAAATAGACCAAGAGAACTTTTCAATCTCTTCAGACAACAAACCTCAAAGCCCACTTGTTTGCCAATTTCTTCAATGACAAAATCACCAAGATGGAACTCTCCTTGGTCCTTCAAAACAGTCCCCCAAAGAGGAAATCGCCCACAGAGACAAAAGATGATCCCACACTCAAGCACCTCCCTAAATTACGGAACTCTTTCAACCCCATCACCGAAGCAGAGGTCATCAAAATGATTTCCACCTCCAAACCCTTAGCACACGTCCTGGATCCCATCCCCGCCCAACTGGCCAAAAAACTCAAACTCTCATTAACCCCGCACTGTACCAAGATCATAAACAGCTCCTTGAGAATTGGAGTCATGCCGGACTGTCTCAAAAGCGGCAAGGTCACACCTCTACTGAAAAAAATGGGCATGGACTCTAATCTAAATAACTTCTGACCTGTCTCCAACCTCCTGCTCCTAGAAAAACTCCTGGAAAAATATTTTCTTCTCCAACTCACTCAACACCTAGACAACACCAACTTCCTAGACCCTCACCAATCAGGTCATAGAAAAGATGCAGTACTGAGACAGCGATCCTAAACATAATAGATGATGTGCACATATCTCTCGATTGTGGCCAATGTTACCTACTCATACTCCTGGACCTTTCGGCAGCCTTCGATACGGTTGACCA
Organism: Lissotriton helveticus; assembly: GCF_964261635.1. Lineage (NCBI taxonomy): Eukaryota > Metazoa > Chordata > Amphibia > Caudata > Salamandridae > Lissotriton > Lissotriton helveticus. The sequence goes on from NC_136059.1 coordinate 917,492,269, forward strand.
CAATCTACTCATCAAGGTACTTCAAGAAAGGGCTGGAGCTGGACAGATGGTACTACAATGATTCACCTTTTTTCTACAGAACCGCACCCAAAGTATGAAAATCAAAAACTTCTCATCGGACCCACACCCAATTAGCAGGGGCTTCCTCCAAGGATCAGTACTCTGCCTGCAACTTTTCAACATATACATGGAACCCCTCACCACCATACTAAAAAAATCCAACATTCCCTTTCACCTCTATGCAGACGATACCCAGATATATCTGGAAACCTCCTCCATTAAAGACATTCAGAGACTGAACAGCACTCTAAGAGAAGTTTAACTCTGGCTATCGTGCAACCACCTAAAACTCAATCAAGACATACAGAAATCCTCCTAATCTCTAATGATGAGAAAAAAAACAAATCCCAGAATGGCTAAAAGCGATCGATGATCTCAACTACAACCTTACTTTAGCAGACTCTGCTAAATCGCTAGGAATCACCCTGGACCCCAAATCAGACATAAACAAACATATCAAGAACACCGCAAAGAACGCCTTCCTCAACCTGAAATTACTCAACAAAATAAAACCCTTCATCCCTCAGAACAACCTCAAACAAGCTACTCAATACCTGGTGCTGTCCAGACTGGACTACTGGATTGAAACCCTCATAGGATCAGCTAAATTTCACCTAGCTCCCCTCAGATCAACTATGAACACAGCAGCCAGAATGGTCACCGGAGTAAAGAAATTTGAACACATCTCCCCTGTGCTTAGAGAGCTTACATTTCTTCCAATCGGAATGAGGGCCAACTTCAAAACTGGCTTCCTCATGCACAAAGCGCTGCACAGAGGCAAACCTGCCTACCTAGCCGCCAAACTCCAGAAGGCTGGTCAGATAAGAAGCCTAAGGAGTACCAACACCCTACTCCTTATCCCTTCTTATTGCTCCAAGAACTCACAAACAAAAAAACGCATCCCAATCCCTCACAGGAAATGCTCCCAAAATGTGGAACTCCAGACCAGTCTACATCAGGTCCAACCCCTCCTAGCTACAATTCAAAAGGCAGCTCAAAGGACTCTTCCTCAACCGATCTCTCCCATATGGATAGCTACAACATAACCATCAAAGCAGGCCCACAACTGCTCACAAGACACTTTGACATTAAGAACTCTACCTCACTATACCCTATTCCCCCCTGGACCCCGGGCCAATCCCGTCATGAGTCACGGTGCTCTCTCTGACAAGGCTGTGTACATTCTACTGCGATAACATACCCTGCAAGTGTCATTGTGCGCTCTACGACGGTATTACTATGATACGTCTGGAGCCATTGTATATACTCGTATGTCTAAGTATCGTCTATGTATTTTACGAGTGATCATGATGTAAAGCGCTCTGATACCGTCGGGTCCGGTCAGCGCTATATAGAACTCCTAAATAAATAAATTATAAAAGACGAGCAACTCAGAATTAATGCCTTCCTGTCTCGTATTAAACTCTGCATAGCCCAGACGGCAACAATTTTCAGTGCTGATATCGACTAGACCCTGATGATGGGTTATGGGACATGAAGTTCTTTTAAATGCGAGTGAAAGTCCCTATGGCAATGATCAAGTGGTGTGCTGGCCGTTACGACATCCACAAATTCAATACGTATCGGGTACACACCTCATATATTCAAACCTTCCTATTTTTAAGCAGTGTACTTGAGACTTAAAAATGGAAAACCTATTTTAATTCATACTTCCTTAAATCATAAATTTAGAACATTTGTTTAAACCTTCCTGGTATTAGGAAGTGTTCTTGACACCTAACCAGGCAGAAAAAAAAATTGTAAATCATAATCTCTAACGGGAGTGCCACCCGTATCAGAAAACCCATCTTTTAGCCAGCAAAGGTTGAAAAATCCTAACCTATTAATTTCAACCAGTCGTCTTTAGAATTTAATCCAGTCCTAATGGTGTTCAAGATGGATACATACACTGCTCTCGTTTTTTGTTTAAAAGTGATATCACCACCTCCTTTGCTGCCTGTTATTCTTTCAATAATAAACCACTTGAAATCTGTACAAGTATGACCAGATTTCAAAAAGTGGTCTACTAATGGGGCATTTATTTATTTATTTATTATTGCTGACTTATGTTCTGATATATGTATCCTCAATTCCCATCCAATCTCCCCAACGTATCCCAAATTGCACTGGCAAATGAGGAGGTAAACCACATTTCTACTCTTGCAATTATTAAAATCCTAAGCCCAAAAATTATGTTTATTATATATTAAGTTCTTTCCTTTTAATGCCTTAACCACGGCTGCAATTCCGCCGCAGTGCGTGGGTTCTAAAGGGTAGGCGGGGCTGCAACGGCCAACGGTCGTTCACAGCACCAGGGAGGGAGTGCTCCAGTCGGCTAATGACGGAAGGTGCTAAACATTGATCACAGATTATGCAACCACCAGATTTGTGGTTACCTGTTGCTCTAGTGCCTTCAATGGTACGTTGTCTTACTTCACTTGTTTCTCTATATGTGTCTCCCAGTTCCTTCCTCAGATTATTATTGCATTTAAACGCCAATATGGGACAGTCTTTGCTGATTTCTTCATTTTCGTTTAGAGTGCCCCAATTGGAATTGATTATATTCTTTATCTTGTTGCTTATAATTGAGAACTGACTCACAAAAACTATTTTCTGAGTTTATACTGTATTTAGTTTTTTGTATTAGAATTACTGTGCAGACTGTCACTGTCATAAAACCTAGCACGTTTAAAAGAGTGATTTATTAATCTCTTGGGGTAGCCTCTGTCTTTTAATTTTAATTTTAAATTTTCTGAATGTTTATAGAAGTCCGTTAGTGTGGAACAGTTCCTTCGAAGATGAAGGAACTGTCTGAAAGGCATATTATCTTTTTGGTCTCTGGGGTGGTCGCTGGTATAGTGTAGTAATGTGTTCTTGTCAGTGGGTTTAGTAAAAAGTTCCACATCCAACTTTCCCCCTACATCCCCAATCTGTAGATCCAAAAAGCTAACGGACCTCCTACTGTGGTGTGCTGTGAAATTTAAATTAACATCACCTAAATTGAGCCATGTTAAAAACTCATTCAAAAGGTCCTCACATTCTCAAAAAAGGGGCAGCCTTATGGAGAACTTGTCTCTCTTCAAACTGACCAACATATAAACAAGCCAGACTGGGGGCACAAGTAGCTCCCATGCTGCTCCCCTTACATTAAATATATAGGTAGTCCTTAAATAAGAACATATTCTCCTTCAGTACTAATTTCGTGCATTCTGTAATGAGCTTTGCGCTGGCACCTCTACACACAGCATCATCCCCCAGGATGTGTTCTACAACAGCTATAGTATCATCCTGGGAAATGTTGGTGTAGAAGGCTTCAATGTCGAGGGTAACCAATACAGGGATTGGTTATTAAAAGTAGATCCCTCAATAATATTTATCATGTGGGCAGATTCTTTGATATAAGACCGCTGAGCTTTTACTACCGGTCTTTAAAAGCGGTCTATGTATTTACTCAGTGGTTCAATAGGTGAACCAATGCAGCTTACAATAGGTCTTAACCGGGGGCTGTTCTCGCATTTGTGGATCTTTGGAAGACCACATATAGCTGGTATCATGTCCTTATTTTGAGTTAAAAGTTTGAATTCATCTCCGTGATTAACTCATTGTCCTTAGCTGTGGATAGAAGAATGATCACTTTAGCTTTTAATGTTGTCCAACTTTTCATAGGTACCTTAGAATAATGTTCTTCTACATTGAGAAGGTTCAAAATCCTCTGCTCATAATCTAGGGTATCAAGAATAACAACCCCACCCCCCTTGTCTGCAGGTTTAATAGTAATATGTACATCATTTTTAAGCGATGTCACGGCTTCCCTGTATGGTTTACTCATATTGCTAGTTGTAGGTGGAGGATTATCCCAAATATTACGTATTTTGGACTCATTGTTCAAAGACTTCAATATTCTTACTGACCATACTAATATTCGGAGTAAAAGTAGATTTTTGTCTTAAACCTGAGATACTACTATCATTAGGACATTCTCTATTCTCAAAGAAACGATTTTGTCTTATTTTTTGAAAGAATGATTTTAGATCATGAATTTATTAACATAAGTCGAGGGTGCAAAACTTAAACCTTTTTATAGGACTTCTAATTCTGTTTTTTTAAGGACTCTTCTGGAAATATTAATAATAGGAAATGTATTTAGCACCAGTATCTGTGATTCCTGATTCTTATACCCTTTCTGGGATGTTAATCTAAAAAAGAGGAAGTGGATTTTGGTGATTACCACCTTGTTCTGGTCTAGTAGTGCTTTCATCTTCACTGCTAGAACCCGATGTCTCTGAAAACGTGATACCTTGTCACCCTCCTTTTGAATAAACTGGTTTGTGAAAAGGCGGTCTTTCCCAATTCTGTTCCCTCTTTTGCTGATAATAGTCTTTCCATAAATAGGGATAATTTAACTGTATACTATATTTGTCCACATCTTTCCTTAGTTTTTTGGTCTTTTTGTTTAACAAGTAGTCTTTATATCCATCTACTTCCACATTAAGCTCATCTAACTTTTGTTTGGTATCATCCAAGGCTGTATTGTTTTTAATTTCTGATTCAAGTCGCTCTATTTCTTCCCTTTCAAAAATGATGATCTCCTGAGCAGTTTCTATAAAAAGTAAGATCCAGTCCCTACTGCATCTATTAGAGATCTGTGTCCAGGTCTCTAGGAAATTTATGTTTTCAATAAACAAGCCAGGTTCATTTCAGACTAGTAGACCGATTGGAATAACACCAGATTTATTATATTGAATGAGAAATTCCACATGTATTTTGGTCCGGATATGTTTGTTCTTAAGGTTAAGAATTTTTCCCCATTTATTGCTATTTTCTAAGAGTATAGTTACTTTATCATTTTTTTTACTCATATTCATGATCTTGTTAAATTGTTCTTCACTAAACCCAAACATTTTAATTGAGTTCATGATGTCAGTAGGTCGAATACAACTCTAAAACTGAAAGAGGTGTGTATACTCTCACAAGTAGGTTTTAGCAGAAAAAAAAACATCGTCCCCAGCGCCAAGGCTGTGCAAACAGTTTTAAAAGAAAGGGAGTGGCCCTACTATCCAAGGGACAGGGTGCCAAATACAGTAACAATAAAAAAAGTCTTCCCTTGGAATCAACTCTCAACCAATGAGCCACATTCAGCCATACTTATTGTACAGCACTGTCATGAATGTACACTTTCGAAAACCCCGTATATAATTATAAAAAACACAAATTAGTATAAAAAACACATACATTTATTTAATGTATATCAAAACTGATCACTAATACAATTCTTTAAAAAACAGCAAACACTGTCCGAAATTCATAGAAGCAATTCATATATTGAATCAATCAAAAAATCCTCGATAATACCATGATTGTGGCTCATCACCATTTTTAGTATTATCTTTACATGCTGAAGACTTTTATGATCCAAACTACATACGTCTGAATATAATGTACACAACTTTACTGGAGAGAAATGACAAACCTGATCATAATGATGAAGTAAATTTGATCTGAAAGAAAAATGCTAGGGAGTTGAGTTATATTTATTGCAAGAACATAAAATATTGGACACCAAGACACTTGCTATATCCATTACCTTCCTGAGTCTTTAAAGATGTGTCTGAATTTTACTGGCTGTAATTCATTCAGTTTACAGCTAGATCCCTTTTCAAATTGTCACATTTTCTTGCCGATGAATAGTTCATAAGGCCAATAGATTTCCATTTTCATGTATTCAAATTGTGTTGTTCTACACTTTTGTTGGCAAATTGAAACGCTCAGAATATCTGAAAAATATAGCATGGCTTTCGGGAACATCAGATTCAATTACACAATGAGCTAGGACAAGAAAATAGCGTGTGAGTAACCCATAATTCATTCTTTAGATATTGTTAGGCCTACACAGCAATTATTGTTATTGGCATTGCCGCTCAGGAAATTTAGGAAACAGCGTAAATATTACTATATCCTTCGCTGATATGATTCATCTTTTCAGAGCAAGAAAAGTAAGGGCCCGATTCACAGAATGAACTTAAGACAAAATCCTAAACTTACTACAATTTGGTATTCACAGAATGCACTTACTACTTTTGGAATTCACAGAATGCACTTACTACTTTCGGGATTCACAGAATAAACTTACTACTTTCGGTATTCACAGATTGGATTTAAGACAACTAACTTTACGTCCGCCGCCGGGGAGTAATTTACGGCTCAGAATCGTAAATTACGGCACTGTGCCGTAATTTACGATTACGGGTCGTATATTACGATTACGGGGCGTATTTTACGATTGCGGGACGTAAATTACACTTTTGGGCCGTTGGGCATGTTAGCTAAGGGGAAACACCTGGCCAAGGTCCACCCATCCTCCAACATGGATCAGCTGACACACAGCAGCCAATACCAGCCCTGCAGCATGTATGAAAGCAGAGCAGACACAAACAATCCATTTTCAGGATGTCACTGAACGTGTTTGTAGCACTACCCCTTGCCAGGCGGCAAAACGACTTGCGGAGGAGGAGAAGAGCAGAGAGGATCTACAGGCAGAGGGTCAACATATTTGGAATGTCCAGCCACGATGTAAGGGCCAGGTACCGTTTCCCACCTGAAGTCATCTTGGAATTGATATGTGAGTGGGAGCAGGAACTTGACTCTGTGACCTGCTGCTCACATGCAATACCAGCATACCTCAAAATCCTTTCTGCCCTCCACTTCTTTGCTACTGGGTCCTTCCAAAGGGTCACCAGTGACCATGTGGGCATTTCCCAGGCGAGCCAGTCGCGGTGCCTGCATCAGGTACTGAGATGCATCACTAATAGAGCCCCCAACTACATCAAAATGCCATATACTTTGGCCATGAGACAAAGGACAGCAAGAGATTTTTATCTCCGTGCACAATTCCCACGTGTGCTAGGTGCAATCGATTGCACCCATGTGGCCCTTCAGTCACCCCGCCACATTGCACACATCTTCTGCAACAGACACAGATGGTATTCCATCAATGTACAAGCTGTCTGTGATGCCAGTGGAAGGTTCATCAATGTGCATGAAGTGTTCCCAGGCAGTACACATGACAGCTTCATATTCCGCATGTCACCTCTTGCTCGGCGTATGGCTGCTGGAGAATTTGGTAACATGTGGCTACTGGGTAAGTACCAAGCACTGAAAATGAGTGATATGCGTCATTGAAATGTCTGAATGCCCCCCAATAGTAATGATTGTACAATAAGAAACATGGCCCAACAGACACTGCATGTATGAACGTATAGATCATGTCCTGTGAAAGTCAAAGAGTGAAATGTTAACAACTGCCCTTTCTTCCCTCCTCAGGTGACGCTGGGTATGCACTCTCTCCACATCTCCTCACCCCTTACAGGCGTGCTAACACTGTACCTCAGCGTAGGTACAATAGGGCACACATACGTACTCGAGCCATCATCGAGCGCACTTTTGGACTGTTGAAGTCGCGATTCAGATGTCTCGACCGTACAGGGGGTGTGCTTCTGTACTCCCCAGTAGTCGTGTGCAAGATCATACTAGCCTGTTGTGTTTTGCACAACATTGCTCTAATGCATGGGTTAAACATGCCTCTCGAACCTCGACTAGCTCTGAATGTGGGAGACCGGGCTATTGCACATGACCGACGTCATGGCATGCAAGTCCGTGATCAACTCGTTGCCACGTATTTTGCATGAGCAACCTGTAGTGCCACGGCCCACATGTGGTTTGCTGTCTGTTGTCAATGATGAAATGTGGACAGACACCACAGTGTCCATAAATGCCACCCTGAGACGACTTTGCAAACCACACTAACTGCATGCAAGTCACAGCTGCTGACAGAAGTCAAAAGGTGGATTGTGCCTCAGGTCATGTGCCCATGTCAGCAAGCAGCGTAGTGGACAGCCCTAAAACAAACTATTCACGCTGATCACAAACAATACATGTCCTGAGAGACATACCTGGACCTCATAAGGATGGGTCAACAAATCACAAAAGGTTGCATACTCAGGCCTATGCCCACTACAGATTTGACTCACCCACAGATGATGGGCACAGAATGTGAGTGATGATGTCATGGGAGATTCATGCACCATGGGTCAGGTTCACAATAACAGTTGAATCTCTGCATATCAGCAGGGATGCCCCAGTAATTGTGCCTTACAGCAGACATCCCTTGCGCCATCATGGATGTGCCGCATTTACAAAGCTGTGCGCTGTGGGCCAAGTATAGACAGAAGCGTGAAGCATATGCTGTCATAAAGGTGAAGCACCACTGGAGTTGGGTCGCAAGTGCAATGCAGCTCCAGCAAGGCAAGCGGCGATCCGATGCCTAACATGCTGCATCAATTCTTAGGCCTCCTACAAGCAGGCGCAGGGTTGTGACGCAGCATGGCCATGAAAATGACTGAGTGTAAATTGGTAAATTTCACACTGCCACTGTTCGGAGGTGTTTGTGTGCTGGAAGGCCCCCCCTGTGCAGGAATGCACAACTGCGGTGCAGGGCCTTACAATATGACACATTTCACAGATGCGTCATGTTGAAGATACCCCACAGCATGGAAGTGGCGTAGCGCTGCTGCGCCACCAAAGTTATGCTACTGTGGCGCAATAGTTGCATACACGGCTCGTATAGCTGCCCCATATGTATCTGACATATCCACACCAATGTTACATAACACTTCATTCAACTCTGATACTGAGTACTCAATATGAACTACATGTCCCATAATGCAAAGTATGAGATTAGGAAAGTGAGATGGATGTTGTCAGCCCCCTACCCCCTTCACTGCATAAATGACTTGAAATTACCTGTTCCCCCTTTTCATACATATTCATGATACACACCTGCATTGTCATTTCACCTTCCCCTACATCAGATCAACAGGATGGCAGTGGATTTGTTTACAGAATGTGGATGGCCCAGGATTAATACAAAATGGCTGCAAAATACTTCCTGTGATGTATTTCCTGTCTCCCACTACCTGTATAACATTTCCTGTATGATATAATGTGTTCCGGGTCATTATCGTAATTTACGGCGCAAAATCGTAGTTTCCGGTGCCACGTCGTAATGCGCGTGCGCGTGAACTACGATCCGGAACCGGAAACTACGATTTCGTGCCGTAAATTACGAAAATAAACTAGAACACATATTTTCATACAGGCAAGCAAATACATGAAGTGGGAGACAGGAAATACATCACAGGAAGTAGTTGGCAGCCATTTTGTGGTCATTCTGAGTCATCCTCTATCACTGATCAGATCCTCAGGCATCCTGCTGCTCTCATCTCACCTAATTCCCTATAATGGCTGAGGAATATGAGGAGAGAGCCCCTCCACAGACAGGGAATTGGACATCTTGGTGGAGGGGGTGCTGGAGAAATTCCCTCAGCTATATGGGGACCCTGAGCAGCAGCTGAGCACTGCAGCCCGGGGCAGGCTATGGGCCAACATCGCCGAGCGCTGCAGTGCAGTGGGAGTGGCCAGCAGGAGGCCTAGGGCGTGCCGCAAGCGCTGGGAGGACCTGAAGCGGTGGGCCCGTACCAAGGCTACCGAGCTGGCTGGCCTGTCCTCCCAGCACCATGTACATCGTCCTCGCCTGTCACCACTGTACAGGAGGGTCCTGAGAGCAGCTTGGCCGACCCTCCATGCTCAGCTGGAGGAGCACGAGCAGCATGGACCTAGTAAGTGCATCATATGCAATATGAGTCTGGGAGTATGATGTGAGTGAAACAGTGCTGTACCATTGTGTGTTCCATGCCTCCATTAGCCAATTGCATGTCCAAGCAGCAGTCACCAGGTTTCAATAGGCACACTGTCGCATATGTACTATACAGGCCAGGGTGCATTTTGGGAGTTGTAGTTTTCTCATGACAACTGGGTAAATGCGCCACACTCCTGCATCCATATTGAATACTGCTCTGCCAGCACCACTACAATTGAACCAAGTCAATCATAACGGATGTGTGCATTGGATGAGCGATGGTACAGAGACTGTCCAGTCTGCACATGGCAGGCCATAGGGGATTGGATGTTGTGATTAGCATTGCACCTGTAGCGTTGTGTTCCAATTGAGACAGATCATCATGTGCTTTGGAGTCATGACAGATTTTGAGATCCTTACATCACTCACAAGTTTACATAGTTTGGCAAGGTGTGTCCACTGACAGACGTCTCACCCTCAGTGGCCTATATGACATTTCCCATGTACAGGTAGCTGTCACAACCGCCCACCACTGTTCATGGGTGTACTGCACTACCTTGTAAGTCAAGTAAGGCACTATGTGGCACTGGATTGTTCGAAGATGTGTGGGGACATCAAAAGGCCAGACACACAATGCAGCTAGAGGAGTACTCCGACCCCACGTGGATGTGTGACCCACATTTGTCTTGTCCCATACAATGCTACAAAGCAGATGACACTTGTCCAGACTTTCAATAGCTGCTAATCCATATCAATGGCCAATACCTATCATATCTGGACTCTTCATGTTCTCCTAAGGTGGACTTGTAGTTGAACTGGCACATGCAGCAGTGACACGACACACAGATCACAACAATGCAAAGGTTGAGGTTTGGATAATGCAGTTGCGCAAGCCACAATAATACACATGAGATGTCCATGTGAAACTCAAATCAGTATATGACAGTGTGCATACATGTAATGTAAGTGCATGGACAGAATGGGGGTTGGGAGCACACTGCCTCACAGTCCCAGCACGGTTTGTCCCTTTGCATCCTGGTAAATGCTGTACACAGTTCAAACTTACTTAGGAATAATCTGGAGCCATACACCAATTTTGCAGCTGACTTTGTGTATGTCTCTAGACACATGTTCCTGGAATGAGCTCTTCATCAGTAGAGAACAGCAGTTTCAGAGAGCAAAGTAAATCATCTGGGTTTGCTGTGTGCCTGTGAGTGTTACTGTGATCTGAGAGGAACTTGGCAGCATTCCCTGCAAACACAGAGGATTCAGGAGTAAGTTAGTACTGTAAACAGCATTTTCCCGGATGCAAAGGGGGCAAACTGTGCTGGGACTGTGAGGCAGTGTGCTCCCAACCACCATTGAGTCCATAAGGACTGATGGGCAGATCAACAACGCACCTGCGCACCTGTGCACCGCCATAGGGTCACTTTAGTGACGCAGCGGCGGAGCAAACAAAGCGCCATGCAGCAGGATTATTACAACGTGACGCATACGGTGCAGGAGTGCATCCTAAAAGTGGCTGATTGTAACTACAAGATTTCACTCAGTTACTATTATGGCCAAACGGATTGAAATCTATGCACCCTCTTGAAGCAGGTGTAAGGATTGCCGCAGCATGTCAGCACTCCAGCAAAGCCCGGCTATTCCACCGGGGATGCATCACACATCTGCCACCCAAGCGCCACGCTGTGCCGCTTTGTACATGCGGGCCATCAGGGGTGACGCACGGGTGGGCTGATGCGTTGCAACTCATCAGACACACCTCTGCTGATTAGCGAGATGCGCCAGTAGTTGTAAATCGGCCCCTGATAACTATACAGTCTGATCAGAGGCAAACAAATTCAGACCTAGGCTATTCAATGTATGTGTAGCGTCATGCATGGAACAACCACCACATCAGGATTTTGCTTACACTTCTGCAGGCACGGCTGGTGAGACAGGAGATCCGCAGGAACAAGTCCGGAGAAGGAGACCATCAGCGATGAAGAGGAGGAGGAAGAGGAGGAGGAGGGGCCCTCAACATCTGCAGGCCAGGGGGTTTCACCCACCCGGGATGAAGAAGAACATGACACTGGTACTATGTCCCGGGTGGAGGCTGTGGACATTGAAGGGGGGGTTGAAGAACCAGACACCTCCGACCATGATGTGGGGGATGGCCACTCAGCCACACATACCTCACCAGTGGGTCAGGAAGAGGTGTCCCCGGGGCAGGGCAATGTTCAACCTGGGCCTGCCATCAGCCCCTCCCTACCTCTAGCGTCTCCCATGCCATCGGGGGCTCCAGCTCAATCCCCAGATACCTGTCCCCCTCCTCGTAGCCGCCAAGCCGTACCCATCCGCTCTGGACTGTGCAGAGGTTTGTGGTTTTTTGGCAGGTAGTGGGAGTGTCTGTGCAGAGGTTTGTGATTTTTTGGCAGGTAGTGGGAGTGTCTGTGCAGAGGTTTGTGGTTTTTTGGCAGGTAGTGGGAGTGTCTGTGCAGAGGTTTGTGGTTTTTTGGCAAGTAGTGGGAGTGTCTGTGCAGAGGTTTGTGGTTTTTTGGCAGGTAGTGGGAGTGTCTGTGCAGAGGTTTATGGTGTTTTGGCAGGTAGTGGGGGTGTTGGGAGTGACTGTGCAGGGTGCAGGTGTGTTTGGGTACCTTGGCTGTGGTGCTGTGCAGTTGGTGTTACAGGTGTGGGGATGTGCTGTCCTACAGGCCGACATGATTGTTCCCCTCCCTGCGTTGGCCGTGAAGGTAGACTTTGGATCACTCTCACCATGCCCTCCATCATCTTCATGGCCAAGGCATGGTGTCTTGCACTCTCCTCCCTTTGGATGGATATCAGGTCTCTCATGGTTCTAGATATTTCCTGCCAAGTGCTATTCATCCCATCCAAAGCATGGGCCATCCTGTCCACCACCTGAGGGAATTGGGCCATGTCCTGCAGGGACCCAGAAATGTCGGACAGGGTAGCCCCTATGGCCCGAATGTCCTGCCTCACATCTGCCTGCTGTTGGAAGAAGTCCTGCTCCCACTGGCCACCATCGCCACGTGCAGACCCCCTCTGCTGGTGTCTGCCAGGGATGAGATGAGCAGGTCCAACAACAGGGGGGGGGCAGGTAGAAGTCTGTGGGCAGGAGTAGGTCCACAACAGGGCTGGTACTTCCCACAGTTGTTGGAGAGAATAGCTGGGATAAACTGCGTAGGGAAGAGTGGGTAGGGGAACCACCATGTCGGTCACGGACGTGAGGGCTGTGAGTGAGTGATATCTGTGAGTGGATGAGTGGGAGCCGTGGATGGTTTGATGTATGCGGTGTTTTTGATGGTTTGAGAGGAGGCGGACGTGCGTGGCTTGTCAGAGGATGTGAGTCCAAGTCAACGTCCTCTTGATCTTCATCATCCTCCTCTTGGGCATGAGTTGCAGCCGACATTGCTGCCTGTAGGATCAGAGGATTCTCCCCTTGGATTGCCCGTCGGCCACCACTGGTTGTCGGGCTGTCTGCCTCTCCCTCAGCATCACCTGAAAGTCAGAGGTTGCAACTGTATTAGTGATTGACCAGGTATTACATGTGCAGCAACACCAGGGTTGTATTTACTGCACTTTGCATCAGCAGATGAGGATCATGTGATCATGTTAGGGTACCACCACAAATGGCCGCTCACACCATAGCACTGAGGTGTTACACGGAGATCTACATGATACTAGCAAACTCACCAGCTCCAGCCCCAACTCTCTGTCCCTTTGCGTTCCCTCCTGGTGTATCCTGCTGCACCTGTCTCATCATAGTTGTTGTAGAAATAGCTGTAGAGGGTAGAAACAACATTCTCAACGATCTGCCTCACCAAATGACAGACCTGCATATGTGTCACTCCTGGTCTGTATTTCACTTTCTAATCAACAACTGTTGATTCCATGTAAAAGGGGATCTCGATCTCTGTAAAGGCTTTGAAATCTAAGCTGTTGACACTCCTCATGCCCGATTTACCTGTGGGACAGGTGCGCGACGGTTTCACAGCTGCAGCCAGGATGTCATGCAAGCCCCGGGATGGTGTCCGCTGCAGTCGTCTCATCCTGTCAGCACCTGTGATGAGAAATACATGTCCATATTTTAGTACAACAGATTGTGGCTATGAGATCAAATAAATTGTCTTTAGCCATTTGTGGATAATCAAGGACGATGTGCAGCATGTGTAGCTCATTGACTTAACATGTGGGCACCTGCTCACAAGCAGCATTTGCTAGCTTACAGCCATGCAGCACTGACATCAATAAGATGACACATCAACTGACGAACTTGTATGAGAAGGTTACTGATTTCACCCTTACCATTGTGACAGACTTTTTCCATGGGTGTAATGTTGTCTGTTGACAAATCAGAAAGGAGTACATGTGTAAGATTTGCAGTTGTCAGGGGCCTGATGTTGCCCATTTGTGCTTCCCTACCCATGAGGTCACACAGCTCATTTTTGAATGAGCGAACACAGATTACTAATGTCCATCCTTTGAGTGTTCTCTGTTCCCAAGCTCCATTTCCAACATCATGGTACTACTTACATGACAACAGATGGTGTCTTGTGCAGCAGACATCCAAACCTCATATTTCATACACTCACCTATACATTTGAATATGGTAGAAGGGAGGCAAGCTGAAGACAACATTTGGTTTAGATCACACATTGCAGATGAGGTGAGTAGCTTTGAATCTTCCCACCTGCACAGGATTATCCTGCTGCCCTTCAGCAAAAACATTTAGCAGGTGTAACTGCATGAAGATTCTCCTTAGCAGCCCCTACACCCATCTCACAGGTACACAACTGGCACCAGTGTGTGCCTCAGCCATACCAATTTCATGTTGATTTGACCATGTTAATGTTGCTAGGGATTTAGCATATCATTGAATTGCAAGCCTGTTGTGTTGTGGACGTTTCTTATGACACATTGTGCTATTGTATCTCCATTGTGCACACACTTGGCATACATTTTGTGTCAGCATCTCATTTGCCACCAGGGTCTGATCAGCCATGTGTTCAAATGCCCTATGTGAGCATATTGTGATGCAGGATAACAATGTTGTACAACACATACGGTGGAGGTGAAAGGCACAATTAATAAGCATTCAGCAAGCTTGACTTACCGTGGCCCTGAACCGGAGCAGTAGGTGGTCCCTGGACAGATGTCAAGTCCAACCTAGTAGCAGAAGTCAGTGGGCATCTGGGGTTCTGGGAGGACAACATTGTACCTACAATGATAAGTTTGTTTACATTCCTGCTGCCACATGTGATGCATTCAATTTCTGGCACAGGACGGGCACAAGCAGTCATGGTCACCACCATTGCAGAAGTGTGTCATACAATATGTAACGAGTGATCCCACATATAACTTAGATTGGGCCCACTACCTTGATGCTACCTACGTCACAATGACATGCCTACCCATCCATAGGTTAAGTCCACTATCGTGTTTTGTTGATGACCGGAAATTATCCATCCAATGTACGCAGTACATGATCAGCTGTGTGGACTGTGCTGAATGAAGTATGTCTGACAGATTAGCAGTTGGACAGTGTATGCATTGTCAATACTACAGAGACTGGTATCTCACTGTTTGGTCTTCATTTCCGTATCGGTGCAAATGCTATTTCTTGATAAGGTCTACATACACTATTACAATATGGTGTGTACACCCTTTTGACTTGTTGTGGCCCTCGATTACAGGATTGCTTTCCCCGTTCTGGGTTTGTTGGTGTAATACATGTTGGGTACCACAATTACAAAGGTATGATGAGCCAAGACATTTTATGATTTGTCTTTTGCTGTTCACAAATGTCATATGTTAAAGGTGAATGTCCATTGACACCTCCAATTGTAATGCAGCAAATGTAGCATAAATAGTTGACTTACATAGCTGGCCACTATTTGTCCCTCTGTCGTCTTCTGACGATATCTACATTTTGACCATCTCCTGTCCACTTTGACTTACCAGTTTGTGTGGTTGACATGCCTTCCTCGGTACGTTGCCCATTCCTCCTATGCGATGTGGTGACCTCTGCTACTGCAGTTGTCTGTGATCTGGCTGGATGTGTCAATGGGTGAGAAGAGAGAAAAGTTGACAAATGGGAAAAGTGCTTGTGTAACGTTTTGGGGATTTGCCCATATCTTCTGTGTGATAACAGTACTGTGCGGAACTGCCGCAGACAGGGCAGGTAGGAACAGTGGTGTGTTGGGGATGGAATGGCGTGGCAGAGTGGGAATTGGACAACAGGATATGTGTTGGACATATTTACATCAGAGGATACTCTCACCATCTACTTTGTGATTTAGGCTGGCACAGGGTGAAGTACTTTTTGGAGATTTTGTAGCAGGTTTATGACCCCCTAGAAAAATGATTTACACTGTTGTTGCATCACTTCTGTGACACGACAGTGGTTTACAACAGACAACACATTTAGGATTATTTGCAACATGACGCTACTAGGGTGAAACGTCATGTTGTGAGGCCCTGCGCAACGTCAGCTTGGAGGTAGGCAGGGTGTGCACTCCTTTGGGATATGCCGCCTCCAAGTGAGTCAGTGTAATCTACGTGATTTCACAGTATCACTTATCAGAGGCCGCTGCGACGCAACCTTACGCCTGCTTGAAGCAGACGTAAGGAGTGGCACAGCACGTTAGGTATGGGCAGTGCATGGACATTGTTGGAGTAGCAACGCTGTTGCGACACAACTTCAGCAAAGCCCCCCTAGACACCATCATATTCAACACACATCTGTTTATCCCTGCACCACAGTGCACCACCATATGTACACGACACATCCGTGTTTGCGCAAGGCTTGAATTGCATGTCACATTGGTACTGGCGCTTCCCTGCTAATGTTTGTCTTTAGCTAATTTATTTATTTAACGTAATTTAAAATTTCCATTTGTCATTGCACATTTTCTGTCATTATGTACAGTTATTGAATTAGCTGGGTTGTGTATGTATGGCATCAGTACTGTGCACATGTTTTTAATAGGGTGGTGGGTATTAGCCTTTTCGGAAGCAAAGGTTTCTGGGACTTGTGGTGCTACGTAGTGGGTGACACATGAGTCTCTGACTAACCATATATATTTATGCATTTTGGACAATTTCCATGATCACTATGACAGTGTAACACAGACAATCTCTTCATGCACTTTTGCTTTTAATTCCACTTACCTGGTACCACGTAGCGGACGTCACTAACAGGCAGCCCATGGACCAAGTGGGGGTGTATAGTTGTTAGGATATCCTCCTCCAGTGGGGTGAGCTGGATGCGGGGTCCAGGGCATGCAGCAGGGAGGACTCTCCTCAGTTCTATCCTGGAGTACTTTTCCTTTACTCTCTGCTTTTCGTCCTGCCACTTTTTTTTAATGTCCTGTACACTTCGCCTCTCCACCCCCAGGGCTGAGACAGCAGTGGCTATCTGCTGCCATAGTTGTTGCTTCTGTGCCCCACTGGTGCAATATAGTGGTAGCCCATATAGGCGCTTGTGGTGCCTTACTATGTATTCCACGAGCATGGTGGTCTCCTCTGCTGAGAAATTTCTCTTTCTGCGCATCTCCATGGTCTCTGGCACTGGAAGCGTTGTTGTAACAGTCTCTCTGTGGCCAAACCTGTTCCTTCACTGTGTGCTGCTTTTATGTGTGTTGTGGTACTGGCCAATTAGTGTTAATTGGCTTTAGCTGGAGTGTGGTGGGGGATGGTAGGCAGTGGCAGCATACACCATGGCAAAATGGAGCTGTTGGCTGGTATTGGCTGCTGTGTGTCAGCTGATCCATGTTGGGGGATGGGTGGACCTTGGCCAGGTGTTTCCCCTTAGCTAACATGCCCAACGGCCCAAAAGCGTAATTTACGCCCCGCAATCGTAAAATACGCCCCGTAATCGTAATATACGCCCCGTAATCGTAAATTACGGCACAGTGCCGTAAATTACGATTTTGAGCCGTAAATTACTCCCCGGCGGCGGACGTAAAGTTAGTTGTCTTAAATCCAATCTGTGAATACCGAAAGTAGTAAGTTTATTCTGTGAATCCCGAAAGTAGTAAGTGCATTCTGTGAATTCCAAAAGTAGTAAGTGCATTCTGTGAATACCAAATTGTAGTAAGTTTAGGATTTTGTCTTAAGTTCATTCTGTGAATCGGGCCCCCAGACTTCACCACCAAGAACATTTGCCCACAAAATGCCTTTTGATGACGGTCTTGACCTTTGCAAAATGACGCCCTTTAAAAGCATTGAAATGACTAGGGGCGTTTTATTTCAACTTTATTTGAAATCTCTTATGTAAAATTAATTATTGCAGCTCTCATTTGCCAACATGCTTATTGCCTGATTTACTAATCATTGCTAAATTATTTGCTGCGTGTTCACATCATTAGAAATAGATGTCGAAAAGGCAGAATTCTAACGCTGAGTTGTGTTAGGAGGACTAGGTTGGGTTAAAGTAGCTTCGCTTAGGGTAGGTCTGGTTATTGATTGGTAAAGCATATATTGCTTTTAGATCATGCATGACCTAAACCTTGAAGGCATCGTGGGCAAGCTTAAATGAAGTCAAGCAGATAGGTAAGTACATCAGACGTGTTCACTTTTTAAAGGAGAAAGTGTTCCATTCGTTCTAATGGCCGTTGGTTGGCAGTTCCACTGAGCAGCATCTGTGAATTTCACGATTTTTCCTCCAAACGTTTTCTAACTAGTGCAGTAGACAAAAAAATGAATTCCTTGATTTTAATGATTTTGAGCAAAAGGGATACTTCTGATGATGAGTGAACAAATAGTGTGCATATTTGCTCTTCTAATCTGTTGTCCGACTGTGGCTAATTAACAAAGTATGTGCTGTTTGCAGTTCATGTGTCAACGCACTATGTAAACAGATGTGGTGACAATAGGTGTTCGCGAAGTCATAAGTTTTTTCTCTCACAGCTTCTTGTAATTCTTGCAAACACTACAATGACTGTCCCATAGGTCACAAACAACTCTACATGCGGATATTCAGATTGAAATCCCAACTTTCTTATGTTGCCTTGTTGACAAGAAAGAAAGATGGTCAGAGTGCATACAGTTCAAAAACAAGATAGGAAAATTGTTTTAATTTTACCTTAAATGAAAATTGAAGATTATTTTCAGTGGCAGCTAGCCCTCTTGGACAAATGTTGTGAGTAAAAAATGTGTCTGTACTCTGTGTTTAAATGTAGGAGAAGCCAGGAATGCAGGAAGTCATAGTATAGATAGTGTAAGATTTGTGATATACGCCTAATAAAAACTTTACATATTGCAACTTTAGATAGTGTAGAACAGGAACATGTATCAGTGGTTGCTCTGCTGTATTGTGTGTCTGTTTTTATTCCCCCTCGAATGGGGTCTTGAAGCTTATTCCAAGCATGGGTGCAGTTGAACATGGCACAGACTCTTGAAGGGGCCTTTCAAGCTAAATGTTGGGATGCACTGTTCCATTACAGAGTGATCACCTAACACACCATCAAAGTCTCTGCAGGGGAACTCTCAATCTTCCATTGAAGAAGGGGACTTACCATACCACACTTAAACTTACCTTTATGAGGCACATACTAACAGCGCACCACCTTATATGTGGCCGACAGTATATTTCCTGAGCCTTTTTTGTTCATGATCAAACATCTCTGAAATTGTGCAAATGTGGTAGCATAGTAGCAAGGTGAAAACATTGTGCAAATGAACGTAAATACACTCCGCCTTGCAATGCCACCGCCTTTTTATTTCCACAGTGTGTATTAAACAATGGTTTACATAAGCATTTGGTCGCCCATCATTAATAATGAAGGTGGATCTGAGTAAAGAAATGAACATAAAATGAATATCACAATCCCACGTCCCTTGTCTGTATTTTTTTGTTCCGTGAGAAGATATGTTGAGCATTTCAAACAAAATGAAGAAAAGCTGTGAGAAATTCTTAGGGTCTTGAACTATATCCGCTGCTTAATACAGAGCCATTGAAGATAACTAAGATTGCAACAACTCTTTTTAAAATTGTCAGTTAGAGATTATGAAATTATATTTTCAAGCAATGAGTCTCAATGCTTGAATTTTTTTTTCTGGACATTAAACAGTTACCCATGATCAACACGTATATCAGGGGAACTTGCACCTTAACCCACACATCGCATCCTAATGGTCAGGGTACATGTAAGAAAATGAATTATTCAGTGGATATTAGTCTACCGCAAGTAATAAGGTCACTAACCTATTAGATACAGGCAAAGGTTTCAATAATTTAAACCTGAGCTCAGCCCGTACTAGTTATGGAGCAGAGTGGACAGATATAACTTAAAGAAAACATGTAAATCATTTAGAAGAACCTAAATGGTTAAAAAACGCAACACAATATAAATCCAACTTTAATTTATAGAAACAGAGTAAACTTTAATAAAGAAAATGGCAGCAAAATGACAACAAGCCAGTAAGGGGAACTGGAGATATCAATTTCAAATGGTTTAAGAGAAAAAGTGTTAAGAAAAAATAAAGAGCCAATAGAGGGTACTGTTAGCATGTGCCAATAAACCACAAAGCCTTTGGAGTGATGCTCACATCAAATCCTTTTATACAGACGTGCAGGGTCCACGTCATCTATATCCGAGGTAGGGTTATCTCTGGTATTCATCTAAAGGGACAACCCTGCATGTGAGTACTATGAAAACAAAGACCTGGGGCCATATGTATCAAGCCTTTTTGGATTCGAAAAGGCCGGAATTCGGCGAATTCCGGCCTTTGCGAATCGCAAAAGGCTGTTTAGCATTTTTTGCTATGTATGTAAAAATCGCATCATAAGGAATCGCAAAAATGTGCGATTCCTTATTTTGCTATAGCATTTAAGGAATCGCAATTTTGCAATTCCTTAAATGCTATGTATGATGCATTTTTCTATAGCGATTTTAGCTTAAGAAATCGCAATTTACCACCATCTTTCAATTGGTGGTAATTTGCGATTTCTTTTAAAAATGCACAAATTGGCATTTTTGAATGTGGCATGTGACGCACATACATACCCATTGGGCATGTATGTGCGCCATATGCAGTCATGCACAAAAAACAAATCCCTGTTCAAGTAGTAGCAGGCTAAGATTGCTGTAAGAAAGCTGAACAGGGGTGTTGGGCTAGTCTGATACTTAGCAAATTGTCCAATGGGCACATCAGACATAAATGCAGGACTCAATCTAATCAAATTCACACAACATATAAAAGTAAAAAACGCTGGTACTAAAATAGTTATAAAGATGTACACAATTTATTTGAAAACCTCCCAACTGGGTTACAATCTAAAAAATGCAGCAGCATATACAGTATAAAATACCATTAAAAATACCATTAAAAAATGGCAACCTTATAAAATTTATACAGTCAAAGTGTTGTAAACAAGTCGACGCGGCGTTTCGGTGTTACTTAGTCTTGACACCTTCTTCAGGACACAAACATTTGACTTCTTATCTATGAACAAATAACAAGATTTTAACATCATGGTCTATTACATATAATTGCGTTTTCTACATGTCCTGCTCTTATTTCATTTACTGTCTGATGTTAATATGAAAACATCAGACAGTAAATGAAATAAGAGCAGGACATGTAGAAAACGCAATTATATGTAATAGACCATGATGTTAAAATCTTGTTATTTGTTCATAGATAAGAAGTCAAATGTTTGTGTCCTGAAGAAGGTGTCAAGACTAAGTAACACCGAAACGCCGCGTCAACTTGTTTACAACACTTTGACTGTATAAATTTTATAAGGTTGCCATTTTTTAATGGTATTTTTAATGGTATTTTATACTGTATATGCTGCTGCATTTTTTAGATTGTAACCCAGTTGGGAGGTTTTCAAATAAATTGTGTACATCTTTATAACTATTTTAGTACCAGCGTTTTTTACTTTTATATGTTGTGTGAATTTGATTAGATTGAGTCCTGCATTTATGTCTGATGTGTCCATTGGACAATTTGCTAAGTATCAGACTAGCCCAACACCCCTGTTCAGCTTTCTTACAGCAATCTTAGCCTGCTACTACTTGAACAGGGATTTGTTTTTTGTGCATGACTGAATTTCCCCCACCCTGAAAAACTAAACAGGGGACCCTCCACTCTTTTTGAACCTGTGCGCCATATGCACACACATGCTGATTTCAGGGGTGCAGCAGGGTGTCCTTGAGACACCCCTGCACCCTTGAAATCAATCTCATTTGCGAGATTTGCAAGAATGCATTTCACAATCATTCCAATGGGCCTCCTGGCCCATAGGAATGAATGGGAAATTATTCCTTATTTG
Organism: Lissotriton helveticus; assembly: GCF_964261635.1. Classification (NCBI taxonomy): domain Eukaryota; kingdom Metazoa; phylum Chordata; class Amphibia; order Caudata; family Salamandridae; genus Lissotriton; species Lissotriton helveticus. Next base: position 917,514,309 of record NC_136059.1, read on the forward strand.
CTAATTCGCAACTTGCGAATTTGCAAATAAAGAAGATTAAGGAATCACAAAAAAAAGTTATTTTTTACATACATACCGTTTTGCGAATTCTAAATAGCGATTCCTTAAAAATCGCTATTTAGAATTCGCAAAACGGAACTATGATACATATGGCCCCTGGTCTGGTACCAAAGGGGATACAGAGTGCAGCTATAAAACACCCTTACAAAAGAAGCATAGGGAGTGCTTCACGTAAGCATCCACCAATTTACTCACTATATCATCATTGGTAGCTCTCCTATTCAGTGGAAGGAACCAACACACCAACAGGTGAAATAGAATGTTGTATGTGTGTTAAAGCCTATTGCGTTATATATGTCAAGTAAACTACACAATAATGCCTCCCTTGGAGGTCCCCACAAGGAGAGGAGAAGCTTCTTCCTCACAAGAAAATGACATTAAAAATGAGGTGCAAGGCATTGAGCTTTTGTCTTTAATTATCAAACACCGGCACTGATGGTTAAAAACACAGTGTCATGTTGAGACCAAATTAACTTGAACGTCTGACATGTTTCATTGCCATTACTAATTCCCTTACAATGTCTTCAGGGCAGGAGGACCTTGTACCACCCATACGTGCACCGGACCTGTGAGTGTAAAGAAAATAAAAAGTGAAATAGAACCCATGAGGTTCACTTATCTCAACAGTGGTACATGCATCCAACGCCGAAAAATCTAAGACAATATTTACCCAATGGAAACCGGATGCATGCCTACCAGTGGACCACAAGTAAAGCAACTGTGGTGTATTAAGAACAACTTTTTGTATATCAGAATATGTTGCACCTGTAACATAGAAAATATAGAGTCAGACATAGTATATCTTGCATTGTATTGAAATCTGTATCACAAATATATACCATAATATCGCATGCGTTTACAACGTGGTCATTACAACTACCGCATTGTTACATCGCAGTACATTACAATGCAAGTCGTTACAATGACTTGCTCTAAATGGCGTGCTGGACTTAGGAATAGTATAATTTACTATTCCAACTCCAGTGTGTGCAACAGTAGGGAAGGTGTTTGAATAGTAAATTACACTATTCCTTAGTTTATAGCGCCATCTAGAGCAAGTCATAATGTGCTGCGATGTAACAATGCAGTCGTTACAACAACCGCATTGTATAGGTAAAGCAATGTAATGACCGCATTGTTAAGGTTATTTCCCTGTATCACCCTCCACTGTTACCTAAATGAAATGCAACACTGTACGTTACAGTACTGGCCTCAGATATAGTGCCCTTGTCTTATTTAAAACCAAACAGATCTATCTTTTATCAAACAGTCCTCTTCCTCAGGTAGGTAATATGATATGCCCCATTGTTCAGGTGCGGGCCACCTCTCATACTTATCACAATCCCAGGTCTCAGACCCCTTTTTGACAGATTTATAATCGCACCAAACTACAGCGAGAGTGCAAAAACATGTGAAACCAGTCGGTTTTCACATATTGACCATCACAGCGAGACGTATGTGGATCGTGCCGGAGAGTAGACTTGGGGACCGAGGTTGGGAAGCATGAAAGGAATCCAATAACCTTCTCCATGTTGAACCCTTCCATCCTCCCACTGTCCCTCAACATAGCCACTTTCATATCAGCCTTTCCGTCGTACCGGCAGTGTCTCCGTCTCAAAGTTCAAAGTGAACCACATTTCTTCCGCTCCACCCTGCTTACATTCCTCCGTTTGCGCAATGGCGTAATTCTGGGATAGTCTTCAAACGCAAGCATATTCCTTGTAAAGCAGGTGTCATCTTAAATAACTGTCAGCATATGACCAGGACCTAGGTGAAGCACAGTTGAATAGACCAAATAGGTTTGTCACAGTCAAAGATTTTACCTTCTGACTTAATCCCTGAAATGGAAAAAGAAATCCTTCAGCAGATAAGGTTGCATATTGTGTCCAAATGCATCTTTTTGAAGCTGGATAGCAGATGGACAAGGTCTAAATAAAGTTGCTGGTTTTATGAAAAATAGCTTAGAGAGGGAGAAGGTCAAATGTTGGCACCCAGGGAATTCCTTTTGTCAGGGGGATACTTTTCACACCTTTCTGACAGTTAAGAATTCTTTGTTTAGACTTAGGGCCTGATTTGGATCTTGGTTGTACTCTCGCCGTCCCTCTGTGGCAGCTGTTTCAAGTACTCCATCAAGTTGACGGAGCCCCACCTGCTGTATTTAGATGTGTTCAGGCTCCTCTGGCTCTGTCACCATCAGGCCTGCCATATTCTGCCCATTTTAATGTCCTCGTAGAGCTGGCATTGTCATGGTGGTGGAATCATGATCGAGTGGGTCCCTGGCTGATTAGAGACTGGTAAGTACAACTTATTTTGGTGTTAATAAACATATATGTTCTGCTTGCCTCAAAAACATATGTAGGTAATGTGATATGCCCTTTTTTGTTATATATTGCATGCCACACAAACAGCATACAAAGACTATTAAATACGTACCCACAGACACTACAAGCTCAACACCCCCAAGCACTATAACAATATTTTTTTTAAGTGCCAAAACAGATGTGTTCATTTTTCCTTGATAAGTGGGTAAATGAACACTACTGCATTATACATAATAGAAATACTGCATGTAAGAGCAATGCAAAAGATACACAGGGCTACAGCAATTGTCAACACACTAATCACAGTTGGACAATTGTACAATTAGTTACCTCAGATCTCTGTGACAACAGAGTCATTTGGTGCCTTGGTGGAGTCATGGAAACAAAGGAGGGACCTGGACGGTAGTGTATAAAATTGAAATCGAAGAGGTGAACACAAAAAAGGTACTTTTTTCCCCCATTTCCTTAAATTCTGCCAACTTAAAAAGGAGATATTCCCGCCACACTTGAGTTGACAAAAGCACATTGTAATTAGCTAGGTGGAATCCTTGGCTGGACTCCCACCACCAGCTGTTTCGGCTTCTGGCACCATCAACGTGGGTGAAGGTTCCTGGCAGAGGCGCTGGACTCTGGTGGTTGTTTGCCCATGGAACCGGCAAAATCTAAATACGACAGACAAACTGTGAATCCATTGACAAAAGCGACCGTGGGACATTTAACGCCAAGATCTAAATCAGGCACTTAGTCTCTTTTTTGTTCTCAGAATCCTCCAGCTGGGCAAGGTTGTAGGCCGTGTTTTGGAAGCATATACTTAGCACAAGGGTCTGCTGCTAAACTAGATTTTCAAGTCCCAAAAAGCTCAGAGTGAGACAGTCTGAGGTCGCACCTTGGGCAAATTGACTTGGGTGGTTGGTCCTGGTTCTCATGAGTACATTACTACCCCCCACCCTGCCCCTGCCCCTCCCCCTCCCCACGTCGCCGCCCGGCCGGTACTCCCACTACCGGCCGTGGCTGTTCATCATAATTCCATGTTTTAGCAGGTATGAGTAGGTTCAAATGTTAGTGGAGTATCAGTTCAATGAATGCATGGTTTTAGGTAAGGTACTTGAAACTCAAATTTATTCAGAGTTATAGCAAACTGTTCAAAGGCATGGAAATTATTCATTTTCAGGAGGAATACCATACCTTGCTGCCGATTTTAAAAGTGGTAAAGATAATGACTATGGCCTAGACTGAGTATATTTATTTCCAACATTCTAAAAGAAAAAAATGGAATATGTATTTCATACCACAACTACTATTCAGTGACACAGAGCTGTCAGGAATGGTGGGGGCATGTACACTCTAAAACTGCTAACAACCACAACACATATGTGAGCTTAGATACCAGAGATAATACAGAATATTCTTCCCTAGCACATTTTGTCTAGATGTCATCAGAAATATCAAAATGGAAGTGCAATGCAGCAGATAATTGCAGCACCACCAAGCAAATCAACATAGGCACTTCAAAGTATTCTTATGGCATATGAAGGCCAAGCCCATGGCCATGTCTTTTCTTCTTCTATCCAATACCGAACGACTCTGCTATCTGTTTTTGTTTAGAGAGCTCTTCAACTGTGAAAAACTTCTAACATATTGGTAGATGTTTTAGTAATAAAAGTGAGAGTAACATGGAGGAGTGGCTGGAGAAATGGAATACGTTTTACTAAAGGGGAAAGGCTAACCCCGTCGCGGCTAGGCCTCCCCCCGTGCTAAGCCTTTTTTGGGCTATTTGGGGTAGTTCGCGCTTAGGTCCCCGTAACATTTTGTTCATATAAGGTATCCATGCCAAATTTGCGTCCTATTTTTCCAACATCATGGAAATGTTAAAGGTACCCACGGTGTGTGGATTCCCCTGGGAGGACCCAGAAATCATCCAAAATACAGCTAAATTTAGGGGTTTTGGGGGAAAATTGGGAAAACATACAGTAGAAGAAATGTTTTCCCTGCAAATGGTATCAACAAAGGGTTTGTAGTGCTGAAATCATCATCTTGCCAGCTTTCAGGGACAAGCAGACGTTTGTCAGTAAACCAACATTTTTAGACAGTTTTGGCATTTTACTGGGACTAAGCCTATCTTTGCTACTTGTTGTGCTGTCAACCTCCTTCCTGTTAGAGGTAGAAATGGGTCTGAAAAGTATAATCGATCCCAGAAAGCTATACATTTCTGAAAGGAGACAAAATTCTGAATTTATCAAGGTGTCATTTGTGTAGATCCTCAAGGTTTTTTTGTAGAAACTAACAGTTGAAAATAAGAATGTGGGGCCATATGTATCAACAATGCGAATGCTAATTTGACAAATGGTATGTATCAAACATGTTTGATGCAAAATAAGGAATAGCAAAATTTGCAATTCCTTATTTTGCGATTGCACTTAAGGAATCGCAAATGTTGCGATTCCTTAAATGCAATGTATCAAACAAAAAATATTCAAAAAATGCCAGTAAGGATTCGCAAATTACCACCAACTTCTAGTTGGTGGTAATTTGCGAATTCTTTTCAAAAAGCTTTTTTCCAAAAAACAAAAGGTGTCATATGACGCCCATACGTGCCCTTAGGGCATGTATGTGCGCCATATGCCCCCAAATGTCTTTTTCAGGGGTGCAGCAGGGTGTTCTTGAGACACCCCTGCACCCTTGAAAAAATTCCTAATTTGCGATTAGCAAATAGCTAATCGCAAATAGCACCTTCATTCCTATGGGCCTCCTGACCCATAGAAATGAATGGGTAATTTGCGATTAGCAATTTGCTAATCGCAAATTAGGAATGGTAAGGAATCGCTATTTAATAGCGATTTTGTACATACATACCGTTTTGCTAATTCCAAATAGTGATTCCTTAAAATTCGCTATTTGGAATTCGCAAAACGGAAGTATGATACATATGGCCCGTGGCGGTTCAGAAGGAGGGACTCGGACAACAGATGTCGGTAAATGAGGTTTTATTTTAATGAATGTCTTTTTCTTCCTCTGTGAGTGTCTTTCGCGAGCTAAGGTTGCAGGGTCTAAAGTGTCTGCGAGTGCACGGAATCTTCTAGGGCTTGTTCGCTTTCTCTCCTCCTCTGGCGATGCCCGTTCTCTCTCTCTGGCCGGATCCCAACGCCACATGCGGGAGAAGAAAGAGAGGGCTTTAAAATACTGAACTATGCCCTTATGATTCCCCTCGAGATCCCGGGGTAGTGCGGACACAGGTGTGTGGTGCGATATATAAACAGTGGCTAAGTGCAGGACAGGTGACGGAAAGCGTAGTGAGGATAGAGGGGGGGGTTTAAGGAGAGAAGGGTCCGGAAGGTAAATACGATATATACACTATTTACATGGCGGTGTCACGCCGCCCCAGCCACCTCGATACCCGGTCACGCACCTGTGTGAGCCACACTCCTCCGTGGGTGTGGCTGGGTGGTGCGTGGGAACGTTGGCCTCCAGGCACTGCTACTCCTGCTCTCCGCTCCTTCGCAAGTTCTTCACTCGGTCCTGCTCCGTCCTCCTCAGTCTCCCGTCGCTCTCCTCTCCTTTCCCGGGTGTCGAGACACACGGACCTCTCCACTTCCTGCTTTTTGTCCACTCCTCCGGCCGACTCGTCATTCGGGGGCATATATGGTTCCTCCAGTGGGCTCACTCGGCATATCAGCGCGTCATAAGGGGGAGTGTTTTCTTCTGAATCCACGGCACCCTTAAAAGTACAGTTCTCCTTGTTGGATGGGAGTTGACTCCACCACGCTTCGGACTCCGTTTCCCAGGGGTCCTGAAGCGGTGAAAGAGAGGGGGTATCAGGATTGTCAACTGACCACCAGTCCTTTTCAGTATCGGTCCCCGCCACCCCGCTACCCTCCTTCCCCCTTAGATTCTCCCGTTCGGGGAGAGAACTCAGTCTAGAAAGAAAATCCGCATTGCCATGGTCTCTGCCCCTCTTATGTTGTATGGTGAAAGAGTAGGGCTGCAAAAAGAGGAACCACCTCAGGACCCTCTGATTTTGGGACTTCTGTCTGTACATCCACTGTAATGGGGCATGGTCTGTGAAAAGGGTGAAGTGTTTTCCCTCGAGGTAGTATTTGAGTTTTTCTACAGCCCAGTGAATTGCTAAACATTCCCTTTCAATGGTTGGGTATTTTGTTTCCCGGGGTGTAGTTTCCTGCTTATATACAGAAGTGGGTGCTCAAGACCATCGTTTCCTATTTGGGAGAGGACCGCCCCGATCCCGTTGTCGGAGGCGCCCGTAGCTACCAAAAAGGGTTTGTCAAAATCAGGGGCTATTAATATGGGGCTGGTGGTAAGGGCTTCTTTCAGCTTTTGGAATGCCACCTTAGCCTCCTCAGGGGGAAACTGTATCTGCTTTGGGCTTACCCCCTTCTGGAGGAGATTAGTCAAAGGAGCTGCTAGCTCCGCAAAGTTGGCCAGGAACCTTCGATAGTAGCCAATGAAGCCTAGGAAAGCCCTCAGTTCTTTCTTTGTGCTGGGAAAGGGCGTGTCTCGTATTGCTTTCACCTTCTCATCCTGGGGCGCTATAGCCCCCTCACCTAACATGTACCCCAAATATTAGACCTTGGAGTATGCTGTTCGGGACTTCTTGGCGTTTATGTGCAACCCGGCGTCCCTTAAGGCTAATAGTATGGTTCGCAAGTGTTTCAGGTGGTTCTGCCAGGTATCACTGAAAATGACGATGTCATCTAGATACACTGAGCAGAACCCTCGGAAAGGAAGGAGGATTTTGTGCATTAACCTCTGAAATGTGGCTGGTGCGCCATGTAACCCGAATGGTAGCACGTTAAATTCAAATAGTCCTTCGTCAGTAGAGACGGTCGTTTTGTTTCTGTCCTCTTCCCATAGAGGCACTTGCCAATAGCCCTTCGTTAGGTCTAATGTTGTTATAAAACGGGCTTCACCGATGTGCTCAATTAATTCATCTACCCTCGGGATTGGGTATGCATCAAAGGAGGAAATAGCATTGTGTGCCCTGAAGTCCATACAGAACCTCGTGGATCCGTCTGGCTTAGGCACCATTACAATCGGGGATGACCAGCTGCTACGTGACGGCCTGATTACTCCTAGGCGCAACATGTCCTGCACCTCTTTCCTTACGGACTACCTTCTAGCGGCTGGAATCCTATAGGGTCGTAGTTTCACCGTCTTCCCTGGCTCTGTGTCTATTCTATGTTCGATCAACGAAGTACAACCTGGTTGATTCGAGAACAAATCAGCGAAGGGTTGTAGGGTGTCATTTAGTTCCTGCTTCATGCCGGCACTGATCTCCTCATTGATAGGGAGGGCTGCCTGGGTGGTGGCATCCATAGGGGACTGTAAACTAAACTGAGTGTTTCGGGGTATAGGTCCTAGCCATTTTTTTAACATGTTTATGTGAACGCATTGTTTTCTGGCTGGGGATATTTGGAGTTTATAGGTTGTTGTTCCAATTACTTCAACAACCTGATAAGGTCCCTTCCACTCCATCTGGAATTTGTGGGCTGTGGTTGGCATTAGGACCAAAGCCCAATCACCCAAATCCAGTGTTCTCCATCTTTTCCCTCGGTCATATGTTTTTTTCTGTCGTAGCTGGCTGCGTTCGATGTTAGAGTAGGCCAGGTCCCTCAATTTCCCTATCTTGCTATGCAATAGCTGCGTGTATTCTAGGAGCGAACGTGATTCCTCCTGTTCCTCTCTTTCCCAGGCATCTTGTGTAATTTCAAGCAGGGATCTGGGTTGTCTCCCGTAGAGCAGTTCAAACGCGGAATATCCCGTGGAACTCTGCACTTGTGCTCGCAAGACATACAAGGCCAAGGGGAGTAAGCGGTCCCAATCTTGGTTTTCTAGGGACAGCATTTTCCTCAAGGTGGTTTTGAGCGATCGGTTATAATGCTCAACCAAGCCATCTGTCAGCGGGTGATAGGCAGACGTACGGATTTGCTGGATATTCAGTGACTTGGTGACCTCCTTCATCAGTTTGGAAATGAAGGGGGTCCTTTGGTCCGTTATGACCTCTTTGGGGAACCCTACTCTAGCGAACAATTCCAGAAACTTTTCGGCCACGTTCTTTGTGGTAGGAGATTTTAAGGCGAAGGATTCTGGGAAGCGTGTAGCGTAATCTACGATCACTAGCGCGTAGGTGTTCCCTTTGGAAGAACGCGGCAGGGGCCCAATGATGTCCATACCCACCCTCGCGAATGGTTTGCCTATTATTGGCATGGGCTGTAAGGGAACAGCTGGGGGTCTCTGTAGGTTTTTCTTCTGACAAACCTCACAGGTCCTGCAAAAGGATGTTGCTTCTTTGTACAGGCCAGGCCAAAAGAACCACTTCAGTATATTCTGTAATGTTTTCTCCGCCCCAATGTGGCCAGCAGTCAAGTGTGTGTGTGCATAATATAGGACCTGTTCTCAGAACTGTTTAGGCACTAACAATTGTTTGGGATCCCCTTTTTTCCCTCCCGGTACAGTAAGTCCTTCTCTATGATGAACCTGGGGTATGGTATATGGGGGTTATCCTGACCAGAGTGGGTCACCTCCCAGGTATTGAACAGTGTGGCGTCCTTTGCTTTGGCGAACCTAAAGTTACGGTCCAGTGCTCACGGTTCTGCCGTTAAGAGCGTGTTTGAGGTCGGTTTCTGGGCCTGTTTTGTAAACATAGCTACAAAGTCTGGGTTGTCAACCCCGAGGATCAGGTCTTCGGGCAGTGTCTCTATAGCTCCTACCTTAACCTTACAGGGGTTCCTACCCACTGGATGTATCATAATCTCGGCCATGGTATAGGGTTTCACGTCCCCGTGGACACATCGGATAAATATCTGGGAACCTGTCACATACTGTTGGGGCAATACCAGGGACTTTTGTATGACCGATTGTCGGCAACCCGAGTCTAGTAACGCCCTAACCCACCTCTGGTTAACCATGACTCTTACGTAAAAGGAAGGGCCCATTTCGGCTGTATAAATGACGGCTCTAGGAGCATAGCCAACTTCCATAGGTTCTTCATTTGTTTTTCTTTTCGGGCACATCCATGCTATGTGGCCCCACTCTCCACAGTCGAAACACTGAGCCCCCTCATCACAGGATATTCAACTTGAGGTGGTTTATGCTGTATGGGCTCCTGAACAGACTTCCCTCTTCTCTCTGTTTTGGTTGTTATTGGTGTTTTTAGTTTTTCAGTTTCCCAGGGGTAAGACCTAGGTTGTGCTCTATTATAAGTAGAGGTCATTTCAATCGCCTGAGCCGGGGTTAACCCAGCATGCTGTTTTAACCACCTCTGGGTAGCGTATGGTAATGCCTCCATAAACTGTTCTAGATATATGCAGTCCATAATCTCTTACTTGGTTTTGCTCTCAGGCTGAATCCACTTATCAGCCGCATGTTTCAAGTGAAAAAACAATGTCTTAGGGTTTTCGCCCATCAATCCCTTTTCCTTGCGAAAGCGGACTTGGTAGGCCTCCTTGTCCAGACCCAGGTGATCCAAGATTATGTTCTTTATCTGGGCATATGGCGTTATTCCAGTAGAGTTCGCTACTTGGTATGCCGCTTGTGCTTCTACTGATAATAGAGGAGCCAAGAAGAATGGCCACTTGTCTTCCGGCCACCCACAGGCTCTGGCTGCCCTCCAAAGTTGGTCAAGAAGGCATCCGGGACCTCACCAGGACTATATTTCTGTAGTGATACCCCTGAGGGATGTGGCACTAGAATTCTTCTTTCAATCAGGGGGGCACTACCGGGTTCCTTCAACGCTCTCTGTAGTCCCTCCATCTGGGCAGTCATAGCTGCCTTTAACGTTTCCCTGTCAGCTTGTGCCGACGTCATCTGGCTTTCGACTGCCCATTCAAGCTTCTCTTGTCCCTTGACGATGTGTTGTATCAACTGATCCATCTCTGCAGACGGGATGGATGGCTCAGGTCCCACTTCTTAACACCAGTTGTGGCGGTTCAGAAGGAGGGACTCGGACAACAGATGTCGGTAAAAGAGGTTTTATTTTAATGAATGTCTTTTTCTTCCTCTGTGAGTGTCTTCCGCGAGCTAAGGTTGCAGGGTCTAAGGTGTCTGCGAGTGCACGGAATCTTCTGGGGCTGGTTCTCTTTCTCTCCTCCTCTGGCGATGCCCGTTCCCTCTCTTTGGCCGGATCCCAACGCCACATGCGGGAGAAGATAGAGAGGGCTTTAGAGTACTGAACTATGCCCTTATGGTTCCCCTCGGGATCCCGGGGTAGTGCGGACACCGGTGTGTGGTGCGATATATAAACAGTGGCTAAGTGCAGGACAGGTGATGGAAAGCGTAGTGAGGATAGAGGGGGGTTTTAAGGAGAGAAGGGTCCGGAAGGTAAATACGATATATACACTATTTACACAGCATTGTCACGCCGCCCCAGCCACCTCGATACCCGGTCACGCACCTGTGTGAGCCACACTCCTCCGTGGGTGTGGCTGGGCGGTGCGTGGGAACGTTGGCCTCCAGGCACTGCTACTCCTGCTCTCCGCTCCTCCGCAAGGTCTTCACTCGGTCCTGCTCCGTCCTCCTCAGTCTCCCGTCGGTCTCCTCTCCTTTCCCGGGTGTCGAGACACACGAACCTCTCCACTTCCTGTTTTTTGTCCACTCCTCCGGCCGACTCGTCATTTGGGGGCGTATATGGTTCCTCCAGTGGGCTCGCTCGGCATAACAGCGCGTCATAAGGGGGAGGGTTTTCTCCTGAATCCACGGCACCCTTAAAGGTACAGTTCTCCTTGTTGGATGGGAGTTGACTCCATCACGCTTCGGACTCCGTTCCCAGGGGTCCTGAAATGGTGAAAGAGAGGGGGTATCAGGATTCTCAACTGACCACCAGTCCTTTTCAGTATCGGTCCCCACCACCCCGCTACAAAGAAGAATTAAAAATTAGTTGAAAAAACAGCCATTTATGCCAACGGTTCCACCTCTAACTTCTTCTAGGTAAGACAGCTTTTTGAAAGGAATATACCCTAACATCTGGACCCTTTTGGTTTTGGGGATATATAGGACTTGTAGGTTTACCAAGAACCCGAAGAAACCAGAGGCAATAACTGATCAGTGTCTTGCAATAGTGTTTCATTGTGTACCTTTCATATAGCTATTCATTAGGTAAAATATAAATAGTAAAAATAGGTATCTAAGACAACTATGTACTTCCGAAAGAGGAGCACAAGATAGAGTTTAGAAACAGTGGCTATCTGCACATCTACAAAATTGTGGGTACCCAAACTAGCATGTGAGTTATAGGAAATTTTTTACACATTGTCTTAGATTTGGTAGGAAAATGTATTGAAAGTAATAATAGTTGCTCTAAATTCTGTGTTACCCTAAGTCTCCAGATAAAAACGGTACCTCACTTGTGTGGGTAGGCCTAGTGCCCGGTACAGGAAACGGCCCAAAACACAACATGGAGAAACCACATTTTTAAAGTGAAAACTGAAACTTTATTTCAATATGCCTAGCTGTGGATTTTGAACCATAACTCTGCCGGCACCTAGGGAAACCTAGCAAACCTATACATTTTTAAAAACTATACACCCAGGAAAATGCAGGATGGGGTGACATGTGTGGCTCTCACCAGGTTATGTTACCCAGAATCCCTTGCAAACCTCAAACATTGTAACAAAAAACACATTTTTCTAACATTTTTGTGAAGGAAAGTTCTGGGATCTGCGTGGTTCCACAAACTTCCACCCACCCCGTATTTATTTTATTTATTTATGTCATTTCTAGAGCGCATGAATCACCCCAACCAGGGTATCTCTGCGCTATGACCGCTGTAGACAACTGAGCCCAGTAATTTAGAACAGCAAGGTTTTTAATTGCCTTCTGAAAGATAAGTAGCAGGGAGAGAGACAAATGTGTATGGGAAGTTGATTCCAGAGAGAAGGTGCAACAAAAGAAAATGATGCACCCCCAAGTCGGATTTGTTGTATACGAGGTTCACAGAGAAGCTCTTTGGGCCCAGAGCGTAGGGTCCTCGAGGGGTTATACCGGGTCAGTTTATCTGCGATGTAGTTGGGTCCTAGTTTATTCAAGGCTTTGTATACCATACAGCAGATCTTAAACTTGACCCTTTTCCAAATCGGTAACCAGTGAAGTTTGCGTAGTAGAGGGAGTGAGGAGGTTCTGGGGGGAGCATTGGTCACCAGTCGAGCCGCCGTGTTCTGGACCGCTTGCAATCTGCTGAGGGAGGATTCTTTAGCGGAAATCAGCAGGCCATTGCAGTAGTCCAGACGACTAGTGACCAATGCTTGAGTCAGAGTTTTCCTAGTGGAGATAGGGAGAAGGGGGAAAACTCTGCAAAGTAGATTGAGTACGTGGAAGCAGGTCTTGGAGGTTGTGGTGGCGTGTTCCTCGAGGTTCAGTTTCTGATCAATTTTTATCCCTAGGTTCTTTACCACCGTTTTAGGGGAGGGAGTTGGGCCCAAGTCTCTCGGCCACCAGTTTGGAGACCAAATTGTTACTGCATCTCTAAAAAGCATTAGTTCTGTTTTCTCAGCATTCAGCTGGAGAAAGTTGTCGCTCATCCATTCAGTGATGGATCTCATTCCCTCTGAGAAGGTGTTCTGAACGTTGGTGCAGTTTTTGTCAAATGAGAGTAGCAGTTGTGTGTCATCGGCGTAGGAAATTGGGATAAACCCTAAGTTTCCTATTAAATTAGCGAGTGGAGTGACATATATATTGAACAGGGTAGGGCTCAGGCAAGAGCCCTGAGGAACCCCCCTTGGTGACCATGGTAGTTTGTGATCTGAAGGGGCTAGGTTGACTGTTTGTGTTCTTTCAGCTAGGAAGTTATTCATCCACTCTAAATCTATCCCCCCCACGCCGATGTCTCTGAGTCCGCCTAGCAAGATCTGGTGCGAGATGGTGTCGAATGCAGCAGACAGGTCAAGCAGTATGAGGAGTACTGCCTTACCCCTATCTGCTAGCATTCTTATGTTGTCTGTGACTGTCACTAGTGCTGATTCTGTACTGTGTCTGGGTTGGAATCCTGACTGTGAGGGGTCGACACTTTTGGAGGATTCAAGGTAATTGGTCAGGTGTTTGTTTATGTGTTTCTCTAGTAATTTACTTTGTAGCGGCAGTAGAGATATGGGTCGAAGGCAGGCAACCGCATCTGCAAAACACATGGTATCAGAGAAGCCCTTGTCCAGGCGCTCCTTCTTCAGCAATTAATAGACATACTGAGAATTTTACCAGGTTGTTCCTTCGAGCGCGTCCGCTGCGCGCCGGTCTACCCATGCGTTTTATACTCCAGGCAGCTAGACTGCTGACCGAGGGCAAGGATCTACACGTCATTTCCGGTCTCCCTCCACTCAATCGGAACACTCCGTGGTGGAACAGGGAGACACCAGATGACGTGAGAGGTGAGTGAAAACAAAAGTCGAACTGTGTTGTTTTTAAAATGTGATTCTTTTAAAAACAGTGGTGCACATAAACAACTTTCAATGCTTTTAAAACGGTCGAGAGATTTCCCTCGAGTGAAGTGATTTAGGCAGGCAAGCGCATCTGCAAAACACAGGGTATCAGAGTAGCCCTTGTCGAGGTGCTCCTTCTTCAGCAATTGATAGACTTACTGAGAATTTTACCGGGTTGTTCCTTCAAGTGCGTTCCCCAAAGTCTTCCGATAAAAATGGTACCTCACTTGTGTAGGTAGGCCTAGTGCTAACGACAGGAAATGGCCCAAAACGCAACGTGGACCCCCCACTAGTTTACAGTGAAAACTGACCCTTTTCTTGCAAAGTGCCTAACCGTAGCTCTGCCGGCACCTAGGGAAACCTAGCAAACTCTCACCAGGTTCTGTTACCGAGAATCTCCTGCAAACCTCAAACTTTGTCAAAAAATAAATTTTTCTCACATTTCTGTGATGGAAAGTTCTGGAATCTATTTGGATCCATAAAATTCCACGCACCCTGCATTCCCCAAAGTCTTACACTAAAAATAGTTCCTCAATTGTGTGAGTAAGCCTAGTACCCATGAAAAGAAATAGGCCAAAACGCAACGTGGATACACCACATTTTTATAGCGAAACTGGATCTTGTTTTGCAAAGTGCCTAGCTGTGGATTTTTTTAACCCTAGCTCTGTCGGTACCTAGGGACCCCCTAGCAAACCTATACATTTTTTAAAACTACACACCCAGAGGAACCCAGGAGGGGTGACTTGTGTGGCTCTCACCAGGTCCTGTTACTCAGAATCCCCTGCAAACCACAAACTTTGGGAAATAAACACTGTGTGGATCCACTAAATTCCACCCACCCCAAATTTACCAAGGTCTCCCGATAAAAATGGTACCTCACTTGTGTGGGTAGGCCTAGGGCCTGTGACAGGAAACGCCAAAAACGCAACATGGACACATCACATTTTTCTATAGAAAACTGACCCTTTACTTCAATGTGCCTAGCTGTAGATTTTGAACCCTAGCTCTGCTAGCACCTAGGGAAACCTAGCAAACCTATATATTTTTGGAAGCTAGACACCCAGGGTAATTCAGGATGGGGTAAATTGTCTGGCTCTCATCAGGTTCTGTTATCCTGGATCACTTGCAAACCTCAGACTTTGTCAAAAATCACACATTTTCCTCTCAATTCTGTAATGGAAAGTTCTGAAATCTGTGTGGATCCAAAAAATTATACCCACCCCACATTCTCCAAAGTCTTCTGATAAAAATTGGACCTCACTTGCGTGGGTAGGCCTAGTGCCAGCGACAGGAAACTGCCCAAAATGCAACATGGACACACCACATTTTTACAGTGAAATCTACCCTTTTTTTGCAAAGTGTACTTAGGGAAACTTAGCAAACCTATATTTTTTTTAACTAGACACCCAGAGAAATCTATGAGAGGGTGACGTGTCTGGCATTTGCCAGGTTCTGTTACCCAGAATCCCTTGTAAACCTCAAACTCTGTCATAAAAACAAATTTTCCCAACATCTTTCTGATAGAAAGTTCTGCAATCTGCGTGGGTACACAAATTCCACCCACCCCACATTTTACAAAGTCTCCCGATAAAAATGGTACCTCACTCGAGTGGGTGGGCTAAGTGTAGAAATTGAGGGGGGCCTAAAGCAGGTCTAAAAGGACAATTTGTTTATACGTTTTTAGGCTGACTCTAGTTTGGGCATCCACACAAGTGAGGTATAATTTTTCTCGGGAGGCCAAGGGGAATGCTGGGTAGTAGGACATTTGTGCCTGCACAGTGATCCTACAACTTACCCACACAGAAATGTGAGAAAAATGTGACTTTGTAAGTAAATTTGAGGTTTGAAGGGGATTCTGGGTAATAAAACGATGGGGGGTCAATGCAAGCCACACAGCTAGCCAAAAGTCAGTACACTCACACAGCCATCCACACACACCACCTGCCAAGCGCCATCTATGCACACTGCCAGCCAAGAGCCATCCACACACACCGCCAGCCAAGCGTCATCCATGCACACCACCAGCCAAACGCCATCCACGTACACCGCCAAGCAAAAGCTTTCAATGCACACTGTCAGCCAAGCAATGTCCCTGCACACTGCCAGCCAAGTACCACCCACACACTCTGCCAACCAAGTGCCATCCCCGCACAATGCCAGCGAAACAGGGCCGGACTGGGAACAGCAACCAACCATGACAGATTGCTGATCAACAGGCCCTGGGGGGGTAGTGTGTTAGTAAAAAGCATTGCTCCCACTTTTGTTACTGGAGCCTGATATTGCAGCACTGCTGCAAAACCGTCCCCCACTGACAAAACCAACTCCATGGCCAGATAACTGGCCCCACCCCTACAGCCCACTGGGGAAATGCCTGATGCCTGCTACAACCAGTCCAGCTCTGCAGCCAAGCACCATCCATGAATACAGCCAGCCAAGCACCAGTCCATGTACACAGCCAGCCAACCGCCACTCCACGCACACCTCCAGGCAAGTGCCAATCTACATACACCGTCATCAAGCACAAGTCCACCCACACCATTAGCCAAGTGCAGGTAAATACACCACCAGCAAAATGCCAGCCAAAGGTAAGTACACACAGACCATCACCCAAACTCCAGTTTACACTCACACAAAATCTTCCTGGTTTGTAGTAGTTTTCTGGCTCTGCTTGGATGTAGATGAATATAAAAATATCACAGAAACATCCAAAATGTGTCCCTAAAAAAAAGGAGCGACCCTTGCCTATGGGGCTTCTCATTGGCATGCCCATACCCATATTCCTGGTGCCTAGTGGGCTTTCTCACCCAGAGCCCTTTTTGGCGGGGGGCCATTCTGCAGCCCCCACCCCTATGAATGAAAAAAAAAAAAATCCTTGGTTCTTAGTGGGCTTCCTCCCCCCCACCCGGGGCATGACAACTGTCAGAGGTCATTTGCTGACTTCGGAGCAGGTAGTCCTTATTGCGTTCCAGAAAACTATTTTGTGAGAGGGCAACATATTATCACATAATTCATGCAAATCTTCACAGTATTTAAAATGTAATCACATATGATCAGGACACTAAGGGCCCCATCAGGATGGCAGGCGGATCACCCCCGCCGGGCCTGTTGTAGTCACCGCCGGCAAGGTGGGGCGATCCGCCCGCTATCCTTGCAGCAAAGACCCCCAACATATTACAATGGCTGGGGGGTCCACGGCAGACGGAAAGACCATCTGCCGCTTTTCCACCAGGTCGACAAGTCGACCGGGTGGAAAAGTGTTCAATATGGTGGCATGTCTGAAAGACACCGCCAGCAATATTACAATGTGGCCGTGAACATGCCTTACCGTGGTGGCATTGCCGCCACGGAAAGGCATGCAGAGTCTGCTTGCGGGGGCAGCGGGGGGTTGAGGGTGCTCATGTGGGGTAGGTACCCCCCTGCCTTTCAATGAACAATGTGGCAGGCACCGCACTGTGCCCGTCAGGTTGTGCATTGTAATGCACAACCTTCCTTTGTGGCATTGTGCCGGGCGGTGCTCTCTGCATCGCCCGCCACAATGTTGCAGATGTACCATGCGCCCGCCAGTGTGAAGGGCACATCCTAATCGGGAGTGTTGGAATACCGCACCCTCACCGGGCGGTCCCGTTTCCCGAGGGTATGGTAGGCGGTCCGCCCACCATACTAATGGGGCCCTAAACTTAATTAATTTACTATTCCAACTCCAGTCTAAAATAAATTGGTGTAGGTGATTGACACTAAACCTAATTAATTTACTATTCCCACTCCATTCTAAAAAAAATTGATGTAGGTGTTGGACACTAAACCTAATTAATTTACTATTCCAACTCCAATCTAAAATAATTTGGGGTAGGTGCTGGACACTAAACCTAATTAATTTACTATTCCCACTCCACTCTAAAATAAATTGGGGTAGGTGCTGGACACTAAACCTAATTAATTTACCATTCCAACTCCAGTCTAAAATAAATTTGGGTATGTGCTAGAAACTGAACCTAATTAAATTACTATTCCTACTCCAGTCTAAAATAAATTGGGGTAGGTGCTAGACACTAAACCTAATGTATTTACTATTCCCACTCCACTCTAAAATAAATTGGGGTAGGTGCTGGACAATAAACCTAATTAATGTACTATGCCAACTCCAGTACAAGATACATAGGGGTAGGTGCTAGGCACTAAACATAATTAATTTACTATGCCAACTACAGTCTAAAATAAATTGAGGTAGGTGCTGGACACTAAACATAATTAATTTACTATTCCAACTCCAGTCTGAAATAGACTGAGGTAGGTGCTGGACGCTAAACATAATAAATTTACTATTCCCACTCCAGTCTAAAATAAATTGGGGGAGGTGCTGGACACTAAACTTAATTAATGTACTATTCCAACTCCAGCCTAAAATAAATCGGGTAGGGGCTGGACACTATACCTAATTAATTTACTATTCCAACCCCAGTTTAAAATAAATTGGAGTAGGTGCTGGACACTAAACCTAATTAATGTACTATTCCCACTCCAGTCTAAAATGTATTTAATATTACAAATGTGAAATTAATTTAAAACATCTAGATTATTTTATCAAACACTACCACCCGTATCCACTATAAACTCAACATTACACTCATAAAAATAAATTTCTAATTTCTAATTTCAATTTCAAGATTAAATATGTAAAATTAAAAATAATACATTTTTTCAAGTTTTTCTTTATAAAACACTACCCACCCTTATCCCCTATAAGCCAACATCACACATTAAAATACATTTCTAAATTCAAATTTGAAAATCAAATTAAAATATTTAAATTTATGAATAAATTAAAATGTTGTGCAATATTTAGTTAAACACTCCCAACCCTTATCTCCTATAAACACATCATCCCGCTCATAAACATAAATATTTAAAATAAAATGTCACAAAATAATTTTATATTTGCATTTTCAAATAAATTTAATTTTTTAAAATAATTTTAAAACACTCCCCACCCCTATCCCCTATCAACCCAACATCCCACTCCTAATCTATTTCTAGAATAACATTTATAAATAAAAAACTTCTATGTATAATTTTAAATACATTGTAAAGTTTAAAAATAAAAATAAACACTCCCCATCCTTATCCCAACTAATCCCAACCTCCCACATCAAAACTTCTAAATGAAAATTCTAAATTCTAAAATAATTTTTTTTTATATTGTTTATAATTTTAAACATATATTTTCAAACCACTCCCCACCCTCATCCCCTATAAACCCAACATCCCGCTCCTAAAAATCTATTTCTAAACAAAATTCCAAATAAAAAATTCTATGTATAATTTTAAATAAAAGATATGTACATATTTTTTTAAAACACTCCCCACCCTTATCCCATATATTCCCAACATCCCACCTCAAAAATTCTTATTGGAAATTCAAAATTCGAAATTTATAATAATTTTGTATTTTTATTTTAAAACTTATATTTTTAAAACACTCCCCACCCATATCCACTACAAACCCCACATTAAGCTCCTAAAATTAAATAATAATTTTGAAAATATTAATTCCTAATTAAATATATTAAAAATACAATTGAAGAAAATTCCCAACACATTTTTAAACACTTATATGCTATAAAACTACTAAACACTAATACAAATTACAAAATACAATACATGTATTCATAACAAAACCAATATTAAAAATACAATACTATAACAATATTTTTACATAATGATATTTTGACATTCGATATTATTAACTTCAATATTTTTCTACACACTTAAAATTCAATATTTTAAACACTGATATACAAAATCGATATTTTTTATCATCAATATAAAAAACTCAATGTTTTGGTATAGCAATATAAAAAAATTATATTTTGACTGCTCACCAGTGTCATTATGTACCCAGTGTCTTTCATGCCCAACATTTTTATGTTAATGTGCCTCATAAGCTAGCTTCAACTGGTGTATTTTTCTATTCGGCTCTTCACTCATCATACCGTCTTCTCATTCCTTTTCAATTTATCCTGAAACTAATAGCATAACTAGTTACAGGTGTATCCTAGTTCCCAAGCCTGGGCATTGTGGTGTCCTCCCCCATGTCATGTCTTACAAACAATAATGCAGCTCATTTTCCGTATTGAGGCCCTTCCCCACTGAACTCAGACTCTCTATCCATTTTGCTTTATTTTTTCTAAGCATCAATTCTCCTCCCCCCCCCTTTTGGGTTGGGGTCCATTCTCTGGAATTTGCTTCTTTAAACGGATTTGGACCACTGACTGGTGCAGTCTTGAGAAGCATTACTGCCATCCATTTGTGAATTTTAAATGCATTCCAACTAGTTCTTGCAGCTGACAACCATGAGAGTTAATATCTATTAGCTTGGGTTCCCTTTGAGTGAGGCGGCGGGGTTCTCAGGTTTCTTGATGCCAGCTGTGATTCTGTCTATCCCTGTGTACTTCCTGGAAATGTCATGCAAAAATGTCTCAATGGGAGTCAATGAAAATGTTCAATTTTAAAAGTAAATTGATTACTCCAAACACATAGTCCAACTTTTCAATTTCAATGTACGTGTATTAACAAAAAGGAAGAAAGGCATATATATGTACTTTACAAGGAAATGGAAGCAGCATCAACAATGCTTTTTAACCTGTATACTTGCTGCAAGGTGAACACATTTTGCTTGTAAAAAAAAGTGTTTTAAACTTCGCAAGTGGAAGACATAAAAAATAAAAAACAGTGTAAATCAGTCTGACCCTGTGCCTCATGGGAACAGTCCAGCCCGAACTGCCAAGCCATGTCTTCTATGGACCGGAAACAAGCATATCCTGGGACCGGTTTCGGATTCATAATCCTCATCAGCCAGGCTATCTTGAATCCAGTGGCCAAGTGAGCAAGGGACTCACGTCTGAGCATACCCTGCCACACTTAGGGCGAACAAAGCGATACAAAAGAGGATGATGGACGGAGCGTTTGAGCAAATCAAACACTCACCCCAAGTCAACTGATCTGGGTTTAATCCATCACCATTCTTTAGCCCACTCAGCCACCCCATTTCAGACATGGCTATATGCAAATCAGTCTGACCCTGTGCCTCATGGGAACAGTCCAGCCCGAACTGCCAAGCCATGTCTTCCATGGACCGGAAACAAGCATCCTGGGACCGGTTTCGGATTCATAATCCTCATCAGCCAGGCTATCTTGAATCCAGTGTCCAAGTGAGCAAGGGACTCACGTCTGAGCATACCCTGCCACACTTAGGGCGAACAAAGCGATACAAAAGGGGATGATGGACTGAGCGTTTGAGCAAATCAAACACTCACCCCAGTCAACTGATCTGGGTTTAATCCATCACCATTCTTTAGCCCACTCAGCCACCCCATTTCAGACATGGCTATATGCAAATCAGTCTGACCCTGTGCCTCATGGGAACAGTCCAGCCCGAACTGCCAAGCCATGTCTTCCATGGACCGGAAACAAGCATCCTGGGACCGGTTTCGGATTCATAATCCTCATCAGCCAGGATATCTTGAATCCAGTGGCCAAGTGAGCAAGGGACTCACGTCTGAGCATACCCTGCCACACTTAGGGCGAACAAAGCGATACAAAAGGGGATGATGGACGAAGCGTTTGAGCAAATCAAACACTCACCCCCAGTCAACTGATCTGGGTTTAATCCATAACCATTCTTTAGCCCACTCAGCCACCCCATTTCAGACATGGCTATATGCAAATCAGTCGGACCCTGTGCCTCATGGGAACAGTCCAGCCCGAACTGCTAAGTCATGTCTTCCATGGACCGGAAACAAGCATCCTGGCACCGGTTTCGGATTCATAATCCTCATCAGCCAGGCTATCTTGAATCCAGTGACCAAATGAACAAGGGACTCACTTCTGAGCATACCCTGCCACACTTAGGACGAACAAAGCGATACAAAAGGGGATGATGGACGGAGCGTTTGAGCAAATCAAACACTCACCCCCAGTCAACTGATCTGGGTTTAATCCATCACCATTCTTTAGCCCACTCAGCCACCCCATTTCAGACATGGCTATATGCAAATCAGTCTGACCCTGTGCCTCATGGGAACAGTTCAGCCCGAACTGCCAAGTCATGTCTTCCATGGACCGGAAACAAGCATCCGTCCATCACCATCCCCTTTTGTACTGCTTTGGCCGCCATAAGTGTGGCAGGGTATGCTCAGACGTGAGTCCCTTGCTCACTTTGCCACTGGATTCAAGCAAGCCGGGCTGAAGACGGCTGTAATGCCAGAAACCAGTCCTCTGAAGCTTGTTTCCGGTCCAGGGAAGGCATGGCTTGGCAGTTCGGGCTCGACTGTTCCCAGGAGGCACAGGGTCAGACTGATTTGCATTTAGCCATGTCTGAACTGGGGTGGCAGAGTGGGCTAAAGAACGGTGATGGATCAAACCCAGATCTTTTAACTGGGTGTGAGTGTTTGATTGGTTCAGATGCTCTGTCCATCACCACCCCCTTTTGTACAACGATCTGAAGTACCCAAACCGACTGTCAGAGATGATTGCCTTATTCAAGAACGTTTCACTATTGCCCCTTATCTTTTATATGTAAACTAGCTTACCCGTCGCGCGTTGCTGCGATCTGAGAAGAAAGGAAATTTAAGGAAACTTGTTATGATAACATTGTGTCATTTTTATTGAAACTTATTCATTTTAATATGGAAATCATTTTAAAGTGTTGTTTTAATTCTGTTTATTTATTCAAGTGCTTGTGGATACACGGTATTTTTTGTTTTTCCGTCTGGTGCGTACACGAATAAATCAGAAGGTTTTCCGACGCGTGAGCTGGCCACATACAGTTGTCCATGTGAGAAGCACGGATTCTCCAAATCTAGTCCACACACTTGTAGCGATTGTCCTTGTGCTTTGTTGATGGTCAATATAAAAGCGAGTTGCACCGGAAACTGTTAACGTTGCGTATATGAATAAATCAGAAGGTTTTCCGACGCGTGAGCTGGCCACATACAGTTGTCCATTTGAGAAGCACGGATTCTCCAAATCTAGTCCACACACTTGCAGTGATTGTCCTTGTGCTTTGTTGATGGTCATTGTAAAAGCGAGTCGCACCGTAAACTGTAAACGTTCAGTATTGGAAAGATTATGAGGGCCCTGGGTGGCTGGGGGGCTGATATTTAACACATTTTTCTTTCTTGTTTTTGCCAGAAACCTTC
This sequence comes from Lissotriton helveticus, assembly GCF_964261635.1. Classification (NCBI taxonomy): domain Eukaryota; kingdom Metazoa; phylum Chordata; class Amphibia; order Caudata; family Salamandridae; genus Lissotriton; species Lissotriton helveticus. The sequence continues at coordinate 917,537,307 of NC_136059.1, forward strand.
GCGGGAGTGTACTCAACAACTTCCCAATTTTTCATGCCGATCGGATGAATGGTGTAGTAATGCATAAAGGACAAACGGACATACTTTGTTTTTTATAGATATAGATAACATCCACGAAAGAAATTTACTGACAAGATTTAGGCTGGTGTCTTTTCACTGGTAGATATGCTTCAACTTAGGCCAGTATTCTTTAGAAACTATTACCACTTGCCCTTGGACTCACTCTTCAGGACACTCCTGGACCTGTGGTACTACAGAAGTTGGACTGCTCTGCTGCAAGCTGACTGGCTTGCAGCTTGAGACCTGCAATGCTCTCTAAAAAGGCACACTGGACCTTCTACTTTCATCTCAGTTAGAGTGACTCCAAGGGTAGCTGGCTGACCTCCTGTTCTGAGCTACAGGGGAATATTGAGATCCAGAGGTCTCTCTGCAACTTCCCGCTGGTCTGCTTAAACTGGAACTGAAACTGGACCTGCCTGAACCCTGCTGGTCCTTGCTAGAATATGTCCCTGGTCCCTAACAGTGGCTCCCTCGGTTCTGGGCCCTTGGTTGGCGTTAGACTGCACTCCTTTGAACAAATAAGAAAAATTCTAATGTTTTTGGCTGTTGCAACCACCAACAGAACTGTTCTTGCTGAGATCTCACCACCTTCAATGACTTCCAATGAGACGCACATGTGGATCCGAATATTTGTGCTACAGCAACCACCAGAGATGACACACAACAGACGATTTACATTTTATGCTACAGCATTGACAGCTGCAGGGACCACCCTTGATGCCCGACAAGATCTTCGTGGTACAGCGATGACCATCCGTGATGCTCTGCCTGCTCTTAGCGATACAAGGATAACCATCTGTGACACTATCCCTGCTCCTCACAGCCTCCTCCACCTTGGACTGGACTCTTCATGCCTTTTGAGTAGGTTACGTTTTCATTTGGAGTAACCTAGTCCCTATAATCCTGCATATGCTCCATAGCAGTTGGCATGAACTTGTAACTTTTTACCAAGACCAGATGACTGTGAGTGCTCTTGGTGCATTTAAGCGCTTTAATGACCTAAAACGTTGACATTGTATACCTTTGATTCTACTGATTGAATTTGGGTAATTTTGATCTCACTTTATTTATTAAATTTACTCTATTTACCTAAATTGTTGTGGTACTTTTCTTGTGTTGTATTTTCACTGTATTACTGTTTGTGTGCTGCATAAATACTATGAAAATTGCCTATATCTTAAGTCTGGCTCAATGTGTGCCAAGCTACCAGAGAATTAAGCACAAGTTTGTATAAGTGACTTTTTGTGGTTCCCGTGACAGTGATTGTGGTTGTTGCTTGAGAAGGGTTTATATGTCCCCTCAACCAAATACCCAGGGGTATATGTACAAGCCCCTATCGCCACATGAACGTCACTTTTCAGGATGTTCCAGTGGTGATAGGGGCTTCGCCTTACTTACAAGGTAGAGTTGAGCCACTTAACAGGGCTTAACGCTGCCTTGTAAATAAGGCCTCCTTTCACGCTATGCTTAGCGTGAAAGGGGAGGTCACTTGCTGTTGTTGTGGGCGATCCACCGCAACACCCATTGATTCTGGTGCAGCCTCCTATTTACAAGGCAGGCGTAAATAGGAGGCATCTCCAGGATTACCCTTGCGCAACGAGGAGAAATGTGAAATTTCTCCTCGTTTTTGCTGTTTTCATGTGTGCTGCGTTGTGCAACACACATGAAAACAGCAAAAGGCCAATGGTTGTTTATGTACAGGAAGGTCCCTCATTCTGCACCTTAACAATCATTTAAAAAAATCTGTTTTGCAACTTCTGTGTGTGCTGCATTAAGCAGCACACATAGAAGTTACAAAGCGGGATTTAAATATTGTTTATGTTTAGGAAGGGAGACCTTCCTGTACATAAACAATCTTCCCCTGAACGCAAACACCCTTGCACTATGGTGCAAGGGTGCCTGTGTTGGCGCCAGGCTGCTAAACGTGGCGCAAGCACAGAGGGAAATGCAGGGCTGCACCATATTCATGTAAATATGGTACAGTCCTATGTTTCTTAAGTGGCGGAGCATGTCGTTACGCCAAGGCGGCTAACGACACGCTCCGCCACTTCTTTGTACATATGCACCTCAATTTCTTAAACACACCAACTGAGACCTGCACTCTGTCAAGAATTCAGCAAGTGCCGGGATCTGATTTTCACACAAGCCCTGAAGGACATCCTTTCACTGCCATTCCAAGTCTTTCCTGTACTTTCTATTATTATTTTCTCTCCAAATTTCAACCTTATTCGTATCGACTTCGAATACAAACTTGATATTTCTCTTTTTTTTTGTCAAATCTATTTTATTAGCATTTTATAGTTCTCAAAATACAGTGCAAGAGTCAGATAGCATGACATGACAATCCAGGCGCATCAGTTCATTATTAATATATCACAGACCAGTTTGTTATACAATCATGTGACCATGCTCACACTAACACATGCGGGCAGTATGTGCGCCTTGGCCCAATATAAAGATGCAGGGTTGAGCCCCAGTGTCTTCTGGAGTGTTGTACGGCTGCCTGCACAATAACAATCATAATCATAGGGTGAATCCCCCTTCTGTGTACTTACGCATAGAGATGACATTAATTTAACAGTTAATGCAAACATGCAAACTATTGCGGCAAAAACACATACATTGGTGTATGGTGATCCCCTCCCCCTACCCCCACCCCCCCCCGGGTGCCCCACCCCATGGGTGTTGTAGTATGTTTATCTAGGGACTGTATCGATACTCCTATTTTCTGACCCTTGTCCGGTTATTATTCACTAATGTCCATACAACGGCACAGAAACCCGTTTTCAGATTAAGTCATAGCGCATGCTGTCACATTGAGCAAGCACTATTCCTCCAGCCCCCTAGAAAGCACACCGAGTTCTCTAAACAAACCAAGCCTCCAGCAAACCTGGGAAATCCCCGCTGCTATTGTTTTGATTTCGTTCGAGAACTCCTGCAAAGAATGTAAGAACGACCAGTTCTTAATGACATCTTTTATTGACGTCTTATGTCCATCCTTACGTCAAACCCGGCACCTTTCAGGTATAAATATACCGATGCTGCCCTAAACAAGCACACGGTGGTGATGAGCTTGGAGCAGTGACTACTTGCCGGAGAGCCCAGCTGATGCAGGAAGCCCACGGACGCTGCCCCTCCCTCCTGACGCGCTGAGAGAGACGCTGCCTTTGCTCCTGCCGAGAAATCCAGCTTCCAGCGTTTCCAACTTACCCTTGCGGGTGATTGGGATACCGAGTCCTGAGACAGAGATGCCAGCCCTCCTACCTTCTAAATCCCAGGTACTGAACTGACTAACCCCTTACAGAGAATTCTTGAGTCAGATTCTTGGCAAAACAAACTTAACTTAAACTGCTACTTACTTACTCCCTCCCAAGTATTAGGCTTAGGTCAGGTACACCGTGGTAGGCGTAGTTAGAAGCACCAGTTGAGTACGATTAGTCAATGTATATATGTATGTATATCTTTTATCCATTTTAAAGTATCATATGGCTAAGAAACCATATCAATGCTTTTACAGTATTATTTTATAATCCTGCTTTTACTGTATGCACTTTACTTAACCTTAAGTATTGCTACTGTAGCGATTCATTTCTCTTGTATGAGAAAAAGAGACTGATCGATAAATAACACCTTTTATTGAACACGCCCATCTCTTCTTTCTCTACAATCTGGTGGAACTAAGTATGCACGTACTGACTGAGTAAAATAGTTTCTTTTGTTTTCACACGACTCTGGCGATATACTCTTGATTAGGGAGAGCAAAGTTGTCATGTTCTATGGTTGTCAGAAACTAAATCCCTTCTTGTCTATCCAGGGAGGTTAAACTCCTCCTCGCCTATTCGAGAAAGTTTCTAGTGAACTCTGAGCTAGCTGGCACACAAAACTTAAGTCTAATATTGTCAGTAGAAGACCTAGTTAACCTCTGTCCTACGTCTATACTATTGAAGATATTATTCCAATGCGCAGAGCCTATTGGGATAATAGGAACTACACTACAGTGTCATTATGTGCGAGCATGCATGTATCTCAGTCCTGCGCGCCCAGATGTGGACAGGCCTACTGTGACAATACGCCCTGACAGTAAAGGAACCCGCTGTATGCGCGGCCATCCGGGGTAGCTGATTAGGCCGTTCTAGCATCCTGTGTGTCCGCCTCCTCCGGCATGCGCAAGGCGCTAAGCATGCGCTCCCACCGCTCCGCCATGGGTTCCTTCCGGAGTCCGGTCGTCTCCTCCCGCCGTAGGGTTATCCATTCCACCCGTGCCCATGCCTTAAGGGAGGATACCCACACCTGCGCAGCAGGCGGCTCGCGCACCTTCCACCGCCTCGTTAGCAGTCGCTTAGCCACCACCAGACCCAGATCTAGGAAACGGGACGATGCCTTATCTTGGGGCCTCCTCTTGAATTGATGCAGAAGGTACTCAGGCCAGTTGAAGAGAATGACGCGGCCCGTGCACGCCCCAAGTGCCCCACATATCGCATGCCAGTAGGTGGCCAGCCTGGGGCAGCTCCACAGAAGGTGAACCAGCCCCGCATCTAACTTGTCGCACCTAGGGCAAGACGCGTCAGAGCGGTGGAAGTACCTATTGATTAGCTCAGGCGTAAGGTAGGCTCTATGGACAATGAAGAGTTGTATCTGGCGCAGGCGCATGTTTCGGGGGATACTTACCGGGCTCCTAAGGAGCCACTCCCACTCCTTATCAGTAAGCACCCTGTCCATGTCTCGCTCCCTCTTGCCTCTGAGCGGGGCTAGGCTGATCTCCGTGTGCGCCCGCAACGATGCAGCGAACCAGCGGACCAAGTGCCTACCTCTCCCCATAACGTGTAGGTATTGCATTGTTAGATGCTGTGCAGGCTCCGTCGCCATGTCACTCCAACAGGCCGCCATCTTTACCATGAATGAGCGGTGCAGCAGAAACCCCCCAGGAGGTAATCCGTCTTCAGCTATCAGCGTGTCATAAGCCACCAGCTCTCCATCCCTGTACAAGTCCCCCAGTGTCCGGACATCGGCCTCTCCCCACTGCTCCAGTAAAGGGTGTGTGTTCACCCCCCCCGCTCCCAGGGGAGCCCCCTAATGGTATAGCAGGTGCATATGGGGACACCTTTTGGGTGAGGAAAAGGGCTCTACGAAAACATTTGTATGCTACCGCCAGTAACAGCGGAGTGGGCTTCTCAGGCGGCGCCAGTGGGTGAAAGAGAGCGACGACGCTGCCTAAAGAGTATGGTGGTTCGGTCGTGGCAGTGTCTTCCCTACCCCTGTCTGCCAGCCAGCGGGCCATCCATTGCAGCTGTGCGTCCAGGTAATAATGCTCAAAGCAAGTGGCAGCCAACCCCCCTGTCTGTCGGTAGGAACAGCTTCTGCAGCCCTAACCGATGCCTGGATGTGCCCTAGATGAAATCACGAAGGACCACGTTGAGTTTAGAAAAGAAAGAGGCCGGGACGAACAAAGGTAAGTTAACAAAATAGTAGAGAAGTCTGGGAAGCATGATCATTTTGGTCAGCGCCACTCTGCCCGTAATTGTCAGCGGGAGCGTGGACCAAAAGCTTATCTGGGACTTGAGCGCTGTCACCGCTCGCCCCAGGTTCCCATCAAACAGGTCAGTTGGTTGGCGGTATATCTGAATCCCCAGATATTTAAAGGTGGCGGACCTCCATTGGACCCTTGTGTCCCCTAGGCGGAACTCTGGGTCTTCCACCTCGCTGTTGAACGCATATAAACAGGACTTGGCTACATTTACCCGAAGTCTGGAGACTTCAGCAAACCTGTTCAGGAGCTGGGCCAGTTGCTCCGGTATACTGTGCACGTCCTTAATGAACACCAGCAGGTCATCAGCATATAGCGAGACCTGGTGCATACCATCTCCTAGGGGAATGCCCGCGCCGAGGGTCTGCCGCAGTGCCGCCACCAGGAGCTCTATTGCCAGTGCAAACAGTAGGGGTGACAGGGGGCAACCCTGTCTGGTGCCCCTGCCCACCACCACCTCCTCTGAGATGTATGGGCCCAACCGCACTCGCACTACAGGTCGTTCATAGAGGAGGTCAACCATCTGCAAAGATGCAAGATGGCCGCCTGGTAGGAGCTCCTGTGAGGAGCTCCCAGTGCTGGGGATCCCATTCGGGCATTATCCCTGTTAGCACCTACCAGCACGACGGAACGAAAGTAGAATGAAGAACGGAATGAAGAACGGAATGAAGAACGGAACGAAAGAGTAACTGGATCGAGTAACTGGATTGACTAATGACCCCTGAAATGCCCCGCGATCGGACTTTCGATTCTGACACCCTCATCGCTGACGTGGTGCTGCTGAGCCGACACTGCGGACCACCCTGCCACCGGCCCTGCACTGGATCCAAGACGGCATAAGAGCGGCGCATCACAGGGGCGGCTGAAACTCCAGAAGCCTGTTCCAGACAGCTCGACGACCTCGGAGGGCTGGAAAAGGTCCCCCGCTACAAGGCGGAGGAAGGCACTAGAGCTCGGCTGCTGATCCATCCCTGGGCTGCAGAGGAAGCCCAAAGGCATACACGGCAGCATCGGTGGGCACCGTCGGCAGCACAGGAGAGCTCCCCCCGCGCAGAGGCGGCTAAAGCTCCGTGAGCCTGCTGAGCCGGAACCGCCCGCCCGCTCCACTGCAGTGAGACGCAGTGAGTCTCTGAGTCTCTGAGGCTACGGAGGGCTAAGTAAAGCCGTAGCAGAGGAGCTATGGCAAACACCAGAGGATTGAAAGTGGCCCCCCACCGTCCGCTCCACGGTGGAGGACGCCGGCTGTGACGAAGGAGCAGTCCCCCCCCTCCCCCTCCCCCCCCCGCACCGCAGCACCGGAGACAGGACACGGGCTCATGAGATGGGTTCGCCCAGAGGGTATTGCACCGCCGCTGCCCAGGGGAGCGACTGAGGAGAGCCCTGAGATCAACAACGGGAGCGGTTCTGCGACAGAAGACTGAAGCCAGCCCCCATCGGCTTCGTTAGATACCGGGTGATTACCTCGCTGCGTCTCATGGTGATACAGGCTTGGAGCCATGATCTGATCTAATGTGTGGAGTTCAATCACAAGCAATTCACACATTTTTGCAAATCGGAAGGGACTGAGACACTTTGTGGACTAATGCATTGCTGCTGAAAGACTCTACGGTCGGACTCAGGGGGCACACAGAGACTTGAGGTATTTGTATTTCTCCTACCCGCCTGCTCACTCTTAAACTAGCTCCTCTGTCCAAAATGGCTGGAGCCATAAACCTGTAACCATAAATCCCCCCCCGTACCTCTGTCCACGAGGCTCCTCAATCTAACTCCCCCACACAGAGATAAGCATTCCTCCCAGATAGCTGGAGCATTGCTGGCTCGGATGGAGGGTGAAACTCCTCCCCCTAGGCCTATAGTAATAGCAGCAGACAGAGGACTAATATCTCCACCTCCCCTGCAGGCATGAAGGAGAGGGGTTGCTGCTCTTCTATGCTGGCTAAGCAACAGCATCAAACAGAGGACTAATGTCTCTACCCCACCTATTTGGCGGACATATTTGACTATTCTCTTTCATGGGCGGATATCCTGGATTAGTCATTTTCTTCTCTATCTAAACACTCGCCAAAAATTAATCACCCTAGACTAATCACAACTACTGAGCATTGGGCTCAGTTAGGTATCTACACCATCTTGTGAAAGAATGCCTGCCTATTATTATACTTTTAACTATATTCTGAACATATGTAATGCACAGAATGCCACCTCATATATGCAAGAATGTCTGCCTATTATTGTAAGTACACGCCTAGCCTTACTCTGAACATTTGTAATGCAGATTGCTACACCATATCTGAAAGAATGTTTGCCTAGTTTTGCAGTATTGTACCTATACCTGTATGTTGAACATTTTTAATGCGCAGATTGCTACCTCATATACCTTTTACCGCAGTATTATTCTTCTACCTGTATTTCGAACATTTGAAATGCAACGCTATTTCATCTACCTTGGTTGCCAACTAATGTCATTCTGATTTCTATGATTCTGGATTTTTGATGGTGGCACTACCCCATATATATATCTGGTTGATCACCAGTGACACTGTTGTACTCTATAACCTATTGTAACCTATTGTATGTATATGTTTCTCTGCACACTCTTACATTTGGGATACGCCGATTGATCACTAGTACTTCTTACACCGTGTAACCTACTGCATGCTTTTGTTTTTTCTTGCACATGTGTACCACTAGAGTGCATTCTCCTAGTCCCACCTAAACCATCATTGCAACATGGATCCCCCCCATCCCCCCCATTCTCAGTCCCCATTACCCTCTCACCTCCTCTCTTACCATAACTCCCCCTCCCCACAACATGACCAGTCCCAATTCCATTTCCCCTCCTACTCTCACTCCCCATTACCCTTCCTGCACCCCCACCTCGACTATCAGTCTCCCAGCTTACACCCTGACCCACCCACCTACCATCATTGCCCTCACTCACACCACCAACTCCCACCCCACACCATCCACACCCCTCCCGCCCAAAAAATCCCTTCTCCCTAACACCTTCCCGCACACCAACACAACGCACACCTCCTCGAACACCAGCCCACGCTCCCACCTGCACACGAATTTCCTGGTCAACCATTCCCCTCAGACGGCCGCCCCCACCTCCACCACCTACCCCACGATGGACAACATCATGGCCACCCTCGCTCAGATCAAAGATGACATACACAACATCAAGGAACTACTCGCCACACACCCCATACGCCCTTCACCCACCTCCCCTCCCAACCTATTCCCTACCCATCCGGTTGACTCACTCACTCAACACGCCCCAAACCGGGCGTCAATACCCGCTCCTAGACGCAGCAAACGCCCTCGTCCCCCTCGTCGCCCCTGCAACACCTCACACAACTACACCTCCCCGCCCAACGGGTCCTCCATCCTTCCGTCGAACTCTCTCACTCAACCTTAATCATTTTTACTAATTGTTTGATTCCCACTTGTTTGACATTGTAGCCATTTACTTGTGCCATTTACTTGTACTATTTTGTACACAGGTTGGCTCTGTAGCCACCTATTTGTACCATTTATACTATGTGACCTATTGATTTATCTGTCTGACTATGCGTTCCCATGTACTCCTCTTTGTAAAGCGCTCTGATATCCGCAAGGATCTTGTCCGCGCTATATAAAACTTTCAAAATAAATAAATAAAATCTGCAGGAAGTCCGCGTCAAACCCGAAGCGCACCAGCACCTCAGCTAAGTACCCCCACTCCAGGCTATCAAAAGCCTTCTCCAGGTCAATCATTAGGCAACCCGCCCGCGGCCACCTCCCCGCCGCTTCAGCTGCTACTCTGAAGAACCTCCTGAGGTTCAGGGACGTGGACCGCGCCGGCACAAACCCATTTTGGTCAGCGTGCACGAGTTGTGGGACCACTGGCGCTAGCCGTTCGGCCAGCAGCTTTGCTAGGATCTTGTAGTCAACATTAAGCATTGCCAGCGGCCTGTATGAGCCCAGATTCACTGGATCCCTATCAGGTTTGGGCAAAGAGACCAGGAACACCTCTCGCATGGAAGTGGGGAGCGAGCTCTCATCTATCGCCACGGTATATGCGCGTAGGAGTAAGGGAGCCAGGGTGTCTTGGTAGGTTTTATAGTATTCGGCCGGCAGGCCATCAGGCACCGGTGTCTTCCCAGTTGCCAGGGACTGGATCGCATCACCCACCTTCTCTAGTGTGAGGGGTGCATTGAGGGTGCCTTGATGGTCCTCAGGAACCATCTGCAAGGTGACCAGGTCTAGAAAAGCTCCTAGCGTACCTCCAGGGCCAGTGCCCCGAGCCCGGTACAGCTGCGCGTAGTGCCCAACCAGGGCACGGTGTATCTCGCGCTGCGTGTATACCATCCGCCCCCTCCGGCGTGCGCAAGGTTCCGATTGGGGTTCCCCGGCTCTCCTTTTGAATCAACCAGACTAGCAGTCGTCCGGCTCTATCTGCCTTGGCATGTGTTCTAGCTGTGTGCGCCGCGTAGTTGTGACACCGCAACTTGAGAAGCTCGCATGTCGCTCAGTGTTCGTCGTCGTGGCCCGCTTCCCTCGCCCTCCCTCTCGTATTGTAGTAACTCATTCTCCAAGTGCGTGAGGGAAGTGGACAGCTGCTTGCGAATATTCCATGAGGTTCCCATACAGTGCCCCTGTATGACTGATTTGTGTGCGTCCCATTCCAACGCCGCGCTGGTTGCAGTCCCCTCATTAGTGTCAAAGTAATTCAAAACCGCTGTGCCTAATGAGGAGCGAAACTCAGGATCCTCTAGCGCAGCTGGTTGGAGCCTTCAAATAGGCACAGGTGGGCGGTCCGCCTCCCAGGTAAGCTTAAGCCATAGGGGGTTGTGGTCAGAGTGTGTCCTCCCCAAGTATTCCGACTCCGTAAGCAAGGGGAGCAGTGACTGGGTGCCAATTATCCGGTCCAGCCTGACATGTAAGTCATGCACGGGGGAGTAGTATGAGTATATTTTGTCTTCGGGGTGCTGCATCCGCCACAAGTCCTGTACCCCCCAGTGCGCGAGCCAGTCTCTGAACGCCTGTGCAGTGGACATCGCCGTCGTAGCTCGGAGCGGGGGGAAGGAGTGGTCCAGCCTGACGTCTAACACCATGTTGAAGTCCCCACCTATCAACCAAGGGAGTCTAGCATATGGATGGAGGACCTGGTTTAGGGACTCTAAAAAGGAGGCCTGGTTCGTATTGGGGGCATAGAGGGAGCCTAGCAAGAGTTCCTAACCATTTAACCTTCCCCGCACCAGGCAATATCTACCCTCTGGATCTATGTGCACGTCTTTACAATTGAATGGGACACCTGCTCTTACCCATATCAATGTGCCCCGCGCATGCGCTGAAAAGGTGGTGCCGTGTATTTGCCCCCGCCAGCGCCTGCGTAGTTTGCCAAGCTCAACCTGTGTCATGTGTGTCTCCTGAAGGAGGGCAATCCCCACCCCGTGGCATTGTAAGTAGGAGAAAACTGAGTAGCGCCGGTGTGTGCATACCTCGGATGTTCCATGTCAATATATTAGTGTGTGCAATGTATCTGCGTAGAACTTGTCCGCACCTCGCCATGGGAAGGACTCCGGGGGGAGCAGCGGATAGCATCTGGGGGAAGCCAATGTGCCGTATACTAAACAAACAATGAAAAGAGAACCTTGTAACTAAGAGGGCGAATCCCCGGAGGGGCATACGTCCAAACTTCAACGGGATCCACCCTCAATAGAGGTGGGAGGTCAGCTTAGTGGTTGCCCAGGTGGGTGCGCCGCCAGTGACCCGAAAATTGCGAACAGCAAATACTCCTATTTATCCCCCTATCCGGGGCCCTTAGAGTACCTTGAGATGTGTTCAGTACAATTGGCAATCTGCAATGTGACGAGGCGGTGCCTTCAGCCCCTAGTACCACTCTGCGCAACAGGCGCCCAACCGCCCCTCTCAGCCAGCGCACCGCACTATATCCATGCTGCCCCAACACTTCCGTGCTCTAGACTTGCGCAAATCACCAAGAACGGAAACTAGCCACAGTAACATGCCCGAGCCAACATATAAAGGATATATCAGACAGCCTGGGGAGCATAGTCATAATAGTAGTTCGTCGCAGGGCTGTTATCAGTCACGCAATGTAATCCGCCATCTGCGGCGTCACTGCAGGTAGGATAGTGTCCTCCGATGTCACACTGGATGGCGAGGACGACCCGCTCGCAATTATTTCAGCCTGCTGCCTGTAGTCTGTGTCTTCATTAGCGTCCACTACTCCCAGCATTGCCACCGCCTCAAGCGCCTCCTGTCGCTCCTGCCTCATCTTCTCTGAGCTGGGCACTGCCGGCCCCGGGCCCTCGCTCTGCCGGGCTTCCCTCTTCCTCCTCCTTCTCCTGGGACCCTGCTTCTGCCATCTGCCCTCTTCCGGGCCCGCCGGTCTCGTCCCTGACCATTGTCCCGTCTCTTCCAGCCAGTCCCAGACATCAGATGGAGCCTCAAAGAAGCGCGTGCCCTCCTTGGTGACCACCCGCAGGCGTGAGGGGAACAACAAGGAGTAGGGTATTTCCATCTCCCGGAGCTGCTTCTTCACAGCTAGATAGGAGCCTCGTCGTTTCTGCACCGTCGCGGTGTAGTCCGGAAAAAGCATCATGCGACTATTGCCCACTCTGAGGTCACTCAGCTTCCTGGTCTCGCAGAGCACTGCATCCCGGTCGCGGTAGTTGAGCAGTTTGAAGAGAAATGGGCGAGGCCGGGTTCCCGGCCTCTGGGCCTGCGCCGGCACCCAGTGCGCCCTCTCCACCACGAAGTGCGGGGATAGCGCTCCATCAGGCATGAGCGACCACAGCCAGTCCTCAGTGTATCTCGCGGGGTCTTTCCCTTCTTCACCTTCCGGCAGACCTGCTACCCGGACGTTATTGCACCGAGAGCGCCCCTCTGCATCATCCGCGCGATCTTCTAGTGCGTGTACTCTGTCGACCAGGTCCTGCAGGGCCGAGGCATGGCTGCGTACCACTGGCTGCAATTCTTGAACTGTTTGACGCTGCGCTGCAACGGAGTCTGACAGTTTGCGATGATCTGCATGAAGCAGCGTGAAGTCGGATGTGACTTTGTCCAAACGTGCTTCCAGGGAGGTCTTGGTTTGTACCAATGTGGCACCAATGCGCTCAACCGCCGCCAGGACAGTGTCCATTTTGACCGCCAAGGCGGCCACCGGCTCCGCGGCGGGTCACCTCGGGTCATGCATGTGATCTGCTCCATTCACTTCTTGCTGTTTCATTGTGGTCTTGTCTCTTAGTCTGCCCATTACTAACTGCTGCGCTGTAGTCATCAACACACCTGTCTCCGCGCCCAGCCGTGGCCTGAGAGGAAGTCTGCCCTGCTCAAATGGGTAGTGCTGCGCGCCAACCGGGGGGGGGGGGAGGGGGAGAAATGGCGTCTTTGTCCACCCCTCACCGCCAGGTGCCACGTCTGGAGTGGCTGGAGTCTGGTTGTCAGTCCGTGCTCGCCCCTTTCCAGTGAGGCAGATGGGTCCACTCTCCGGGGCACCCCCGCTTCAGCCACACAGGGGGTCCCCTGTTCCAGTTCCCGCTTTTGGCTCAGCCCTGGTGTCCAACAGCGACAGTACGTGGAGAGCGGCCAACGTATGTCAGGGGCAGGGGCTCCACACGCTAGCGTTGATCAGAATGGCACCCAGGGCAGTGGTTCCTCAGCTTTCGGGACGTACAGTCTGCCACCTCGCTTCCGCCCCACATCGCCGGTCCTCCACTGCTATACTGCAATACCTGGTCCTCAGTCAAGTACCTGTTGCCCCCACGGCAAGTAGGAGCTAGTCCAGATGTCTGGCCAGCAGCGTTCCCAGTCTCAGCTGCCTACACTACGGTGGCAATTGCATCAGCCTCGCTTCGCAGGAACGCTAGCGCCATGCAGTCGGCGCCCACCAGGACAGGTCTCCGTGTCACAGACCACCACTAGTCTGCGAGTGCCGTTGCACGCCAAGCAAAAGGGAAGGGAGCTGCCTCGTCAGCCTCTTGCCGTCAGGTGTCGCAAATGAAGCAGCAAGGGCCCAGAGGCCACTCGGCCCAGACGTTTGGCAGATAGTTCCCACCTCGTCCCGACGTGGCAGGCAGTCGCAGATTATATTCCACACTCAGGCGTGTTCACTTCGCGGCCACACAGGGGGTAGTCTCTTGCCCAGATCCAACCTCCAGTCCAGTGCCCGCTGCGGCAGCACGCGAGGATCAGACAGCTCAACTCAGTGGCAGGGGGCCCCACAGCACAGTGCTGTTAAAAAAGGCGGCTGCGACCAGATGGCACCTCGGCTGTTAGGACAATTGGCCTGTCACAGTGGCTCTGTCTCACAGCTCCTGCCCGCCATCGTTATGCATAGACTCCTCAGTTCGTGTGTGGCGGGTGGCAGCGTCCCCCGGGTCTGCAGTGCCCCGCGTGACTGGAAGCAGCACCTGTTCCAGTCCCCATAGAGTGTCAGCGCCGGGCAGCCAACCCGCACCAGGGCAAGGCTCAGTTCCACCACGCGCCGCAGCACGCCGCAGGCTTACCGCTTTCACCCGTGTTCTCCTGGGTCTTGCGCTCGTCTGGGAAAGCTCTCCGCAGCCTGTCTCACTGTCCTCTGCCACACTGCCTCCAGAGTCCGACCCGTCAGCCGCCGAACCTCCGCGTCTCCCTCCGAAGCCCAGGCAGCTCGTGCAGCACGCCCGCAGCAGGTCTTCTCCGTCCCCCGCAGCGGTGCCCGCCCTTGTCACACCTCCGTCTCTGCTCGGCGCCGGTTAATGTCGCTTCCCGGCTCGCAGCTGTTCACGTCCACTTCAGGCGTCCTTTGCTCTCCCCCAGGGTCACTCTTGCCAGCCGCCGCACCACACAGGCATTCACGGCGCTCAGCAAGGCCAGCGGCTCCACCAGCTCCTCGCCTGTCGCCGTCAGCAGCGGTTGGGTCCTGTGTGCGTTTTCGTGCCTTTCCAGGTCAAAGTCCTCTCCTCCTCCGCTGCCAGCGACTCGTTTCTCACCGCGAGTCTCGTCTGAGGGCTCCTCGGGGGGTTCCGCAGCCTCGCCACTCGGTGTTCAGGAGTAGGGAACACTTTGGCAGGATTATTTCAGGATAATTTAGGGCCCCTCCGGCCGGAGCTCTAAAGAGCCGCGTCCACCATGTTTGCCTGGCTGGCCACGCCCCCCCCCAACTTGATATTTCTCTTGACTCAGTTTCTGGACTTGAACACCATTCTTAAAGTACCCAAATAGTTCCACCGGGGTTTAGGCCCTGCTGTGTTTCCTGCTATGTAATCTGTTCTATTTTACAGCTTTTTTAGGACTAGCTCCTTATCTGTCGTTATTTACCTTGTTTTACTAATTAACATAATGTGTCACTTTTACATTCCCTCCCTCCTAATTCTTTCTACAGCTTCTGTTTCCATCGTCTCTAACTCCTCTATCAAGTTTTTTTCTTGGATTTCTCATAGGACCAGCATTTTCTCTCGTAAATTGAATATGAATATTTGTTATAGCCTTATATTTTAAGGGTTGTATGCGTGTGCATCCGTCTATGGTTTTGGCAGGGTGGTTCAGAATTGGCTGAAGTTCCACTAATAGATGCAGTACCACAATCGTATCATCTAATTACTGTCTGGCAGAGTTCACTTATAAAACTCACAATGCTATGGCGGTCGGCGCATGAATTTTTAAAAATAGATGCACTGTCATTGTTATTTTGAGGGCCGCTAGGGAATGTGTCCAGAGAGGCAGCAGAAGAAAACTTTTCCTCCTGTGCTCCAGAAAGGAAGTGAGTCGGTATATGCGAATGTTGACATTATCGACCTTGATATTTTGACATACAACACATGCTGAATCTACAATCAATGTGCTCTGTGACTCGCTTCTGAAAATTCGAGTATAATGGCTAGATGGGCAGGTCTGGGGATAGTGTACTTGATAATGGCATTCAGCACAATCTAGACCATAGTCCTCTAAGGTGAGATAATCAGGCAATGTCATAGAATATGTAATAGGTTAACTCTGGTTTAATTACATCTCCAACATATGGAGCGGGGGGGGGGGGGATAAGTCCAGCCCTGTATAGTTGGAATGAAGTCCATTATCATTCATACAATGTTTTAAAAAAAAAGATAATTGCAATATGGAATCTCTCAAATACTTGTCATGCGAAAAACAGTATCGAGGACCATTCTTCCTCACTGTAAACTATCTACAGAGGTGCCTGCCAATGCAATCTGGTATGTTTCTCCATTTCTTTGTCAAAATAATCCGCAAATAATACTTTTCTGAGATTTGACATCATTCCCTTTTATTGAAGACAGTTTTCACAGTCAGTATCTTAAGACTGGAAATTCAGGTAACTCTATCGGATCTCGGTCCAATCGGCTTTGAATACAATGCTCTAATTGACAGTATCTACACATGTGAATTTATTTTAAGATTTATTCCAAATTCATCTATGAGATGAATTTGATAAACCCATTGTCTATTATGTCAGCAAGGATCAAGACCTCTGTGTCTTTCTAGCCTCTCCAACTTGAGCTGGTGCCCTTAATTGAATCCCTGATTTATGCCTTAAAGGGGGGGCGGGGTGACTGATGTAGTGACAGAGCCAATCCTAACTTCTTGTGTGCCATTTTCCATTTTCTGCCATTGCTTTCATTATGGGATGTCTAGGCTTGCTAAGAGAGATAAGATTTTGTAGAAAAGTAAGGATCTCTATGTAATTTTCAGAGAGTGCATTTAAAGGTCAACACATAAATGTCTACGTTCTGATCATTTCAGGAAATCTGGTTATTTTTATAATATGTCTCGATATGTCCTCCAAAAGAAGCAGTTGCTATGCATCAGTCAGGGGTAGAGCTTCGCCCAAACAATTCATCTTCATGGCCTGCCCTTCCAAAAAGGAACAGATCTAGTTGTGAACCCTTCCCAAGATCTTATTTCATGGTTTTGAGATGAGGGCTAATGTTCTCATCTAACATTCCTTCCAGTCCTCTATTTATGAATAGTCCCAAAGAATGTATGATGTTACTTAGCGGACCATAATTACGCATGACTTTAGTGCAATGTTTTTACATCGCAAAAACCATTACTTCGCAATTTCATAGTTTGCATGCTATTACTACGCAAATACATTGACAATACAAATACTATGCTCTTTCTCGTTTTTTTTTAATACGAGTCCCAACTAGTCCCAACCTGACACTACCCTACCCTACACTACACACACACAAACACAACACAACCACCACAGCACTACACCACAGCACTACCCTAAACCCTAAATTATTGGCCCCTGCACGACTCTCCCCCTTCCCCCAGTACTGTCCCTACATTCTTACACTACCCTTCACTTCCCCGACACGACCCTAAACACAAATACACTACTCTACACTACACAACATAACCCTTAAACCTAAAAGTCTACCCCCTTCACCACCCTAAAACACACAGCCCCACTTACCTGTCTCACACACACAAACACAACACAACCACCACAGCACTACACCACGGCACTACCCTAAACCCTAAATTACTACCCCCTGCATGACCCTCCCCCTTCCCCCAGTCCTGTCCCTACATTCTTACACTACCCTTCACTTCCCCGACACTACCATAAACACAAACACACTACTCTACACTACACAACATAACCCTAAAACCTAAAAGTCTACCCCTTCATCACCCTAAAAAACACAGCCCCACTTACCTGACTCCCCTCTTGTTATGCTTCCTGTCTTCAGATTCGCAGCATACCGAAGCGCGTTAAATAAACACAACAAAGTAGATAGCCTGCGAATAAACCTATTTGCGAAGTAACGGTAGCATGCGTACTAACAGCATGCTAAGTAAAAAAATGCGCAGAAACGGTAATGCGCAGAACCATCCGCGGAGTAAGGGTAGAATACCGTCCCAAACACCCCAAGCCTTAGGGCACGCATTTCATGTGTATTGGTTCGAATCATAACAAGAAATATAAGTAAACAATCACTCTTACCGCGGTTCACGTTGTACCCAAAGAAATTGGCAAATTAATCTATCTGTAATTCTGTTGCTGGGAGAGAGGATCATTAATATATCATCTGATTAGAGAAAGCATTTTACTTGTCCCTTCGATGTGTCTCTTGCCAGGCAGCTAGTGAGTTACATAGGGTTGCTGCCAAAGTTTCAATGTCTAATTAAATGAGTGTGGGGGAAATGAGACACCTTTGGTGTATACCTCTCTTAATAGATATGTGTTGTGACAAATAGCCATCACAATTGATTTGGATGGTCAGAGTGATATACCGCCATTTTTGATTTGAAGTCCTCTCCCAGACCCGCCCTCTGCAATGTACAGAAGAGATAGCTCCATTTTACCCAAACAGGTTTTTTTCTGTGGCCAATGAGACTGCTGATACTTCGTCCAATCTGTCTTTCGTGTCCCATGAGAAGTGGAATAGTATAGTAGTTTGCGATGATTCCTGATGACCTACCTGGGACACACTCTCCTTGATAACCATGCAAGGGTAATGGAATTGGTTTCTGCAACCTCACCACTAGGACCTTCACCAGTATGTTCACATCTAGATTAATCAAGGATATAGGATGGTTGCTGCCACAGTCCATTGGGTCCTTATCTTCTTTCAGGATAAAGAGGGATTATGGATTCATTGGATATGGATCCTAATGAATCAGCAATCCTAACTTTCTTGAACAGTGACATAGGGACTATCTCCCTAGGAAAGCCATTCTTCCTGGGGGCTTTAAAGTAAGTAGGCTCTCTATGGTCACAGCGATCTCTTTCAGTGAAATCTCACCTTCCTGGAGTTTCTTCCTCTCACGAGACCAAGTTGGGAATTTTACAGCATCTAGGAAAGCTTCCACAGCAGCAGGGTTATCAGTATCACTTGAACTGTACCATGTTTTGTAGTATTTGGCAAATGTTTCTTAGATATCTGTTGGATGCAGTTTGCCATCTCATTAGAGGTATGGATGGCAGAGATTGCCATTTGCTCCTCTCTTTGCCTCAAATAGAAGGCGAGAATTCTCCCTGATTTTTTTCCCTGATTTATAGTGTCTTTGCCTAAGTTCAATCAAGGCGATCTCAGTTTGGGATGTTAAAATCAACACTAAGTGGCATATGTACAAGGAAATGGCGGAGTGAGGTGTTATCACCATAGTGCAGGTGTGTCTGTGTGCAGGGGAAGATTGTTTTTGTGCAGGAAGGTGTGCCTTCCTGCACATAAACAATCTTGAAATGCCCTTTTTGTCACTTCTATGTGTGCTGCTTAATGCAACACACATGTAAGTTACAAAATGAAATTCTTTTAAGGATTGTTTATGTGCAGGAAGGGTCACCTTCCTGAACATGAACAATCCAAGGCATTTTGCTATTTTCCATTTGTGCTGCACAAGGCAGCACACATGGAAAAAGCAAAAACGAGAAGAAATAAAGCATATCTCCCCGTTTCGCCAAGTTAAGACAGTGTTTTTCCTGGTCTTAATTTTGGCATTGCCTCCTATTTCGCTGCCCTTGTAAATAGTGTGCAGTGTCATAAACAATGGGTTTTGCAGTGGAACGCCTAACGCAACACCCACTGCCCACCCCTTTCACGCTAAGCATAGTGTGAAAAGGGACCTTATTTACAAGGCAGCGTTAAGCCACGTTAATTGGCTTAATGCTGCCTTGTAAATAAGGCAAAGCCTCTATCGTCATGAAAATGTCACAACAAGTGACGTTCCCATGGCGATACCGGCTTGTACATATGCCCCTAAATTTATATTTGCTAGCCTCAAGTTTTTGATGTGATAAATGGGATGGTTTCCTCTTGTATTGAATAGTAAGCATCCATAAGTCTGTCTCAAGTCGGGTACATTCTATAGGGGCCTCCCACTTGGCTATGACTGTGTCATACATCAGAGAGTATCTCATAATCGCTTTCCTCACTGCCCAGAGAACTTGAGCGGAGGAAACGTATACCTTGTTTTCCTCTTTATACGTTCTAATGAAGTCTTCAAGTTATTTATACTATCTGGTGTTTTGAATCTGATGATGGGTAGCCTCAAACTGATGGGGTGAAGGGGTTTTGTGTGACCTATATCCAGTTCTAGCAGAAATGAGGGGTGAATTGTGCACCAGTGAAAAAAAAGTGTAATCATGTTCATGTGATAAAGTGTGTGCCAAATGTCTGTCAGTGTATACTCCATCAATACATCTGAAAGTTGCAGTCTTCTGTGTTTTATCTGTCAGCAGGCCCTGTTCTTTTTATGATAGTGCCAATTGCTATTCTCCAATGCCCCTTATTATGATAGGTGTAGTTCAAGATGCTGTAAAAAGCCTGGTTAGTTCAAGTAGAAAGAAGTCTCTGTTTGTACTGGGTTTAGTAGCATCCTCCCCAGCTCGGGTACATGTAAATGATTGCATTACACATGGAGCTGGTATTACATGTCTTTATTTCTCAGTGTGTAACTGTTAACCGCACATTCTCTATCATAAATTCTATCTCCCTCCCCCATACACTTACGTCACTGCTCTACGGAGCCCATCAGGAACCAAAAGGATCCCATCATCTTTAACTCACAAGACACTACAACTCCCACTTTGTTAAATAAAAAGTATCAATAATACATATATACATTACAACTCTTTAATAAGTAATTTTGGTGCCAGAATCAATTGCCCAGATCTGGTCATGTGAGGCTGCGGAGATACCTGACAAGTGTCCATGACTGGCATTGGTGACAGAGACATCGGTACAGTCATTGGACTCTCCGGATTCTGAGGTGGACAAGTCTCACTCCTGACATCTGGAGTAGGCAAAGGTGGAGGCAGGTGCTTGAAATGTGAAGAATCTTGTGTAACAGATTTTCCAGAGTGATGAGAATGTGTCCTTTACTATTCACAATCCTCAGTGGGTCAGCATCAACAGGAGCATCAGACTTTTGTTTCTGTTTCTGCCTGACAATAACTTGGTCTACTCTGTTGAACACAGTGCTTCGAGCACAGTGGCCTCTGCATAGGTCTTAATTTTTTGTTTGTGAGATGAATCAGTGGTTTGAAGTTTATCAATGTGAATAGATCTGTCAGTGGTCCATTCTAGCAATTTGGTTCCCATGGCTCTCCCAAACATTAAAGTAGCAGGGCTCTCACCCATGTTAGAGAGGGGAGTTGACCTGTATGCACGAAGCGTAGACTGAAGAACTGATTTGTGTTGAAGCTTTTCCAGAATGGAGCGGTATTCTTGAGGTGACTCACAAATCTCTCGACCACACCATTTGCCTGTGGCCAGAGACGTGTGCTTTTGTGAAGTGTGACATTTAAATGAGTGAAAAAAAATGTAATTCCTGACTATGGAGAGAAGTATTGAAAGGCGGGCTTTTTTCAGATTTCAAAATCGAAGTAACACCCCATGTAGCAAAAATACTTTCTAGTCTATCAATGACTCTGTCATGAGTGGTTGAGGATCGATCTTCCACAAGGGGAAAATAGAAATATTCATCAACAATTACTGATAGATGATGTCCATTGTGAAGAACTCCAAAGAAATCAATAACAATCTTCTCTCATGCATGATTTGGGAGATCAAACATGTTTAACGGATGTAGGGTTGCTTTGGAAAACAAAACATTGGACAAATGACATGCCTTTAACTCCTTTTTTTCAACTCCTTCCTCAAGCCTAGGGAACCATACTCAGTCTGGTAAAGCTTGTTTTATAGCAACAACTTCATTGTGCCCCTCATGGGCCAGTTCAATAATTTGTTGTCTCAGACTCTCAGGTATGACAATTCTCAACCCTCATATACTAATTCCACCTGGGGTAACTAAAAGTTCTTCTTGCACAGTTTTGAATTTCTATTCAAGGTCATCATTAAGAGTTTGAGTATGCTTTCACCAGGATTAGTGGGTTCCAAAGACTTGAAGTATTAGCAAATCTTTGTCAGTACTTATAACAGTAATGATTGTTCTACTGATATAGCTGCAGAGGTACTGGACTTCACAATGTAATTACCACAGGCATCAGCCACTTTAGTGCCATGACACTGTATTGGCACACTTGAGAAGTAGACAGCAGGGTTTTGATATTATCCTGGACAATGCACAACTGTATAATCAATATAGAAACGGTGGCTAAGTGGATGGACCAGTCATGCCTAAAGCTTAATGGAGACAAAACAGAGCTAATAGTCCTGGTAAATGGCCATAGGGCCACAGCAAGCTTGAGCTGGCAAAACTGTTTGGGTCTGGTGCCAAAACCCAAAGAAAAGATTAAGAGTTTGGGTGTTTGGCTGGACAGGACGCTTAATTTAGGCCACAAAGTAGTACAATTAGCAGCGTCATGTTACGGCATCATTAGACAAATGAGAAAAATCCTTCCATTCCTTCCGGAATTAGTGCGCAGGATCATGGTCCAGGCACTGGTGTTGTCCCGGCTGGATTATGCAAATTCTCTCTACTTGGGGACTCCAAAGGCCACAATAAGGAAACTACAGTGGTCCAGAACTGCACAGCCAGGCTGCTGCGCAACATCCCTGAAGCACACTCAGCCAAGCCAGTACTAAAATAGCTACACTGGCTACCAATTAAAGAACACATAGGGGGTCATTAGGATAGCGGGCGGAAAACCAGCCCGACCGCCATGGAGGCGGAAACCAACCGCCCGCCTGCACCGCGGATACACCGGCGGCCACATTAGGATCAACCGCCACTAAAGACCGACCGTGGCGATAGCGGGCCAAGCAAAGCCGTCCGACACGGGCAGTGATGGCCAAAAACTGACCGCGGCGGTCGGAAAGGCTGCGGAAAAGCAACAACCTGCCGCAAGTACAGCGGACATACCGCACGAGAAATTAGGATATCCCCGAGAGTGTCGCGGTCGGAACCGCTGCAACCGACCACCGCGGACGTACACAGGAGTGATAGGGAGAAATAGCGGAAGAGCTGCAGCATAGCCACAGCAGTGGACGGGAGAGGAAAAACATGGCGGACGATGCCAAAACACCGCAGTGATGCCAAACATTGCACAAATAAAAGTAGCCATGCCCCCCCAAATGCATAACACACATACAAAGAAAACAAATAAATGCAAATAGAAATAAAACAGCACAGGACAACTCCCAAAACACACCTGACACCCAATTTCCACTTGGACACACCCACACAGCTGAGTATAAAGCCACCCCCTTCACTAACCACAATCCTTTGCAACACCCCAGAAGAGAAGGCCATTCACCACATCTAACAGGAGAGGCAAAAGAGCACAGCACACACACACATCCACCACTACCAGCACCACCACCATTACACCAGCACAAACAATCCCCCAGCACACAACAGACCTCACACCTCAACACCACACCCCTGCACCCACAAACACCTCAACCACCACACACCATGACATCACAAAAAATGCCCAAATTCACTGATAGTGAGTTTACAGTCATGGTCAATGAGATTGTGAGAGTAGAGCCACAACTGTTTGGTAGCCTGGTTCAACAGACACCATTAGCCACGAGGACACCGATGTGGGAAAGGATAGTCCAAAGGGTGAATGCAGTAGGGACCACCCCAAGATCCAAGAAGGAGATCATGAAGCGGTGGCATGATCCCAAGAGGGTTGTCAAGGAGAGGAGGAGCAAGAACTGGACGCTGGCGAACATGACTGGCAGTGGCCCTCCCATCCCACCGAAAGCATTCACACCATGGGAGGAGAAGGTGCTTGCCATACTGCTTCCTGAGAGTCTCACAGGAGTAGCCGGGGGAGCGGAGACTGGTAAGTACAAACAAATGCCAAACAACACACTGAGAAATACTTCCTTGCAATACCTAAACACCATTACACTGTCCACCCTCACCCAACAGGTAGCTAGCCATCTTGCTTAGGAGGCCTGTATGGGGGAGGGAGGCCTGCACTACCACTCCCACCATGGCCCCTGGCCCACAGCTGAGCAGGATACAGGCCTCCCCCACCCAGGAGCAAGTGTCAGCCATTGCACAGTTCAACAAACATACTTACAGGTAGGTAGCCATCTAGTATTGGAACACTGTTTGGGGTTAGGAGGCCTGTAGAACTACTCCCAGTATGTCCCCTGGCCCACACTCCAGCAGCATGGAGGCCTCTTCTACCCAGGAGCAAGTGTCAGCCATTGTACAGTTCAACAAACAGACTTACTGGTAGGTAGCCATCTTGTATTGGAACACTGTTTGGGGTTGGGAGGCCTGTATCACTACTCCCAGCATGTCCCCTGACCCACACTCCAGCAGCATGGAGGCCTCCCCCACCCAGGAGCAAGTGTCAGCCATTGCACAGTTCAACAAACAGACTTACAGGTAGGTAGCCATCTTGTATTGGAGCACTGTTCGGGGTTGGGAGGCCTGTATCACTACTCCCAGCATGCCCCCTGGCCCACACTCCAGCAGCAGGGAGGCCTCCCCCACCCAGGAGCATGTGTCAGCCATTGCACAGTTCAACAAAGAGACTTACAGGTAGGTAGCCATCTTGTATTGGAGCACTGTTTGGGGTTGGGAGGCCTGTATCACTACTCCCAGCATGCCCCCTGGCCCACACTCCAGCAGCATGGAGGCCTCACCCACCCAGGAGTATGTGTCAGCCATTACACAGTTCAACAAACAGACTTACAGGTAGGTAGCCATCTTGTATTGGAGCACTGTTTGGGGTTGGGAGGCCTGTATCACTATTCCCAGCATGCCCCCTGGCCCACACTCCAGCAGCATGGAGGCCTCCCCCACCCAGGAGCATGTGTCAGCCATTGCACTTTTCACCCTCACCTAACTAGTAGCTATCTTGCTTGTGATGTCTGTCTGTTGGAGGGAGGCCTGCACTACCACTCCCACCAGGCCCCCTGGCCCACAGCTGAGCAGGATACAGGCCACAGGCCACCCCACCCAGGAGCATGTGTCAGCATTGCACTCTTCACCCTCACTTAACATGTAGGTAGCTATCTTAACTCTTCCTGATGTGTGTGTGTGTGTGTGTGTGTGGTAGTCCTGCATCCCTAAAGGCAGCAACAATTGCATGTAATGCATTGACATTCAACATGTATGAGTAAATGATGTTCCTCTGCACTATGATATTACACACAGTGTTGCCATGAATTGTACTACTGGTAACTTCATAATTGTGTAGTGTACAGACAGTCGATGATACGCAGATGATACAATACTTGCACAGTGCCCAACACTGACCATTTCCCATCTACTCCACAGGTGATGAAGAACTCACTGCTGAGGACCACCCCAACAACCAGCAGAGCCAGTCTCCACCCCCAGCACATGGATTCTCAGATGTGGACTCCCAGGACAGTTTGGACGATGAGCTCCGGCCGGCCCATCTGATGTGCCACAGACCCAGAGGTCCCAGGCCCCCATCCTCCCGACCACCACTTCTGCTGCAACAACAGCGCAGCAGACCCCTGCTGTCAAGGCCTCTGCCTCCACCACAGCCACCACCACCACCACCGCCACCGCCACCGCCACTACTATTAGTACCACCAGTACCACCTGCAGCAGCCTCCCTGTCCCAGGGGATGACCAGCCCACTGCAACAACTGTGGAGGGCAGGGAGAGAGTACGTGGACCCACAGTGGCGAGGCAAGAGGTCTGTGGCAGCAGAGCAGGTGGGAGGGCCAGGGTCACCACCAGACCTCGGGAGGAGTGGACACCATCCCTGGACCACTTCACCAGAGTTGTGCAGGCATACCAAGAGGTCCAGGGACAAAGTGGCCGGTCCGATGAACTATTAAGGGAGCAAATCCTGCTGATGAGGTCCATCGACAACCGCCTTGGACAGATGGTGGACCTCATGGGCCAGCAAGTGGCGTTGCAGAGGGACAGGCCTGTGTCCCAACCACCACCTCCGTCCCCTCCTGTTGTGCCGCAGGATGACAGTGCACCATCCTGCCCTGCGCCAACAGAGAGGGGCGAGTCCTCTGACGCCGCTGGCCATTCAGCAGGCCCCCCACTGCCAAAAAGATCTAGGGGGCATCCGAAGAAGAGCCAGGGATTCTCTGTAGGCAAAGCACCTGCCACACACCAGTCACGGAGCCAGCCGTGATGACAACCCTCTTCCCCACTGCATTCACTGTTTGGACTGTCTTTCTCCACATTTCCTTGGCAATGGCACCTGTCTGTTGGACTGGATCACCACATCCATGTTGTGTCTACTCTTGCATCTCATCGAACAGGACTGTCAACTCACTGCTCATTCCCCACCATGATGTAAATATTCCTGCACAATTCACATGTCCACTTTCAAAATAAAATATCTGACGCACCTGATTTTGTGCATTATCGTTTTTAGTGCAATATTTACAGTGTTGACAATGTCCATGATGTGTCCAAATGATGTACAGTATGTAGGGCAGTATTCTTCTGTAGCACCTAGGGAGACACAACAGAACAACAGGCACTGGTCTCATTGTAGCATCACAGGCAGAACACTACACAAAACGTACACAAGACACAACAGGCATACTAGACAATGGGCTGCAGGTATGACCAAATAGGGCCCAGCATACGTCAAAATATGGAACGTCAATGTCACATTTACCACACACAGGTGACTGAACGTGTGCCTGTCGGTTACATCCGCCCATAGCCCTTCACAGCAACAGCAACCACACCAGACAATGTACACGTTGTACCTTGTCACCCACCTTCAAGTGAATTAGCGGTCGATGAGCTGCTGGCGCAGGTCTACTTCTTCCTCCTCTCCACTGTCCTCATAACTGGACTCAGGTCCTTGAGCAGGTGGTGGCCTTGGTTCCTCACCATCGTCCAGGAGCAGGGGGACCCCCTTGTGGATGGCCAGGTTGTGCAGCATACAGCATGCCACAACGATCTTGCACACCTTCCCAGGAGAGTATGCCAGTGCACCTCCGGTCCCGTCAAGGCAGCGGAATCTTGACTTCAGCAGGCCAAAAGTCAGTTCGATTACCCGTCGGGTCCTGCCATGGGCCTCATTGTAGCGGATGTCAGCCGGGGTCTTGGGATTCCTGAGGGGGCTCAAAAGCCATGGCCTACTGGGATATGCTGAGTTACCTGTGAATGACAAACACCCATTGCAATGTTGCACAGCCAGAGTGAGTCATGTAACACACAGCACGCCATATCAGTAGGCATACTCACCCACAATCCAAGCACGCTCAGGATGCAGATTCTCCATCATCCGTGGCACCATGCTATTCCTCATGATGTACGAATCATGCGCCGAGCCAGGGTACTTCGCACACACATGAGACATGGTCATGTCCGCAAGGCACACCACCTGCACATTGATGGAATGCTAATGTTTGCGGTTCCTATAAATGTGCTCCGTCGCCTGTGGTACCACCAGACCTACATGGGTGCAATCGATGGCACCAACAACATGTGGGATGCGCCCAAGAGGATAGAAGACTCCCTTCACGGCAGCCAATTCTCCTCCCCTAGGGAAATGGATGTAGCGATTCCGATACAGCATCATGGCTGCAAGAACATCCCTCAGCACCATGCTGAACATGGGCTGCAACATCCCTCCAGCTCTAGCCACGTTCTAATGGAAGGAACCTGTTGCAAAAAAGTAGAGTGCTGCCATCACCTTGTATGTGGGTGTGAATGCCGTTGGATAGTGACGGCGAGGCCGCAGGTGGGCCTCCAATAGATCATACAGGATCTTCAGTGTTGGTCTATCCAGGTGAAATTTCCGTATTATTGCCTCATTCTCCATGTCCTCCAGCACAGTCAGGTGATGTAGGAGATTTGGCCTCCTCCTAGTTGAGATGTAAAATTGAAAATGTCAGTGACAACCATCATGAGATGGCCACAGCACATACCATCAATGATGTCATGGAAAAACAACGACTGCCTGAGAGTCGCTTGGCACACCAGGTTACATAGGTGGCCTTTTGATACACACAAAGAGCACACCTCTCCACTGACAATACACAAGTGCCACAAACACATCGGGGAATGTGAATGCGCACATACTGGAGAACACAATTCACATGTGCAGGCAAGGTGCTGCAACATCCGCCAATGTTTTGGAAATTACCATGTCTGTATCAGACCCATCTGCTGTACATGTCACACCTCAATGCATCATGTAAACTCTGCACACATCCATCAACACAATGATCATAGTATCAGGAAAACTTTCAGTTGTGTGCATGAGCTGTTGTGAATGCACCAGCCTGATACGATACAATGCAGTGACACAAGCCTTGTCAAGGTCATCACTGACCCACAACAAATTGATTTGTACTACTTCATTAACACCAGCTCGTGAATGTCAAGCATCATCAGCCATCAAATGCATAACTAATATGGCAGGGACCACAGACCAAAGTGTGTCACACTGAACGTGCGTCCACCTGTGGATGACATGGAAGTATGGCATTGTATGTACAATGATGTGCCCTTCACCATGTTGCTGCTGTGTACTGATACAGTGTTCAGGATTGACATAGCCATTAATGGTTATGAAAATAGCGGTACCTACCGCATGTCCCCGGCGGTGTGACACCAGCACCACCCCCTTCACAAGTGCGGTAGCCATTGACATATGGACATGTGTACATGGCGGTGGGCATGCTACGCCACCGCGGAGGCGGTCATTGGATACTTTTGAATGATGCACCATCGCGGTAGCGGACCCCGGGCACCCGCGGTGCATCACCGCCATGGAGCATTGCCTACAGCCAATGGGAGCGATGATCTTTGTGGCATGATGCAGATTTGAAAGTCGCGGAAAGTGTGCTCCGCCACCGCGGAGGCGGTCATTGGATACTTTTGAAAGAGGCAGACCTGGACAACCAATTGTTGCTGCTTTACAGCTTCCAAACGACCCCAGGGGGCTATAAATCTGTGGGAGTGAGCCTCACATTTCCACTGCTCACAGAGCCTGCTGCCTGGGACCCTCTCCTGCTGCTGCATGGGACCCTCTCCTGCTGCTGCCTGAGACCCTCTCCTGCTGCTGCCTGAAGAGCCTTCTGCCTGGGACCCCTCACCACTCACTTCCACCACATGTCCACAGGGATGGCAAGGACAGAGAAGATCCGTACCAGTCCCTTCACAAGTGAGGAGCTGGAGGTTCTTGTTGACGAGGTGCTGGCACAGTACCCAAGGCTGTTTGGTGGTCCCAATGTAGTGGTAAGTCACCATGAAGCTAGCTGCTGGGCAGGGGGGTGTCAAACGTGTAGTTGCGCAGCTGCAGTATATGCCTGGTGGTGTGGTGTTGTGTGAAACACTGACAGACAAGCTGTCTCCAGGGCAAGGGAGTGTGTGTGTCACAATGTCAATCTTTTATATGCCTGGACTTGTGTGTGTGTGTGGTGTGTGTTACGTTGTCAGACATACAGAGCCAACGGTTGATAGCCATGTAGGTGCCAGGACAGTATTTGCATGTGTGAATATTTCTGTGTGCACCTGTAGTCTGAGTCAGTGTGTCCCAGAGAGTAGATTCAGTGCCTGCCCACCAAAATGATTATACGTCACCAAACTTACATGCTCCTTGCTCCAGTTCCTTCACACTGAATAGTAGATATGCCCCATCTATGCCCTGGATTGCTGCAGACCTACACACTTCTGTCGATGCATATGGTGTTGAGGCATCATGCATTTGTGGGAATATCATGGAGCATATACGCCCCAATGTGTGCATGCAATCACAAATGTCTGGGCCATTCATACTGCCCTTGTGAGGGGTCCCCCAGTTTTGGAGGGAGGGAGGTTACAATTAGTCATGAGTCTGTGTCTTGCTACTGTTCTGATAGATGTTGGTATCTGACATTGTGCAACTGGACATTTACCCTTCTTTTCTCTCATACCTGCAGCTCAAAGCACACCAGCGTAACGCCTTGTGGAGGGCCATTGCAGAAAAGGTGCGAGCCCTGGGGGTTTCCAACAGACGACGCACTCACTGTCACAAGAGGTGGGACGGCATCAGCCGGCTGGCAAAGCAAGTGGCAGAGATGACCTTGGGGTTGCTCCATGCACAGGGCGTTTGGCATGGCACAGCATGACTCCACTGATGGGCCGTATCTTGGCAGTGACTCATCCAGACCTGGATGCACGTCTGAGGGAGCATCGGCAGCAAGGCAGGGGTGGTGAGTATCTGGGGAGGGTGACATTTGCTGGGAGTGGATGCATGTGTACAGGGCCTGTGCACCGGAGACCCATGTGATGTGCGTGCGGTGCTGTGATGTGCTGTGTAATGTGAGTGGCTGCTGTGATGTGTCGTTCTATCAGGCATTGGCCCACCCTGGCCTTACTGAGCTGATAATCCCTGATGTACTTTCACATTGCCAGATGGGTTAGACTCCACATGGTCATTCTTCATTGTGATAGTGTGGGGAATCCATAATGGGGTGAACTGCAGTATCAACTTTCTGAGTGTGACTTCATGTATGCCTAGTTTGCATGCACCATGATCGTTGAGGCCCACACATCAGACAACAATGTGCCCCAGGTTACCACATGGTGCTTGCTATGGCCTACTTGGCATTTTGGACTGTAATGACCTAATAGATGTGTGTGTTGTCCCCTCCTGTTCCCTGAAGGTCTGACATTGGTAATAAGTGTTCTATCCACATCTGTCCCTGGGGCAGGGAGAGTTGGGGGAGGGGCACTCCATCTACGGGCAGGGAGTAGTGCTGTGTTGCATCAACATGGCTAATTCATGGCATTATTTGTGCGTTACAGGCACTGTTGTGGTCTATGTAGTGATTGCAGGGTGTGGCGGTTACCATGTAGATTTGGGCATCTCCGATACTGCATTGCTTGTAATTCATGTGACCAGATGATGACACTTACACAACCCTGTATCTCTCTCTCATGCAGATTCGCAAGAGACCACGGAGGAGAATGAGCCAGAAACCAGTGGTGGCGAGAGTAGCACTACAGCTGCACCGGAGGCCAGTGACACAGAGCCCACCAGTGCATCTGAGGGGGACAGAAATATGCAGGAGGAATCTGTGCCAAGAGACACAGAGTACCACATCATCAGATGCCAGCGGGGATGCATCCATGTTGGCAGGCACAGGGGATGGGGAGTCTGCATCATCATCTACCACCCAGCGGCCAGTGCCCAGCCTCCCATCCATTTCCTCTGGTGCTGCCCGTATCCGTGTCACTAAGAGAGGACGAGTCACATTCACACCTAGCACCGTTGCCCCTGCACCTGTCCCCCTGCTGCCCTCAGTGCAGAGTGTGTTGAGCTCCTGCGCCAGCTGTGTGTGGGCCAGACCACCCTGCTCAATGCCTTCA
Source organism: Lissotriton helveticus (assembly GCF_964261635.1). Lineage (NCBI taxonomy): Eukaryota > Metazoa > Chordata > Amphibia > Caudata > Salamandridae > Lissotriton > Lissotriton helveticus. The sequence continues at coordinate 917,568,103 of NC_136059.1, forward strand.
GTGACCATGACAAGAAATTAGGCCAGGTGGTTGCATACATGGAGGGCATACACTCAGACGTGGATGGGCTACACAGTCCAGGCGTTGTCATCCACAGTCATGTCAGCCCTTCAACAGGCACATGCTCCCATTGCAGCTCAGGTGCCTTTGTCCACCCCCCAGTCAGTGGCCACATCAGATGACAGTGTGCACGCTTCGCCTGCGTCAACGAAAAGGTACAGCACCAGGAGCACACAACAGACACAACCCAAACACTCCCGCCCACAGACACCATCCCGACTGAAGAGCATGGCCACCCCAGAATGCACCGACAAGAGCCAGTCAGGGAAGGGCAAGGCCAGAAGAGCAATGAGGCAGACATCAGCCTCACATGCTGCAGAGGCATCACCAGCAAAAGACTCTCCTGTCCGTAGTACATCACAAAAACCTACCCATGCAGTGTCTGTGCCCACTGAGGAGGTCTTGCATATCAGGGGTAGACCTAGGAAGAGCACAGGGACACATCCACCAAAAACATCTACCCCAATTCCACGTCCATTGATGCAGGTGGAGGAGGGCAGTGTAAAGACTACCCCTGGCAAGAAGGCAAAGGAGGGCAGTGTAGAGACCACCCCTGGCAAGAAGGCAAAGGAGGGCACAGTAGGGGGGACACCTGGCAAGAAGGCAAAGGAGGGCAGTGTAGAGACCACCCTTGGCAAGAAGGCAAAGGATGGCACTGTAGGGGGTACACCTGGCAAAAAGGCAAAGGGAGCACTGTAGAGACCACCCCTGGCAAGAAGTTGAAGGAGGGCATGGTAGGGGGTACACCTGGCAAAGAGGGGAAGGTGGCCCAGAGATGTAGCCAGACCAAGCGTTCCGTGGGTTGGGGTGTGTGCCTGTTGTGTCATCACCACTTCCCATCAACCCCAAGACAGGGAAGCCATTTCATATTCCCAAAAAGTGGAAGGGCACCCCGCCAACCTCACCCACCCACACTGTGTCAGAGGTCTGCATGACTCCACCTCCACATGCCACTATGCCACCTGGTCCTCACAGCCCTCCAGCTTGCCAAGCCACTGTTAGTCCCACAGCACCTGGGGCTCTGTCACCACAGTCCAGTGGGCCTGCTGTACCCGACACACAGCCAGGTACAAGTCCGCATGACAGCCAGGAGTGAGTTGACTTCACCCTCATACGCCTGTGCATCATACAGGTGCGCTAGTCCTGCACATTGTTTGGAACATGGCTGTGTTGCTGGCCCAGTTGCTCTGCTGTGTTGGACTCTCACCTGCCATGGACACTGGCCCTGTTGCTCTGCTGTGTTGGCCTCTCACCTGCCATGGACACTGGCCATGTTGCTCTGCTGTGCTGTACTCTCACCTGCCATGGACACTGGCCCTGGTGCTCTGCTGTGCTGTACTCTCCCCTGCCATGGACACTGGCCCTGTTGCTCTGCTGTGCTGTACTCTCACCTGCCATGGACACTGGCCCTGTTGCTCTGCTGTGCTGTACTCTTACCTGCCATGGACACTGGCCGTGTTGCTCTGCTGTGTTGGCCTCTCACCTGCCATGGACACTGGCCCTGTTGCTCTGCTGTGCTGTACTCTCACCTGCCATGGACACTGACCCTGTTGCTCTGCTGTGCTGTACTCTCACCTGCCATGGACACTGGCCCTGTTGCTCTGCTGTGCTGTACTCTCACCTGCCATGGACACTGGCCCTGTTGCTCTGCTGTGCTGTACTCTTACCTGCCATGGACACTGGCCGTGTTGCTCTGCTGTGTTGGCCTCTCACCTGCCATGGACACTGGCCCTGTTGCTCTGCTGTGCTGTACTCTCACCTGCCATGGACACTGACCCTGTTGCTCTGCTGTGCTGTACTCTCACCTGCCATGGACACTGGCCCTGTTGCTCTGCTGTGCTGTACTCTCCCCATGCCATGGACACTGGCCCTGTTGCTCTGCTGGGCTGTACTCTCACCTGCCATGGACACTGGCCCTGTTGCTCTGCTGTGCTGTACTCTCACCTGCCATGGACACTGGCCCTGTTGCTCTGCTGTGCTGTACTCTCCCCATGCCATGGACACTGGCCCTGTTGCTCTGCTGGGCTGTACTCTCACCTGCCATGGACACTGGCCCTGTTGCTCTGCTGTGCTGTACTCTCACCTGCCATGGACACTGGCCCTGTTGCTCTGCTGTGCTGTACTCTCCCCATGCCATGGACACTGGCCCTGTTGCTCTGCGGTGCTGTACTCTCCCATGCCATGGACCCTGGCCCTGTTCCTCTGCTGTGCTGTATTCTCCCCTGCCATGGACACTGGCCCTGTTGCTCTGCTGTGTTGGACTCTCACCTGCCATGGACACTGGCCCTGTTGCTCAGCTGTGTTGGCCTCTCACCTGCCATGGACACTGGCCCTGTTGCTCTGCTGTGCTGTACTCTCACCTGCCATGGACACTGGCCCTGTTGCTCTGCTGTGCTGTACTCTCCCCTGCCATGGACACTGGCCCTGTTGCTCTGCTGTGCTGTACTCTCCCCTGCCATGGATACTGGCCCTGTTGCTCTGCTGTGTTGGCCTCTCACATGCCATGGACACTGGCCCTGTTGCTCTGCTGTGTTGGCCTCTCACCTGCCATGGACACTGGCCCTGTTGCTCTGCTGTGCTGTACTCTCACCCGCCAGGGACACTGGCCCTGTTGCTCTGCTGTGTTGGCCTCTCACCTGCCATGGACACTGGCCTTGTTGCTCTGCTGTGTTGGCCTCTCCCCTGTGCTATGGACACTGGCCTTCCTGTTTGTGTTTCACCTGTGCATGGTATCTAGCATTTGTACATCATTTTGAGCCTTGCTGTTGTCTACAATTGGTGTGCCGCTACATCTGTGCAATCTGTGAATAAATACAGTTGCTTCTGTTGTGTGTTTTGTCAGTGTCCTTGCTGATAAAAGTTCTGTTTCTGTTCGCATTTGATTGCCTGTGCACCATGCTCCATGTATAACTTCAACATTGCAAGGCTCTTTGCAGGCATCATACTTTTGGACAGGGGTGATGGGGTCTTCAGTCCATTCTGACCCTGCAAATGTTGTCATGTGTGATGGCTATTTTACCTGCCATGCAGCCATCTTGTTAGTGATTTGCTACTGTTGCCTACACTGTTCACGTGTCTGGTTGGGGGACACTGCCAGCACAGGGTGTGATGCTGTGCAAATGTGTAGGAGCTGGCTGGGATATGTTATGAAGTATGTGTGTGGTTTCCTTTCTGTGTGCCCAGCCTTGCATGTGTATGGTCATCTTGTGTTGGCCCTTGGTCCTGGTACCATAGCCTACATGAGATGTGTGGTCTTGAGTGTAGCAGATGTGTGCAGTGTGAAGGGTGTCAGTTTGTAGTGGATGTATGTGTGCCCCTGTATTGTGGGGCACACACATGTGTCACCCAGGAGTTGTATTCCTGTTGTTTGTTTTGTCTTGACCTGTGTAGAGGATTGTATGCACTTGTGTGAGCTATTTGTAGTGCACTGTGCTGTGTGTTGGTGTATCCATGGTGTTGTGTGTGACTCCTCCTTGTTGTGTTTGTAAGTTTGAAGTGTGCAAAGTGTGTGAGTTGCACATCAGTGTTGTGTTTGGTTGATCCTCAATGTGTTTTGGGTGTTTTTGTGTAAACTGTGTGGCCCTGCTGCTCCACACTGGCATTGTGTTTGTCATGCATTGCAGGCACATGGTGGTTTTTCCACTCCTGTATGGCATGTTGTATGTGGTTTTGGACCATCCACTGTGTGTGCCACTTGTGCCTAGCCATTGTGGGTGTTCCCTCTCTCTATTTGTGTGTGATACACTCCTTACATGTCTGCTACTGACATGCAGGCTGTTTCACTTTGATGTCAGCTGTCCCCTTGGTTTCCGTGTGTGTGTGCCTCCACATCACTTCATTTGTGGGCTTGTGCTTTGTGGTGCAGTTCTTGGGCCATGAGTGTTATTCCACTCTGGACATTGCCCCAATGGTTTATGTGTGCTGTCCTTGGTCATTCTTTAGTGGTCATGTGCACTTCAGCTGTGTGTGCTGGCCAGTGCTCTGGTGGAGGTGGCTGGGCTCTTGTATCCCAGAATGGTCCATTTGTAGTTGTTGTGTTGGATGTGTGGATGTTGGCTGTGGTATTGCTTCAGTTCCTGGGTGTGCTGTTGTATTTGTGCAGTGCTGTTTTGTGGTGTGTGTGATGCGGTTGTGTCAATCATGTGTGTGTGTGGCTGTTGTGCTTGTTATGCACACACTGCTTGTTGTGCATGCAGTGCTGCGTGTATGTAGCCTTGGCATTGCCTGATGTGCATCCCCTGATGTCTTGTGGTGTTTGTTGATTGGGGTTTCATGTGCATCTATGGTCGGTTTGATGTGGCAGTGTGTGTTTGTCCAGATGCACTTCTTGTGTGATTAGTGTTATGGTGTGTGTGTTTTGTTCCTGAGTGATGTTGTTGTGTACTTCTGTTGTGTCTGTGCTCCCATTGCTTTTCCCCAGTTTGGCTGACAGGGTATGTCTATTTCTGTTAGAGTTCAGTATGTGTTCCTGTAGTGTTTGTATGTTGTTCTTGTGCAGGCATCTGTTGAGGCATCCCTGTGTGTGTGTTGTGTTTGTGGCTACACCCAGGGTGTGTGTTTGTTTGTGTGTGTAAGTAATGGGAGGGATTGTGAGCCTTCAGTGTGTGTGGCACTTGTGTTGTGTGTTCCTTGTCAGCCACTCCTGCAGTGACTGTGTCCCTGGTTGTGTGCTGTGTGGCGCAGAGGGTGTGCATTGTGCTTGTTGTTCCAGTGCTTGTTGGTATGCCTGGGTGGTGCACGGGATGGGCACCTGGCCTGAGACTTGTTGGGGTGTGTTGATGTGTGGTTGGGGGTGGTCTGTCCCTATGGTGTTTGTGCCCTGCCCATGCCTTGGAGTGGCCCTGCCTTCTGCATGGTGTGCATGTGTTGACCGCGGCGGTGACGTGACCGGGACCGGGACGTTGCTGCTGGTTGGTGGATGATGTGTGTTCTGGATGCAGAGGGGTGCCTTGTTGTCAGGTGGGTGATGTGTGGGTGCCCGTGTGGATGTGTTGTGTCCCCCAGCAGGGTGTCTGTGTGGTGCTTGGGCCCTGTGTCGGCATGTGTGTTGTGTGTTGCATATATGTAGTTGCGTACCTGCGGCGTTGTTCGCGGCAGCCCATCTGGCGGTCGTGTTGTAGCAGGTACATCACCGGATGCATATGGTGGGCTGGGTCCATGGCGTTCATGACCGGGTCTCGGATTTCGCGCTCCGCTGTCGACTTTCCGCCTGCTCAGGCTGGGCGGTGTCTCCGCTACCGTGCGTCAGCTTGTTTGGGCCATCCTAATTTGTCGGGCGGGGCGGACGTCATTCGGCATGGCGGAGAGTCTTGATTGGCTCCTGCTGCCGCGGTGGCAGGCGCACTTTAATGGCGGTGCGCGTCGCTCCACGGCGGACGGAAATTGACCTATGTTTTGTTATCCTAATGTGGCGGACGTGAGTACCGCTGCTCGCGGTCGGAAAAAGCTGTTTTTTCGTCCCGCCATCACTGCGGTGGTGCCACCGCCCGACATCCTAATGGACCCCATAATCTTTAAGTCATTATGTATAGCGCACAAAACACTCCGGGGCAGGGGCCCCAAAATCAACCTCGCACTTATAGCCGTCTATCGCCCCTCAAGAAGTTTGTGCTCAACAAATTTGTTCCTGGTGACAGTGCCAAAAATCAAGAGAGCATGTGCTGGAGGCTGAATGTTTGCAAATCTTTGGAATATGCTGCCCATTGATCTCCGGGCAATGGCCCACCACCTAATGTTTTAGAGACATCTTAAAACATGACTGTTCCAGACATGAGCGTGAACTGTACTTGACTGTCTGCTTTCGTAAGCGCTGGGATGCCTAATGGTAGCCATTTGCTCTATTAAATGCTAGTTAATAATAATAATACTCCTGCAATCCTCACTTCTCAATATGAGGGGGCATCTTGACGTTAGAATTTCCAAATATGGTGAGCAATATTTGGTGTTCAGTGACAGCTGTGAATTGTTTTCCATACAGGAGCACATGGAAATGTTCACAAGCCCACACTACAGGTAGGGGTTCTCGTTCAGGTTGTGAATAGGCACGTTTTGTCAGTGACAAACTTTGGCTAGCATAAACCACAATGTGTTTGGGGCATTGGAATATCCAGTGTGCTGCGCAAGGATGACACTCAACTCCCCGGGGCTTGCATCAACAACAAAGTGTACCAGTTCACAAGTGCATGCTTGCTTTTCTTGAAGCTTTGTTCACATTCACATGACCATTTAAATGGGACATTTCTTTTTGTTACATCTTTCAATGGGGATTCCTCTTTCTAACCAGATGGAAAAGGGCTGTGAACAGCCCTTCTCCGTGCCATGGACCATGAGTAAGCATTTTACACAAAATGTTCAAAATAAGCCTGCTTTTTCTTTCTAGTGTTCCCCTGATATGCCCTATGATGACTGCTAAGACAACTAGACATGTAGGTAGTGTGTATTGTATGTTAGTCTTGTCTTTTAATGTCTTCCTGTGATCTCTATTTGTGGTTATAAAGGGACCAGCAAGGTATTTCTATAACAAATGCAAAAATCTAGCATTAAAACAACCATATGGTGCTTCCAATATATGAGAGGACTTTTTGACACAGAATTTTTTATTTTGGGCGATGCCCATATTGGAAAAGGTCCTTCGAGTATGGTCTGTAAGGAGTTGCGTGAGGAATTGTGTATGTTTACCAACATTTTATTGCACAGCAAAAAGGCTTAAACCGATACTACGCTGGGTAATTCCAGGTCCTGAAGCATTTGGACACTGTCTTCACTTCACTCCGAAACTGGACCTGTTGTCGCGACCTTCTCTCACTCTATTACTTCTGACATTTAGTTGATTCTGTTAGACTTGTCTTCACTCGCTGACTTCTTGCAGGTCAGCATCACCCTTGCGACCAAACTGGCAGGTCGGTTTCTTCCCTCTTGCGGGGTGGTCGGCTTCCTCCTTGCGACCAACTGGGTGGTCGGCTTCGTCCTCCTTGTGACAAACAGGGTGGTCGGCTTCTTCCGTCTTGCGAATCTTCATTCTTCTGATGGTCAGCACAACCTTCTCTCAAGTCTTCTCTCTGCAGTTGCAGTGCTTTGGCGCGCTTCTGACTGCGCTCTCCAGTCCCTTTCGTGACTTGCTGCTTTGGGCGGTTGTCTTGTGGTCTTGTCGGTCTCTGTTCAGCTGTGAGTTAGCTTTCACTCTTCTATTTGAAATCCCCGGGCATCTCCGGTTTCTGTTGCCGAAGGGGGGCTTGCTTGCTTGTTTCCTCCTTGTTGTTGAATTCCTCACAGTAGATGGGCTTGCTGTCACTGTTGCTGCGCTGCTGCACATTCGCTTCATGCTCCTTACAAGACACGCCCATGGCGCCATCTCTCCTTCTACATGTCCGCATGTCCTGGCAGTATTTGCGTTGTGGTCGCATGGGGTCGTGCCTTGTTTTCATTTCCTCGTGTTTGGGGAATGTATAAGGCTTATGTCCATATGTGTTTTCTTTAGTGGTGCTCTCTTCTTTTTACACTTTTCCTTGGAGGCAGCCACCTGCCAGCAGGGTGTCTCTCTGCTGGTTAATCCCTGTCTGTGGGCCACAAGCAGCCTAACTGTGTGGCAGGTCTACTTACTTTACGTGGCAGGTCATGCTGCCTCTGTTACTCGGCACTGTACACTGTCAAAAGGGTAGACTCCCTGTGAGTGCAGTGGGGTTGAATCTAGTCGATTGCAGTACCTTCTTCACTGACTGTATATTAGTCTCAGGCAGCCACTCAGTCCCAGGGTTGCTCACTTCTTTTGTGCGTGTGTGTGTAATGGCACTCGATGGCCACTAGATGGCACTGCAGGGATTTCTGAGGCAGTCCACTGTCGTAATCTTCCTAACTCGATCCCCCTATGAGCTGCAGACCCACATGGACTGTCCTGGGTCGTCTTTCACTTCACCAGCCGTCCTCGATGCTCCCTGGCCACTCTGCATGCCACGGTGAGTTTTCCCTCTACATTCCACTGCTTCTGGGTGGCGCTGGGCGCTCACTGTCCCTTGTGGTGCTCTTCCACTCGCAGCAGGCTCACCGCGCTTCACTGGTGGTGCGAGGACACGTTATTACGGGCAGACTGTTTACTTTGCAGGGGGGAGGGCTGGCTCCATTACACGTTGGCCATTCGGACCAGCCACCGGCCGCCCGCTGTCTCGTGCTTGTATTTCCCCCTCTACCCCCGCCCGCAGCGGCCTCACAGTTATCACGCTGCATGGGGAGGAGGAGGGGCACAGTTAGCGCCATTGCTGGAACATGCTGTCTCCGTTTTGGGCACACTTGCAGTTGCACTCACCCCTCGCAGAAGGCCTTTACTCTTCCCGGGCCACGCAGGGGGGTGCTGGTGCCGCTCCGCTCGGCCACAGGCCAGACGCTGACTCCTCTCACCTATCTCCGCCCACAGCAGCCTCTTAGTTCACATGATGCACGGGGTGGGGGGAGTCGGTGCTGCTGCCGGGGTTTGCTTACTTAAGTCTCTCGGCTTCAGACTCGGTAATTCTTCCTTGCCCTCATGCCTCCGCAGCCAGGGCTCACCTTGGCCGATGCGGTGGGCTCCGATCGGCAGGCATTTCATTCGGGGAATTTCACACTTCTCCACGGGCAGTTCGGCGCCTCCTCGCAGGGGGGCTGATTCACAACAGGCACATGAGGTGCAGGGTGCGCTCCTGACCTCCTCACCTTCACCCAGGGGTACTTCACACACCCCGTGGGACTTCACGTGATTCTCTTCACTGCCTGGGGTTACTCCATCGCGTCCGATGTGGGTGGGCTCCGGTCAGTCCGCTCTTTTCCCCCAGGGCACTTCCTCGCAGAGACGGCTCACAGAGGGCTAATGAGGTGCAGGGTAGGCTCCCGGTCACCTCCCTATTTGCATACAGGCCCGGGGCTCGACACACGCCCCGCAGGCCTCCGGGCGCCGTTCACACAGGGGGGGGGGGGCGATACCACCCGGCAGCTCTCCCCCTTTTTCATCTTCTGCTGGGCTGCTGCACGCACGGGCACAGCCCCCTCCTTGCTAATGTGATTTTTGGGCAATAGGCCCTCATTATAATTAATGAGGTGACGCAGACACAGTTATTGTGGCTGGTTAACTGGCCCTGAGCACGTGCGCTCAGCCCTTTTTATTTAGCAGGGTCATCTGACTGATGACGCCTGTGGTGGGTGGGTGTTCAGTGTGTGTTCCAACATACTGCAACACTAGAACGTATCCCTCCGATACTACACCATTCACTTCCTGTGTTTGGGTGTGGGTCCATGGACAAAGAAAACCATGGATGGTACCTGTGGGTGAAGATCCTATAAAAACATATAAATTTATATACACATACATACTGGCAAATAAGCATAAAACTCACAGATCTGAGAAAATTGTAAGTTGAGCACGGATTTACCTGTGTGCCTTTCGCCCACTTGTCTCAAATACACTTAAACACGCACCCCATGATAACAGGGGTTCCCCTTTCGTTGAGGTATTAAGTGTACATCTGGTATAGTCGTGGATTCACATCACCTTCTGTTGATTTTGATTCTGTGCGGTGGTGTACCTTTGAAAACGTATTTTTGATTTTGATTTGAAAAGAATTTGTTAAGCGCGGCTAACACCATTAGGTTTCTTGGCGCTGTGCTGGGGCGTGGTAAAAATAGATAGAAAGAAAACAAGATCTAAGGATACGAGATAGTAAAGAGGAAAGTTTTGAGAAGTGATCTAAAGACAGAGTATGAGGGTGCTAGTCTAAGAGAAAGAGGAAGAGAGTTCCAGAAGGATGGGGCTAAAAGAGAGAACCTCAAGCCCCCGTGTTTTTTCCTCTTGAACCTGGGGGTGGATAGCAGGGCCATTTGGGATGAACGTAAGGTGCGGGACGGAGTATAAGAGTGAAGGAGAGAAGAGATAAAGGAGGGACCTGAACCAGAGAGAGACTTATGGATGGTGCAGCCTAGCTTGAATTGGCAGCGGGCAGAAACCGGCAGCCAATGAAGACTCTTTAAGAGTGGGCGAACGTGCTGATCTCTGGGCTGGTGAAAGATCAGGCGAGCAGCCTGATTTTGTATCAGCTGGAGTCTTCTCTGTTGGTACTCGGGAATACCGACGTATAGCACGTTGGCATAGTCGAGTCGACTGATCACTAATGCCAAGAGTGCCAACGTAAGCGCTTCGGTGGTAAGAAGGCGAGATATTTTCCGGAGTTTCCTGAGTTGGAAGTGGCTGGCGGACACCACTGCGCTGATCTGGGGAGTCATTGAGAGATCATTGCTGATAATGACACCCAGACTTTTGGCAGAGTGGACTGGAGAGGGAGGGCTACCAAGACTGGCAGGCCAGATGGACGGTTGCCATGGGTTGGAGGCTCCCCCGACAAGAATTAGTTCAGTCTTGTCGGGGTTGAGCTTCAGATTATTTAAGCTCATCCAGTCACTGATAAGGCAGAGTGTATTTTGAAAAGTGGAAATGGAATCCTCAGAAGAATCAATGTTAAAAATCAATTGAATATCATCCGCGTAGTTGAACGCAATAACGTTCAACCCGCAGAGGGCACGGAGTAACGGGGCCAAATACAAATTAAAAAGAAGAGGGGATATTGAAGAGCCCTGAGGGACACCACAGGACAGCTCAACCTGAGTGGCGGAGAACTGAGACAGCCTGACAGCTTGTTGTCGTCCCGTCAGAAAGGACTGGACCCAGTCAAGGGCGGTCCCTCGGATGCCGGCCTCCTCGACACGGTCGACCAGGATCCCATGGTCGACCGTGTCGAAAGCGGCCGATAGATCCAGAAGGACCAGGGCTTGTCGGATGTTAACATCAGCCCCTCTGCGCAGTTCATCCATCACGGAGAGAATGACAGCCTCCGTTGAGTGCGCAGGTCTAAACCCTGCTTGCTTAGGGTCCAGGACACACGAGTCCTCAATGAAGGAACTAAGTGTGGAAGTCACGTGCGATTCCAGAACTTTGCTGAGGAAGGGGAGAAGGGATATAGGGCTGTAGTTGCTCAAGATAGAGGGGTCTGCTGAAGGTTTTTTTAAAATGGCAACCACCTCCGCTTGTTTAAAAGAGCAGGGGACAGCCCCAGTGACCAAAGAGCTATTAATGAGGGCCAAGGGGGGCTCAGGACAGGAAGTGAAAGCTGCTCGAAGAACCAAGGGAGGGCAGCAATCACGAGGAGAACCAGAAGAAATTTTGTGCAGAAGCGAAAGAAAGGTAGTCATCGGAATGGGGGGAATGGAGGTGAGAGTGTGAGAGTTAGAGTATTTAGAGAACTCAGGGGTTGGGGAGTGAGCGGGTAAAGTTTGAGCAGCAATAGTAGCTTTAATTTTAGCTATTTTTCCGATAAAGAAAGCATTCAGGGAATCGCACAGAATTTGGGAGGGAAGTGGCCCTGGTGTGAGTCTGGCTGGGTTAGATAGTTCCTCCACGATGGCAAATATGTCTTTCGACTTATTTGTAGAATCCATAATTTTGGTGGAAAAATAGGAGGATTTAGCAAGAGCTATAGCGATTTTATACTTTTTCAGAAGAGAGGAAAATACCTCCTTATTCTGAGGGGAATAACCTCGACGCCAGCGTCGTTCTGCTTGGCGGAGGCCTAATTTAAGGGCTCTCAGGTCCTCGGTGAACCACCTTTGAGCATCGTGGCCGCGTCTGGCTCTGACTAATTTTAGTGGGGCTACTGCGTCAGCGGCGGAGGTGAGCCAGCGATTGAGATTTAGTGACTGGGTATCAATAGGGACAGATGGATCGGAAGTAGAAGGAGCAGAGGAACCAAGAATAGAATGAAAAGTATTAGAGTCAGACCTATTCCAATTGCGGGCAAAAAAGTTCATCTCTTGAGGCTTGACGGTAGGGCAGGGAATCCCTAGCGTAAATGTAATTAACGAATGGTCTGACCACAGGCATGGCAGAATAAGGGGAGCTGAAATATCCATGCCCGATGACCACACCTGGTCCAGGATGTGCCCTTTTGAGTGCGTAGGCGAGAAAATATGCTGAGTGCAATTCAGACCTAACATGAGGTCCGTAAAAGCTAATGAACTGGGGGATTCGTGGGGGTCCGAGGGCCAATAATTAAAATCGCCTAAGACTAATATATTAGAATTATTAATGGAGAGCTGGGCAATGAGGTCCCCAAACTGGGCAGGAAAATTAGGCATGGATGAGGGAGGACGATAAGTCAGAGCGCATATAAGGGAGGATCCTGGCAGTTCCAACCGGATTACCAGACAGTCTACTAAGAGAATGCTGGTAGTGGGCACTGTAGAGAAGCGAATCGAGTGCTTAAAAAAGGGCGGCAACTCCCCCTCCGACTTTGCCGGAGGCACGATTAACTTGTAATATATGATAACCGGGGGGAGTGGCAGCCAGAATATCGGGGGCGGAATCGTCAGTCAACCAAGTCTCGGTCAAAAATAGGATGTCAGGTTGTTCTGACTCCAAAAGATGGAAAATGTCAAGTTGGTGACTGACCAGAGACCGTGTATTGAGATAAAAGACTGAGAGGGAGTGATAGGGAGGTTTTGTCAGCAAGTGAGGATCAGATCTGGGGTCGGAGACCGGGGGACTCGAGATGGTGAGTGGCCGTGTAATTTCGGGAAAAGAGCTACGGGTGGTAAGCAGGCCTAAAGAAACCAGCCTAGGAACAGACCCAGGTGGCGGAAGCGCAGGATTGTGACATGCAACAAGTGATGCGCGAGTATACGAAAAAAAAGGGACAGAGTGTAGCGCCCCTAGCCCCGGCCGGCCGCGGACGGGCGCAGACGGGCTTAACTCTGGCGCAACTCCGGCGCGCCTACGTCGCGCCCGCTGCGCTCGTCCGCTGCGCTGACACATAATGGGCGTCTATATAGGCGGTGACGCGGTGGGGGAGGGGTCAGGAGGGCGGGGTGGGCGTCGGGAGTTTTAAAAATGCAGGTAGCCGTTCCCCGCTTGTCATCAGCGGGACGGTGATAGGAAGAGCAACGAAGCTGCTAGCAGTCAGCAGCACAGATTAAACAGATTTAAAATACCAGAAATCTATTCCCAGCGCTCAGCGCGAAGCCCTCAGCCCTCTGCCACAGGGCTTTAGACGACGCGCGAGGGGGAGCAAGCAGAACTAAATAGATGGTGACGCGGTGGGGGAGGGGTCAGGAGGGCGGGGTGGGCGTCGGGAGTTTTAAAAATGCAGGTAGCCGTTCCCCGCTTGTCATCAGCGGGACGGTGATAGGAAGAGCAACGAAGCTGCTAGCAGTCAGCAGCACAGATTAAACAGATTTAAAATACCAGAAATCTATTCCCAGCGCTCAGCGCGAAGCCCTCAGCCCTCTGCCACAGGGCTTTAGACGACGCGCGAGGGGGAGCAAGCAGAACTAAATAGATGGTGACGCGGTGGGGGAGGGGTCAGGAGGGCGGGGTGGGCGTCGGGAGTTTTAAAAATGCAGGTAGCCGTTCCCCGCTTGTCATCAGCGGGACGGTGATAGGAAGAGCAACGAAGCTGCTAGCAGTCAGCAGCACAGATTAAACAGATTTAAAATACCAGAAATCTATTCCCAGCGCTCAGCGCGAAGCCCTCAGCCCTCTGCCACAGGGCTTTAGACGACGCGCGAGGGGGAGCAAGCAGAACTAAATAGATGGTGACGCGGTGGGGGAGGGGTCAGGAGGGCGGGGTGGGCGTCGGGAGTTTTAAAAATGCAGGTAGCCGTTCCCCGCTTGTCATCAGCGGGACGGTGATAGGAAGAGCAACGAAGCTGCTAGCAGTCAGCAGCACAGATTAAACAGATTTAAAATACCAGAAATCTATTCCCAGCGCTCAGCGCGAAGCCCTCAGCGCTCTGCCACAGGGCTTTAGACCGTACATCCCCATAACGATCCTTTTCTTATTTAGGATCGAATTAACATTCTAGAATGTGCCTAAATATCAGCCTGTTTGTTGCTTAAGTAAACATTGAGGTTTGTTAACGAAAATTAGATTTTCTGGTACTGGAATTAGGCACACAACCGTTTCTGAAAATCAAGGGCCATATTATCAAGAAAGGGCGATACATTATTGCTGCTTTTATCGGCAGGAAACTGCCACTAACGCGGCGATAATGGGCTTGATAATATGCCCTTGTGAATTCCCATAGAAGCCCAGGTTCTGGTGTTAACCTGGGCTTCTATGGGAATTCACAAGGGGGCATATTATCAAGCCCATTATCGCAGCTTTAGCGGCAGTTTCCTGCCGATAAAAGCGGCGATAAGGTATCGCCCTTTCTTGATAATATGGCCCCAAATTCGCACATAAACAATGTAAACTTTAGAGAAAGAGAAAACGAAATATCGTTAAAGCGTCGCACAAGAACATGATTTTTAGTAAAGAGAAGGAAAATAGGATTTGCAGCTACATAGGCTGCTTTCACTGAGAATAGTCTCTTACTGCTCTCTGTGTTGAGTTTAAAAACTGTTCCAAAGTATGGCTAATGGCGACAAATAGCCCTGGTGAGATTAAGCGTGCCACTCAGAGTGATTTAGTGATGGCCTAAACAACTTGATAGACTAAATGCCCCATCTGTAAGGAACTAAAGACAGAGTCGAGAGAACCTGAAGCAGAGTGGCGGTCACTCAGTGATGAACCGAAATGATTTCTGCTTTTTAATGCCATTGATTGTGTCGTGGCTCTTGAAATACAAATTGTCACGTTCGGTCAGCCTGATCTGCAGAGGGAGTGCGCAATTGGATATATAAATGAAGACTGCGCCTCCTGCCAAGATGTATTTGTCAGCCCTTAATGCTCAATCCGGCCGAACTGCTCGGGGACAGGCCTCATTGTTTCCTGCAGTGGCGACTACAGCTCTATCGAAATTACAGGTGTTTGTCGCAATCACGTGCAGAAGCCAGACACAAAGGACTCACACAGAGCGACAGCGAATTCTAGGGCACGTGCACACAATTCATATGTTAAGCATCTAATCTTTGCCCCCCTCTGGCTCTCTCGTCGCATCCTCTTCGGCATATGAATTTATGATACTCTGGCGTTTGATCATTTGAGGGACGACTTCCGCACTATTTTTCTGAGATAACATTTTGGTTCCCCTTCATTTTATATTTTTTTAGGCACTTTGTATGGCACCCCCTGTCATAGGCAGCTACAACTATAATAAGGCAGACGCTGTTCTCATCCAGCAAACTACAGCACCAGTAGAAGAACACAGGCCCACATGCATCAAGCATTTTTGTAGTCGCAAACGGTGCGATTCCTTAAAATCGGCCGTTTGCGAATGCAAAAGTGCTTTTTGTGATGCATGAAGCAATTTTAGAATTCGTAACATTTTTGCGAGTTCTAAAATTGCGGGTGCTTTTAAGAAGTCGCAGATGTGCGATTTCTTAAAAGCAATGCATCATTACTTTTCAAAGTGTAAATTCGCAATTAGGGTGCCAAATTTACCGAGTGGTTGAACCACTCGGTAAATTTGGAAAAAGTCTTTCAAATGCTGAAAATGTTTTTTTTTCAACATTCATGTTTCACACACACATGTCCTTAGGACATGTGTGTGTGAAACATGATGCGAAAAATACATTTCAGGGGTGCATGGGGGGGGTCCTTTGGACCCCCCCCTTCACCCATGAAATTTTCAAAGTGCCACTCGCAATTTGCTAATGCCTTCCCATTGACTCCTATGGGCCTTTTGGCCCATAGGAATCAATGGGAATTGCGAAAATTAACTTAAGAATTCGGTATTCATTTGGGATTCGGTAAAAATTGCGATTTTTACCGAATCACAAATGAATACCGAAAATAATGATGCATAGCATTTTGCACTTCTTAATTTGCGATTCCTTATTTTTCACAAATTAGGAAGTGCAAAATGTCACAATGATGCATGTGGGCCACAGTCTTTTCAGTCGTTCTCAGAACTAGCTAATGGAAGAGATTTCACACAAATGTAGGGTCGGGACACCTTTTCTCTCTTTTCAGTGTTACAGTTCTTGGTGGTAAAAGCTAGGGTTTGAATTTGTAGTACAACATTTAATTTATTGAAAACCACAGGCAACATTCAAACATACATCCTATATTAGTAGAGAAGGACACATGTACTGAAACAATTAACTAGAGATGTACAGCACTGGATGCATCAACAATGGTGAGTACTAAAAAATTTCATCTAAAGTGAATGTCATCATGCACTGCATTTACCACAATGCACTGGGGCCAATTTTGTGCTGGTATGACAGACAGTGTGCTCCTTCCTCTTTTTATGATTCACTCTTTGCTGAGTTATTGGGCTGACATGCTCAGTGGGATGCACCTGCGCTCTGGGAGTAGTGCAGAAACCCGAGAAGGCTGTGAATAGCATTGCTAGCACCACCAAATTTAAAGGATTACCCTCCACTCAAAAAGGAAAGATAGCTTGAAACACGTATCTACAAAATGCACATTTCTAGGAGCACCAACAATGGTGAATATTAAATAATTTCAAATAAAGTGTGTGTTATCCTGCACAGGATGTGCTGTCATGCCTCTTGGAGAATGTGTGCTGGTTTGTTAGCCAGTGTGCTCCCTCTCCCATTGTATACATTATGTGGGGCTAAGTTGGAAAGTATAAAGCTGTAAAGTGAATACATTTACAATTTCTTTGCATGCACAATTTGCCAGCTCTATAAAGTGCGAATCTTTAAAAAAAAGTAAAAAATCCTGAGCCTGTGCAACACCGGGGCAACAATCCCAGTGCAGCTCAGGACCACAAAGGGCTACGATCATCTCCACTGCAGTAACATCAGTGCTCATCCTTCCAATGGGGTTCATGCATGGTTGCCTTAATTGCCCAGCACAAGTCCTGCTGATTCGGAAGTGACTCCTGTCAGATAGAATATTTGTTTATATTATGCGGGCAAATGAGGATTTCCCAATGCCACTCAGGGAGAATGGTAGTCATGAGTGGTAAGATAAAATTGGGGAGCCACTTGCTTGCAGCCTGATGCCCCACTTTACCAGGGAGTGAGTGTCATTTGGCCTCTCGTATATCTTATAAGTGAAGCTAAGCTTCACTTTGTCGTGGTTGATTGAAGTCAGGAAACTTCGCCCACTTTTCAGAAGGACATGTTTCTCTACTTTACTTGACTTTACCAACAAAGTGTAAACTTTGCCTACCCTTAGTCCTGATATAATGCATTTGGAACGATACCACTGACTAATTCAAATACAATGAAAGGTCTCATGCAAATTCGAATACAATTTATATAAAGTATTTTACATGACGTGACACAGTTGCACATATATTTTATTATCACAGGTTCAAATCTGTTTACCATAGGTGAGTTCAACAAATATCCTTCCCACCACTTCGATGAAAAGTCATTCAAAGCTGCAATCTGCTGCTTCTGAGTACAAGAAGGTTGGTGGACCATAATCCTCACCTTGGCTTTTTCCTTGAATAACATTTTTTTAGGCAAAAAGGAGCAGTCTTATGTAGACAATAATCTGGCAAGCAAGCCACATCTAGCTTCAGACAACCAATAAAGGAGCACTCTCTTGTCTTTTGAGACTAGTTCACATCTTTCCTAGCACTATACCAGGTACATCTAACAATCTATAACATTGCAAATTGATTAGCAAGGTGCATTCTATACTTAGGGCAATATTTAGAGCACGGTGGAGAGGTTACTCAGTTCCACCAATGACAGAGTACCCTCGCCGCCAAACTAAAGGTCTACCCACTTCATTTTGAGTTGGATGGACATTCAGTATGTCAATGAAGGAGACTACTCTGTCTCCGCTGCCAACATACACCTCCATTGGCCAATCAGAGTAATGGCTGTTGAAGATTTTGCCATTTGTCCACCTCCCCTATTTAAAGTGGGCGGACAAATGTTAACTTTTCACTGTCCATCACCACCATGTCAAACCTGGCAGTAAGGGCTAGTCAAAACTTCAATATGACCTTCACGCCATGGGAGAAAATTCCTATGGTGAGAGGTACATTGATATTTTTTTTCAAGAACAAAATCTCTCTTTGGAATTTTGTTTTTGAAAATAAATTAGAAAATTGACATATGGCTCTGCCATGTTAACAGAGCCATTCATCAAACTGTCAATTTATTTACAAGAACCACTGTGGCTGCAGTTCGTAGAAATGCAAGAGATGTCTACTGGGCCGGCAGACATCTCAAACTTTTTTGGGTAGAGTACATTTGCCATGGCGGGAGTAAACTACTTTGCCATGGTGACGGTAGATAGTCGATTCATCAAACTGTAAGAGCCTCATATGACCGCCACACTCGTGGTGGTGGCCGGACCACTGCCACACTGTAGGCCTGCCTGTAGTATTATGAGTGTGGTGGTCAGACTGCCACAGGACCGCTGCGTCTGCCGGGGATCCAGGATCTTGTGGCAGTTGCGCAGCAGTCAGAGAGAGGAATATGCTGGCGGTGTCGCAGTGGCACCGCCAAGCATATTTCTAGTTGCCTTTCCACTACCTTTTTCATGACAGTAACAATTGTAATCCAGTGGTCGGGTGCACCACAGCTTTAGCAGTCCTCCTGCGGACGGCTTTGTGGTGGTGCCATGGGGGACTGCCAAACTAGTAATGAGGGCCTACGGCTCGATTTAGATTTAGTGAAAGGGCTAGTCCATCACATGATGGATATCCAGCCTGACTCATTACAATTGTATATTATACACTTGTAATGAGGTGGAGAGGATATGTGTAACATATGTGACTGAGTACCCATCAACAAACTCTAAATCAGGCCCTAAGACACTACTGAAGCTGATAGTAAAGTAACAGTAAGTATATTCATATCTCATTTAATAAATGCTAACATCTTTATAGGCTTGGCATCTCCAGAATTCCATATCGATTATAGGGAAGTTTCTAAAGAAGAAATGAAAGTTTCTAAAAAATAAGCTCCTCTTTACCCTTAGTAACACTGTTTTAAGTTATTTCTCATGCGACAATCACAAACACAATTCTTCTGTCTTTTTAAATATTTTAAAGCAATTTTTCTGGTTTAGGTCGTTCGTCCATTTTGGGAAACTATTTTAAACGTTGAAAGAGGAACTTTCAACGTGAAAGTACAAGGAGTGTGGTTTGTATATCATCGCTGCAGCAAAGAGGCAAAGTAAATGGTCATTTTTTGGTCGAGCCTGGACAGTGCACGTGCTGCTCTGCAAGGCATGCTGTATTTGAGTATTGACTTGAAGCTCTGTCCACTCCCTGCCCATGTTTGACATTGGCTTGTATCATTGTCCTTCATAAATGATGGCTTTTGATTCTTTAGTAGGCTTGTTAGTCCCTCCTTAGTGCTGCCTTGTCTTCATTTGTAACCTCCCATGAGGACTGGCCCTTTTACTTCTGTTGTTACACGGTTTGTCTTATTTAGACTGTGAGTACTCTTTTCTTCAATTACTTTCTCCTACTGCAAAACCAAAGGGGATGATGGACGGAGTGTTGAACATTGCAAGCACTCACCCCAGTCAACTGATCTGGGTTTAATCCCTCATCATTCTTCAGCTCACTCCGCCCCCCCAGTTCAGACATGGCCATATGCAAATCAGTCTGACCCTGAGCCTCATGGGAACAGTCCAGCCCGAACTGCCAAGCCATGTCTTTCTTGGACCAGAAACAAGCATCCTGGGACCGGTATCTGGCTAATCAGCCGTCATCAGCCAGGCTAGCTGGAATCGAGTGTCAAAGTGAGCAAGGGACCCACGACTGGACACACCCTGCCAATTTAGGGCGGACAAAGCAAAACCAAAGGAGATGATGGACGGAGTGTTGAACATTGTAAGCACTCACCCACAGTCAACTGATCTGGGTTTAATCCATAATCATTCTTTAGCTCACTCCGCCACCCCAGTTCGGATAAGGCCATATTCAAATCAGTCTGACCCTGTGCCTCATGGGAACAGTCCAGCCTGAACTGCCAAGCCAGGTATTCCTTGGAACAGAAACAAGCAACCTGTGACCGGATTCTGGCTAATCAGCTGTCATCAGCCAGGCTAGCTTGAATCCAGTGGCAAAGTGAGCAAGGGACCAACGTCTGGGCATTCCCTGCCAACTTAGGGCGAACAAAGCAAAACCAATGGGAGTGCTTGCATTGTTCAACACTCCGTCCATCTTCCCCTTTGGTTTTGCTTTGTTCGCCCTAAGTTGGCAGGGTATGCCCAGACGTGGGTCCCTTGCTCACTTTGCCACTGGATTCAAGCTAGCATGGCTGAAAATGGCTGATTAGCATTAAACCAGTCCCAGGATGCTTGATTCTGGTTCAAGGAAGACATGGCTTGGCAGTTTGGGCTGGACTGTTCCCATGAGGCAGAGGGCCAGACTGATTTGAATATGGGCATATCTGAACTAGGGTGGCGGATGAGTTTAAGAATCATGATGGATTAAACCCAGATCAGTTGACTGGGGTGAGTGCTTGCAATGTTCAACACTCCGTCCATCATCCCCTTTGGTTTTGCTTTGTTCGTCCTAAGTTGGCAGGGACTGCCCAGACGTTGGTCCCTCGCTCACTTTGCCACTGGATTCAAGCTAGCCTGGCTGATGACAGCTGATTAGCCAGAAACCGGTCACAGGATTCTTGTTTCTGGTTCAAGGAATGCATGGCTTGGCAGTTCCGCCTGGACTGTTCCCATGAGGCACAGGGTCAGACTGATTTGAATATGGCCATATCTGTACTGGGGTGGCGAAGTGAGCTAAAGAATGATGATGGATTAAACCCAGATCAGTTGACTGGGGGTGAGTGCTTGCAATGTTCAACACTCCGTCCATCATCCCCTTTGGTTTTGCTTTGTTCGCCCTAAGTTGACAGGGTATGTCCGGACGTGGGTCCCTTGCTCACTTTGACACTCAATTCAAGCTAGCCTGGCCAATTACGGCTTATTAGCCAGATACCGGTCCCAGGATGCTTGTTTCCGGTCCAAGGAAGACATGGCTTGGCAGTTCGGGCTGGACTGTTCCCATGAGGCACAGAGTCAGGCTGATTTGCATATGGCCATGTCTGAACTGGGGTGGCGGAGTGAGCTAAAGAATGATGATGGATTAAACCCAGATCAGTTGACTGGGGGTGAGTGCTTGCATTGTTCAACACTCCGCCCATCATCCCCTTTATTTTTGCTTTCTCCTACTGCAAGCATGACATGCTTTCCTGCAACATTGAGCGCGCCATACGCACTTTCACTTTCCAAGCAGCCGGTACAATGGCGGCCACTTCTTTGAAGTGAAATTGGTCTTGCATTTACAAAAGTTTGGGCTATTGGCATTGTAAATAACAATGCCTTTTATTTATGTGTTAATTATCGAAACAGATACATAAAAGGCATTTTCATTTACAAGGACAGTAGCTTAAACTCTTGCAAATGCGAGACCTATTGCATTGCAAATGCTTGTTTTTCTTTTCAGTGGAAATCACATAAAATGATACCCTTTGCTTTGCACCTTTTCTGCTGTTATTGATTTGCAAACTCCACTTCCTATTCTTCTCTTCTCTACATGTCAGTGAAATCATTCCAGTGAGTGATGTGACCTGATTCTAGGACTGAAAAAAGAACTGTTGTCTACCCGACTAATCTCTAAATCTTGTTGTTTACAAAATGTTACATTATTTTCCCTGCTGTTCACTGATTACATAACAAGTTTTAGAAATAACTTTTTTAGAAATTGGCTTACAGTCTGAGACAGTGCATACAGTTAAAGATGTTGATAATTGGGTACACAATTACAAGCTCTTTCATCAGGAAAAACAGTGAACAAATTGTCACAGATTTAAGAGAACTCAAACCAATTCTGAGAGAACAGGGAGGGCAACTATTCTTAAATACAAAGAACACACTCTGTATATGTATGTTATAGAAAAATTCCAGAAATATCTAATTTAAAATAGTGTTAATTTGCAAGGAAATTACCTTCTTCTCAAGATCTGATTTAGTGTTAAAACTTTGAAATTAGTCTTTAAATTCTGTTTCATTCTGGACACTGTTTTTTAAGGATGTGAACATTTTAAACTAATGAGACTACTTAATCCTTATGTGAGCCTTATTTTGGCAACATTTTAATTGGAAACATTTGCCAGCTCAGCAAAATAGTACAAGCCAGGATAAATGAGACAAATTAAAATTAGCTAAATTGTATACTTATCGGACAATTAATTAGTTTGTATAAAAACATTTTACAGTAGCATTATAGGAGATACAATTGCAACAAATTATTTTTGTGTGTACAGAAATAATATGTTTTTCTTCCACACTGCACTAAACAGCCATAAATATTTACTTGGAAATGGGCCACAAACCTTGTTCATGGATGGATACAATTATGTGGTGCATGTTTTGCAGTGAACGCTTTTTACTTGAATTCAACCTAGCTATCCCACTGGGTCATTACAAGTAGGATTTACACTTAGATTCTATAGTTCATCTCAGCGGCGATGGTCCTCTGATGGATCTTTTTTTAGTTGTAGTGAGGGCTGAGAAATCAGGATGTCCCACTGTTGGCCACCCAATGAGGACCATTCATTGGTAGCCATCTGACAAATGCAAACCAATAGCTCTGCTGTGGCTACACAGAACAAGAGCAAACAAACCTGCTCTGAAAATAATCTATGACTCTCTCTATTATGCATTTAAGATACCAGATAATTGTATGCAGTTTCTGTGAAAAGAACATCAAGAAACAATAAAAGTTGAGATAATTTGGATATCGTATTAAAAATTCCAAATCAATGCATTTAAACAACATTATTAGAAGCTCAGTCATGAGTCTTACAGCTCGAAATGTAAAATCACAGATCTAGCCAAAGTAAATCTATTGCTAAATGCAGGCATCTATAGGGAGATGGTTCCAATCATCAAACATTCCTACCACCAACAAAGGCAGTGGGGTAGTTCACAAGGGTTCTTTCAGCAAGGGCAAAGGGATCAAGTTAAAATCCACTTGGGAAAAGTCCATGGGCAAGGGGAATGGAGTATATATCAGGAAAGTTCAAATCTGGTCTCTCATCAAACTGCTCCAAATTGTCCAATAGGCAAGTTCATTAGTAAGGGCAAAAAGGCAAGTGATGATTGAGAAAGTCCAGTAGGCAGGCTGAAGGCAAGGAAAGTGAGATGGGGATAGCATCCCTCCTCCTAGGAAAGTCACTTTTTATAGTCCAATGTGTCCACATCAGCATCAATAGTCACCCTATGATGATCTGATCATCATGTGACCTTCCTTCCATTCTCCAGGTACAAATTTATACAGCAGCATACTTTACCATCCATGAGAAACAACTGTTCATTCCATTCTCACAGGTGAGTTGACAAATATCTTATTACTGTGTTGCTCTCCATGGATATAGTCCAAAGGTCAGGCTCCCACCATTCGTACACAAGGAAATGCTGTACGAAAATCTCTTGTCATTTAAACAATGTCACATAAACAAGAAGAAATAAAGCAATATTTGGGGAAACGTATCAAAGGTCCATTACATCAGGCAATGAAATAATGCAGCCTAAGGAGAAAACCAATTCTAATGCTTTTTAAATTTAACTTTTTCTTATTTACTAAAATAAACTCCTAATTTAGTTCAAGCATAATAAAATAAATTAAACATATCATGTATGAGCACTTGGTACGGTAGTCAGTGATTGTTACACAGAAATGTTCATCTCTCATTTTGGCCTACTACCACAATTTCAAAAAGTTGCAACATGCAACTATTTCTAAAAATCACAAAAATAAAGTTGTTTCTATGGATAAAAGATCTTTATAATTTTAGGCACTTATACTGAAAGTTTCATATAGAATACCTCATGCATGAATTGCACAATTGTCGATATTGTTATGGCGCTCTACAATGAAGTCAATATAAATGCTAAGTTTGATAATTAATTAAAGTAAACGGTTGCTAAATATTTCAAATTCACTATTTGATTAATCCTTCTGCTTCTACCTAGAAAAGCATACTTTTACGGTACTGTTCCTTCTACTTTTCTCAGTTTCAGTGTTGTTTTTTTAGATGTGTACAACATGCACATTTGTGTTTTCATTGTCTAGATTGGTTTATATGCAGTGTAAAGCATGATCAGCTCTTATGCTGCATCAAGTGCATATATAAACAGAGTGCAGCAAGAATTGATTCCAACTTTATCTTATGGATGTGAGATAATGCTGGGTGAAGATGTAGTCCTGCTGGAGAAGCTTGCAATGCATACGTATAATCGTGCATTTGCAGATTTCAAGGTGAGCCTCCCCAGCCCAAGTAAGGTAAGAATTTGCCCTGGTAAAATAATCTGTAGCCAGGCAAGGGGTCTCCGTAAAGTGCTGCCATTGACTGCAGAGTACCCTGTAGGGATTGCTGGCTAAACTCATCTGGGCATAGAAAAATCAGACAAGGGAGAAAGGCCAATTCACCAAATACCTGCGAGAAAGTAGAGAGAATCTTGGTATCCAAGACTTATGGCAACTGAACATGAGTGGCTTTACCTTTAAGAAATATATGAACAAACGCATACTGCAAAAACGCAGGTTGGAAGATAAAGCTGCACTGGCAAAATTATCACATGGGTGGTTATTAATAAACTTATATGACTCAAGCAAGGAATAGACCTATTTCGAGGCAGCTTTTTAGTTCACCATTAAGTGGGAACGGATTAGAATGCAATTTGGACGCCTTCCCACCCCAACTTTATCTCCAAGTGGCCGAAGGAGGCCCTACTGAAAGATGCAAGGAAGGTCAATGGTTTTTGTTGGAAAAATTCTGAGTTCAGGGATACCAGACTTTTATGTCCTATTTTGCTCCTATGGGAAGATATGCTGGTAGCCACTGTAGCCAGCATTCCCCATGATAGCCTATGGGGCAAGATAGCCTTAGAATAGTGAAAAACGAAAATGGCTGTAATTCACTATCAGAGCATGTCACCTGCACAAGTACATGCTTTACCTTTCACATACACTGCACCCTTCCCAAGGGGGTACCCTGGGCCTTCCATACGGGTGACCAATGTGCACAGAAAGGGAAGGGTTAGGCCTGGTCAGTGGGGACACTGACTAGGAGGACATGGCAGTTCACAGACTGCACACAGGCACTGCGGTGGCAGGCCTGAGACACCATTTTAGGGCTACTCATGTGGGTGGCACAATCACTGCTGCAGGCCCACTAGTAGCATTTGTCATCACCAGCCCTGGCACACTCAGTGCACTTTACTAGGGACTTCTTGGTGACACAAATATGTCAATCATGGATAACCAATCATAATAACAATTTACACAGGGAGCACTTGCACTTTCACACTGAACAGCAGTGGCAAAGTGCCCAAAGCATCTAAACCAGCAAAAACAAAATCCAGCACAGCATCAAAAATACAGGAGGTAGAGGTAAAAAGATAGGGGTAAACCACGCCAAAGATGCCAGGTCTAACAGTTTTAAAAAAGCTATGCACAATTTATAGACTTGGCTCGGTGCTCCTCTGATGGACACACTGGTGTTTAGTTTTCCTGAAGTAGAGATTAATTGAATATATATGTACTGTATTGATGACTATGTTGTGGATTTTATTCATGTTTATGGTTTTTATTAACTAATAAACAAAATGTGATTGTTGGATTGAGTGCAGCAAATACAATTAAAGGCATATTTTGTTTTAGTCTTTCTTTGAAATCCAAAATCTTACATTATTAATTTTCAAAATAGGGACACCATGCAATTAGAAAAACCAAGTTGCCAAATTCATAACAATCAAGGTTAATGCTTGTATGTAAGATTATTTCTAACGAATCTTGCACAAGTGGCTGAGCTCCCTTTTATTTTGTCATAAAACTGTTATGCTCTCTGAAGAGGACATATACCAATCAAATTCATTCCTCATACATCTGTAGCAGCATAGTGATATTGGAGAATCTAAATGCCACCCCAATTGGCTATACTCTACCACTCATGTCTCCTCATACTATTAGATCTATGTATTTCCTCCTATTGTAATCTCTGTGTACCTCTTCCTTACCATTACTACTTTCTTATTTTCTTTACAATGTAATTATAAATCTATGGTGTCGAATAAACAAACTTTGTGATACATTTATAAACACATCCCTAAATTCCTTAACAAATTAACCTGTAACATTTCATATTGGTACCCTAACATAGGTCCAGGGAACATTGTAATCTTTCCCTACATCATATCCCCTTCATTTCATATGAACAAGCCTTATAAGGACCTAACTCCTAATAAGGACAGAATGCCTTTTAGGGACAGAACGCCTTATAAAGATTGACACCTTTTATGGGCTGAACCTTTCACCTAGTTGCATGCAGAGGTTTTTTTTTGCCAATCAATAATGCTAAGACGTCATCCTTAGCACATATGAATAATTTATGAGGACTCTATCCAGGGGGTATACTTCATCTCTCCTATCTACACACAAGGTTTAATCCCATACGTCATCCCCAGACTAAACAGTGTCTAACACACGCACAAGGACTGTATAAATACAGCACCTCTTGTTATCAGTAGTCGGAGGGAACCGAGACTTCAAGGCCGACACACTGACCAGAGACACTGAGACTCCTGCATGCAGTCACTAAAGCTGACAGTGGTCTGAACATCCCTTGCGGGGTGTCCATCTCGAGACCAGGATAAGGTCCCACACTCTCATTATTGAGGTAATGGGGTTTGACTAAATCCTAGCGGGATTCTTGACTCCTAGGCTTATTAGCTCTTTTGCTCCTACTCACATGCTAGGTGCACTGAGGTACATCTAGAGAGGTATCTTAGGAGTATGCACTTTATTTTATGAATGCATTTTATATTCATGTATATGTTCATGACTATTGCAAAATGGTAAAACTGTACTATTCCTTTTTATTCACTGTACTGCTAATCCTATATCTCTGCTACTGTGTAACAGTTGTAGCAGTGCATATATTTTACACTAGAAGAACAACAGTACAATGAACTCTTATTGTAAACATGCTTGACTGTTTCTTCCGAGTATCTCTCTGAGACAAAAAAGAGCAAGCCCGAGTGACTGGATGAAGTAGTATATTGTTTCCATGAGTCTGAGGAATCAGGGTTTGTTATGTTCTGAGTTTGTTAAAAATTAATCTCCCTGATAAAAGGGGAATCTAATGGCACTGTGAGATAGCTAATGCAAAACAAGGCTAACATATGCAGTGGGGTTACTCAGAGCCAGTCTACCACCTGACCCACAGTGTATGTTGTCCAAAAGCGCAGGTCCTGCAGAGGTACTATAGGAACTACACTACATGGCAACACCAACATTTATTTTGGTACTTATTTAACAGTAGAATCTGAGTAGCTAAGTCGTGCTCATTCTCAGAGACCCCTACTCACAAAAACCAGAGACGTCTGGAGTGGGTGGGCACAAAACTCCTACACAGCTGAGTAGGCGAGGTATCCTATTTATTGGCTGTTTGTTAATCAAGCTTGAAGGAATTTTTCTCAAAATTGTGCATACAACCATATCTTAATCTCCTGGGACAGGTAGTCTGTGTTCTTTACACAACGGCTAACAAAAATGGAGATTTACCATATGCACTTAACCAGTCAGAAGGTGAGGAAGATGTCGATGCAATACGAATTGCAGCCGATGTAAGACATACTTGGACAGTTAAACTACTCAAATATGGGTTATCACCCAGAGGAGGTGTAGTAATATTCGTGATAGAGACACCTGAAGATTTCCAAACAGAGGTTTTCTATTCCTGGGTTACATTC
Organism: Lissotriton helveticus; assembly: GCF_964261635.1. Classification (NCBI taxonomy): domain Eukaryota; kingdom Metazoa; phylum Chordata; class Amphibia; order Caudata; family Salamandridae; genus Lissotriton; species Lissotriton helveticus. The sequence continues at coordinate 917,595,822 of NC_136059.1, forward strand.
CCAGCAGCGAATGTCATAACAAAAACTTTTCATTATTACACACACATGAAGAGACCCCAGCGGTCTACACTCCGTCTGAGAAGATTGAAATTCCGCTTACCTACCAGGAACATATTTTCTGGTTTAATAGTGCCCTACCCCACTCAAGAAAAAGAACAAGGCTTGGTCCTTTAAGAAGACCAGGAGCATGGTTCCTATAACAAACAAATCAAGAGAGCAAAGCCGGACTATTTCAGATCCCAACTCAATCAAGCCGTAAATCGTCCCAAGAAACATTTTGAACTGGTTAAACAACAATCGGTTGAAGCACCAAACTGCTCTGACTCTGAAGTCAACCCACCCTCATGTGATGAAATGGCTGCCTTCTTCATTTATAAATCTAGGCTCATCAATATTGATTTCAAGACCAGGCAGGCTCTATTGCTATCCAATGGGACTGCGCCCCCCAGCCCTATTAGACAAGATCGAACCGCTGAGTATGGGCATCAAGAACAATGCCTTCTGGGACACCTTCACTTCCCTCAGTGAAAGAGACACTAAAAAGGTTCTTCAGAGTATTAACCCATCAAATCACTTCAATGACCCGCTGCCACCTTCCATCTTCAAAGAAATCAAAGATGTCATCTCTCCCATCTGGACACAGATTGTCAACGTGTTTCTGTCACAAGGAACGATCCTGGAGTGCCTAAAAGCAGCTCAGGTAACATCTATTCTAAAAAAACTACAGCAGACAGCGCTAACCTTAACAACTTCCACCCTATCTCTAACATACCCACACTAGCAAACTCCTAGAAAAATGCGTCCAATCGCAACTCTGTGCTCACATCAAAAATGTCCATCTCCTGGACCAACATCAATCTGGCTTTCACAGAGGGCAAAGCTACGAATTGGCTCTCACTCACATTATCAATGACATTTTATAAATGCTTGACCAAAATGAATTGTGCCTCCTTATCCTCCTGGACCTTTCCTCTGCGTTTGACACTGTTAACACGACAACCTCCTATTCATTCTGGAGCACTTGATGGGCCAATCTGGTGAGGTGTTGCAAAGGTTCTTGTCCTTCCTCCATCAAAGATCCCAAAGAGTGAAGGCAAACCACTCTCTCTCTCAGCCATCACCAGTATCCTTGGGGGTCCCCCAAGGGTCTGCCCTACCTCCCATACTATTCAACCTGTTCTTGGAACCATTAGCTAATGCCCTAAATTCCATGGACATTCTTTTCCATATGTATGCGGATGACACCCAACTTTATCTGAAAGTCTCCTCCCCGACTACATCCTTTCACTCAACACTACCCTATTGACTACTCAAAACTGGTTAACTGAGAACCACCTCCTGCTCAACACTTTCATAACAGAATTCCTTCTCATTTCTCCTCCCAATCACGCTCCTAAGTTAGACCTCTGGATGAACCACCTCACCGCCTTCAACTGCTCCCTCTTCATTATTGACTCAGCTAAATCTCTCAGAAATACCCTGGACAAGCACTTGAACATGAAGACTCATATTAGCAATGTTTGCAAATGAGCTAACCACCTGATGAGGACACTCAGGAATCTCCAACCTTTAATCCCACAAGTTGACTTCAAGCACGTTGTTCAAGCACTGGTTTTGCTGAGGCTAGACTATGGCAGTGCTACGCTCTGTGGTCTCCTTGAGGTTTACTTGAAAGAACAGCCTTGTGCTGGAGAGTCAGGTTTGTGCGGACTCACGAGTTTTGTCCTCCTAAAAAAACTAAAAGTCCTTGATCCAATCATCTAATGGATACACTAAAGACCTTCGGCTTTAGTGAAGAGCAACTAAATAAAATTCTGAGCTCCAATAGAAGGGGGAATAATATAACAGTAATCCCCACGGGAGGTGAAAAATGGAACCAGCTAGTCAACCTTAAAAAGAAAATTATAAGAACAGAACTACATGCTGAGTTCTTGTCACAATATGTGAGGGGAGGGTCTATGCCAATAGGACTCCAGATACGCAATGAACCAGGGCTATTCGTAGAGAATCAGAAGTTCTTAGAAACCTGGACGTTTATATGTAACAGATGCAGCAGAGATCTCATGCTGTTGATAATTGAGACAGCTCAGACCACCATCCTAATAGAAATGCGGGAGATCGAAGAATTAGAAAAAGCTCTTCTAGATAGTAATGCTGTCGAAGAGGCGAAAAAGAAAATAGAGGAAATAAATCAGGATATGAACGGGTATTGCGAATATCTAACTAACCGCAAGACCCAGAAACTGAGAAAGGACATTAATAAATTCACCCAGGAAGCAATATATCCCTTTCTGAGGAAAGAATATTACACTGAAAAGGAAGAACAAAACAGAAAAGGAGGCCCCAGAGTGAGATTCCAACAGAGAAGACCCAGACATTTGAACTTCTCAGGGACCTCAGAAAGCAGTGGACAAGAGGAAGAGTCCACTAGAGAAGAAGAGGGATATACAGGTCCAAATAGAGAGTACGAGAAGGCTTTTTTAGAAGAGCGCCCGCAGAGAGCACAGAGAGGGTTCCACAACAGAGCAAGGGGACCATACACAAGGAGGCCAGCACAGAGAGAACAGGAACAGGAATATCAGCAGAACCAGGCCCCTCAGGAGTACAAACGTACCAGGAACAAAGTGTACTGGCGATAGAATCGACACCCATCATAAATCTATCGAGTAGAACATTGACCCCGGCAGAAAAACAAGTACTAGGAATGGGTTTTAATTTTGTACCAACTGCAGGGATCAATAAATTCCAGTTAGAAAAAGACTTAAGGGCATTTTTTCGAAAAATACGGCTACGCCGTTTTTTTGAAAATAGACCAGTCAGGGAAGGGCCCAAGGATTCAGGACTAAGAACCAAATCCACTTTTACCCCTAGTTTAGGGATGGTAGATAAAAACTTGGAGTTATTTGAGGCAATGGTGAAATTAGAGGTAGGAAATCTAATCAGCAAAAAACACTTTCAAGAGAATAACATCAGTAAAAATCAAAGGGATGCGATTGATTCCTTGTCAAATGACACCCAAATAACAATTAAACCCGCGGACAAAGGCGGAGGGGTTGTAATCTTCAACACTGAAGATTATGATCGACGAGTGCTGAATCTATTGTCCAATGAGATGCACTATAAGAGAGTCCCACAAACTAGACTTAATACACTTAAAAAAGATGTGGAGGCACTATTGACAGAAGCTAAAACAAATGGCGATATCACAGAAGAAGAGTGGAAATTTTTATTAAATACAAACCCTAAAACACCAGCCATTTATGGACTGCCCAAAGTTCATAAGAGCTTAGATAACCCGCCACTGAGACCCATAGTGTCTTCCATTGATTCCTTGTTAGAACCCCTGAGCAAGTACGCTGATAGGTTTTTAAAACCTCTAGTGGAGAAACAGAAATCCTATATCCGAGATACTGCGGATATGATTGCAAAGACAGAAGGTATGGAGTTCGATGGTGAAAATGAGATCATGGTGACTCTCGATGTAGAGTCACTCTACACCAATATCCCGCAGAAGGATACCATCGAGGTAGTTAGAACTCTTCTAGAAGAAACAGAGATCATAGGAGGGAGCAAGGAATTCATAGTGCAATGCGTCTCTATGGTTCTCTTAAATAACATCTTCCTGTTTAAAAAGGATCTCTACCTCCAATGTAAGGGGACCAGCATGGGTGCTACCTGTGCGCCGAGCCTGGCCTGCATCTATGTGAGTATATTTGAGAACAAACACATTTACAATGAGATCAGTCCTTTTTATGAAAATATTCGAAACTGGACTCGTTTCATAGACGACATCTTCTTTATCTGGTCAGGGACCGTAGATCTTCTGGAAGACTTTCTTATTTGGCTAAACCTAGGAGACTCAAATTTGAAGTTCACGGCTGAATATAATAGAAATAAAGTAAACTTTCTAGATATCAGCATAAAAAGCGAAGACAAACAATTGAAAGTGGAGTTATTTAAGAAAGAGTCAGATCGCAATACTGTATTGCACTATAACAGCTACCACCCCAAAAGCCAGAAAGACTCAATACCATTCGGAGAGTTTCTCCGGTTAAGGAGAAACTGCACGAATATAGAGGACTTCTATTACCATGCAGGAGAAATGAAGTCAAAGTTCAGGGAAAGGGGCTATCCGAAAAAACTAATAGACCACTCTCTAAAGAGAGCGAGGTTCTATGATAGGGATTGCCTGCTACTTAAAAAAGATAAGAAGCAAACCAATGAAAAAATAGTCATGGTAAGTCAGTACTCAGCAGTGGCAAACCAGGTTAAGAACATAATAAACCACAACTGGAAGATTCTCAATGAAGGGGCTGAAACGACTCTAGAACGTCCACTGTACGCTTACAGAAAGAACAAGAACCTTAGATGTAGTCTAGTACACACCTATAGAGAGGATGTGATAGAACGACAAACGACTATGACAGGGACAAAAGCGACAGGGAATCACAGATGCGGAAACTGCTGCATATGTGAACTATGCATAGTGACTAAGGAAGTGAAATTGAACGGAGCCACGCAGAAAATTACTACACTCAATAACTGTAGAACAAAGAATGTAGTATACTTGATCCTATGTCCGTGTAATCAAGGATACATAGGAGAAACAGGTAGGGAACTCAGGCTAAGAATAGGGGAGCACAAATCAGCGATCAACAACAACAGAGAGAATGCACCACTGGTTACCCATTGGAAAGAACAGGGACATAGTGTAAAGGACATCAGGTGGGTGATTCTGGAGAGAATCAAAGAACAAACAAGATTGGGAGACAGCTCAAAAAGAAGAAAGCAGCAGGAGCAATGGTTTATGATTAAATTTGATACCATTAAACACGGCCTAAACTCGAGGGAAGAATGGGAAACCCTGATTTAAAAATAGAACCAAAGGAAAATATTGAGGGAAACATTTAAAGAAAAATATACTCTATAGATTCTAGAAGTAGGTTTTATTAAATTCCTAGTAGACAGAAATAAAGGGCCATAGGGGAGGAAACCTAGGGGTAAAACAACATGTCTCCCTTAACTACAAGAGTAACAATATAAGAGACAGAAGACAGAGACATTAAAGGAGTAAGATACAAATCACAATGTGAGTACTCTCCGTTTCATGCCGGGATCTTTTGATTTTTTGATTTTTTGGTTTTATAATAAACTATTTAAATAAATCAATACGCAGAACCAACCAGTTACAGGCAAATAGTTAGAGCATCCTAAAATTGGGTAGGTTAATTCTACGTATGTATTAGCAGGCTATTCCCCCGTTTCATGTAACCCTGGGGTGATCTATTGGCCACTTTAGGAGTTAACAATAATTAAAAAGAATATTGTTTGAAAAAAAATATACTAGATATTACCAATATATAGCCCGCTACAACTTAGACAGGCACACGTTTTGAAAAATCACATAGTCAAGGATTACGGCAAAAAAAAAAATTTCTTTCCCTTGTAAAAATACAAGAAATTGCCAGGAGGTTAGGTAACAAGAAACGAGGGGATCAAACAGCACACTACATTCGTGTGATAACAAATATACACCACTCTAAGATGGCGCCGATAGAAGAGGGCCGTAGGATAGAGGAATGCGCATGCGCGATCCCCAGCTGAAAGTAATAGAAGGAATCAACATTAGATATAAGCAACACCCTCCGGACGTTCCCTCATAGAAGGACAAGAACGCGGCAGAGGCAGAACGAGATATACGAAGAGGTAAGCAGGAGCGGGGAGACTCTATTAGAGTACGGGCATAGCAAGCGATAGATAGGGCAAACCGGATGAATGCAGGACGAGCCCTAAAGTGGCCGCCGTAGCCGAGTGAGTACTTACAAAAAACGTGGACAGGAACGCTCTTTGCGTAAAAAGAGGGGACAAAGGGGCGAGGTAATGTAAAATCCGGGAGGGGCCATCCTAGCCCAGAGAGCCTGTATAAATTTGTACCATAGTTCGAGCTGAAATAGGGAGTAGAAAATAAGTCAGTTAAAAGCGCTTGTGAGAGCAGGGAGAAGGGATATCCTGTACAAGGGGGAGCTTTTCCTTTCCCAACAGCAAGAACATAATCCCATATCAGGTCAAGTAATACTATAAAAAATATAAGATTGATAATAAAAAGGAAAAAAACAAGTGTAGAATAGAGAGCAGAACTCAGAAGATAAAAAGGGAAAAGTCTGATGAATAATAATAAAAGAACTACCAAACAGCAAGGACAAGGAAAACTTGTTTTAACAATAAAAAGACCGAAGGGCTGACTTCAAGGAGCTCGAAGGGCTATGTAAATATATATAAATCTTCTCTTACTTACAGAACATATCCAGTTCCAAAGCCAAGAAAGAAATACTGACATATGCCCGTTCATGAGAACGTTTTAACCCACATCAAGGTAAGAAAGTTTGGGGCTTGAGAATGAACTAGACAGTATAAGACCTCTACTCTTAGAGCAATAAACGTTTAATCATGACCCCTCCTATTTAGATATCTGCAAAAAATTGACTAAAAGAGGCTATCTGCACCCACCTGATCATAGAACAGGACAAAGACTTCCTTATCCTGAGAAGTTTGACCACCCCCGAGGTAAACATATGAAACGAAAGAGATCTGAGAAGGGGGTGGTGATACAGAATTCCACAGATACCAATGAAATCACTTTGTCATCCAACAGGTGTATTCAAACCTAAAATAACAGTGATCGTCGAGAGGAGGCCTTCTTGACGGCTGTTTTTTCTGGGGGTCGTGTACAATACCCATGGGGTAAGAGGGATACCAATACAGTAATGAACATCAGAGGAAAGGTGGACGAATGATAAAACGAATGATGGAATGAATGAAATCCCTTGCCAGTTTCCACACTAAAAAGAAAACGGAGGGTGAAGTCATTATTGGGAAGAACTAACTTAGCATTATTGTAAAAACTTGTACATGAGCACAGTGCAATACCATACCGGATTCAACATAAAGAGAATGCTTTGTACTGGATTCAGTGGTTTGATGACAAACACCTGTGTGAAATTGTTAATAGGACAGAGTTAAGGCCCTTATAAAATACTAAAGAACCATAGAGCCCAGATAAGGTGGAAAAGACAAGGTGGAACTGAATACCTGGGGACAAATTGTAGGATGAAGTACACTAAAAATGTGATATTATACACCCAGAATAGTGATACTGTTTCTTTCTCTTTCTCTCTATGTATCCACACAGAGATTTTTAAATACAATTCTAGAAGCCGGTGACCCTAAAGAGACGGCAGGTTCTGATGAAGGTGTTACAACATCAAGTAATATAACACCGAAACGCGTCGACGCAAACTTTTATTAGAATCTACAGAAGGTCAAGGAAGTAACAGATACTCATGTATTAGTGATACTGTTTACTACACCACCAATATTAAAGAAAGACCAGTGGATCTACAAGAATAGTGGCAGGAGAATATTAGGGCCACAGTGCTAGGGGGTTGTGAAAAGTATTTCATTGTTTTCAGGAATTGAATTTATGTTGATCATGTGTTTTTCTTCTATTGTATAACCTTTACGATTGTGATATGGATTTTTTGATAAAATGTGTAATAATTTGTTATTAATTGTCAATTGATTTTTATTATACTTGTTCAAAGAGTGTTCTTTGAATTTTTATTTATGTCTTTGTGAAGTAAGGTCTTCACTTTTTACAAAAATATTAAAAAGATTGTGAACGTTGATTTTTAGTGTGGAAATCTACTTTGGTTGTTTAAATTTTTTTTTTTTTTTTAAATAGAATGTCTTCCCTTAACTGTACTTACAAGGAATAAGTGTATGACTGGGTAAAACACACATAGCAATATAACACGCATTTGCTTCAGTGCACACCCAGGGATTTCCCTTTGACTAAGTTGTCTCCCCAAATACACCTTGGCCCCACTAAGGGCCTCATTGAATGCGGTAGTCAGATTGGTCACGGGTACCAAAAGAAATGCGCACATTCCCCAGTCTTAAAATCACTAAACTGGCTACCCTGCGAAGCAAGAATACAGCTAAAGATTGCCTGCATATCGCACAAAGCCCTCCATTTCAAAAACCCCAGTTATCTAGAGCAAAAGCTGGAGCTATCCAGAGGGGGTAGACCCTCTAGGAGTGCTAACTCCCTCCTCCTGAAACCTCAGATCTTTCACAAAAGGAGAATGTGTCACCGAACTTTCTCTGGCTCTGAACTGAAGATCTGGAACTCTCTCCCACCAGAATTACGGAGAATCTCCTCCAAGGTTGCTTTCAAAGTAGAAGTAAAAAGATTCCTTATGAACAAGTTCCTACCTTAATAGGGTGCTGGATTGTCTACCTTAATGCATTGGGCTTATACCATTAAGCCCTGTGCTGGATGTCATTCTTTTTTTTTTCCTTCTCGATTTATTTGCTCTGCTCCTAGTTTGCTATGTACCAGTTGTTATCTTACTCTTTGTCGACCCCTTCATTTGTATTCGTTCTTGTTCTGTGAGTTCGATTTTGATATGTGCTCTGTTTGGTATCCTGATTTGACACATGTACTACAACCTTTACCTTCCTCTCCCTCAAATTGTAAAGTGCTCTTATATCCCTCAGGATCATGTTCACGCTATATAAAACTTTATAAATGAATAAACATGGCCGATATTAGCGACCTATGCACCACATCCTGACATTGACACAATGCCATGTGATGAACTGCTTGTTCAATACAAAGAGTTGGTAAAACTTTACAGAAACATGACACACGTCGTCTTGAGGACACTAGCGGTCCAATCAACAGTAATTACACCAAATGCAGCTCCTACACAGAGGACAATACTAAAATTACTCAACAAACATTACACATGATAATGGGTAAATTGTCCACAAAATGAGAACAAATTCCTTTCTGGGTAGCTCAGAAAATAACCCAGTTAGAAGCAGTATTCCCAAATGCAACACAATTTGAAAAACACAGAATGTTAACAATCTGTTTGCCCATGGGGTTTACACCACAGTTAGAGGATTGTACCTCTTGGGGTACAGTCTTTGCTGCCATATATACCAGAACTCATGGTATTTCTTCATTAGCAGTAATACCAGATGTATTAAGACAAAAACAAAATGAGTACGGAGCAGAGCCTGCCCTAAACCGAGGGATAAAGTTATTGAATAACTACGATCGGGTATCAGCCATAATACTAGCTAACATTAAAGGGGAAGCAGCATCAGTGTCAATCCGCCAATGCCTAAGGGAGTTCTCTCCACTAGAACAGGTAAATAAACTTCCCAAAATAATGTAAACTGTGCATGCAGAATTAGTCAGCGATAGTTTGGGGGGAAAAGCTTTAAAACTTCATCTAATGGGCAGTCTCAAAAAGGACCCTGCTAAGCAGACACCTACTTCTTCTAAAAAGAAGTGGGATAATAAAAAAAAAACCTCTAAAAACAAGAGATCTCAGTCCCGAGGTAGGTCTCCTCCACAGGAGCCCTCTGAAAAGAGGTACAACCTCAGGAATGAGGAAAATATTAGGAAACCTGACAGGTATCAGGATACTGATACACGTTCCTCTCGTTCCTTTCAGGGCTCGAAGAAAAGCTCTGAAAGAGAAGGACGGTCAGAAAATAGAGAGGTCCAGAGACAAGCAGTGCGCTCAAGACTTTTCTTTTTAAAAAAAAGAAGATAAGCAAAGATCAAAACCTCAATTTAAGAAAAAGAAAGTTGCTGGTCTGAAAATCAAAAATGCCCAGAATTCTGAGGACACAGCTTCTGAACAGGGAATGGGCTCTGACTAAGCTAGACAGTGCAGCAGAAGTAACAATATCTCACCAGAACCTGAAACAATTTCTGGTGACAGTAGAGTTGAATGATTCCATCACGGTGGAAACACCATACACCAGGGTGAGCGTCCCACATAAGTTATACGAAATAACACTCGGATAGAGGGGACAAGCTCTGGAAAGTAAAAGGTGTTTTTTAGAAGAACGTATCATCTGGTTATGACATCCAGTTAGCAGAACAAGCTTAACCGCCAGCATTCGTTATGGAGTGCCCCAGGGGAGAAAGTATAAAACTTCCTGCATTTTTCCATCATGTTCCCGTTCACCTTAAACATACATATGCACGGGAGTGGGCAGTAGGCCAAGCTCCGGCATGGTACAAAAATCACGTTCAACCTACCATGTGATCCTGTTAAAAGTTTCAACTAATGCTCAGAGGCAATACCCAATAAAGCATGAAGCTAAAAAACAGGTCAGGGAGATCTTAGATCAACTTGAATACCAGGGGATCATTGAGAAATGTACCTCTCCAATGAACAATCCGTTGTTTCTCATCTCTAAACCTGACAATACATATCATCTAGTTTTAGATTATAGACATCTAAACTCATGCACAAAGACATATGTTGTCCAAAATGCACATAGTGTGGCATTAATTAATAACATTGTTCGCAAAAATGACAAAACAGCACTTGATATCTCAAATGGATTTTTCTGCCAAAATATAGCACCTGAAAGCAGGTATCTGACCGCATTCAGTGCGTTAGGTTCCCAGAGACAGTTTTGTCGACTAGCCTATGAGTACAAGCATAGGTATTTCCAGCAAGAGTAACAGAGTTACTTAAAAAAATTGATGAAGAAGCATTGTCCTATGTGGGGGATATTTACCTGACAGACGACGACTTAGAGAGGCACTTGACCAGGGTAAACACCATTATTATGGGATTTGCCACTGAGGGCTACAAATTTAACTTTAAAAAATCACAAATAGCCCACCTCAATGTCCTATTTTTGGGATACGAACTGTCAAGGGAAGGGAAAAGTCTGGCAGCAAACTTTTTAGCAAAGTGTGTGCTGCTCCAGCCTCCAAAATCATTAAAATATTTACAATCAATACTCAGATTCCCACATTTCGGCAGAACATACATTTTAGATTACACACAATGGGTAAAACCTTTCTATAACTTAATAAAACCTAACTTTTTAGTCAGAAATTGAACACAAGTACATACTAATATTCTTTGTTCACTCCAGGAATATATGGTAGCTTCCAAACACTTCCAAACTCACGTAAACGTACGCCACTTGGTGATCCATATAATTGCGGGTCAATGCGGGTACACCTATTTGACCTTCAATGAAGAAGAAATAGTACCAATTGCATACAAATCACACCTGTTCACAAATGCAGAAATGCGTTTCACTTCAAAAGAAAAAATCCTGACAGCTGTTCAGATGGCTGTAGCAGGAGAAAGAGCACTGGCTCAGGGGAAACGCATTATTGTCGTAACTCCGGTATCGGCTATAGAAGCTGTTACAAAGGCCAGCATTCCCAATTACATCCAACATGGATACAATTGGCTAATTCTCTTACTGCAACAGATGTTGAATACAGGTTAGATCCAAGTTTAAAAACACAAGCATTCCTGCAATACGAACAAGAAAATCCTCTACCAAATGAAATCTTGCCTCTCATGCAGTATGAATATATTATTTATACTGCTGGATCTGTACAACCAGCCATAGGAAGTAAGCACTAAGCAGCAATATTTTTTGGCGTGTGCTATCGCTAAAGGTCGCATGCGAGATGGCAAGTTCCATCCTAGTTGCACAAAAACGCAATCTCTAGGAGACTGCATTGCACAGTTGGCAGAATTGAAAGCACTGATACTGGCACTTGTAAATACGGATCACAAATTCCCTACATTAACCGTGTGTGATTCTTTTTACTGTGTACAGTCGTATAATGAGTACTTAAAACATTGGGAACAAAACGGGTTTAAAGATGCGAAAGGTGGCACAATTAAGCAGAAAATGCTATGGGGACAGGTAGCAGAGTTGATGACCGAGCTACCGATGGCTCACTTGATTCACACACTGAGTCATCAATGTGATGGGTTTCTTGTTGCAGGGAATTCATTGGCTGATGAAGCCACAAAGGGGGCTGTTCGCTCGGCTTCCGTAACTGCACCCACTCATTCAAAAATGAGAACAAACGTAGATATTATGGTAGCTGTCATCGCATCAAGCAAAGGCAGCACAACAGTACCTAAAACATTTCCACTCAAATACTCCTACAAGTTAGATGCACAAAACATTCCATATGCTCGGATTCCTGGACTGGGGGATAGAATAATACCAAAAATGGATCATAGGCAAGGTTTAATACTAGCTGCACATGAGCGTTTGGGCTCTGCGCACGCAGGCATTCCAGCAACTATTTCTTTACTAAAACAGCGCTATTGGTGACCAGGGTTAACTAAGCAAACTAAAGAGTATGTCTTGAATTATGACATCGTCTAGCAAATTAAAGGCTCCACAGTAGCAACACCAGTGCAGACGCCATGATTAAAATCGGGCAACCCTCTCGCATGTGTGTACTTGGACCACTGCAGCCCCTTACAAACGGACGGGGCTTACAAATATATCATGGTTGAAGTGGATTCATGCTCAACATTCCTATGGGTATGGCCTCAGCACTGGGCTGATGCTCGAACTGTTATCAAAGATTTGTGAGTCTTTATAGGCACATACGCAGTTAGCACATTACATTCTGACCGGGGCCCTGCTATAGCTCTCTGGCTTACAAAGAGGCCATGGAAGAAATGGGCATAGCATTTCGGTACTCCTCTCCATACCATCCTGAGAGAAATTAGGTTGTGGAGAGGAAAAACAGGGACTTAAAACAATCTTTAACAGCTAGGGTATTAGGCAAGGGCGGTAGTTGGGTCATATACCTTTATGGGGTACAGCGGGCGTTAAACAACCAGCCAAGAAACTCTCTAGGGGGTGTCACTCAATATGAAATACTCTTCGGGACACGAATGTGGGTACCTGATCTTGATTCAAAAGGCACAGTGGCAGATAAAAAACCATTTGATATCTATGATCTTTTGGCTGTTTTACAGGATGTAAATTAATCCAGGACAAAACAAAGCAATGTCCATCTAAAACAGACCGCCACTGAGGAATTCAAGGTAGTCATGGCAAGACCTGTCGGGATCCCAAAAACAAGGGATCTGGCCAGAGAGAAAATTGCGGTCAAAAAGGAATTTGGACCTTTATACAGAAAACATGTACCAGTCCTTGTAGTACACTGAACAAGAACGGTGCTGCTCCCGCCTCTTGCCGGAAAAAAGGAGAAAAGATTTGTCTCCATCGACTTAATTAAACCACACTATGTGGCCGATACTCAACGGTAGGCCTCGTGGACTCCGCTGTAGCAGACGCCCTCCACTAGCTACAATCCAAGAAGTTCAAACAGAAATACTCATCATGTTTGAAGAGCCAACTGTAAGGAATGAAGGACTAAGCAACAATGCTATGGAAATTTTGCCACTTGAACCAGACAATCAAATTCTAAATGAACAACAGAATATTTCACTAATTGCAATTAGACCTAATACAGACGTCTACATCAACATGCCTCATCAAGAGGAAAATAACATTTCAACTAATCCTGATGTAGCTCCTACAATTGGTCTTACTGCTTCTGGCTATTTCATGAACTTTGATAAGTTTTCTCTGGATCCAAGTGAGCTGGAAACGACACCAGCCAAAACACCATTCAAGCAACAATTAGAGAACTCTTTTCTCTTTCTTCAAAAGACATACCTGGTATGACCTTGGATTGAGCTCTGGGTAATTTCTGGGATATTATTATTTTTTTTCTGGTTAGGCTTATTACTAACTTTTAGTATGCTTATTAATGGACACTATCTTCAACAAAGTTCCACAGCCAAAAAGGTCAACATCGTACTGAAGCCACATCCATCCTCACATCGTGAGCAAAGAGACTTGTCATTAGTGAACATTACAGCAGTTCCTATACCGGATGGTATAGTATGGGACAAGGTTGATTTTAACATATTCGGCCCAACCGAACTTTACAAAAAGTTATCATGTATTTAAAATTTCATTAAGTGATATTATATCCTCAAGTACATTTTCTGATGATTGGTATACTGAAAGAATCAATTACAAGTTGTCTGATTTAGAGAAAACTGCTGTATTTTTTAATAATGAAATGTTAGAGGGTACTTCATATTATGACACATTGTACTGTTACCAACATTATGGTCATCATTTCCTGCACAAATCCATTTCAGCAGGCAGATATGAAAAATTGGGTAAAGAATACATTACGAAATCCTGGGATTTACCATATAGATTTTGATGTCGGAGTGGGGATCGGGAAGTGTTTCTGAGTGGTACAAACTGCAAGAACGCTTTAAGCGGTTCTCTCATGTGCCAAGATATTGTTTTGCACGGAGCATGTAATGGTTCAATAGAGAATCTGTCTTGCCACATGAAAGGAATGCAGCTGCCGGGATCACATCAATGTTAGAGTTACTTTCGAATGGGAGTTACTTGATGCTGAATGATCAAGGTTGCTGTGGTATGCTTCCGGGCCTTGCCTATCCGGTCATTGTGAACACCAGGGTTACTTGCTGTATGCAAGTATTGTTTCCACTGACAATACTGTCAGGGATGCGCCGCTATGGCCTTCACTAAATGTTTCTTTTATACAGTTTGATGCTTTGAGCAGAATGAAAGCCACGCTTTTACAGCAGACCGTACCCTTAACCTCTGCTCGAGAAATCTCTAAACTTCAAATCACAAGGACCTCAACTGAAATACATGCCCTTATTTGTACCAACTGCCCCCTACATTTTGTAGAAATGGTGGGTTGTATCTTAATATGTCAGATACAAGTGGTATTGTACATCTATTTAAGACCATAGGGTCAGGATTCCTTAACACCCTTCAGACAATCCTCGGAGTTATTCCTAACTTTATACACTCCGTACTTGGAAGCAGTTTTGGGGGTCTACCTCTGAGTCAGCTCGTAATAGCTGGAATTATGATTGTCATTTACCTGCTACGCAATGGACGGACCAACCATCAGAGAGATTGCAAAAGCTCTCCTGGAGATATATTACCGTGAGCGCATGATACAACATCTGGGTTCACCTCGCCTTCCAGAACGAAGTGCTTCTTGGTTCTTATCGTTCAGACCAGTCTTTGAAGACTGCATCGTACCTGTTTTTCAATGCCTGTTTAGTGGAGGAGAATGCAAGTTGGACATCTGTCTGACAGCTCTAATGGAGACGACAGCGGACTAAGACTCCAGGCTTCGTTTTTTGGAACCACTGGGGTCCCATGCTCAATTCTGTCCTCAGCGTATTCCCATCTTTACAAATGCATTCCTCGAGGATTCGCAGGTGCCCTTTTCAACTGAGTTGAATTTCAGCTCCAGCATTGGCACGAGGTATCGACTACAGCACCGGCTGCCTCTCCAACAACTGTTGGATGCGCTGAATTTCATCTGTGCACTCTTGACGTACTATGCAAGGTACTACAATGTTTGTCCCCTAAGGCAGCAAACAGTGATAATGTTGTGTCTCCCAGCCAGGACATTTAATCTAAATCTGGCTCACTCCTGGGAAACAATTCAGATTTTTTCTTTCCCTTTTCTTCAAACAACTTTTTCAAATTGACACTTTCCATAACAAATAATGGCCTTTAACCCCTTCGGTGCTGATGACGGCTCCCAGTCGTCATCAGTTACTATGGGCGTGTGCTGATGACGGCCGGGAGCCGTCATGACCAGTCCGCGATCGGAATGTGCCGTACAGGCGCAGAATTCCGGCCGCAGCCAGGGGGATAAAGTACGCATGCAAAAGTTCAACTTGTGTGATCGAACTCATTTACTGTGATTTGCGGAACTTACAACAAAAATTAATACTTCAAGAGAACATTTCCTTCTCTCCTTGTTTTTAAACTGTTTTTAAATGATTTTTAGACGTTTTTAGAAACATTTGAAATGACTTATTGATAATCTTATGCACTGACACTGTGTATCTCAAATTGTGTATTATTATTGTTGAGTATTAGGAGGAGTGGGTGTCATATTTCATATCGGTACCCTAATATAGGCCCAGGGAACATCGTACTCTTTCCCCACATCATCTCCCCTTCCTTATAAGGATTGGTGCCTTTTATGGACTAAACCTTTCACCTAGTTCCATGCAGAGGGAGGGTTTTTCCCAATCAATAATGCTAAGACGTCATCCTTAGCACATATGAATAATTTATGAGGACACTACCCAGGGGGTACACTTCACCTCTTCTATCTACGCACAAGGTTTAATCCCATACGTCACCCGCATACTAAACAATGGCTAACACATGCACAAGGACTGTATAAATACAGCACCTCTTGCTATCAGTAGTTGGAGGGAACCAAGACTTCAAGGTTGACACACTGACCAGAGAAGCTGAGACTCCTGCATGCAGTCGCTCCAGCTGACAGTGGTCTGAAAATCCCTTGCTTGGTGTCCAATTCGAGACCA
Organism: Lissotriton helveticus; assembly: GCF_964261635.1. NCBI lineage: Eukaryota > Metazoa > Chordata > Amphibia > Caudata > Salamandridae > Lissotriton > Lissotriton helveticus. The sequence continues at coordinate 917,612,123 of NC_136059.1, forward strand.
GGACGAGGTCCAACACTCTCATTATTCAGGTAATGGGGTTCAACCAAATCCAGTGGGATTCCTGGCTCCTAAGATTATTAGCTCTTTTGCACCTACTCACATGCTAGGTACACTGAGGTACATCTAGACAGGCCTCTTAGGAGTATGCACTTTATTTTATAAATGCATTTTATATTCATGTATATGTTTATGACTATTGCAAATTGGTAGAACTGTACTATTCCTTTTTTTCACTGTACTGCTGATCCTATATCTCTGCTACTGTATAACAGTTGTAGCAGCGCATATATTTTACACTAGAAGAACAACAGTACAATAAACTCTTATTGTAAACATTCTCAACTGTTTCTTCCGTGTATCTTTCTGAGACAAAAATGAGCAAGCACAAATGACTGGGTGAAAAGTAGTATATTGTTTCCACGAGTCTGAGGAATCGGGGTTGGTTGTGTTCTGAGGTTGCCAACATCTAATCTCTCTGATAAAAGGAGATTCCAGTGGCACTGTGAGCTAGCTAATGGAAAAAAGGCTAACATACCCAGTGAGGGTGCTCAGAGTCAGTCTACCACCCAACCCACAGTGAATGTTGTCCAAAAGCACAGGTCCTGCAGGGGTACTATAGGAACTACACTACAAACCTAATATTAGCCACTGTACATACAGGTTTCTTATTGTCAGTTCTGTTTTACAATGGTATCTGCACTGCCAATTCCTCTTTCATGTTGAGAGCAGCTGGTGCATAATATTCCAAATTGTTGATATAACGAGACTCAAATCTGCCCAAATTCAAGACTCTGTCCTCCTCTCTGCGATCTCTCTTTCCTCTGTCTATTCCAAGGTATGACATCCTGGTCCAGTTCTCATCATGGAAATGTTCGAAGTGACATGCCACAGTTATTTTAAATCCTGGTTATTTATAGAGCAAATATGCTCCAGTATACACTTTTCTTGCAACAGCATATTTCCTATGTGACCTTTTCTACATGGACATTCAATTCAACGGACATTCAATGTAGTAAATAATGAATTCTGATTAACATGTTATATGCTTGTTGATGAAAGTTTTTTTTTTTTTTAGAAAAAGAAATGCCGGCCCTGTAGTTTATTTCATATGGCTACTTAGTTAAAGCAACAAACCAAACTTATGTTTTGATTTGTATGGTCTAATTTATTTAAACCATTCACTTTTTTTATAAATTTCATTAACTTGAAGCATCAATTGCATGAGAAAAACACTACATTTACACAATACAACATATACATATTTACAACCACATTTAGCAGAAAAACATTGTTTTCATTCAATGTACATAAAGATGTAATTTCATTAATACGAGAAGCATTTAGTCTTTAAATGATGTTTTAACATAAGTTTGGTTTGTTGCTTTAACTAAGTAGCCATATGAAATAAACTACAGGGCCGGCATTTCTTTTTCTAAAAATTAATCCATGGTCCAGCCGACCCTGTGTCCCGGGACCTGTCTCCCCATTTTTTGCAATGTTGATGAAATAGGGCATTAGGCTGTGTGATACACTATATTCTAATTATGTTAGCAACATTACCAGTTTTAGAATTCATATCTAGATAGAACCCACGTATTTTCTCTGATCCATGTCTTATGGGTTGTTTTCTGTACTGAAGTAACTTCTCACCAGAACATCCCTCAGATTCTTGACTCTCCAATAAATGATAACGGCACTTAGGGCCTATCAATTTGGATATTACCTTATCATTCTTAAAATCCCCCAATTCTTTGTGAGCATGCTTTTCTCCCTTGTTGAGTGCTTTTTAAAGATGACTAGTTCCCTAATGTTATGGATGGCCATAGGCTGTGAGAGAAGAGTAAGACATTGAATGAATTACATGTAAAAAATCACTATGTCCTATCATGGGTCGAAATACCACATAATTGGTGACTGGCATCACATGCTCCAATAAAACTGCCAGAAGAGTTCAAATGCAGTAACAAACATTAAAAACAAAATAAACGTACAAAAGCCTTATCTGACAGTGCTTTACCTGCTCGTGCCTCCTAAGAAAAGGGTAGGAAACCCATGCACATGTACCCACTGACATCAAGTGGGCCCCTACATTTCCTTCTGAAATCAGAAAAAAATTGTAAAAATAGATATAGTCAATATTAATAACACATTGTATACAAAATATACAAGTACCCAAATAAAAGGCACTATGAAAGAGGATAAGTGTAGAAGATAACGGGGCTCCCCAACATATGATAGGAGAAAGACAAGAACCCATCATACATGGGAAGAACATAAGTGAACAGAGAAACAGCAAGGAAAATAGTCTGAGAGGAATCACCCAACATTAAAGGTGTGGTCCACGGGGATGGTGCCATCCCCTTGGGCAAATAATGGCTTGTGGAGGGGGCTGCATGCCCCGCACACCCAACACCTAAAATCACACTGGACCAATGGAATGGTCTCCACAGGGCCAGAATCAGCACAAGGAGGGTGGCCATGTGACCCCTCCTGCTACAAGTCATATCTGGCGGAGGAAATGGGGTCCCCAAGGCGATAACAGCTTGGGAAGGATGGTCCACGTACCCTTTATTTTTAGAAATAGACGTGGGCGAAGGGGTCCACAAGGCCTATTGTTAGACCTGGCATGATTGGCGTGAGTCTCCCTTCCATTTTGACGGATTGCCTCCTCTGTTTTGATATGCTTTTGCTTGTTATATGCTTTGGGCGCTGTGCCACTGCTATTCAGTGCCACCGTGCAAGTGCTTCCTATCTTAACCGCATGCGCGCTAGCGGTTTTCACGCTGCGCGCTCGATTTTAAGAAACCCGCGTTACGTGACGAGCTCAGCTCGTCATCAGCGTAGCGCAGGTTACGCCCATGATGAGCCGAGCTCGTCATCAGCCCCGAAGGGGTTAAGTGAACGTACTAATTGGTGATTCCATGATTGGGTTATTTGATTTACCTGTCAGCCCCTAGTACAGTGCACCATGTGTGCCCAGGGCTTGCAAATCAAATGCTGCTGGTGGGCTTGCAGCACTGGTTGTGCCACCCACAGAAGCAGCTTGTAAAGTGTGTCTCAGGCCTGCCATTGCAAGGCCTCTGTGCAGTCTAGTACTGCCATGTCGATTTGGCCACGTGCACCCACTTGCCAGTCCCTAAACCTTCCCTTTGCTTCATATTAGACACCCCTGTGGTAGGCCCAAGGGCAGGGTGCATTGTAAGTATAAGGTAGGACATGCTCTGGTGTGTGTAGCATGTTCTAATAGTGAATCACAGCCATTTTCGTTGTTCACTATTGAAGGCTACCTGTTCTCCATAGGCTAGAATGGGCAGTTAGATTATTGCATTCTTATAATCCTAACTGACTTAGGGAATATGGTAGAAATTCGAATTTAGTATGCCTGAACTCAGAATAATAAAATGCATCTTTTAGTAAAGTTGTTTTTAATATTCTGTGTTTAAAATTGCCACTTTTAGAAAGTAGGTATTTTTCGCCTAACTGTCCAGGCCTGCCTCTGCTAGGTTGTGCATTTTTTGTCTGGGTTTGTGAGTGACAGGGCTGGGGGATTCCAGGAGACAGGCTGGGGCAGCCCAGTGGTGAATAGAGAGATCTGCATCTAAATGGGAGGGAGGAGTTGCACCCCCTGCAATGCTGGCTCCACCTCCTGTGGCTTGTCTGATGTCTCTGCCCTGCACTGTGAATGGAAAGAAGGGATCATATCAACAAAGTGCTCCAGAGCTGTATCTTCCCTCCCCTGTGCTGGCTCCACCTCCTGTGGCTTGTCTGATATCACTGCCCTGCACAGTGAAAGAAAGAAGCGAGTCATGTAAACAAAGTGCTCAGGAACTGGTTTGGACTAGACAGAGGCCTTTCTGCCTTCAGAGAACAAAGGGTTTTGGGGTATAAATATTGGGACCCTGATCCCAAGAAATTAGACCACTTCTGGAACAAGAAACCTTTTGCCAAGTAGAAGAACCAAGGAAGCTGCAGTAGTTTGACGGCCCCTCTTCCAGTGTGCTGTTTGCTGGGTTGGCCTGCAGTGGTTGCTTCATTGCCAAGGAAAGGAGAAGGCACTTTTTAAGGACTTTCATCATTTACAGAATATTCTCCAAGGGCTTGAACTGTGCTTGCCTCCTGCTGAAGTCTCAGGGACAAAAGACTTCACCTGCAGCTCCCCTCTGAATTTCCTTGCTGGGAATTCTCAACTCCAGACTTTTGCGTGTCGCTGGGAGCTGGAAGCGCGACACACCGAGAAGATGCGTGTTGCCGCCGCAGCAGAAATCGTCTCATTGCTGTAGAAGCGAGCCTTCGCCGCATCTCCCTGGAAGCATGTGTTCATCGAAGCTGCCTGCTGTCGCATCACTGGAGAAGTGTGACGCCATCGTGAGAGTCGCCATCGCATCACCAGAGATGAGTGTCGCAGGGCCTGTCGCAGCTCCAAAGTACAAAGTCGTCGCAAGGCTGCCAGGGCGTGTACGCATCGTCATTGCATCACCGCATCAAGGGCACCATCTTCTCACATCGCAACCGGATCATCACATCAAGGCGCCATCTTGGGCACCGCAACGGACCCGCAGGCCGAGAATCTAAGCATCACCGCCGCACCAGTTAGGATAACGACGCATCCCCTACTCTGCGCAAGCATTGAGGCACGACGCATCATCTTCCCCGGATCACGGAACCAACGCATCTCCCCTTTTGCGAGCCTTTTGTTTACTTTGCGTTCCGCATCCAGGTACTTTGATGAGAACTTTGTCGCATTTAACATCAACTTGAACTAAGTAACTTTTATCATCTTTAAAGCAATCTTAAGTGTAGTATTGTGGATTTTTGTTGTTTGTGGCATTGTGTTAAGTCTATATAAAGAATACTTATTTTCATAAAACCTGTGTTGTGTCCATCTGTAGTGTTTTCACTGTATTACTGTGTATATTCACAAATGCTTAACACCCTGCATCTGAGATAAGCCTGTCTGCTCGTGCCAAGCTACCAAGGGTGGGAGCAGGGGTTATTAAGGAGTGTAATGCCTTATTGCGACTTAAAAGAAAGGGTCCCTATTTGGAGAAGTGTGGCTCAGGGGTTAGAGGCAGCAGACCCGAAAGCTGAGATCGGTCCTGGACCAGGGTTCAATTCCCCGCCTCGGCGGGGTCTTGGGCTAAAAATTCCACGGACTCGATAATTCTCGCCCCGGTGCCTCCTCGACTCACGGGTTCACACTCTGCGACTCTGGGCAATAGCTTGCTTAATCTCCACAACGGCCCCTCGCGGCGGGATGCCTGACTTTCACCTTGTGGATACCCTGCTATCTCACAGGGGAATACCAGGAAGGGTTCCCTAAGCAAGCGCCGGGAAACCCACTGCGGGTAGCTGTGCGCTATATAAGCTCAACTACATTTACATTTACAAAGGTGAATACCATTGCCAACTAGAGACCCCCAGATCTAACACCTATCAAGGTTCAGGGAGTGGTGCTGCATGGTCTCTCGCCTTGATTTAAATAAGTGGTCCTGAGTGATGGGCTTCCCGGGGCCGATAACTGCTCAGGCAGGGGATCTGTGCGACTCCTCTTCTCTTTATTTTTAGCAATGCCCTTGGGGATGGCGTCCCCAGAGCCTAACAAGCCTCATCGAGGGGAGCCTCATGGCCTCTTTCATTTATTAAAGTAAGTGGACCTGGGGAATGAGGTCCTGGGTCGATAATAGCTTGGGTAGGAGGGGCGCATGGCCCCTTTCCATTTCTTTTTACAAATGGCCATGCTGGATGGGTTCCCCACTGTGTAGCAAGGCTCAGGGAAGGGACGCTCATGCCCCCACTTTAATTAAAAAAAATGACAGCCATGGTTGATCGGGTCCCCAGGGCTTTATAAGTCACAGGCAGGGGGGCAGGCAGCCCACCTCACCTTTTAACTTATATGTATAGCCCTGGGGATGGGATCCCCAGAGCCTGAAGAGGCTTCAAGCCACACCCGTTTAATACAAATAAAGGCCCTGGGGTCCCCAGGGCTAATCTCTATGGCCAACCCCCACCGCACATGGAAGAAGGCTGTGTGCTGTACAGTGTGTGGCTGGCTGCCTTTAGGGGGGATCGACCACAGAGCTTAGCCTGCAACCCCCCACCATGAATGGCCAAGGGCTTGGGGTTGACTGCATGCGGGTGTTGGCCCTACCACGTGGCCAAGCCTCCCCATTCACTTACCTTCTTTCTCTGAAGGTAAGTGCCGACCGGGCCCAATCCACTTTTTGTATCTGACTCACACTGCATCTTGGTCAACCATATTTTTCAACTTTGACCCGGTCTCGTGCAACTAGATGTCTGAAGTTGGCGCTTTGATATTTTATGCATTATTTTATGCCCTAAACCTTAAAAATTCATACATCCAGTTCTACTGATTGGACTTTTGTCATTTTGTTACATTGTCAAGGGAGGTGTCAGCAACAAGGAATGTGAGTCAAATTGCTACTTTCAATATGTGCCACATTTTTAGTAATACCTGGAGGGCACATTTTGCTAAAATGTATGCTGCTATTGATGATCCGTCGAATCATGCTCTGAAATGTACGCTAGGAATGTTTTCTGTCTCCCTCGAGGAGGGCGAAGATGCCATCAGATTTAGGTGGGGAAGTACCCAGACCTGATGTTGTCCTTATTGCCCTTTTATAGCATTCCCCTGAGTTTTGGGCAACCCTGGTGGTGAATGTTTTTAATGGTCTACCCACTCCCCATAACCTAGTACATGGCCAACCTCCCCCACAGTGCCGACTTATAAAAAGGTAGATTGTACACAGCCTAATTGCTTTAGACCAATCTCCCTAATAAATACTACAGTTAAGATTCTTGAGAGGGATTTATACAATTGAATCAATGAGTGGGCAAAGGAGAAGGCTGTTATATACTCATGTGAATATGGCTTCAGGAGTCGAGTTGGGGCAATTGAACATTGCTTGAATTTGTCTTTGATCATCGGAAAATGTACAATTGCTCCTCAGTTGCCAATATATTTAGCCTTCATGGACTTGATCTCAGCATTTGATTGTGTAAACCATTTGAAACTTTGGTCTATCCTTTTGGTACAGGGGCTGGATGAAACATTGGTGCACTTTTTTGCTTACTTGCACATAAATATGAAGGCAAAGGTTAGATTCACTGGAGAAAGCGAGGTCTCGTCGTCAATAGATGTTTTCTGGGGAGTGAGACAAGGGTGCATTTTGGCACTCTTTTATTTATTTTATATGTTAATAATCTCCACCCGATTTTAAGGAACACGACAGGGATGGTCCAATAATCAATGGTTCTGTATTACCATCACTTTTGTACGCGTACAACGCTGTTTTAATGGCACGAGCACCAAGAGCCCTACAGCAGTAAATCCAGGGTTTTGCTGATCTATGGCTACTCTGGATTTGCAAACATAGGGCCATATTATCAAGTAAGGGCGGTACATTATCGCCGCTTTTATCGGCAGGAAACTGCAGCTAAAGCGGCGATAATGGGCTTGATAATATGCCCTTGTGAATTCGCATGGAAGCTCAGGTTCTGGTGTTAACCTGGGCTTCTATGGGAATTCACAAGGGCATATTATCAAGCCCATTATCGCCGCTTTAGCGTCAGTTTCCTGCCGATAAAAGCGGCGATAATGTATTGCCCTTTCTTGATAATATGGCCCCAAATTTTTAAAATCTTTCATTATGACCTGTGGCCTTACGAAATACTGTGTGTCCTCCATTTCCGTAGGTAATATTGCCTTGATACATGCCAGCACTTTTTAGGTCTAGCCTACCACGCTTGCGCTGCAGGATAATCTTTACTTTGTGAGCTCTGGAGTTTTGCCACAGAATTTGTCTGCTTTTTACTTTCTGGGTAAGGATTTTTTTTTTCTTTTTAACAGCTGCTCTTCACTTGTGCAAATACTTGTTTTTAAATGTTGACAGATTGAATAATTTATAATCTTATATTCTGTTCCAGTCATATTGCATGCCATCTATACCCACCCCCTCACCGCTTTTATTTTCACCATTGCATTTTATTTCCTGATCGCCCTGTGCCGTTTCTCCCTATCCCTTCACCCCACACCCACCCCCCTCCAAGAACGCAGCTTGTATTTTGAGTGATTTTCCCAAAATCACAGGACACCATTTTCATTTTCAAGATCGCATCTTGTTTACTACTCTGGGCAACCTGCTCTCCCTGTGTCGTCTCTCCCTAACCCTTCACCCCTCCCCCCCACACCATCAAGATCGGTGCTTGTGTTTTAAGTGATATGTCCAAAATCACATGACACCACAGTGACTCAGCACCCTGAAAGCTCCGGCGCCGCACAATGTGTTACATTACTAAATCCTTATAAGGTCACAAAAGCGAGACGTATTGCAAATGCTTGTTCTTATTTGGGCTAACATTTGCTGCTATCAGTTTGTGGGCTCAAATATTGCACACAGTAGGCAAAAATGATCTAAATCTACTGTAACTTTATTTAGCCTACCCCAACGTAGGGGAGAAGGTGTCCTTTCGCCTCCACTGCAAATATATAAAGCTTTGGACCAAAGTTTGTGGACCAGGTCGCGCAAGTTCGTGTTGGTGAAGCCGGGGATTCTGCCCTTTACTCCCTGTGAACTGTCACCTTTCGCGGCCCCCACTCTGCGGGGGCCGCTCGTGTGGTGCTGCTGTTGCTCTGGTGGGAAAGTACACGGAACTGGGACTGGAGGAGGTGCATGCCGGTAAAAGGATCATCGAGGGACTGCGAGGACCAGCCTGCAGTGCGGCGTGTAATTAGCCACAGCTGGTCCTCTTCCCGCCACCGCTCATAGCCTGTTATAATCCCTCTGTGCCGCTGCCTATCTTCGTTTGTGGACCAGCTCGCGCAAGTTCGTGTTGGTGAAGCCGGGGATTCTGCCCTTTACTCCCTGTGAACTGTCATCTCTCGCGGCCCCCGCTCTGTGGGAGCCGCTCGTGTGGTGCTGCTGTTGCTCTGGTGGGAAAGTGCATGGAACTGGGACTGGAGGAGGTGCGTACCGGTAAAAGGATCATCGAGGGACTGCGAGGACCATCCTGCAGTGTGGCGTGTAATCAGCCGCAGCTGGTCCTCTTCCCGCCACCGCTCATCGCTATTTAGGCTCCCCCCCATCCGCGCACGCGGAACGCGTGCGGACGTACGCCAGGCACAGCCCGGGCCAAGGGCGGGCCCGTTTTAAGCCCGTTTAGAGACCGTGTGAGGCTGGGCTGGGCCCCCCCCTAACATCCCAGTACGAATGAACTGCACGTATGTGTATTTATGATTTTATTGCAATTCAAATTCTGCGTTAGTGACAGTGGACTTCTTTTTTATTTTTTGCTTGTTCTCATTATGTGTACACGCGGGAGTAGAAGTAAAACGGCTGCAGGGGGAGCTTCTCTAACGGGCACACTTGACAATTTTATTATAAGGGCAAACACATTTATAGACCAAGGGATTACCCTAATGGAGCTCAGAGTGTCCCAAGATCTAGCTTTATCAAAAAGATCGTCTTTGGGCCATTTTGCCTCAGCTAAAACCCCTGAACAGTCTAGGGATGTGGGTCAAAGAGACACTCACGCTGAACGATACAGCCTGCCCAATACGGTGGATCTGTCAGCGTCTCACTTATTATCTGATTCCCAAATTAGTTTGGAACTAGAAAAAACCCCGGACTTAGTTGTTAACACCATTCAGGATGATATAATCTCTAGTCAGTTGAGGCGAAGGAGGGAGGGGGCCATCCCTAAAATACCTAAGTTAAAAAAATTTAGGGGCAGGGGTGACCCACTCAAAAAGAATAGGGGGGATCCTGTCCAAACTTTACAGGTGAAACATGATCAATTACGCACTGTTGCCCCAAAGGAGGGCATTAGTTCTGTAATTGCAGAGGCTTCAACCAGTCTGGCTGAGAAAAGCGTTAATGGTGATGAGGCTAATAGTATACTCCTATTAAAAATAGGGGAGCTCTTTAAAATTGACATCTCCCCGATTGGGACAAGACTATCTCATATTGAAAAACAGATAGCCGATTTGTGTGCTCTGCCTAAAAACACAAAAACCCAGGTGGCACCAAAAGTAGGGAGTAATAAACCAAGTAATACTAAACCTGCAGGCCCAGTAGTTAAAAATGTGCTAGCCTCAGTGGTTAGCACTAAACAAAAGACTGCACCTGCCCCAGAGAAGATAGTTGTAGACAAATCTAAGGTTTGTGCCACCCCCTTGCTAGAGGGGATCATTCAACCTAGGGTGCATACCTTGTAACCCAAAGAGATTAGGAACAAGGGTGCATTAGATAGAGATAGGAGACGAGCTGTGAATCTGCCCCCTGAGGCAAGCCCCTATGTGGTGGTCATGACTGGGGTTCCGGAATTGGCTGATCCCGCAGAGGAAGCTAGCTGGTCTCTAAAAAATAAGGTCCAACATTGGCTTAATTAAAATCAGCCATTACCTCCCCACTGGTCGAGTAAGATCCTGATGGTGCGTAGGGTGCCGTGGGTGGGACACGAGAGGAAAACCGTTCAGGGCGACTGCGTCCTGGTTAATTTCGAAGATCCTCACTTGGCCGAACACATATGCTCATAGAATACGTAAGATAGGCATGAGGGAATTGAAACTAAACAACTCTCTTTCTTCTACCCCCGAGCAGTCGCCCTACCTGTGACTGTAATTATGATGGGAACTGGTGTAGAGTAGGGCATCGAGAGTGTGGGGGAGATCGTGGGGTGTGGGGGGGCAGCCCATCAGGGACCCAGTTTATGGGGTTTATTGGGGTGGATTTCCGACTACTTATCGTTTTAGCTGCCTGGATATGGTTAACTGACGGTTACCAACTACTAGTCTTTCAAAAAGAAAAAGAGTGCGTACTACTAAGCTTTATAGAAGAGCTAGTGGGTCTATTCACGCCTTCCCAAATGTTTCAATTGCTCAAATGGATAAAGATAAAACTGTAGCCTCTACCACCCCTGGCCCAATAGCAACAGGGTTAGATAGCACTGTTGATTTAGTGACCAACTTCACTAGAGATACTGACGGGAATATTTTGACCGGTCTCAATTACCCAGGTGCACTAGAAGGGGGTGTTGGAGACACAGTAGGAGACAGTATAGAAACTATAGCTCTGATAGATGTAAATTCATCAGTAGCAGTAGATCTTCCACTAGCCGAGCATAGGGGTAGGCTGACTTTGTCATCTTGGAATATAGCGGGCCTGTCTAGTAAAGTAAAGGACCCTAATTTTCTAGCATTCATAGATAAATTTGATGTAATTTGCCTTCAGGAATGCTGGGAACAGTCTGAGATTCATCTAAATGGTTATCGTACCTTCTTTTCCCCAGCGCAGCAGTCTAGTAGGGATAGGTGTTCAGGTGGGCTATGTACTTTTATATCTAATACTGCCAACCTGTCAGTTAAATGGTTACCTAGTAAGGGGAATAACCATTATTATCAGGCACTTACACTTAAGGTGGGAGGTAACCAGCATATCACATTGATTAACTTCTACAACAACATTCCTGGGGATGATCGAAAAAGGGTTTTAGATGAACTAAAAGAAGATCTATGTAGGGAAACTGGTCTAGAGCAAGAGGGAAGGTGTGACAGGGGACTTTAATTGTCATCTCTGCCCCCACGGTAACTTGGACATATGTGGTATGGTCAACCTTCAGGGAGATCCCTGCTCTCATTTTGAGCATTCTACGCTGGGGAATCTACTGAATAATTTATTATTCGAGCAAGACTTAGGCATTGTTAACGAGATTTGAATCCCCCAGGTTAAGTTTCAACCGACTTTCAATGGGAGGGGATCAAAGTCGGTGATTGACTATACCCTGGTCACTACTAGTTATCATTGCAATGTCCTATCGTTTAAAACAGAGGACATTGCTCTTAGTGATCATTTTCCTATCAGTTCAACTTTTAGTAGGGGGTTGAGCTGTGGTCAAGCACCTAATGTAGTAGAAAACCTATATAGCCATGGGATTTATTTGAATAGAACTAATGGCTATTCAATAAAATGGAGTAAGGTTGATCCTATAGGGTTTCTTCAAAGTCTGGTAGCAGACCATTTCTCTGACTTCATGATTTGTTTTGGGGAACACCTAAATCCACATGAGGTTACTGCAGCATTCCAAAAAATTACCCTACAGATCAGTGGTAAACTAATAGGGACTACACAGGGGGGGATAACCTTAAGGTCGAGGGCTGGTTTAACTCCGATTGCAGTAAGGCGCACTCTCATTTAAAGAAAACCTTGAAGATAGTGCCCAGAAACGCCTTAGATATAAAGTCTGCAAGAGCAACTTATAAATTTGCTCTGCGGAAACGAAAAAATGAACTGAAAAAGGCCGCTTGGGGAGCCTTGCTTAAGGCGTGCTCATTAAGAGATAACACTGCTTTCTGGAGAGCAGTAAATGCTCCCTTTTTTGTAGAAAGGAAATGTGATGTGATGAATACTGCCATTGAGTAGACTGTCTGGGTTAATAATTTTACTGAGCTTTACAAGAAAGATGATTTGGTCAGTTTGGGCAACATTAGTACTGTTCAGCTTGTAACCTCAGAGTCTGTCTCCCAAGATTTTTTCCCATTGGATATAGTTTTTTCTTTATCAGAGGTGGAACTGGCCCTGATAGAAAGTTCTAACTGCAAAGCCCCAGGTCCAGATGGTATTCCTATTGATATCTATAAGGCTAATATCGCTCTATGGGCACCGCTCCTGAAAAATGTGTTAAATAGTTATAACAAAAGTGGATTCCCTTCCACCTGGCAGGATGTGATAGTAGTGCCAATATTTAAAAAGGGCGATCGAAACGATCCAAAATGTTATCGCCCTATTTCATTGCTTGACTCCCTAATGAAAATAGCAGGTTGAGTCATTTTAAACAGACTACAGGTATGGGCCAAGGACGAAGGCATTTTATCTAAATTTTAATATGGGTTCAAGTCTGGTCTGGGTACTATCGAACAAGGACTTAATCTGGCAATGCTGATAGGAAAATATAAGACGGCCAAAAAGGGAAACTTATTCATGACATTCGTTGATCTCAGTTCGGCGTTTGACTGTCTGAGTCACAATCTCTTGTGGGACACTTTGGCAAGCCTGGGCGTTGATGTAAATATTCGAAATTTCCTCATGGAACTATATAGAAGGGCAGGGGCAAAGGTGCGTCACGGTAAGAAAGGTGAATGCCCTGAATTTTTTTTAATAATGAAGGGTGTACGTCAGGGATGTATCCTTGCACCCTTTCTTTTTAATCTTTATACCAATAGTGTAGCAGACCATTTAACAAAATTGGCTGTGGATTACCCTCAAATTGATGGTGCCCTATTCTACTCTACGTAGATGATGCGGTCATTATGGCAAGAACCCAATTAGGCCTCCAGAAGGCGTTAGCTAGCTTTTCAGCATATATGGGATCTAGGGGCCTGATAATTAATACTGGGAAAACTTTCACTATGTGCTGCACATCAAAAGATAAGGTCGCTTGTAACACTTTTTTAGAACAGTCAAAGATAGAAAAAACTAGCACCTTTTCTTACTTGGGTGTTGTTTTTAATAAAAAAGGTACATGGACTACAGCGAACACTACTAGGGGTTTAGCTTTCTCACGTGCTATTGGGGCTCTTATACAGATCGCTAATAAGCTGGGAGGTAGGCCTGCACGCATTTTGCTCGATATCTATAAAGCAAAATGCGTGTCGACTGCCACTTATGGGGCTGACATCTGGGGTATCTCAGATTGCCAGGAAATCCAGCTGAAGGAAAACAGCTTCCTTAGATACTTGTTAGCTGTTCCCAGATCTACTTCAACTTATGCTTGTCACATGGAACTTGCCATGGCATACATTTCTGTTTTAATCAGGATTAGCCCTGTGTTGCTTTGACATAAGATCTGGACCTCTACTGAAACTGATCTTAATAGGGCGATTATTATAGACTGCATGCGACATGAGGGGTCTAAAAATATACAGTGGCTTTCTTATGTCTAGGAATTCCTAATAAACATAGGGCATCCAGAATTTTACAATACGCCCGTATCTCTATTTTCCATATCCAAAAAAATGCTTAAGGATCGATGCTCCGTCTTTTTGGCTGACCAACGTTGGTCCATTGAGGGGAAGAAGGCCTCTGTTCTGCATCACCATTCACTATTGCAGGATCCTGGCTTGCAGCTTTATCTGTCCCCCGAGTTGGCCAGCTATGATAGAATGCTTTTGGCACGGTTGAGAATGGGTATCTATTTTAGGATGGTCACCTTTCCAGCAATAAATGACTGGTCCAAAAACCTAATTAACTGCCCATGCGATAACCATTCTGTGCAGTCTACAATTCATTGCATTCTTTTTTGTAAATTTTTTGGGTGGGGAAGAAAAAGATATTTAATTCCTCTGTTAAAGCTTTGGGGCTTGAGACAGTGTTGACCGGCCCTTTTTACGATCCTTTTGCTTCAGGATGAAATGACCATAAGTGCTGTATCTAAGTTCTTAAAATTCATTATTAGATGTAGATCTTCTATGGGTTGAATGAATTTTCGCACTGTTAACAGCACTTTGTGCGTAATTGATTTGTAATGTACTGATCTAAATGAATCTGGACTGATGTATTTATATGCACTATAGAGAAAGCCCTAGTACGCATTGCTTCCATTTGCACATTTTTATAACATCTGCCTGTACTTTTTATATATAATCTGTTTTGTATTTAATTATAACTGAATTTTTAAATTTGTATGTTTTTACATTGTGCTTATATGATTTTGTTTATGAAATCGAATAAAGCTATCTTTTGACTTTGACTTTGAATAAAGCTCAATATTTAGCTGTAGCTATGTACAGAGCAGAAGTCTGGGGTATTCAGAATTGTAACATCATTCAGACAGAGGAAAATAGGTTCTGTAGGAAGGCTCTTATGGCACCTATTTCTTCTCCTATTTTATTTACCATAGAGAACTCGACATTCTGCACATCGAGGATAACATCAAAGCTCAACCACCCCTGCTATGGTTGGTGATTTGAAAAATGGGAAGGCACAATTAACTAGGGATATTATTCTAGATTGCCTTAGATGTGAAAAAGGTGCTGAGATTCCCTGGCTTGCAAGTGTTGAACGTAGCTTTCATTCTGTTAACTTACAGCAGGTCTTTACTGTTCCCATTAATAACATTAATATTAAGAAAGAACAGTTACAGCAGGCCTTATACAACCTTGCTGCTTCTAAAAGAATGGTTCTGGAGAACCGTAAGGTGACTGTGGCTACATACATGATGTAAGTACAATTAGATAATAGTCCTGGTTACTTGATTAGAGAAAGGGGGCGATGGGAATAGAGCCTTTTGATTCATTATAGGGCTGGGACAGTGAAATATCTCTTGTGTTTTCCTTTGGGTTTTATGCTGAACTTGATTCTATGCCATGTCCTTGTGATGGAATTTTTGGGGCAATAATGTTGCATTTTACATTTTCCTGCGGATTTTATGCTATGTATTCAAAGCATTTTTTGATTCTATTTTTAAGAAAGCGAGGTATTAATAATATGAGGGATGCCCTAAATATGTTTTTTATCTGGTGGAAGAAGAGGAGACTATTCTCTTGTGCACTTATCTTAAAGCAACTGTAAGAGCTTGCAGCAGTATGAATAATATATAGGTGTAGGCTTGCAGCAAGGACTAAATTCGTATTTTGCACATTATGCACTTTTATCGGGGGACTGTTATTTTAATTGTCCATTTTTTTGTTTTAATCACCGACTTTTAAATTATTTTATTTATATCATATGTACTTTTCGCACTTTATTGTACTTTTGGGATACACTTTGAATAAAGATTTGAATTGAGTGAAGTGATTGGTGTCAAATAATTTATTAAAATGCACTTTATTTTTCTAAATTATTGTGGGATTTGTCTTGTGTTGTGTTTTCACTTCATTGCTCTTTGTTTGCTGCATAAATACTATATACATTGCATTTGAGTTAAGCCTGGCTGCTTTCTTGTGCCAAGCTACCAGAGCGTTAAGAACAGATTAATTCAGTTGCTTATGTGATTCACCCTGACAGGGATTATGGCTGTTGATTGAGCAGGGTTAAAACCTCCCTAAATCAACAACCTAATTTATCCTACTACAGAACACACATTAACACAAAAATTCTATCAGGTAGCGTATGAACTACAGTCATCACTGCTTGAAAATATTGAGAAGCAATAACAGATCAGTTTTTCTGAGTTTTGTTCCTGTAGTTTATGCATTAGCCATAGATTTTCTAAGTTAGATATGTGCCTCAGACAGCACAATGCCAGGAAAAACTAATACAGAGGCCCAATCTACATTTGCGCAGTTCAGGATCTTGGTATGGCTGCCGATGTTCTGTTTGGATTATACCCAGTTGAAGTGAGAGTTTGAAGTCAATATTAGTATTCCATACAGTTTCACAGTACTGAAACCACAGACATGCAGATCCATTTTGGCTCAATTAACTCCTCAGAACTGAGTGCCAATGCCTAACCTTTACACAAGTGCAGCACTTTGAGCTGATTGTTAATTATTAATTTTGGCATGATTTTATGATATCTTACTTTTAAATGTTTTTAAGCACATCTTAGTGAGTTTTTTTATTTTATTTGAAAACCTCATTAATTAATCAGCTTAAAATGGAAAAAGGGGTGAAGGTGAGGGTGATCCACTCAGACATTGGACTGTTCACCAACTTTAAGCCTTGTAGCAACAGGAAGCCCACTATAAACCAGGAACATTTTATTTAAAATGTTAAAAAAACAATGCCTCAACCCTTAAGCCCCAACAATACTCCCTGAGGCCCAGAGCATCAACATTGAGAGAAAATTTGGATTATTTTGTGAATAGTTTTAACATACGGGCTGGCCGGGAAGGGGTAAATCTCACTTTTCTCCCACTTGACATGTTAATTGGTTCAACTATTTGCTCTCCGGGGCACCTGGCAATCAGGAACATCCTTCAAATTCTGTGCATTTCTGAAAACAGAGGTACACAGACAAATCCAGGGCGTTGTGGTTTGTATGGAGCCTGCTAGCTTTTCTTAGCTAAAATGCTTTGCAAACCTCAAATTGTGGCTAAAATCAAGCCCAATCACACAAGTTGGGTACCGTTTTTATTGGGAAAGCTGGTTGGTAGGAAACCCCAGCAATGTGTGGAAAATATGTGATTGTTTTCCGAAATTTGAAGTTTAAAGGGCATTCTCGGTTAGTAATATTAGTGTGATCCGGATGCAGCAGGCACAGGTAACAGTGGTGGCGTGTGGGGGGAGTCGACACACAACAGGCGTCGGAGATGCAGAGATTGCAAGGTAAGTGGTTTTATTTATTGTTTTATTTTACTTTCCCTATCCCGTTGACTGTTGGATTACCCCCCACTCCCACAGCTATTACCTGTGCCAGCTGCGTCTGGTGGGATCCATGCATATCACCCACCCTGTACTTCCAAATGTGTCTAGTTTTCAGAAATGTCTGGGTTTGATAGATTTCCTTGGTTGGTGGCTGTGCCTGGGTCAAAATTCCGCAGCTACCCACATTACTAAAATGGGTCATTTTTCATGACAACATTTGGAGTATCCACAAGGCTTTCGGGGCATTTCAAGTCAGTGGAGCTAGGCCCAGCCACACAAGTGGGGAACATTATTTTTTATATTGTGAAGTGTGGGATCACAGAATAGTAGAATATTTATTATCATCAATTGGATTTCTCAGTATGTGCTGCTTCCAAATGTAGGCCAGAGTGAAAAAAATTATTCTAAAAGCTAATTTAATATTTACAAGAGAATATTCCAACTCATTGGGCTTTGAAGGCGATGTGTTGGTAGCATCAGTAATGCGCAACCTTTTTAAAACTTTGGAAATGCACAAAGTATAAAGTATATAGTCAAACTTTGGCTAGCTCTACTGAAGGAACATAAGCTTCCTGGAGCCCTGTTCAATGAAGGGCAGTAACAGTGATGCTCCTGAATTTGTGTCTACACTGAATCACCTACGCTGCTAATTAAAACACACAACGATGAAGTGTGATTTCCCTTATAGGTAGGCCTGAGTTATGCTATCCTGAGAACATAACTACCAGTCAAACACAAAACTACACAACTCAAACCCCAGATGACCTTCAAAGTTTCTGCTGCTCTACTTAACCTGTAATAGGAAAGGCAAAACAATTATACTTCGTCTTCTGATTTGTATTTCGAAATGTAAGCCTTATTGAGCAATAAACATATAAGAGAAACGACTCTGTATAAATGGAAACATAATTCACAACCGGGCAAATTTTTATTTGATTTGCCTCAGCTTTGCTTATTTATAGAATTGGATAGTGAGAAGAAACTAGCAAAATCATATTAAAACTGCAGTATTATAAATGATGTAATGATTTCTGGCAGTATAGTTTACTGAAAATAATTTAGAGCACGGTTCACCATTCAGCTACACTTGGCAGATCTCGCCTGAACGCTAGCTTAAGTGTTGAACTATTTATTCAACCAAACTGCTGTTTGTGCGCCTTCTTCCCTCCAGCGGGACTGATGGCTTAAAGCGAAACCGTCACTCATCACTTAGCTTAACAGTGAAATATTGTGTCTTTGTAAAACAAATTGGACACGAATATTACTTCAAGTTGTTTGTGAATTTAATTTGCTCTGCCAGGCTTCTCCTGGCTTCTGTTCATTGCTGTTGTTGCAAGGGGGCATAGCTGTATAAAGGCTTTGTTCCGCCATAAGTGTAGCTTGCAGTTTTGCACAATGCTCCGCCTCAGTCCTAGAAGAGATGCCACGTCCTAACAGGAAACACTGCTCGAAGCAGGAAGCTGGCGACGATCAGCCTTGTTGCAGATCTTTCAGATGTTATAGCGCACTGCAATGGGGGCGAACACGACTCACGCGAGGGTGTATGTTTTTTTGGGAGAAACACCTAATTATGAGTACTTGTGAGACTATTTAAAAAAGCATTTAGGAATTCGTGTAAGTGGTTCTCCTCTGTAACTCTCTTACATATGTGTCCATAACATTGGGACAAGGCCCAAAACATAATATTCTGGGATTATTCACATAAATTGGCAGAGATAGAAAACATTGTGCCATCTGTGTTTTTTCCCTAAAAGTGAGTAGGAAGGTTTTGGGCGATTCACAAAAACATATGACAGTACGTTAAAGAGTCCTCATGTAGTAATAGATTCTGTACTCCTAAATGATTTTGGGAATCGCCCATTGGACCACAAGAGACTCAGACTTGGGGCACCCGTAGAATGACCAATTGCATTCGTAATCCCATATTGGGTAGAGAAGTTGCTCTGTCTTTTTGGACTGCTTTGCGTTTTAAAACACAGAGCTTAAAAAGTATTTGTTATTTATTTATTTCCGTGTGTTCTTTGCTTCCATATGGTTTGTTTCATTTAGGGGAGACTGCATAAAGTAACCATTCTTCTGCAAGAATTAATTTAATACAATTCCTCAAGCCTCCTTTACCGTGCAGTTCTGCCATCTTTAGCCAGGTGTAGGCTGGTTTGTCACTATTGCATTGCAACTGATGGTAGTGCCATTCTTCGTTGTTAAAAGCAGTATTTTTCAAAATGTAATTGGAGGACAAGGCATTTTACATTCGCATTGTGAGTGAAATGTGTACATAGAACTCAATATGTGCAGCACTCACATGCGGTGTTTATACATGTATTTGAACAATTGTAGATTTTATCAAGAGTAGAGGAAAAAATAGAACAATCTGTTTTAGACAAGATTGCCGCTCCCTCCTCCATTCAATGAGATTACATCAATCCCAAGGTTACTTGATGCGATTTATGTGTGATTAGGTTGAAGATAAGAGCAAAAATAGATTGTTTGGGGCGTGGCCAAGGAGGAGACCAGGCACAACAGGTCTTCCCTGAGCTTTCCCTTAAGCCTGGTGAATACTCCTAGCAATGCCTCTGGAGGGGGTTCCCACGAGGCAGCAATGTGGGGGCCTTCTCAACAAGCTTCCCAATGCCCCACAGGACCATTGGTACTGACATTGACATCCCCCCATGGCAGCGACTGCTATCACGACGCCCATCTTGTGACCGTGCTGCTGGAGGGCTTGTCATTGCCTGTCGCACCTGGAATAGAGGAGCACCACCTAAGCCTCCACATAAATGGAGGGTGAGCATTTAGGAAAGAGAAAGTTAAAGCGGCCGCTGGAGTTACTGTGGCATTGCAGTGGTCCCCTCGGGTCCTTCCCGTACACTCCTTCATGGGCAGCAGATACAGTGGGGAAGACTGCACCCAGCCTTGTGTGAGACACAAGATGAGACCTGTATCTGATGCGGGTCAAAGAAGTCCTTTCACCTATGCCAGACTAGGGGGGTCTGGGGCCTCAATTGGATTGCTGTCCATTACTTGCTCTATTCTCCCCCTCTGCACCCGAATACTACTGCACCTGTGGTCTGACCTCACAAGCAGAACCTAGAGGGCACCACGTAGATTTACGGAGGGTGGTCGGTCAGGAGCCCCTCTCCTCTCTGGGATGGATGGTGGCCTCACAAGATATTGAAAGTACCCGAAGCGAGTAGCTGAATCATTTGGTGGGCCCCCTAGTCCATGCAAGCACCTTGAATGTCTGACTGCAGAGGGCCAGTGATTACAGACCGTGGATGAACATTTAACGCTTGCACGCTTTGTAAACAATGGTCCCTCCTGGTGATATAAGGTTGAGCTAGCGCTTTCTCCTTGCAGAGGGGGGCCCTATACCGTCAAATTGAAACTGTGAGGGGACCGACTCATACTAAAAACTCAGAGTGGCAAGTGGTGTAGTGACCCGCAATAATGATGGTACTTTGAGATTTCCCAGGCTGAACCAATCAGCTTACTGACAGGGGCCAGGCTCGGTGTCCTCGGGGGGCTGTGCTCACTCGATCCTGCAATGGCAGCGAACCGAGCCAAAGACTCATGTATCTCCTACATCAAGGACATGCTTCAGAACACCAATAGCCTTCGATCACAGGGCGATGATCCCGTGACACTGTTCAGAACTTGGGAGAAGGCTTGGATGCGCGGGCTCCTGCAACAAAAGAAACATCAAGCTGCAGCTAGTTGAGTTCCGCAAGGACATTTTGTTGCTTCACTAAGATTTCACCAGAGCTCTCTCTGATTTTGACCAATCCATGCGCCAAATGGACTTCCGCATAACTGTAGCGGAAACCACCATCACAGAACACAGAATAGAAAATGAGGATCAAACAACCCGCATTTAAAAGTTGGAAAGGAGCCACGAAATGCTTCAAGATAAGCTTGATGACTTAGAAAGTAGCTCAAGTCGCAGCAACATTTGAATTAAAGCTATACACACAGGCCCATATCTATTTGGGATAACATTTGTTTGAAAATTAGAAAATCTTCCAGAGCTGCTAGCCCACACAAACTCTATTCTTTATTTATACCAGACCATTGTTCACACCAGCTTCCCTACATAAAATGCATTCTGGTACCCCACACGTTTGCTGGTCCT
Organism: Lissotriton helveticus; assembly: GCF_964261635.1. NCBI lineage: Eukaryota > Metazoa > Chordata > Amphibia > Caudata > Salamandridae > Lissotriton > Lissotriton helveticus. Next base: position 917,633,573 of record NC_136059.1, read on the forward strand.
GCTGATATCCACAGGCACATCTTCATCACTTACTTTTTTCATGTTCACAAGTTATTTCTTTATTCTAAGAGAACTTTTCTTCTGGTATAGTGTGACTTCTATAGCAGTGGGGTTACGAAAAGTGGAGCATTACGATTTAAACACCCATAGGAACTAAGATACTGGTGCAGCCATTTAAGTCCACACTGCGGTTTCTTTAAAAAAATAGTACATATATTAAGGAGTCTATCCATCTTATCAATAGTGTTTTGACTGAGTGTAGAGGCAAAACAAACTTTTAGTGAAAGTATTTTGCTTTGAATTTATGACTTCATTTATTGTTCGTTTTCTTGAACCAAACCATTTAGAGGTGAATGAGCCACCAGGTTTATTGACACATACCTTCAGCTGTCTCTGCTGAGGGAATTCCTGTACTGGCTTCCCATCTAGCACTTGGCCATAGTGCACCAGAGGGTCCATCCTTTAAAGTAGGAAACATTTCCAGTGGCACCTCATGAGGAGGGAGAAGACTCTCCTTAAGGCCAAAACCGAGTCGACATTGCCAGAGATGATTTGCATTAGGTACTCGATGAAGGGGAGATTGTCCCCCGGTGGGTGATAAAAAATCTGAAGTTTGCACACTGGGAGGTTATTACTTGAAATGTTGAGGCACAAGTATTCGCAGGAGGAGGCATAGAGGACTCCGAGTGAGACACCAAGAGTGTATTCCGATGAATACAGACTTGGCCACCGCCCAGCTTCAAAGCTCTGTCTAGATGAATTATGTTGTGAATAGTAGGTACTAGGAGGTCGGGTGACTGACTCCGGAATCTGGGGATCACGGTTTGATCCCCGGCACCGGCGGCAGAATAGCCCAGCACCATGTGACTCTGGGCAATAGCTCGCTTAATCTTCCCGACGGCCCCTAGCGCCTGGAGACCCTTACATGTGATTGTGCGCTTTACAAATGTGGATTATATCATTGGAGTGGAGGTTGGATTTAGCCAAGTTTCAGTGAGGATGATGATGTCTAACTCATTGTGCTGGATGAGGTTGAAGATATCGGAGGCGTGTTTACTGGCTGACCTGCAGTTGAGTAATACACATTTGTAGCCGATTAAGAGGGTAGAGAGTCTGGGTGACGTTCACTCTCGTGAGGTTGTCATTATTAATGGCTCTAGGATTGTGCGGCGGTTCTCTGTTCGGGTTAGAGTGTATGGCTTGGATTTGCCCTGAAGGGGTTGTGTTGGTACCGAGCGTGTACAAGTAAGAGTTGAGTCAGTATCATTAGTCACCAGGTTGGCCTTCCATCTTCTGGGGCGGGAGAGGGCATTAGGTAGGGGTATGGTTTTCGAGACAGAGGGGGGCAAGCTGGTAAGCTAGCGCATGTGATTTCTCACCCTAGGCGGGGCTCGGGGCAAATTCACAGAGGAGATCGAGGGGCTGATCAAGGGGAAATGTACAATTGTGAGGGCTTTCAGCTCATGTAGATCGACAGTAAGAAGGTGCACCTGAAGAGCTATATCGTCAAGGCGTGCCACAAAGTCAGAGTGCAGGCAGAGGGGTAAAGGATGTGTAGGGAGATCTGGCGGAGAGAGGGTGGGATGGTCTTTGAACTGTGAGTCATGGATGATCCATTCAGGATTGAATGGGTTTGGTCAATCATGGTCCATGGAGTGCAAATGCCAGGTCTTCGGCCTAGTGGGTGGCGTGGAAAGAGGGATGAGGGAATGGGGATCTTTTGTTGAGAGCAATGGGAGTGGGTTGCTAGAGAATCTCTCCGCTCAAGAGTAAGTCAGTATCAGACAGGAGAGATGTGAGCAGAGCGAACCTGTACTGTTGCTCGCTTTCTGCGTTGGGGGTCTAGAGATTTCACTTATGTTATGTTATGCAGATTTGTAGAGTGCATTATCCCCCAGGAGGGTATCCTGATACTGAGCAGGTGTGAGCCAAGCTAAACCTAGGGCCTGTGGGACTATTTGAAAAACCAAGCCTTAAGCTTCTTGCGGAATTCAAGAAGTGAGGAGGAGGCTCTGATGTGTACGGCAGGTCGTTCCAAGCTTTAGAAGGCACATTTTAGAGCACAAACTCACTCTCTTGAGCTCATTTTTAAAAAGCACATTTTTCTAACAACCCACTTTAGCGGAGCACAATTGAGCTCATTTCAGAATGTCTACTTTATAGGCAGCTTGTGATGGAAAACATTGGCTTTGTTGACAGAGCACAACGTTGCTCAATGTTATGTTCTGTTGACTAATTGATTGTGCTCATTTAATTTGGTTTGCATGTTATTTGTTTGGGCAATCAATTTATGACATGAGCCTACTGTATTGTAATGTTAATTATATTTACTTAATAAATCTAATTATACGAAAAGACGAAGGGCCAGATGTAGGAGGCCAAATACTGGTCGGTAATGGCCGATTTCAGCCGTTACCGACCGGTATTTGGAGTTACAGATGTAGCGGGCCTTAAATTTACCGATTCAGTATATTTACAGATTCGGTAAATTTACCGATTCTGTAAATTACCGAATCGGTAAATTTACCGAATCGCAAATTTGTGATGTAGGTGGCCCTGAAAACAGTGCCACTGTTAAAATCTGGATTGTGGCATAAACATTATCGGCGCCATCTTGTCCTTTTCAGATCCATACGTGCACGTAAGTGGCAGCCATTTTGCGTGCTGTGGCCTCTCTGCCCACTGCCAATAGCCTGCGCGTCTCTCCCCCTCACTCCTCGGCCTCGCAAGCATCCCCCCCCGCGCCCCGACAGCCCCCGGTCTCTCCTGCTTGGGCCATAAACGCACCTCCAGCGCGACCCTGTCCCCGGGCCACATCCCGTGCTGAACCCCCTCACTCTTTCATCTCATTCATAGAACAGGCCCTTTTGATAACCTCTTCCTCCCTGCCCGATTGTCCGGCCTGATCCCAGGCCATCACCTAGCCCAACAGATACGGTTTATTGCCCCCTACAGTAGGACCTCGCCTCACATCAAAGGAGCGGGGATTAATCAATGCCTTCACACCCTTAGATCCGACCGACCGCCCGCATTCCTGTTCCCAGCGGAATGTCCAGCTGCGCGATAGCCATCATGCTGAGATTTGGGTGGGGACCCCTACTGTAGATATATGTGAGAACGGGCCTGAACCGGGGATTCCAAAGATGCCTTTTTCGTACTTCAAAGCAATACCACTGATGTCATAAATGTAATAAAGCCATAAACTTGTGTATAAGAGGCCAGGCCTCAGAGATGCGGTTAGAGCACCTCGAGAAGATACCCTGTTGTCTGATTTGACGTGTTCTGCTCCGTCGGAATAAACTCCTGTTTCCTGCCTTCTGTCTCCAGCGCCTGCCTCTTTGTTTGGTAATCTCGAATGGTATAAGAGGCGGCTAACGCCGGGCAAATACTGAAGGGTTCTTGGTCGACATCGGCCCTACCTTTTAACACCACCGGCCCTTAAGAATTCTTTATTTACCATGACATACTATGTTATGGTAAATAACGAATTCCTGTGTGCATGCACATCTGTGCATGTACACCTGAGTCATGTGGCACACATACATGCCATTAGGCACACACCAGCCAGAATCAGGGGTGCAACAGGGTGTCAAATTGACACCGTGTCCCCCTTGCAAATTCGGTAATTTTACCGAATCGGTATTTACCGATTCGGTAATTGACATTGATTCCTATGGGCCTCAAGGCCCATAGAAATCAATGGCAATTACCGAATCGGTAAATACCGATTCGGTAATTACCGAATCATACAGATTCAGTAAAAATTACCGAATTTTTTCCTACATCTGATTTACGCAATCTAGAATACCGATTCGGTAAAATTCGGTATTCTAGAGTCGGTAAATCAGATTTACCTACATCTGGCCCTTAGTGAGTGCCTTTGGTGGAGTACTTCACAGCAGAGTTTCTGAATCCACTTTGCCTCCCATTGATCCTTCAGAGCGGCCCTTCCTGGCAGAACCGAAACGTCAAAAAGAGTTTTAGTTTAGTTTCCATTAAACTACAGCCTACTCCAAGGACTCACAGCATAATAAATAAAACACCACATTACAAGTCCAGTGGTGAGCCGTGCTGCTTGTACTCTTGTACAGAGGATAGCTATATAATAGGCCTACATTTTCGTGTGCTGGGTTCTACTCATGTCACCAACTTGCATGAATCTTTAATTTAAATATATGCAAAATTACTTTTGGGGTTATTTCTAAATTGTTGTGCTCCTTTCCCAGTTTTACCTTTAATTACTATTTTGGTACGCATAAATAAGTTTCGTTTATAAAGTCACAGTTGGTGCAGTAGAATTAGTTTAAAAATACCCCAGTGAGACACGCATTATTATCAAGTTGCTATACTCAAGCGCCCAAGTTTTGGTAGAGCTTGCACGTGCATGCAAAACCTTGGTGCTGCTGCTGTTCAAAATGTTGCGAGCCACCCGGAACTGCACTGTAAAGGTAATGATACTGATTTGAGTATACAACATTTCGAGGGATTATCTTCAGGTGCAGAATCTTCCATCCATAAGAGAGTGTTGAAGTCAGTGGGATAACAAACTCCCCCCTATAGCAGGTTAAGCGGGGACTGTCACTGTTCCCGATGAGCTGGTGAGATGAGTTCCATTAAACTACTGAGTGTTCATGGGTCACTTCTGTCTGAGGCAACAACTGGAAATGCCATGAAGGAGGGGCGAGGGCATGAGCTGACATGCAAAGTGATGGAAACACAGAAAGAGAAATTATGAAAAATAGGAGAAACTGAGGGAGGCAACGAACGTGAGCATGAGAGAGAAAACATGGTTAGATAGAAAGGGGCTGGAATAATGAGAGGTGGACCGGTAACATGAACGAAAGAAGCACAAAAGGAAAGAAGGAAGAAAACGTTAAAGGATAGGTGGAAAAGTGAAAGGAAGCAAGGGTGAATTAATAAAAAATAAAACAATGGTAAAGTGGAAGAAAGAATAGCTAAAGGGTGAAAGGATGGATGTAAGAGTGGCATGATCAATAGGTGATAGGTTTAATAGATGGAAGAATAGATCAAGAATGGACAGATGGTTGGATGGAATCATAAATATACGGATGGGTGAATAGGTGAGAGGAGGAATGTATGGATGGATGGAATAGTGTTCGTGTGAACAGGTAATCAGATTAATATGTGCAAGGATGAAGTGATGGATGGATGAAAAGGTGAAGGAAACTTCTTCGATGCGTCATGTGCTCAGTGTGATTAGAAGTGTGGTTTAAATGGGGGGTATTTAAGCTTTTTGGCTACTCCCTTGGTTGAAGTTACCCTTTTGGTATCGCCTGTGGGGCTGGAGAATCAGTATAATCTCAACACTTTAGAAAATGTTCTTGTCCTTTTTTTGGAAGGACATTTTGAAAGAACGCCTAGACAGGATTACTAAAATAACAGGGAATGTATAGTTGCCAAGTCATAATCTTGTATAAATGTGTCTCTTCATAAGTGTTTCCAAACATTCAAGCAACTGAAACAGAAGAATAAATCCAAATAAACTAGAAAGGACCTATTTTTTCTAAAAACATTTAACCACTGAAAAGAGCGAAGCAATAGTCTGGTTCTTTGAAAAACATTGAATAATTAAAGCTTGTTGTGTTGTTTCTGAATCATAAAGTATTTAATACACTTCTGCTTTATTTTTCTTGGCAGCAACCATTGTGAGTTATAAAGGAAGCTGCTTTGGTCTCCACAGGAGACGAAATCCACGGTCCTCGGAGTTTGAATATCGCGATATACATGTTTGCTTATGAATTCATAAATACTTTATGATGGGCAAATGCTTAAAAAGCTGTTTTCAGAGAAAGTTCAATAAAGAATGAAGCTCGCACACTGTTAGCTCATTTTTACTAAAATCATCTGCAGGTTCAATTGCAGAGGCCCGTTCACATACTGGTTTTCCTTAGGGCATTTTATGAGCCACTGAATGTAGCTTTGATTACTGAGGTGTCACGCCTGTAACTGCGTCTGTGGCCCAGGCTCTGTCGAACGTCCATTGTTGCGATTGGTGACTAAAGAAAGTCCAGCTAGAATTTTATAGTAAGTGATAAGGATAGTAGGGAACATTATTTTTGGTTCTTTCTGGGTGTGAATTGTTCAGTACGAAAATGCAAGGAATTTTGACCTTAACATAAGGTAGCTAATCGTTATTTCTTTAAACAGATGCCATAAAGACAGACAGACATCTTATTTTTAGCAAGTGTGGCATCAGGCTCCATAAGAGTTTTGGCTTTTACGTTCATGGGAAAATATGATGTATGATTTGTACTGTGATTCACATGGGTGCGCGGCTCCGCCGCTGGAGGATAAAAGGCGTGTTGGCACCTTCCAACTTGCTGTAGTTATGTTCATGGTAATCACCATAAACAAGCATAAAGGCAAGTTTAGAATAGGTATTGCCAAATCCAATAGGTGTCAGTTTTAATTAGATCTATTGGCATTGCCAATGCTGGTCAGCACATACATAAAAATACATACATACATAATGCAAAGATGTGGAGGATGCGTTAAGAAAGGTTCCCTGTGGAAAAGCCCCGGGAATAGACTGCATCCCAGGAGACCTTTTTAAACACGATCTAACAAATTGGGTGCCATACATTGCCTTTCTCGGCAATGCTATCGCGAAGGGGGCACGTATTCCCGATTCCTGGCGTGAAGCTGAGATCCTGCCAATACACAAGAAGGGGCATCGCTCCGCCCCGGGGAACTATCGACCAATAAGTCTGATAGATTCTATTCAGAAAATTGTCGCAAGGATGGTGTTGGCAAAAATACAGAGGTGGATAGAACTTGAGGACATTCTGTCTCCCTTGCAGGCTGGGTTCAGATCCTGCATAAGTACTACGGAGCAGGTGTTCAGGTTTATAATGATATACTGGAGGGTTGTTTGTTTGGGAGGTGGCACTATTTGTGCCGCCTTTGTAGACCTCAAGTCTGCATTCGACTTAGTCCCTAGGGCTAAGTTATGGGGGTCATTAGGTACTATGGGGATGCCACAGGAGCTTCTGGACTTAGTGATTAAGTTACACAAAGCAAATTTTGCGCAGGTTCGTTGGGGAAAGCAAGGGCAGGTCACCAAGAGATTTCCTGTGTCCCGTGGCGTACGACACCGGTGCGTACTAGCGCCCACCTTGTTCTTGTTGTTTATTAACAGGGTCGTGCAGTACTTTTCAGCTTTTCCAACTGATGCTCCAGCTCTGGGTGGCACCAAGTTTCCGCTACTTATGTTTGCGGATGACACGCTTATATTGTCGAAAACCCAGAAGGGCCTGCAGGCGGCTCTAAATAAATTTGAGGAATTTTGCAAAAATAATGATCTACAGGTGAATGTAGCAAAAACAAAATTCATGATTCTCACAAAAAAGAGACCAGCAGTTGGCCATATTACAATGAATGGCTCACAGTTAGAGCAGACTAACGTGATGACTTATATAGGGGTGGTTTTGGAAAGCAAGCTTAGTTGGAAGCCCCAGATTGATACACTTTCGCTTAAGTTTGCCCAGCTATCGGGGTGTTTAGTTAAAGAACAGAGGTCTTCACAAACTAAAAGGATAGGTCCAGCTTTAAAGATTTATAACTCCAGGATTAGTTCAGCGATCCTGTACGGCACGGACCTCTGGGGTTTTGCGGACCTTACCCAGATTGTTAGAATACAAAACAAGTTTTTAAGAAATATAACTAGCCTCCCCCGTTCTAGTCCACTGATGCCACTTTTAATGGATCTAGGATGCCACCCAATTGATGATGTGGCACGTTTTAAACCACTGGCTCTATGTAGGAGGATTTAGACTACTCCAGAACTGGCACTCTTTGCTAAGAAAATTTTGGACATTAGATCTGTTGTGGGTTCGGGTAACATACTTTGGCTTAAAAAAGTAAGAATGCATTTAGAGAATATGGGATTGAGTAACCTGTGGATTGACCCAGCAAATTCCCCCTTCCCATCGAAAAAAGCCTTTAAAGATTTGTACTGGCAGTCCGACTAAAATATATTGCACAGACAAACACCTCTTCCTTGTCAGGAAAGTTTTTAGAACACAAACTTGATCCGTTTTTAGAAGATTACTGGGACACCATCACCAAGACTAGGGATAGGAAGGTATACCACCAGTTTAGGATTGGTTCTCTGCCAATAAGAACGTATACAAAAAATTGGAATGGCCAGGGGGATGAACTTTGCCTTTGGTGCATGGATCAAAGGGAGTCTATTGGCCATATATTTTTCGTATGTCCTGCTTATTCAGCCTCCCGAACAAAATGGCTTAAACCTATTTGTCAAAATATTGGCACGAGGGTGGGGTAAGAGGCCTTAAGGATTCTCAGGACTGATACAGGGGTACCACAGGTAATTGTGGTAGCTAAATTTCTTGGTTGGATGTGGATCATTAGGGTCAAACGTCAGGTCAGGGGTTGACCCAGTCTCTACTTTCATACTTGGTATAAAACTGTATCATGTGTATATATTGCTTCATTTTAATGTTTTTTAAACACCTGATGTGTATTTTAGGATGGTAATATTTTTATGTTTGTGTCTTTTATGATGAAATATTCGAAATAAAGACGTATGAACTGATACATACACATGCATGAGTCAAGCCTCTTGTGTGTGCATATGTCATGACACAGCTTCCATTTATTTTTAATTTACCATTCCAAGATTGAAGATGCCCACCTAGGAAAGATAAATAACAAAAATAATCAAATGCCTTCAAAAGCACATGTTGAGAAAGGAGTGGCCTGGCAGAAGATTGTAGATGCTCGGCTCTCCAGAAACAAATAAATTAAAAAAACACACTTGACAAATTCGACAGAGAGGGCCTGGGAGCAGTTGTAGTGCGGGATGAGGCATAAGAAAATAAAAGCTTTCAAGCCATGAGAGCACTGGGTGGCAATCAGAGGGAAATATTTTTAAAATTCAATAAATAAAAGCCGGGATGGGCGAGCGAAACCTCTTACAAGCATCGGTGAGGGGTTGGAGTATTGTGAGGGTGAAGCAGCACATGGGAAAAAGAGCACATAACAATGTGCATTCCCACCTTGCGCTGAAAATACAAGATAAAAGTAGTCCCTTGAATGCAGCGCCAGCAGTGGATGTGTATCAATTGACCAAGCGGAACCATGTGATACCAAAATGCTCCTGGGAAGGCCAAACACAAGGAAAGGAAGGAAAGTCATTGAATTAAAAGCAGGAAGTTAGTTAGACAACAAAGCCTCCACTCATGCTGCTGGGTACCATACAGCTAGCAGTGTGAGTGGCCAAATCTTAAAAGGCTCTACGTTTCCCATTTCAACTACTTATGCCATCAGAGCAGACCAGGTCCATTATTATAATGATTTATCAATCTGGAATCAATTCATAAATCTCCAGCAGGTTATGATAAACGTTCTTGCTATAATAAATAAAACATTTCTCCAACTGTTTTACCGAAAGTGTGCAATGGTTTCAGTGGTTGCTAGGTAGAGTATTTCCGCTTCCTTTGCCTAATAATTGTTGTTGCATTGTGTGTCCCTTTGTGTACAAAGAATATCTTTACTGGATGAAACCTGTATGCATTAAAGTTGTTCCTAAAGAACTACATGACATATTCTCAGTTAGGCAAAAGTGTATAATTCTGCAAAATGTGTATCTGCACTGACTGCAACTGAGAACATGTGCTCAAAGTGACAAGTAGAGGTATAAATCATAGAAAAGTTGCTGTATTTGTGCAACCAAAGTATTCAACGCACTGTTTGCATAGTACTATATTGTTCACAATATGGCATCAGGTGACTGTACTTTCTCTTCAAGTATATCAACACCCATTTCATTGTCATCAAACTAATTGACCTCTACCAGTCTTGAATGACAGTCTTAAGTTCAAAAGAAAGTTCATTGGAAAAAATATATCACCAATACAAATAAAATGAAAACATCATATGATAAATACGTGATACATAATATAGCAATTACATAACCAGTGAAACAAATATGGTTCAAATAAAAAAAAACATTATAGGGAGTCATACGGGAATAGAATAATATCAACATACAAGCAAATTGCATCATGTGAGGAAAATACAAATGTAATAAGAAGAATATAATACAAGATAAAATAGAGCATGTAATAATAACTTAAATGAATGTCATGGGGCTTTAGTTACTTCTTGTTGTGAGGGAGACAAACGTGTAGAGCGACTTGCGCTTATGTCAATAAAGAGCGTAACAGGTGACCATAAATTGATACGCTTGGATTCCATGTGTAGTGGGTATACAAAAGATGTGTCTAATCTATGATTGTAACAAACCGCATACCACCATGCCTGAAACGATATTTTTGTGAAGTCCTTCCAGTTTTTGGTAATTTGCTGAAAGGCCACAGCAAGCAATAAATCTATAATTTTAATGTTAGACTCACAGTTTTCCCAAATGGGGGATAAACTACCTAAGAAAATATGTGAAGTGGCAAAAGGGTGATTAGTGTTGAAAATGGAATGTATTTGAGCCCACACCTTAGTCCAGAAATCCTGAACAGGATTACATGTGAAAAGCATATGATAAGGGCCCGCCTGTGGTGTCAAACAGAACCAACATAGATCTGGGATATGAGCATGTCTAGCATGGAGTGTGAGTGGAGAAAGTAAAAGTCTGTTATAGATGAAAAATAATGTTTGTATGGTGTTAGCCGCCCTTGAAGATTTGCGAATTTTAAGCCAAATTTTACTCCAAAAGTTCATCGGCCAGGAAGTATCTAAATCAGTTTCCCATGCTAATTCTACTTTAGTTTTATCTCTTGGACGAAATGATGTATGTAGAAACGTATAAAGAGAGGACGCCTTGGAAGCATTAAGAACAAGAGTCCTAAGTTTATCTTTGTGCATGAGCTCATGTGTATCAGTTGGTAGAACTAACGTAAATTTTGAATGAATGACAGTCTTCTGTCCTGTTGATGGTTGGAATGCACGTAGCCTCAAAGTCAAAGCCTTGCAAGCCTGTAACTAACTTCCCTATATTTGAAGATTACATGTTCAACTTCTCGCTATAAATATCACACTAAGGGCCACATTCGGATGGCGGACGGGTCACCCCCGCCAGGCCGGCGGTAGCCCCCGCCGACCTGACAGGGGTGATACGCCCGCCATCCTTGCCGGAATGACCCCCGTCATATTTCTATGGATGGGGGTCCGCGGCAGATGGAAAGACCGTCCGCCGCTTTTCCGCCCAGTTGACATGTTGACCAGGCGGAAAAGGGTTCTATATGGTGACGGTGTCTATTAGACACCGCCAGCCATATTAGGATGGGCAGTTTACAATGCCTTCCTGTGGTGGCATTGCCGCTACAGAAAGGCATGCGGAGTCTGCTTTGGGGGCCTGTTGCGGGCCCCCAGGAACTCCGGGGGGTGGGGGTGCACATGGGGGTACCTACGGTACATACCAGCAGTTCCATGCACAACATGGCAGGCACCGTGCGGTGCCTGCCATGTTGTGCATAGAAGTGCACAGCATGCCTTCCTGGCATTGTGGCGGGCGGTACTGAGTGCATCGCCCACCACAATGTCAGGAATGCTGGATGCGCCCAACACTGTGGCGTGCGCATCCTAATTGCAGGCACGGGACTCCCGCCCTTATGGCGGGCGGTCCCTTTCTACGATGGGATGGCGGGCGGACAAATTCCGCCCGTCATCCTAATGAGCCCCTAAGTGTTTATGATCAGTTATCAGATCAAATTTTTGAATTTCCTTACTTCTCCAGTGTTGTAAGGGTCAAAAGGTCCTCCATTCTAGTTACACATTTAAATCTTTCTCTAAACTATGAATTTTTACATGCTTTGCACTTATGCAATAACATACTAAGAAATTTGTCTGCTTGCAGCACTTTTCTTAGTAAAAATTTTATCATGACGTTCTTATACTCTGTCCAAGGCTAAGGAACACTTACAGTGATGCCAGTTGGAGACAGCTCATAGTCACAAGACAAACAATCACATCAGCACTGCACCTTTGCCACAGTGCGACTGGAACAGTGCTTTATTGTATAAACCACCTTGGAGCCAAATTTAGCAGAGGAGCACTTCTGCAGACTATACAGGAACATTGTGCCCATGATTGAGGTTTAGCCCTGCTGACTTTAACCTTTTATCCTACTCTGCACCAGATCAGCTTCCTGAGACATCATACAAAGATATGGGGCGCTGGGTTGTCCAAGAAATCTGGCAGAGGGTAGTCCAACAATGTTCTCAATAGTATAGGTAGTATAAAGTAGGAGTATAAGTAGACATATAATCATAATTACACTGTAATGCTAAACTGGTTGAACTGTTTATCTTTTTACCATTCTTTTATTTGCTGGTTGCAATGCTTTGTTTCATCCTACTAATAACTAAAATCTCATGCTTTTTACACAAGAATAACATTGTTTCAATAAATGTTTGAAAAGCCAATTTGTATCATTCTTGTGTCTCCCTTAGGCATGCCTGAGAAATAACGAAAGGGTAGACCTGTTTCCACAACTCCCATTGGGAATTAGAGTGATCATGTTTTAAGGTTGCAGATACCATTTGGTACACTGGAATTTTAAGGGTTCAGAAGGCACACTGGGAACTAGCTAGGAATTGGGCCGACTTCTTTGATGATATGCGTGGACTCAGTCCCCATATTCTGACGGTTATGTTGTCCGGCTACATAATCCTACTAGATCTGTAGTAACCGTATGACACAAGCACTGTGGAAGCTTCTATCTCTTTAGGATAATTTTTTTTAATCTGGCTCCTTCAGTATCTGTAATGCAAACTTATCTAAACCATTCACTCTATGCATGAGAACTAAGATTATACGTGTGACACTAGCATCTAAGGAAATGCTACATTGAACCCTGGTAAAAATCTCTAAAATTTAGCAACATTAGTCAACTAAACTCCACCAAATTAAGCCTCACACTACTGATGCCAAAGAAAATCTACACCATTTGTTTAGCAGCTTTCTCATAGCCTCTGTTTTACTGGCAAGGTCTTTAATGGATTTGGCATAGACTTCAGGTATGCTTAATAAAGTTAAACCATCATCCTTCTGTTCTAGCATTGGCATACTATTAATAGTTTGTGTCAACCTCTCCTTGGGTTTAACATCCTTTATTTCTTTCAGTGTCAAAAACATCTGCTATAGATGGGCAATACACTTCTTAACCCCCATCATGTTCAGTCAGTGTCACATTAAGAAATTAACATTATCTTGGAAAAATTGCACTCCTTCAACTTTAACCGGCAGCTCCATTATGATCCTTAGGAACACTGATGCGACCAAGACTAACCCAGATAGCATTCTGGTAAGTCTGTAGTCCCCAAACAGCATGATGAAAGCAGCCAAGTGTTTAGACTTCACATAAAGCCAGACTACTGATAAGCTGAAGTCATGCCTAATATGAATACAACTTTGCTCGTGCCAATTAAGTCACAATTTCAGTGATGTTTTGTAATAAGTACATGTCCACCTTCACAGATTTATTTAATTTCTTAAGATCAATTCAAAGTATTATCTCCACACTGGACTTACAGGAACTCACTAATACATTTAAGTACCCTATCTCTCCTACCAACTCACACAAATCCTTCATTCCTCTAACTTTGCTGCTAACCACAGCTTTGGATACCTTTTTCAACTTAACTTTCTGCACATGTCTTTAAGATGTCCAACACCATGCCTGGAATCCTATGAATAGTTTTGGACAAATATGTTTTTCCAGCCAATAAATTCACCAACTCTATTGGAGTGCTAGTATCTTCATTCTCGTGACTAGCCTGCACTGGATGATTGGCCCTCTTAAGAATACTATCCTCAAGTTTCTGATGTTTGTAACCTGACACAATGTCCTATTTTACAGAAACCTATACTATGCCTTGCTCACCTGCCCATATCTGAGTCAAAGTGATCTCAAAGTTGTAGAGGCTTGCTATTGATCCAGGTCATTTCACATCAGGTTTCTTCAATTTTACCTTATCTTCAAATTATTCTACAGAATCAACTTCCAAGTGAAAGGTAAATGTGCACATGAATTTATCATCATATCCATGCCTGCACAACCTACTCCATTATATTGGGGGTAAGATCTTTTCCAAGACCAGAACCTTGCAGAATATGTCTTCAAATAGTCCTTTCATGTAATTCACTTTTCCATCGGTTTTCCCACTCTTACAGCATTTTGAGTATGCATGGCTTGCACATCACACCAATGCAGAGGAATCCTTATTTATGGCAATGTGACTCATATTACCACACCTAATACACAGCCTCTTAACCTTAAATATGTGTTTCTGCTTTCATTTTCTCTGGATTTTCACACGCACTGGTTAGAACTGGGGTTGGGCAGAACCAGTGTTACATGAAAACTCTGAAGGATTCTGAGGAGTTCCGCAAATGAGCCGAATTAGGAATGTCGAGCTTCTCATGCTGACTTTTAGTGCTTGGTGCTCATTTCACAGACTCATCATCACAAACGTCACCACAAGTGCGTCAAAGGGCGCTGCTTCTCAAGTTGATTTTGCTGCCGCTTGAGTAGATTTCTGCTCAGTTGGCATCTTTCTGGACACAAATGGTCATAATCGCTAGCTTTGGGGAAATCCTGCTGGGTGCCATGCGCATGAGAAAAAACTCCAACACACAGCAGACAGTGTTGCATGGAAACAAAGGCCGGCCAGTGTGGCCTGAATACTGCAGTTTAACCTAGCAGTCAGACCAGTCACAATAACCCATTTCCATAGGGAAAAAAACATATTTAAAAATTAATAATTCACCCTACATAGGCCTTGTAACCCATATATTAGGGTGCTTGGAATTTAAAAGTGAGACATGTATAAATTAAATGCTACCACATCCATAGAGTGACTAAACCCAACAGCTGTTTTCACTATAGAAAGCTCTAGCTGACCTTTGAGGAAAACTAGAAATCAGATTGAAATACTAATTCTTATATCTTGGGTCCAGCTAGAAAATTAGTTAAACCTCAATTTCCAATGCTTATTAGAATATCAATTCAATAGTGAAGTTGAATTTTCAAAAGAATAATATAGGAAAAGTAACTTTTAGAACGGTACCTTTTGCCTTCCTGAAGCTGCAAGGATTGCTACTCTACTTAACTGCTCCTCTGAAAGAACTGCTTTTATGCTTTGCAGTGCTGCCCTTCTGCCAGCTGATTTCTGCCCTGCTGAGGACAAATACTGGACCTATCTCATTTGAACCCAGCGTAACTCACATGACTTGTTGGCTTGGCCATGTTCTGAAGTCTCAGGGCAATCATAGACTTTCTTCAACCTTGCAAGATCACCTGAACTCTGCCCTCTGTGAGTCGTGTCCTGCCAAGTGAAGCCAATCCAGTCCTGGACCCTTGACAATTGATTTCTGCTGTGCTGCACCATCAAAAACGATGCAGCTGCCTTGAGAGACTGTGTGGCTCGACATCGATGGATTACGTGGCTTCATGATGATGCATTGCCGGGTTCATCTACAAAGACTTTATTGACTGAGCAGGTCAGAAGTGAAGCATGCACGGTATCGAAAACAACAACTCACACTTCTGCTCCTCGTATTCAGTCTTTGACATTGATGCTTCCTCCATCCAAGGTACTTTTTCCATGGGACCTGCGTGAGCCCTGTAGCTGGCCTGCCCTCCATTGGCATTGCCAGAACTTTGGATTTATCCTGGTCTAGTATGACCAGCTGTCCTTGGGTGGTGCTTTATGACTCTGAGCACTATAATTTCATTTAAACTTTAAACATTCATAACTCCAGTTCTACCTATTGGATTTTTGTCATTTTAGACTTGTTTTACTCACACAAATATGCTCTATGTTTAACCCAGTGTGGAGTAATTGTGTGATGTTTTTATTGTATTACTGTGTGGCTGTGCCTATTGCACAAATAATTTACACATTGCCTCTTTAGATAAGTCTGACTTCTCTGTGCCAAGCTACTGGAGGGAGAGCACAGGTTATCTTTCAGTGTGTATCTTGCTTACCCTGACTAGAGCGGTGGTTCCTACTTGTACAGTGCAATTGCTGACAACCAAAAACCCATTTTCTAACAATCACCATCAGGTAAAACCTGGCTTTAAGGTTCTTTACAAACTGAATAATTACCTCTATGCCATGGGAAAAAACACATGGCAAGGGTACAATTGTTTCTTTTATTTTCCAAAAACAAAATTGTGCCTTGGAGTTTTGCTTTTGAAAATAAAAAAAATATATAGTTTGACGTATGGGTGCAGAGTCGTTTGTCGAAATTTCAGTGTATTTACATCCCATGTCGGTGATTCCACGAAAAACAAGAGATGTCTGCTGGGCTGACGGACATCTCCAAATTTGTCAGCTGGATACTTTTGCAATGCCAAACGTAAAGCACTCTGCTATGGTGATGGTTCATACTCTGTCTGCCAAAGTGTAAATTAATCACTAAGTTTCAACAAATAAATCTTTACTAGGTGAAGGCACCAGAAGTATCTGCCCAATGTAAGGCCTTCCCTGGTGGTGAAGTTCATATTTTACTATTCAGACCTTATCTTGAAGAAACCAGCAGCTACAGCTAGATAACTATTTAGCTTTGAGAGGACTTCATCAGATACAGCCCACAACCTTGCCCCTCTGGAGGATTTAAACTACATTTCAGAGACTAATTCCAAAGTTAAAATGTGGCTCATGTATCCTCTCTAGGGTGCCCAGCTCAAAATCAATTCTAGGTCCAGATTGATCATGATCATGATCAGAGACTATCATTGGTGCTTTATGCCTTCTGGTGCTATTTTTCTTTAACTTGTCTAAAGGTTTTATCTCAGTTTGCTCTTGGTGGATTTTTGTAGCTTTACTGACATTTTGCTCATTACATTTTATTTATTTTTGTAAATTGGAGTGGTATTTTCTTAGTGTTGTATTTTTGACTTTGTAACTGTTTTTGTACTTTTAAATCCTTTACACATTTTCTCTAGGTTATGCCTTTCTGCTGTGTGCCATAGCTACCGTATGTTGAGCTCAGGTTTAAATTACTAAACCTCACCGTGGACCTAAGAGGTTAGAGACTTTATTACCCTTGGTGGACAACCATGAAAATAATGTCCCTTAATGTCGGATTGATTTCTCTTTTTCTTTTCTCATCAGTACGTGAACTTTGTTGGTTGTTTGCCTGTGTGCTGTTCTATTAGCTAAACAGCATGCTTTCTCTGGAATCTCATGAGGAGCAGGTGACAGAGACTGATCTATTGACATCAATGCAATTTCAAAGGCTGTGGTGTAGTTTGTACCTAGAAACCATACATGTGGCAACATTTCATATGTCTAGTGGTTCCTGTCTCATAATCGGGTGTTATCGAGATAGATGTGATGCCTTTTATTGCAATGGGTCCTGCTTTATCTAGGTGCTAAACTTTATGATTTCAAAGCAAGCTATTGAACGTGAGCTACTCAATGAAAAATCTTCAAATAGCTACTTTATGTGAACTTAAATATTAGATTTATAATAATTTCTGTTATTTTGATTTCCGAACTCCATGTTTTGATATTAATATTTATTTACAAACAATGGTCAATATTTGATTATTTTAAAAGTTGTTTGTGGCAGCTCAAGGTAGTTCGTTCTTTGAATGCTGTACATCTGTGGCACCGAGTATATGCACGTAGGTAGATAAGCGTCTAATTACTTTAAAAATTGTTATTATAAGCATTTATTTATGCAATGTGCCTAATGCTGTACTACCATGTGGGCAAAACTCAAAATGACTGGCTAACTACACTATGCATAGTCATACATCTATTCATTCATTATTCATGCTTTGTCAGAAAATCAGAAAAGTAATATGGCACCCGCCTATATGTAAACTATGAAAAATGTCATCAATGATGTCATTTGAGACGTCATCAGTGATGTTATCAATGATGTCATAGAACATGTCATCAGTGATGTAATATGTGAGGTCATAAGGAGTGTGTGGTGGGTCACAAATGGGGTTAGCCGCAGGGCCTGACTTGCAGCCATTCCTTCCAATGCCCCGCAGGCAGCCAAACCCATACTGCGCAAAGTCTTTGGTTGTGTGCTGCATGAGGTCAGCCACAGGGCTTGGCCTGCCATCAGGTCTTGTGGCAAAACCCCTAGAAGGCTGCCAACTCCCCACCGTACACAGCTTATGGCGTGTATGGCGTAGGATTGGCCTTTGGGTCCCGGGGACCCCTTCTGCTGCAGCCCCTGGGACCCCATCTTCTGCTTTTAAATCACTCATAACATACTACATTTATAACATCCCTAATCACATTGGAAATGCCATCATTGTTGACAATGCTGTGCTTGGTGGAGGAGCGAGTTATAGTTACTCTATTGCACAAAATACAGTTACTTGAGAGAACTCTAACTGGTGAATTTGATTGTTTTTTAAAGTTTCAAATGCTATGCTTTATGTAACATTTTCACCAAACTATAATATAACTTTAATATTTCGATATCTCAGTGAATTTCTACTTTTGTTTTTTAAATGTAAAGTTAGATATTTTTACATTTCCTTACCATAGTTCCACAAGAGCAAGCGCTCTGACTGGATGGATTTTGGAGGAACAGAAATGAAATAGACACCATTACTGGAATTCTTTTTTTTTGATTTGTTATGAAAATGATTGTAAAAGGCTATACAAGGAGGCAGGATAAAGGCATCCTATCCCACTAGTAAATGACAGGAGGACTATAAGGCATAAGTTCTGTGATGACCCCTACTGTAAATATATATTTTTTAAATGCAGTGATCCCGTGGGACATTTTCATGATCGTAAAGAAAAATAGGGAGGGGTAGGCACTCTACTGTGTACATTTGTCACCTCAGAGAGGAGTCTCAGGGTAGATGTCGTCTATCATCACACCCTACTATGCTAATTTGTAAACGTATAGAATAGTCTACTATGCACACCATCGTCTCAGATAGAGGTCTGAAAGGCCAGTCCCTCCCAACACCCCACTACACACACCGAATGCCCTGTGGATAGATGTCAGTAGAGAGGCCAGTCCCTCCCCACACCATATTATGGACTCCTGTCATGCCAGAGAACGATCTCAGCGGAGAGGCCAGTCCATCTTCACTCTCTACTAGGCATGTCCATTATCCAAGAGAGAGGTCTTAGTTGAGAAGCCCATCCCTCTCCATGTCCCAGTATGCACACCCATCATCTAAGAAAGAGATCTCAGCAGAGAGGTCAGTCCCTCCCTACATCCTTCTTCTCACTCCGGTCATGCAGAGAAAGGTCTCAGCAGAGAGACCTTCCCTCTCTCGCTCTAATATTGGCACATGGCATCCAAGTGAGAGGTCAGTCCCTCCCTACATCTTACTATACACATATATCGTCCAAGAGAGAGGTCTGAGTGGAGAGGCCAGTCCCTCGCCACACCCTACTATGTACAATCATCATCCAAAAGAGAGGTCTCAGTGGAGAGGCCAGTCCCTCCCAACATCCTATGATGCACATCTGTCATCCAAGCGAAAAGCTGCAGCAAAGAGGCCAGTCTCTCAAC
Organism: Lissotriton helveticus; assembly: GCF_964261635.1. Taxonomy (NCBI): domain Eukaryota; kingdom Metazoa; phylum Chordata; class Amphibia; order Caudata; family Salamandridae; genus Lissotriton; species Lissotriton helveticus. Next base: position 917,653,082 of record NC_136059.1, read on the forward strand.
ACATCTTACTCTGCACTGCTGTTTTCCTAGAGTGAGGACTGTGTAGTGAGGCTTGTCCACCTCTACACCCCAATATGCACACCCAATCTTTAAGACAAAGCTCTGAGCAAAGAGGCCACTCCTTGCTCACATTCTACTATATACACACCCATCATTCTGGGGAGGAGTCGAAACAGAGAGGCCAGTCCCTCATCATCCTGTTAATCTCACATATCACTCAACACAAAGGCTTCAGCAGATAATGCAATCCATCCCCACACCCCATTATGAACAGCCATTCCCCTTGGAAGGGGTTCGGGCCAACAAGACAGTTCCTCCCTACATCCTGCTATGTGCACCATTGTAAAAAACATTGCTTTATCTAAAAAAAAAAACTAGAAGTTCACTGGAAAAACCAAAGGTTAAAGTAATGTTATAGTTAGATGAAAATGTCAGTGAAAATGTACAATTTTGAACAAAAAAACCTGAAATTTAAAAGTTAGATTTCTTAAAGCTAACTATAACTTGCATTCTTGCCATACAGTGCTCGTGACCTCACATATTATAACACAGATGGCATGATCTATGACATAATTTATGCTATCACTGATGAGATCTCAAATTACATCTCTGATGATATGTGGGAAGGAACTGCCCTGTTTACTATTCACACGTTCTGAAAAATGCACCTGTGTGATAGTCGGTGATAGACATGAAGAAGAGAATGGAAACCATAGTGCTTCCAAGGGAATCCACTTCCTTCAAGTCCTTCAAGTTCCTTCAAGTCCTATTTGTATCTGCACTTTTAGGAAATACATGTTACAGACAACCTCATTCAAATGAAAGGGGTACAGAAAAGTTAATACCATTTCAAGGTGCATTTGGTCACTGTTTATGAAACCATGGTAATTTTTCAAAAGCAACTGTTAGTGTTAGGGGAAACCAGTCTCTTAGATCCTCCAGATGAGTAATATATGGCAGTTATATACAACATAAGTAAACCCCTGTAATTAGTGGTGCACCTCTATCATTAACAGACCAGCCTCATAGTATCACAGTACTTTCATCATACAATTTGAATGTGGAGTTTATCAAGATATCAAGTGTACAATTTATGACTGGAGAGATTTCAAATATCTGTTTGAATATGAGTGACACTAGAGTGCTCCACATCTTATACGGAAGTGAGTGGATTTCATGATGTTAGATGTGACGTTTACATGTGGAATGTTCATGGTGACAGTTGGCAGTTGAAGCTGAGCCAATGTTAACTTGGGATGGCTGTGGCAGGGTCGTTTTTTCTGCATGTTTACCCCAGTTTTTTCAATGTGTTGGGTCCTATTTTTGCTGGCAATGGCAGTCCATGCACTGTGACTCTGCTGTTCAGTGCACCAAAGTGTGTGTTCTGGCTCTAAATTGGAATTGATAAAATTGGTTTACCCCATCTATATAATTATCTGTGAGGCCATAACAGAAAATGCACCAATGCATGGGACTAAAATTTAATATGTGGGGTGCAGTGTGTATTTACAAGTATATAACATAAACATATAGCTGCCAGAAGTACCACTGTGCTCTGGCTGGACCTAAGTTTAAAAACACTGCAGTAAGAGGGGGTGTAGCTCCTGTGCCAACAAAGATGGGCATGTCTCATTGAATCCATGCCACGCAGACAGCTGTCCAAGTAATAAAGCCTCTAACATGCCGAGAAAATGGAAATAAATAAATAAATGTATCGAGGCGCACAGTCTACTTAAAATAAAGAGCAGCTCAAATAAAACCGAGACCGGGTATTTGTTTTGTGATCCGAGAAAATGGAAACGGCGGGTGGTTAACTGGTGTCAGAAGATCAAGAGTGGAAAGAAGACATTTTTTCACCTTTCTCCATTTGCTGCTGGTTTTTCTAGCCTCCTTGCCCTCCTCAGATTTGCTTAGTGGGGACACACCATTTTCTTATCGAAGCAAATGTATCTTTCATGATGGAGCTCCAATACCCACAAAGTGGCAAAATGACGTTACAGGACTTACAGAAGGATACTTTTATTTATATTTTTCCTTGAAATTTGGCCAGTTTCATGAAGAGGGATGTTAATACTCCTGCAATATTTGATCATTTTGGAGTATAGCAATTTTGTTTTGCACTCCAACGGTGGTGATTTCCTCCTATGGTATTACTGGGAAAACAAAAGACTAGAATAAATCCTCTTCATTATTCTATACAACATCCGGACTGGTGTTACTAAATAAGCATTCCTCTCAGATTATAATGTCAACTACTGAATGGGGCAACCTGGAAAAATTTACCTTGAAGGCATCTATGTTTCTGTTAAATTACAGAAAAGGACATGGTCGCATCATCGAAATCTCCTACTCCTTTCACTGTATTAGATGTATTGGAAGAGGTTACATTTCTAAAGCCTTTTATTGTCGACACTTATAATACATTGAAGAGATTGGAATAGAAGGGACTAAGCTTGGATCATAGAGTCATGGAGGCAGAACAATGGATAAGTAAAACTGAAGACATAATTACAATTTACAGATAGGTCAAAGGAACTTGATTAACTAAAAAACTCACAGAAGATTTAAAAAACAGAAACAGGAGGAACAATCAACACATATATGGCAAAGCAGAAGGTTGGCAGGCCCTGTCATGTTATCCTTCCTTAACCCGCGCTTCCTGATCTGTTGGAGCTTTCTGGTTCAGTATTATCTAATATTCAAAGACCTAACAGATTGGATCCGAACTTACTTGCTGCCTCACCTACTGCTAAGAAAGAGCCATCATTCTTTACTTCCTGCAGTTTATGTAAGTCTTTCAAGCTGCTCAAAAAAGAGAAATAACTACAATATAGAGGTTTAAAGTATTTTGAGCTGTGACTAGCTGCTCGTGTTTAACACTATGGGGTTTTGCTGCGGCTACCACTCCTGTATCATGTTCCTGATGCTGGCACTCAGCACTCTGATTGGTCCAGTTACAACCAGTCAGACGCAAGCCCAGGAGGAGCCTGTTGAACCCCCCGGTACTTCATGCATCCCGCAGCGTGGACATGCAGCAGGCACATTGCTGGCGTACCGAAGGCATGCCTAGGGCAAGTCTGTCTGTGCCCGTCCACGCTTGGATGGCCCGAGAGGCTAGGACCCCGGATTGTTTACCTATACCTTCTAGTCAGTATTCTTCCTTTAACTCAAGGAGTTAGCTACTGAGTTTGCTCTTGACTGTTGTTAGGTTATGTATCCTACTGCAGTGCGGGCATGTGTACACTGTGGCTTTGTGCATGTGAGCACATTATCCCCGAACCAGGAGGGGAAAGCAGCGTCTTTAGATGTCACCTCCTGGTTTTGGCATGCATGGACCCCCTCGAGCTCCTGAGAAAGACCATTTGTATTCTCCAAACTTCCGCTCTCTGGAGAAACACAAGTTTGAAATCTTTGATCTTATCTCCAAACATACTCCAAGGGCAATTCTCCTAACAGAGACTTGGCTATTCCAGCAGGCTGTGCTAGATATCGATGGGATAGATTAGTCCAATGTTGGGGAGTATTGCTGTCATTTTTAAGCAATCTCTTACTTGTACCCTCTACACACTGACTATTTCCTACTGCGAGGAAGCTCTCTTTTGTTTAACTAGTACTAGTAATTGTATCTTGTCTTGGGTTTTAATTTATCGATCACATGGTCCAGTCTCAAATGTAATTTCTTCCCTAGCAGATGTTTTTCCTTCCCTGGTCTTACATTGCTCTAAGTTTACCATGTTAGGGGCTATAAATCTCCTGAGGATCTCTCCTGCCCTTTAGCGCTATGTGCTGATTTGGAAGGACTTTAATTGTCACAATTAGTTGTGTGACCTACACATAAGGGCGGGCATATGCTAACCCAATTTTTCATATTTATAGAAGCTTTTAGCAGATCCTCCCCTGCATCTCCCTTGGTTGGATCTCTTAACTGTCCCTTTTCAGGTTATTATGACTAAAGTCTAATCTAGCTTGAATTGTGGTCAAAAGTTTAGATATAGGAGATGGGCCAAGGTCATTACTAGCATTTTTCCAAGGCCTTGTCAATTACCCGCATTAAACTGGACAACTGTGTTTCCACAGCAAACACGATGGTGAATGGATTTCTGGGGCTCTTGATTGTATTGCTCCTATAGAGGAGAGGATATCTCATAGAACGAAACCCTCAGCGGACTGATGCAATGAGCAAATTGCTATGCTCAAAGGTAACCGCAAACACTGTGAGCGTATGTGGCATAGGAAGCTTGATCAAGCCAGAAAGGAAACTTATCGTCTAACTCTGAATTCTTATAATAGTTATATCAGGCAAGTGCGTTGGGCTTTTTATGCAAATAAAATTGAGTCAGCACAAAATGTTTCCAGAGAGATATTAGCGATTGTTAAATCTTTATCCTTGTTGGACTGTTTCTCAGCAAATGTTGCCCCATCTGAGGATAGCTAAAATGGTTAGGCTATTTCTCAGATAAAATAGTAGGTATCTAATCCTACTTTTTAGAGGCTGCCAGAAATGCTCCATATCTCGACGCCTGGTTTGAGCCTTCTACAGAACCTGAGAAACCCTTACAGTTTATTCATATTGTGCTTTCTGGTTTACAGACCTGCATGTCTTTAGGTAAATCAGGCTCCACTGTTGATCTATTGTCTCCTGAGATCTTGGAATGCGGAATGGATTCACTCCCTCCTCTCTTTAGAGGCCTCTTGAATAACTCTTTTAGGGTGTCCATGGTGCCTCTTAGTTGGAAACATGCCTCCGAGGTCCCACTGCTTAAAAAGCCTTTTCTCGATCTCCTTTGAGGCATCATAGGTCCTCTGGGGTTTTACCTGCCCAGGTCCTAGTGGTAAAAAAGGACACATGGGTGAGAATTCCTTTGGCTGTCTGGCACCCAAACTTCGGAACTCTCTCCCTTTGCAGTTAAGGCACTCTGAGATGGAACGTTTGTTTTGGAAATCTAAAAACCTGGTTGTTTGCTAACTAATGTCTTGTGTGTGGAGTAACCCTGGGTGGTGTTTGCGGAGTTGCACTACGCGGAACTCCGTGAAGTGAAAAAAAACTCTTTCGCACTACGTGGAGCTCCCCAAGAGGCGTAGTACAATAAAAAAATGTTGTTTGCGGTGATTGCACAGTGCTGGATGCTTGCCCGCACTGTGCAATCATTGCGAATGGGACCATGCACAGCGCAAGCGGTCCATGCTTTCCTTTTCTGCTGCTCAAGTACATTTTTACTCGAGCAGCAGCTTTCTCAATGCGAACAGGCAGTTTCTCAACGAGAGCGGTCACGAGCATTCGCGACCAGTCTCAATGAGAAACCTGACCCCCCACGTTGAGAAATCTCGCCGGGGGATTAATTTTCCTCACTCCCGCTCACCAACTCAACGCGACGAACACGAGCAGGGAAAAAAACTTTTGAGAACTCCACGAGCTCCGCGTAACGCGGAGTGTGGAAAACTCCGCAAACTCCGCAGAGACTACAAGGACCTTCGTTATGCCCCTGAATTGGACCAACTTTGGCAACAGAGGAACGTTGTAAGGAAAATTTATTTATTTGCTAATCCCAACACTCTCCAGACATGTCATGATTATTTAATTGAGAGAAGCAGACACACCTTTTTCAGGTCGACCTTTAGCAGCAGCACGCATGCCCTGCTCACTCTGCGAGGCATGCAGTAGTCCAGAACAGGGAGACAAGATTCCCTCACTCACCGCCTATATTTTTCATTGGCTTCTGTGTTTTTCCTTCCTGAATTCTGCCTTCTGATTGATAATGAGGCTTGCTAGTCCCGCCTTACAATGCCATGTCGTCATTTGTATCCTTCCCAGGCTACTGGCCCCTTTACTTCGAGTGTTACTCTGTACCGTACGAAGCACTATTTTTTCCCGCTCCCCTGCTCGCACTCCATTGTCCTTGCCTTCTTGCACCCCTGTTCCCCTCCCCACTCCCATTGTCCGTGTCTTCTCACCCCCCTGCCCCCACATGCACTCCAGTTTGCAATGCAATAGGTCTCACATAAATGTGAGTCTTATTGCATTGCAAATGCGTGTTTCCTACCCATTAGCTACAACAACTTGAAAAAAAAAAGCAGCAGAAAACAAAAGTGTAGAGTCCGGAATGCCTGTGACTGGAAGGAAGGGGCCTGGCTGCACAGGGGCCGCCGTCGTTGCTACTGCGCAGGAGGAAGTGACGGGAGTCCAGACCTCCTGCACCCAACACCAACGTCGCTGCTCAGCTGCCAGCAGGTCCCTTGTTCCTGCGGATGCGGCGTGGCCTCTCTGTAACTGAGCTTTATCTCTCTTGTTTTGTCGGTAGTTTGTTTTGGCAGTTTGTTTTGTTGGACCACTGGATGTACCTGGGAAAGGGGTCAGCCTTCGTTTTCGGCTTACAAGACCGATGCTTTTTATAAACTATCTAGGCATCATCTTATAAGTTTATTTTCTCACAGTTCTATTAGTGGGATTATAATAATAAATACTGAGAAGTAAAGGATTGAGGAGTTTTGTCTGTTTTCAATAAATGGTGGTTCAACAGGTTTTCCTCCAATTCAGGTTAAAATAGAGCATTTGCCACAAAGGATCAGAATAAAATTTGGGATGTGGGGCGGAATGTTAAGCTTCATTGTTTTGATGTGTGCAATTTTGGGAGTACTATTAGAATCAGGATAGATGCAAGAAGCGCAATAACTCCTCCTAGTTTATTAGGAATAGACCGTAAAATGGCATAGGCAAATACAAAATACCACTCTGGTTGGATGTGGGAAGGTGTAATTAGGGGATTTGCAGGGGTAAAGTTTTCCGGGACTCCGAGGAAATTCGTGTAAGAAGGGAGATTAATATTAAGATAAGAAGTATAAGTAGAAATCCCAATCGGTAAGAAAAGTATGGGTGAAATTTTTTTATATTGGTTAGATGAAATTCCTGTTGGATTGTTTGATCCAGTCTCTTGTAGGAATAATAGGTAAACAATGCTTGCCCCGCGATCAAAAATGAGAATAGGAAGTGGAATGCAAAGAATTGTGTGAGGGTTGCTTAATCTATGGAACCCCCCCCCCCCAGATTCACTGTACTAGGGTGTCTCCTATGTATGGGATGGCTGAGAGGAGGTTTGTAATAACTGTAGCCCCCAAAAATGATATTTGTCCTCATGGGAGGGCATATCCAACAAAGACAGTGGCTGTAATTAAAAATAGTAGAATTACACCAATATTTCACGTTTCTTTAAATATGTATGATCCATAGTACAGTCCGCAACCGATGTGTAGGAAAATGCAAATAAAGAAGAATGAGGCTCCTTTAGCATGAATGTTCCGTACTAGTCATCCCTAATTAACATCTCGGCAAATGTGGGATATGGATGAGAATGCTGATTGTGTGTCTGCTGTGTAGTGCATTGCTAGGAAGGGGCCTGTGATAATCTGTGTAACTAGGCAAATTCCAAGAAGGGAGCCAAAGGTACATCAATATGAGATGTTTGATGGTGTTGGCAGGTCAATGAATGAGTTGTTACTCATTTTTAGTAATGAATGGGTTTTTCATATAATGTAGGCCATTGTTTTTATATTTGAATACGACATTGATTTTGCAGGTCAAAAGTCATGGTTAAAGTCTAGGGGAAATATAATGGCATATTTAAATTCATTGTTTATGATTGGTATTTTAAGTGGTTTAAATGCTGTAGCTTCTTATCCTTCTCCTTATTTTGTGACTTTTGGTTTAATTTTAGCTTCTATTAGTGGGTGTTGTTTATTGGTTGATTTTGGGGTGTACTTTTTTATCACGTGTTTTATTATTGATTTCTCTCAGGGGGATGATAGTTGTTTTTGCATAGTCTGCCTCGCTTGTTGTGGAGCACTATCCTGGAGCATGGGGTAATTGGTCTGTAGTGGCGTATGTGTGTGTTTATGTGATTTTGTTGGTGTTTGGATGGCTGTGGTTTTGTTGTAGTTATTCTATTGAACAGCTGTTTAGTGGTTTGTCCTTTTTTTGTCTTTTTTTGTACACACTCAACAAACTTGGCAAGATGTTTGGTGTTTATGGAGTTCATAAACTGAGCTGGGAGTTGTGAGAAGCATTTGCCTGCCGCGCTCCACTTACTGTTTTTATTGCCCCTTTTTGTACACTTCCAAATACCTAGTAAGTCGTTTGGTGCCTAGCGAACTGTGAGCTGGGAGTCGTGAGGAGTGTCTCCTTGAATAACCTTGATACTTCTGTAACTGAGAGGGGGCTAGGTTGCAGTAAGCCTGTTAAGAGTGCACTCCTTGTGAGTAAATGACTACCAAACAATTATGCTCGGGCGTGTGCTCTCTTCTTCACCAAGTCGGTCACATAAATGAAAGAGATCGTACGGTGGCACTAGACAACTGCATCAACTCTGCTATAAAGACCCCCCAGTTATTACAGGTTTTTTCCATTCTACAACGCCCTCTTCCCCTTTCTCTATGGACTCACTGGGAGGCACTTGCATTCTAGCGGGGATCCCGACCCATTCCCATTCCCATGAAGGGGCACAGGCCCAGATGATTGAAGCTGTCGAGGATGGTCAAAGCGGGCATCCATCTGCTGCTCTTCTACATGCAAATTTGGGTCTTGTGTTTTGTGCTAACCAACAGAGTCAGCTACAATCCTCTCTGATCAGGTCAAAGCTAGACTGGATGGCCCTTGCAAAACCTGTCACACCTGATGCTCTTTCTTGTGCAAATCTGTGCTCAGACTCTTCAGTCAGCCTACAAAGTTAACAACATATCACTTTGGATGGTCTAAAGCTTGACTGTATGTCTGTTGTTTTATTACCACCTGTTTCATCTGTGCAGGGGGAAATTTGTAAGAAAATAAGTGGGGAAGGTGGTTCGGATGGTAAATCAGATGATGTTTCTCCTATGGTTGAGAAGTCAATCGTTTGTGAAAGGTTAAACCTAGGGGAAGACTTTACATTCCCAGACATTGATATAGAAGCCCATACAAGGGGTTGGGCATTCCCACTAAAGGATGATCCTCCAATGAGTGGTCTTACGGGAATTAATAACCCAATTGTAAGCTCTTCTCCTAGGTGGTTCTCTTTGCCTCTCTTAGATTGCAGCAAAAGTCATTTGATTGGCACCTCTCTGGAGTATGCCCATGATGTTTTCTTACCCTGTACACAACAGAAGTTGGGAAATGAGAGGGACGCTGTGACTTCAGAATATCTTGTTTGTATTCAACAAAAACAAATCTATTCTGTCTTTACTAGGGAAATCTGTATTAAGTTCTGACCACATTTTGGAAATGATCTCTGTAATATTGTCTGAAGAGCAAAAGGTAACTAAGGCTGATTTTATCCAACCTATGTCTATGTTACATCCCCACCTGGAAGAACTGGTAAATGATAGGCTTCCTTTACCCCCCTCTTGAGAGAGTTGAGAGATGTTTCCATTCAAGGGGGAACACCACTTGTTCTGTTGCCCCCTAGTGACCCCATGTGTAATCTTGATAAAGAAGAGTTGCACTTAAGTACTGTATTTGAGGAGGATGTATCGGGACCCCTGCCGGGGAAGTCTGCAATAAAACCTTTTCTATTGTTTAAAATTGGTAAGAAAGGGGGTATTAGAGAAACTGACAAGACTTGGGGTTTCGAAAAACAGTTGGGTATGGGAAAGGAGGAGGCTTCAATTACCTCTACCTCCCAGGCTTGCCCCTTAAATCTGTCTGAGAAGGAAGGGTCGAAAGCAAGGAAGAGGGGATGCCCCGGAACAACCCATAAGGGGGAAAATATGAAAAAGAAACATAAAAAGCTGAGACAATTTTCTAAACAAAAAGCGTCAAAATTGCATTTCTCACAGATTGAGTGACACTCAAGCTTTATTGGAGGAGGAGGTCCCCAAACCCCTGTCTGACGAGGGTGGTGCTAGTGAGCCCCATATAGCGCATATGTCGTCAGCTGGGGGAGTGGGGTTTTCTGGAGCAGGAGAACCTTTTCCAAATCCGATGTCAGAGCTCCCTCTAGTATTTCATACTTGATTAACAAGCTGGTTGATCACCCTGGAAGGGAACTGCAAATGGGAGGTGGGGTTTCTATGCACCAGACTGGGTCTGGGGTTTCTGGGACTAGGGTGGATGATAATCTCGATGAGGGGCATCAAACTCTGAGTTTTGAGCAGCTGGAATGGAAAAGAGCTCCCCTAGGGAATACATATTTGCCTTATAGAAATCTTGGGGCCCAATTACTACTACTGCACCGTACTTGGACATGCAGTCCAATGATGGCTCACCTTTAGCCCTTTGACCATTGCCAACTTGGTTATGCAGAATTGTGAGTGTCTCCTGAAATGAGGGCTTGATATAACATCTGTTTCCAAATATGAGGAATATCCCCCTATGTGTTCCCCAAAGTGGTACCCGACAGCTTCTAGGGCCAGTAAATCTGTGGCGCTAAATATGTTGGGACCTCATTTTGAGTACTCTGTGGAGAACACTAAAAATATAGTGGTTTCCCTGGACAGAAGGGGCTGATGTGGTAGCTGTTTCCCAGGTCTTAGATTTAGAAGAAGAATCGGCCCAGTGGAGTTGGGACACAAGAGCGTTGAATAACACCTGTTCAGTAGCAGAAGGGAGCCTTCCTTTGAAGTAGCCTGGGTGGGTTACTTTTGCCTTTGAATATGGCTGGTTTGGGTCACAATGAGGCGAAACTGAACTTTTTGAAAACAATGAATCCTTTAATCACCTGTTTGCAAGAAACTTGGTCTTGCAAGGATTTTGACGGTGAAGGTTATTTTATTTTCTCCTGCCATGCTAAACGTTCTGAAAGCGGTCAAGCTAGTGGGGGGTTTCCATTTTGCTCAAGAACTCCATTAACTGGAACCAGAAGGTTCGGCCATTCTTCAAATCTTTGTATTTGCTTGAAGCTGGCTTGCTTGGGAGACCATGGTAGGCCCGCTTTTTTCCTTGTGGCAAATCTATATGTCCCTCCTGGGAGAAATTTTGATTACTTACTGAGTATTCTGTTTCTTTACATTCATGACAGAGCCGTTAGGGAAGAATGCCCTTTAGAAGTATTAGTGGGAGAATTAAATGCCAACATTTCCAACTCTGCTCTAGAGATTTGTGTGAATATTGATAAAGAGGACACTTAGCATATCCCTGGGATTCTTTTTACGGAAAAAATAAAAACAGATAAACGGGGCTTCTCCTTGTTGGACAGTTTCAGAAGTACAGATTTTGTTATTTTAAATGGGAGAGTGCAAGTTGATAAAATAGACCAATTTACTTTTTACTCCTATCACTCTCAGAGTCTTTTAGACAATGTGGTTGTGTGCTATGAAATGTTTGGGGCCTGCGAAAATCTATTTGTATTTCTGTCGGTATGGAGTGACCATAGTATAATGGGCATGACAGTGACCTGTGCTCTTCCGGCACTGGACCCGGGGAACTCGGGCCAGGGCAAGGTTGTTTATAATAGAGAAAATGTTCGCTCTTTCTGGAACTTTGAAAATATAATTGAAGTGAGTTTCATAGTGAAGACGGATCATGTACAACAGGAGGGGCAGGCAGATGTGAATATTATACAGCACTTCGAGGCCCAAATGGAAGAGATACAGAACTTAAGTTTAAAATCTGCTGGTCCCAGGTTGTTTAAACAGGGTATGTCCTGATTGAAATTGTTAAACCAGGAAATTAATTGACTAGTTTCTAATCAATATATCCAATTTTCAATAGGTCAACAGCAGGAAAATAATTGTCTTAAGCAAATAAGAAGCAGTCGTAAACTCAGCGAAAAGAGAAGGGAGTTCGACGCTAAGTACATTGGGCTTTGGAGAGCTGAAAGGGCCAAAGACTCAAGAAAGTGCTGGCATCTGATTGTGGAATATGCGACTCAAGACAGAGGGTTTTACCTACACTGATTCCAGAAAAAGGAGTGAGTGGAGTATATTTTTCCATTATATAAAATCAACAGTTCAGTAGTTTTAACACCGATATGTATGGAGGAGTCTTCTCTCCTTGAATATGGTCCCCCATCAGGGGCTGAGGTAGTAGGTTTTATATAAAATGCCAGAACCTCTGGCGCACAAGGGCCGAATGGAAATCCGATCGCACTAATCAAAAATTAGTCCGCCACATGGGGAACTCTTTTAGCCCCACTGTTCAAACATTGCTTTCAAACGAATAACATCCTGCCCTCTTGGAAAGGGAGTATACCAGCTAGTTTTAGACAGATTGCTTTGCTGGATGCCTCGGGCAAGTTATTTGCAAAGAGTATTCTATGTCATCTACAGCAAAGGTGATATGATGAGAACATCTTACCTCCAGAGCAAGGTGGCTTTAGAAGGATCCATGTTACTTTGGACAACATTGTGGTTGTCTAGACCATTGTTGAGAAATAAGTTTTCTTGTGAAGTATGTCAGTTTACACAGCATTTATTGATTTCTCCACAGCATTTGACAAAGTCGATCGTCAAAAGCTGTGATGAAAACTCGCTCAATTTGGTATACCACAGCACCTCTTGGGTCTTAATATAGAATTGCACACAGATACCTGGTGTCAAGTCCTGATGGGAGGTGACAGGGGCTATCACGTAGGATTAAAACGCACAATGTGCTAAAGCAGGGCTCTTGCTGGCCCCACTACTGTTTTCTTTGTACATATCTGATCTCCCCGCTGCTTTGAATTCAGTACGGAGGATGCCCCTAAGATTGGCATAATGTCTGTTGGATCTTTGTTATATGCAGATGACGTTACAGTTTTTGATTTAACGCCTATCGGTCAGAAACGTCGCCTGGATGCCCTAACTAAATTCACAGAAGTCCACTTTTTGAAAATGTATAGTGCTAAAAGCAAAATGTTGGTCTTTCGCAAAGGAGGTCATAGAATAAAAAGATGTTTTAAGTGGTCCCTGGGGTCTGAAGAACTGGAATTGATTGATTCCTGCTTGTATCTGGGGAAGGTCTTTTCATAAACAGGGCGAGAGCTAGAGCTCATTAATCTGTGTTAGCAAGGCTGTCTCCCAGGCTGCAGCTTTAAACAGATTTTACAAAATTTGTGGGAAACGTCATTTCAGTCATGTTTTGTCAGTTTTTAAGGTAAAAATTCCTCCCTCATTAATATACGCAGCTGAGGTTCTGAATGTTATATACTGGCTTTCTTTTGATAAAGCTGAAGGCAGAATTCTTCACCAAATTTGCAATCTAAATTCTCAGGCTGCTGTACATGTCTTATGACCGGAACTTGTTTTAGTTTCCTCATACATTTTATCCTTGACTGCAGTTTTAAGGTGGGGTAACTCTTTGTGTTGGAGGGATGAGGGCACACTTAGGGCTGCTTTGAGAATAGAATTTTTTGACAAATTGAAAGACCTCTCAACATTTTTTAGGTCCATTTTACATGCAAATGACTCATTTAGGCTTACAATGAACACTAATTCCCCCATGCCAAAAACTGAATTAAAGCTGTTCATAAAGATGTTTGTTTCCTCCATCAGCTTGGCTAGAGACACTGGTTTAAGTCAGACTAAGTCTCACAATGAGGTAGTCTGTGGGAGCTCTGGGAAATAGACTACAGCTTTATTTAACCTGGAACCTCCCTCACGGTATTTGAAGGCTAGTTCTTTTATTAAGAATGAATTTGTTGCCCTTTAGAGATGTCACTGGTATATGGGATAACATTCCAAGTACAGAGAAAATCTGTGAAATGTGTCATTCGCAAATTCAAGATATTAACCATGTGTTGTTTGTTTGTACGAAGTTACAAAGGGCCAGGTATGTGTTGTCAAGACTTGTATTTATCAAATATAAAATTCATTTAGCCCAGTAGGCCCACTCATTGGTCTTGTCCCCTTCAAACGAAATGGTGTGTTTTAGAATTTATCAATTTTTAAAAACTTTTCTGGATATTTGTTAGATACATTTTAGTGCCATTTTTGTATTTTGTAATATTTCACATTTGAATATGGAAACATTTTGTACTTTTCAGGTTTGGTGGGGGCGCACATGAACAAAGTCCAAAACAAGTCATGAATGTGTACAATAATATTTCTTCTTTATTTATTCAAGTTTGTAGAAAAATTCATTGTTAAAATCACAAAAAAGAGATCAGCCAACGCGTTTCACTCCATTGCAGGGATCTTCCTCAGGGCAGTATAAACACAATTGGATTCCAAGAGTAGAGAATCTATCAATATGTGTGTGATGATAAGAAATGCCAGTCAGTATTCACCGTCAGCTTCAAGACTTCTCCTAGTATTCAAGATTCACGTATCAGTAGAATCATCGCCAGCTAGTTCAATATTCAGTTCTAAGGTTGAGAAGGCTTATCAACATACCCTTGCATATGAACACGCAATGGACCTCCTTATGATATTCAGGATACAAGTGTCAGAAAGGTGGTGATCGCCAGGAAATTCTATGGTCCACTCCCAAGATTAAATTGGCTTAGGAAGAAGAAGCGTGTAATCACACAGTAGACCTTCTATTGTAGGTGGACATAATATGCCCCGTAGTATTGTGTGTCTCCCGGTTGTGGAAGAATTTTGTACAGTACATAAAGTATCTCTTTTGCATCTATTTGTGCACTTTTGTGAGCCTATGGTGGCGTTCCATATCAAAGTAAATAAAAGTCGTTGGGTTTGATTGAGCGGGGTAGGGGGGTATATGTTTTTGGTGGGGGCCTGTTAGTCGTTGTTGGTTGGGCCCTTCTGTTGACTTTGTTTGTGGTATTAGACGTGACTCGTGGGGTGTCTTGGGGTTGTTACGGGCTGTAAAATAGTGCTAAAATTATCAGAATGTTGGTTAAAAAAATTATTAGATACATTTTAACTATGCCTGATTGAAAGTTTGTTGTGGTTTTGATAGGTGGCAGCATTTGGTCTGATATACCTTTCAGGCCTGACTTTTTGTACCATAATATATCTGTGACATGAGTTGATATGCTTTGTCCAAAGTTTAGCTTTGTTTTTGGTATACTTCGGTGACAAATCATTGGGAAAAAGGCTAGTAAATTCGAAAAGGTGTGGATCATCAACAATGTCATTTGCTATTCCTTAATACAGAAAAATAAGGATTCGCTAATAAAGAATAGCAAAAGGCTCTGCATGTAGAAATTGTTTAAAAAATAGTGATTTCTAAACATTCCTTAGTTGCAACTCGCAAATTGCGAGTCCCAATTAAGGAATACCTCCCCATTCATTCCTAGAGGCCCATAGGAGTGAATAGGAAGACATTCTCAATTTGGGATTCTCAGTTAGAGAATCGCAAACTGAGAATGCAATTTCAAGGGTGCCAGGATGTCAAAAGGAAACCCGTAGCACCCCTGAAATCTTCATTTGAGTACATCTTGCACACACACACATGCCCCAAGGGGGAGAGTACGGCTGGCTACGAAAATTCTTTCACTATGTTAAAGAGTGTTTTAGAGGAATTATTAGCGGACTGGATTTTTCCAATATAAAATTCTTTCATTACGGACTGTTTTAATTTGTGAAAATTCTTAATGACAGCCACATAAATATAAATAGCTTTTGCCTTGGGATCATGGGAGAGCCTCCAGGACCTCTGAAGTTTTTTGCAGAGGCTCTTCTCAGAGCGCAGGGCAGAGAATAACCAAGGAGCAGAGGGTTTGGATCTACAGGAATTTATCGGTCGTAGAGAAGGGATTCACCCCATGCTGTCTACCACCATAACTTCAGGCATTTCTCCCTTATAAAAAGGATTAGCTCCTTTGAAGAATGAATTAGAGACTTGTTATCCAAGATAATCATCTAATCATCATCAACGCTCTGCTACCAATCCAGTAAGCAGACCTCCTCCAAAATGCCTGAAAGCCATAAAAGTGACAAGTAGACTCCAGGGAGAAAAGCATCCAGGTAAACACCAATAGGACAAGACCACCAGGTGCCAATAGTCAAGAACCACCCGCCAGGGGCAAGCACAGGTTGAGGAAAAGATAAATCACCAGATAACCCACGACAAAGGGGACCTTTCAGTACTTGTAATTCCCCTATTCAGGCAAAACCCTATAAAATGTTGAATTTACCACCTGAATGTACACCATATGTCGCAATCTTGACTGGGGTTCCCCAGATCCAAGCCCAAAGAGAAGACTCATATCCAGAACTTAATAATAAAGTCTGTCACAGGCTTGGCAAAACGCTGCCTTCCCATTAAGTGAATATGATGATATTTTATTGGAGAGTAGAGATGCAAACAGATAGGATCCTGCACCAGCCACGGTCGGTAGAGAGTGTACCTGCAGGGCGGTGACATGAATGTATGGATTACGGAGCTTTACAGGTAAGTAAACATATAAATAAATAAAACGAATTTCGTTGCGTGCACTGCATCCCCAAATGCGATGCAGTGAGCGCAACAAAATTTGTTTTATTTATTTATATGTTTACTTACCTGTAAAGCTCCATAATACATACATTACTGCCCCCCACCCTGCCCCTCCACCTCCCCAGGTCATTGCCCTGCAGGTACACCCACTACCGACTGTGGCTGGCCTGCACTAGAAGGATGATGAGACAGTACATGGGGTCTGCCTTGATCAACCCTCAGCTTATGTTGTTCAATTTTTACCTGCAAAAATTGGTGCTCTCCCAAATTTGATGCAAATACCTGGGGAAATAGTTGACCCCAAAAACAACTTAGGGGCCGATTAGGATGGCGGTGAATCCGCATCCCCCGGGCCGGCGGAAGCCACCGCCGGCCTGGAGGTTGTGGATTCACCGCCACGGCCACAGACATCACCCACCGCTAGATTAGGATGGCGGTGGGATTGCGGTGGGACCAGCGGTGGATGGCAGGTCCGTGCGCCGCTGATCCGTGGGGTGTGGAGGGCTATTTGGTGGCGGGGTCTGCAAGACACCGTCAGCCAAATTACGATGTGCATTGAAACATGCTTTTCCACTGCAGCTTTTCCGTCGTGGAAAAGCATGTGGTCTTTGGTGTTTGGGGGTCCGTTGAGGCCCCCAAGGTGTCGGGGGTGGGGGGTGCACATGGGGGTACCTTTGGTACCTCCCAGCATTTACATGCACTTTTAACCTTGCGGCAGGTGCTGCTTCAAGCAGCACCCGCTGCAAGGTTAAAGATACGGGATGGGACCACCAGGGTGGCGGTCACATCCTAATTGCACCGGAGGGACCGCCGCTGCCCCTGAGGACGATCCCTCCACCTCGGGGATGGCGGACGGACACAGGTCCGTCCGCCATCCTAATAGGCCCCCTAGTTGGGCCAACCCTCTCGAGTACAAATGGCCCCTGTTGAGGGCATGTATGCCAACTCTGATTCAGAAAGTTTATTACGCATCAACGTAGAGAGTGACGTCACTCTGGCCCAGGAGGTTGTGGGGTCTACAATGCAGCATACACCAGTTGATCAACAATGGGATCTACAATTGCTTTCCTGGAATTTAGCAGGAATAAGATCAAAACTGAATAACAAAGATTGGTTGCCTTTTATGGGAACATTTTACCTTATATGTTGTCAGGAGTCCTGGACAAGTAACAATACTGCGCTAGATGGGTTTCATGCGTTTACCTCCGTGGCAGGAAGGGGAAAGTGGGGACTGTTAGTCCTGGTTATTACTTCACTACGACACCTTGATGCTAAGATGTTGATGTTTAGCCGTTATTATCTGATTTTTTTAGCTGGCTTTAACTAGGACAAATAACACTCTTAACTCAATAAATTTTGACTATAATTTTTTTATAATTCAACTAATGAGGATCATTGAAGAATTGTAACACATCCTTATAGTTATATTAACCATAGCCCCTGCAAATGCTTTTATTATTTGGGCATCAGTTTTTAATATTACAAAGTGTCCGCATAGTAGGTCACAGATCTGCAGAATCATAGATGAGAAGGGAGAGCGTATTGTCCACTTTCAGCATTCATCGTATAGTGAAGCCTAGACAGGCTTCTTCCTAACAAACAGGCTGCTTTTTACTTCTGAGATAAACAAAAAACAAGGTGAGGAGGTTCCAACCTTTGTTGGGAAAAGGAAAGGTAGTACTATATACCATATCCTTTTGTCTGAGGATCTAGTTCCTTTATTAAACAAACATGAGGTTGTCCCTCACCTTTCAGTTATCATAATCCACTAATTGTCAGCCTTGCTCTTCCATTAGAGCAAGGACCTTCAGTTATTAAGTTAAAACCTTCTTTTAACTTTTGCTCCAAATAAGAGGATACAAAGGAAATGCAATCACGTTAATCTTGTTGTAGTATTTAGGGATTTTTACAATAGCAACAAGGTAGAGATTCTGTGTTGCCTCACAGGTAATGTTGACCCAGTAGGAATATGTGATAGTTTCAGTAAGGTATGTAAATCTGTTGCGGAAGCCCTTATCATTGACAAGCCCCGACCAGTGTAATCTTTGTTTAACCATGATTGTAAAAATGCTTATAAAATATTTTAAAAAGTTACTAATAAAGTTCCCTTGGGATTGAGTAGTGGTTAATCAGGCAAAAGAGAATTATAAATAAGAAATTGAGAAAAGAAAAACTGGGATAAGAAACCATGCCTTGGAGGACTTGGAAAGGGCACCCACCTAAAAGACAACAAGGTTTTTTGGGAAATTGTAAAATAACCCTTTGTCTCAGGTAATTAACCTTCAGGTATAGAATGCCACTTGTAGACCATTTTATGTGTATCTTTAGCTCAAGAAACGAGGATACTAATTATTTAGTTATAACCAAATGCCCTGCTTCATGTTTAACATTTTGTGAGACCATTTTGATAGGCGAAGTTCGCAAAGCTTTTTGAAGCTCTGATAGTGGGAAGGTATCAGGCCCAGATGGAACTCCGGTAAGGTTTTATGAACACAATCTTGACCTCTGGGCCCCATTGTTAATAAATGTACTTAGAACAGTTGTTAATAAGGGAGTTATAGAGACCTGGAAGGAATCTATTACTGTTCGTTTTTTCAAGAAAGGTGATAGAAAACTTCACTTAAAACTACAGAACTATCTTATTATTAGACGCCTCCATTAAAATCTTTGGTAGGGTGATTTTAGCAAAATTAGAAGAGTGGGCAAACGAAAAATCCTTTTTTATGGAAGTGAAATACGGTTTCCGCCCGGGCTTTGGTACCACTGAACAAGCTTTGAATCTAACTTTGATTTTAGGAAAATATGTCAAAGCCAGGAGAGGGACCATATGCATGGCCTTTATGAACCTCTCCTGTGCTTTTGACCTACTGGACAGAGATATACAATGGGGAATCTTGGACCAGGCATGGGTAAACTCTGCCTTAGTGCATATTTTTTGTTTTTTTTACATCAAGATGCTCATATGTGGGTCCGCTATTCGCAGCAAGGATATTATACGCCCCCCATGCAAGTCAAACAAGGAGTTAGACAAGGATGTATTCTGGCTCCTTTTTTATTTCTAACTAATTTAAATGCCTTGGAGACATTTTTAATTTTGGGTCCCTGTACTATTGTACCACATAGTTTTAATTGCTGACACAGTAAATGGATTGCAATCGTTTTTAAATGGTTTTAATCATTTTATGCATTATTTAAATCTTAAGGTGAATTTTTTAAAATACTATGTCATGACTTACGGCCCAAAGAACACCCGGTCAAAAACATTTTTTATTGGGGTGACTAAGGTTAAATAACAAAAGATTATATTTATTTTGTTCTGATGTTTAATGAAATCATGAACTGGGAAGGCCAATGATTCAGAGAAGACAGGGAAGGAGGCAGCTTCTGAATCAATTTTTAGATTTGCTAAGAAGCTAGGACATAAAACCCCTGGCAGAAATCATTACGCTTTATAGTAGCAAAGCTCTTAGCATGGGCATATGCGGAGCTGGGGTTTGGGGTAATTCCACTCCTAAGGCTTTACGGGGAGAACAAAATACATTTTTAAATAGGTTATTTGGGACCCCAAAGACCACCATAAGATTCATTACTCACAAAGAACTTGGGTTGGGGTTTTTGGAACATATTGTAGGCATTGCCCCCATCAAATTATGTTATAAAATCTGGAACACAAAGGAATTGGGCTTCACTCATAATATAATAAAAGACTGCCTTGTGCAGAGTAATACGACAGATATTCCATGCTTTAAATAGACTAGGAATACTTGCTGTGACCTGGGGTTCAGTGACTTATTTCTAGAGCCTTACAAGATACCCCCAAATGCAAAGAACCTATTAAAAGAAAAATACATTGCATATAGGGATGAAGTTTGGCTCACAAAGGTATTAGACCTGGTCACGGTTAAATTATATGTGCTATTGTCTACAACTAATAGTGTGGAGCCCTATTTGACCCAGGTAAACGCACCAGAGCTATGCTTTTATCTCACAAGGCTGCATGGGAAAAAGCAAATTTTTTGGTGGCTTTCCCAGTATAATGTACCTGGTTTCCAGCATTACCTTTTTGTCATTGTGATAGAAGTTCAAACCAGTCGATGAAGCCCTTTATGCTCTTTTGCACTTTATACTCCTTTCTTAGGTCATGGTATTGCGTCCTATATTTAGTGGCAGATTTTCTAATAACCATCAGGAGGGTTTGTGTCTCCTCCAGTGTTTGGAGTCCCAATCAATTTGTTGTTCAGTATTGAACTTTTTTTTACCCAAGCACTGAAGTTGAGAAGGAGCTATACATTAAAGATAAAGTTATTAAATCTATAAGGGTTTATTGCAGGTTTTAAAAATTAAAATGATATTCTCTGATTTATATGGACTTTTACACTATATTTAAGTATCCTCATTTCTCTTTTTAAATTTCAGGGGCAGTTGAAAATAACATGGTTTTATCGTGTTTTAATTGTCTTTTACTTTTTTTTAATAAAAAAATTGAATTCAATGAAGCCTCTACAGAAGGAACATGTGTTTTTTATTAAAAATTAATGCCCGATTTTTCAGATGTCAAAATAAATCCGGCAAATTGCTGGCAATTCACCTTAAAATCAAAAAAGATCCCATATAAAATTAGTCTTTAACATAAATGACCAAAAATCTTTGACGACGGGAACATTTCTGAACGTTTTGCAAAATACTTTAAAATATTGTTTGCAGCTAATAGAACATCTTCTAATTTATCTAACAATTTTTCCGATTTACCTTATGACAGCCCTAGCTACACTTCCCAAAGATAAAGCTCCGAGCCCAGGTGGTTTTTCTGTGAAGATTTAGTTGCAATTTTCTAAGCTATTTCTTCCATATTTATTTGCCCTATATGGCCAATATATTTTACTGGGACATTCACAAAAGTTATATTATGTCTCATCCCTAAAAAGATAAAGATCTTTCATACTCTTAGTCACTCATTTCAACAAGTAGGATTGAGCTGGAATAAGACCAAATTAAGTGCCTGGGGATTTGGTATTGAAACTCTTCATGTAATGCCCTGAAGATTAATTTTGATGAATTACAACATAGACTAAAGGTTTTAACACAAATAAGGTCTCCATACACCGTTCCTCGTACCATAAAGATGATGTTCTTGTTTATTATTAACTTGGTTTTGTCTATGCTGCCAATTAGGATTGCCAGGATTTTTCTCTAAAGTAGACCATTTATTGTCACTTTTTTATGGAATAACAAGAAGGCAAGGATTTCTGTGCAATCTCTTAAAAAGTATGGGATATTCAGCTCTGCTCTCCACGACAAGATTTGATTTTTGTTTGAACAAGTTGCTTTATATCACAACCCGAGGCAGTTTATGGGACCTACTGCATCACTGAGCTGTAATTTGTTTAGACCTATACTGATCATATGCCTCTTTCCTAAAGAATTACTTTGGTCAGTCCCTATGGTATAGTAAAGCCCTCAAACATAATGAAAAAATAATTATTTTGGAACGTCTGTGGCATTCATACTGTCTCTCAACTGTGTCAGGATTCTATTTGAATGCCTTTACCTCAACTAGCAGGCCTATATAATGTACCCAAGACTTGCAATAAAAAAATATGATATCTTAGCCAAGCTCCTATATGAAGGTCTTCATCTATCCTCTGTACTTCCTGATGAGTCTCTAAATCATCAGTTCCATATTTTGAAGAAGTCAGATGGGAGGGAGGCCTCAATTTTATACAAATGATTTATTCTGCCTATTTATCCCAAGGGAAACACAACTACTGAGAGAAAATGGGAGATGGATTTGGGAACTGAATTTTCCATAGAATTATGGATAAGGTATGGGCAAAAAATCATTCCACCTCCCGCTCTGCTAGTAACACTGAAACATTATTCTTTTTTCAACTTAAGATTGTTTTACCCTCCTTCAGATCCCATTGTGGCGGCCTTTATAATTTATTTAGGGACATTGACTTCTGTCACAGCTGTGTCCACTTCAGCTTCAGAAAAACCACGACTCGCCACCACCCGCAACAGGCTCCTCGCAGGAACTGGAACAAGATCACCACCGACCAGCTCACCACCTGCCTCAGCCAGAACCCTCCCGCCAGCACAACAGACCCCAATGAAGCAGCCAGCAACCTCATATAGTGGATCACCAACTGCGCAGACGACCTCGCACCACTGAAGAACCCCCCAGCAGACACAGCAGCAAGAAAGCCTCCTGGTTCACCGACAAACTTAGGAACTCCAAGGAGAACTGCCGCACCCTCAAGAAAGCCTGGCGCATTGACCAGACCACAGACAACATGACTGCCCTCAAGCACGCCACCCGCAATCACCGCCAGCTGATCCGCACCACCAAGAAGACAGCATTCAAAAAACGACTGAACAACAACACCCACAACAGCAAGGAACTCTTCAGCATCGTCAAAGAGCTCTACAACACCAGCGCCGAAAACAACGACATCCCTCCCTCGCAAGACCTCTGTGACTCACTCGCCTCGTTCTTCCACCGCAAGATCGCCGAAATACACAACAGCTTTGGCACACCAACCACTTACCCAACGACCGAACCAACGCCCCACACCACCACCCTCTGCGCCTGGACCCCGGTCAGCACCGAAGACACCACCCGCACGATGAACACCATCCACTCCGGATCCCCAACCGACCCCTGCCCCCACCCCGTCTTAAACAAGGCCGACTCCATCATCGCACCCCAACACCGGGACATCATCAACGCCTCCTTCAACATCGCCACCATCCCGGAAAGCTGGAAGCACGTCGAGCTCAGCGCCCTCCTAAAGAAACCTACTGCGGACCCCACCGACCTCAAGAACTTCCGCCCCATCTCGCTCCTCCCTTTTCCTGCCAAAGTCATCGAGAAGACCGTCAACCGACATCTTGCCGCCTTCCTCGAGACGAACTGATCCCTCGACCACTCGCAGTCCGGCTTCCGAGCCAACCACAGCACCGAGACCGCCCTCATCGCAGCCACTGACGACATCTGATCCCTGCTCGACAATGGGGAAAGAGCGGCCCTCATCCTCCTGGACCTCTCCGCAGAATTCAACACTCTCTGCCGCCGCACCCTAGTACAGCGCCTCAACAACATCGGAATCCAAGAGAAAGCACTGGAGTGGATCATCTCGTTCCTCGCCGGCAGAACCCAGAGAGTCCGCCTCCCCCACGTTCAGATCCGAGGCCACCGAAGTCATCTGCAGCGTACCACAGGGATCATCGCTCAGCCCCACCCTCTTCAACGTCTACATGAGCCCCCTCGCAGCCATCGCATGCCAACACAACCTCAACATCATCTCCTATGCCGACGACACCCAGCTGATCCTCTCCCTCACCAACGACCCAGCCACCACCAGAACCAGCCTACACGAAGGGATGAAAGACGTCGCCGAGTGGATGAAGAACAGCCGTCTGAAACTGAACTCAGACAAGACGGAAGTCCTCATCCTGGGATCATGCCTAGGACGACTCCTGGTGGCCACCTGCCCTGGGCACCACTCCCAAGCCAACAGACCACGCATGCAACCTGGGCTTCGTCCTGGACTCCTCCCTCTCGATGACCAGACAAGTCAACGCCGTCTCAACATCGTGCTTCAACACCCTGCGCATGCTCTGAAAGATCTTCCGATGGATCCCTACCGAAACCAGGAAGACTGTCACCCAGGCATTCGTCACCAGCCTACTGGACTACGGAAACACCCTCTACACCGGAACCACAGCCAAACTACAGAAAAGACTCCAGCGCATCCAGAACGCCTCTGCACGACTCATCCTGGACATTCCCCGACACAGCCACATCTCCGGCCACCTGAGAGACCTGCACTGGCTCCCCGTCAGCAAGAGGATTACGTTCAGACTCTTCACCCACGCACACAAGGCTCTCCACGACCTGGGCCTCAAGTACCTCAACAACCGCCTGACCTTCTACACACCCACACGCCAGCTACGGTCGCCAAGCCTCGCCCTCGCCTCTGTCCCACGCATCCGCAGAGCCATCGCCGGTGGAAGATCCTTCTCCTACCTGGCAGCCAAGACATGGAACTCCCTCCCCATCCACCTCTGGTGAACCCAGGACCATCTCTCCTTCAGGAAGCAGCTCAAGACCTGGCTTTTCGAGCAGTAACGGACCCCTCTCCCCCCAGTGCCTTGAGAGCCTTCCGGGTGGGTAGCGCGCTATACAAATGTCTTGATTGATTGATCTTTTTACAATGAAAGTCCTCCCACAGGACACATATTGGTCATGTCATAATTAGCTTGGTTCTTACATGCATATGTTTTTTATGTTCGGCCGATGGACAATTTTAGGTCAGGTTTCAAATAAGATTAATACTATTTGTTCTTTGGTTGTTCCGTTTTCTTTTACTAATATTTTCTTAGGTGGTTTGTGACAATCCACACCAACATAAGTCACTTATTGCTACATTTATGAATATGTTGATTGCAATTGCTTTTCAAATTATCACTTCAAACTGGAAGGACTTTGCAAATATTAGATTAAAGAATTGGTGGAATACAGTCCATAAACAACATACATTGAACACTTATAAGGTTACAGCTGTTCAATTACACAATAAACGGACCAAAGTTTAGCACCGCTTAACATGCTTTTTGGACCTTTCACCTCACTCACATCAACAGCCTTTGGTAAACTGGATTGTATTGCATGGTATTTTTAATTTGTAAGGCGCAACAGCTACCCAAAAAGGGTTTCCCGGTGCCTGCTAGGAAGGACCAGAAGAAGGGGACGATTATTGATTAAACAGCCAAGTTTTTAGAATTTTATGAAAATTCACATATACAGTTTCATTGTGAAGTGGCGCAGGGAGAAAATTCCATAAAGTGGGACCTAAATATATAAATGATCGACCACCCATATGTGACAGTCTAATTCTAGGTACGCCTGGGCGGTAAATTCCGTTCCGCACGTGGAATTTGGGTAATTTTGCATTCTGCGGAGAACGCGCGATTGCCAAAAATTCTGCGATCCGTGGCTTCGTGGAATTTTTTGCTTGTTTGCGCTTTCAAAATGCGTGTTCGCGTGATATGTCATCCCCGAACATGAAAACAGCATTAACGAACAGGAAAAAAGTATCGCGAAAGGGCGGAACAAGCAATTCCACGTGTTCGCGGAACTCTGCATGCTCACAGAGATTTTTCACCATTTCGCTGAGCTTTGCGGAGCACGACTATGCAAATTCCGCCCACCCCTAATTCTAGGTACAGAGAACTTCGCCTGAGTGGCAGAGCAAAGAGTGCGTGAGGGCAAGTAGGGGTGAACCAATGCCTGCAGGTATTGTGGGGCCGTTTCAGATTTGATTTTAAACATGTAGCTCAGGGCTTCAAACTTAATTCTGCTCTCCACCCTGAGCCAATGAAGGTCACACAGCGGGCATGAGATAGAGGCAGTTCTGGGACCTTGACAGATCGATCTGGCGGCAGAGTTCTGGACTACCTGCAGCTTGCGGGTTAACATCCTTAGTTGCCCCCAAATCGAGGATGTTGCCCTACTCCTGTCTTGAGGTGAGAAGAGCTTGGACTACGGTTCTCTGGCTTGAGCTAGGCAGCATTCAGATCTTTTTGAGCCATTTGAGTATGGTAAAACAAGTTGTAGCCACCTTTACTGCTTGGTTTTTCATAGATAATGAATTGTCTATGATGAAGCCTAAATTGAGAATATTGCCAGAAGGTTCAGGGACAGCAGCAATTTCAATAGGCCAATGTTGGGGACCCCAAAGATCTATATGCTTCCCCAGAATCAAGACCTCCCTTTTCACCCCAATAAGTTTAAGAAAATTAGCCTGCATCCAAGATGCAATGTTGTGCAGACCTAGCTGCAAAGCAGATGTTACAGATGCTTTTTTCAGCAGAGAGGGAGAAGATAATCTGGGTGTCAGCGGCATAGGAGAACAAGGACAAACAAGCCTCTTCTGCAATGATGGCTAAAGGTCTGACATAAAATTGAGCCTTGAGGTACCCCATAAGGGGCGACATGCTTATTGGAACAGGCTGCCGGAGAGAAGACATGGAACCTACAGCCTGTGAGTAAATATTTGTGCCAGTTAAGTGCTGTTCCAGTTATGCCCAAGGATTGTAAATACTCCACTAACACGGTATGAGAGACTGTGTTAAACGCTGTGCTTTAGTCCAGCAGTATAAGGGCTACCGTAGCTCCGGCATCTAGATGGTATTGCAGCCTTTCCGTGACTCCAAGGAGTGTCGTTTTGGTCGAGAAAACGGCTCTAAAGCCTGACTGAGATAGATGGTAAACAAATAGAGCTAGTTGAGAGTTTATGTGCTTTTCAAGAATTGTTTTAAAGGACAGAAGTAGGGAAATGGTCCGGTAGTTGGATGGCTGGTCCGGGTCAGCATTGGCCTTCTTTAACCGCTTCCGCGCTACCGCGAATTCCCGCCGTGCGCTGAAATTTTTAAAATGGCTTGATCGTGACAAAGCCAGCTCGTCATCCGCACAGCGCAGGTAATGCTGATGACGAGCTGGCTTTGTCATCCGCGCAGAAGGGGTTAAGAGAGGGTTCACCATTGCATGCTTCCACTCACAAGGAACTGTTGATTTTTCCAGGGAGGCATTCAGAAGGTCCATCATTATCAGGAGTGAAGGTGACTCAAGCTGTTGAAGCACCGAGATTAGAAGAGGATCTCAAGTTGAACTAGATTTAATACTATCTAAAATCCATTTGAAGAAGATCATTTATAGAGGGGCCCAGGATTCAAGTGTAGCCCTAGATTCTGATGCCTCATTGTCTTGGTAAAAGATGGTCCTGTCTAAATGAGTAAATGAGGATGTTTGTTGAAGGTTGTTGTCAGATATCCTGTCTTTCATTTCAGAATATATTTTTTAAACTTTTTCTACTTTATGGAGAAAATATTTGGCCAAGTCTTCACATTGTAGATTATTTAGTGTATGAGGCATGGCTTGG
This sequence comes from Lissotriton helveticus, assembly GCF_964261635.1. Lineage (NCBI taxonomy): Eukaryota > Metazoa > Chordata > Amphibia > Caudata > Salamandridae > Lissotriton > Lissotriton helveticus. The sequence goes on from NC_136059.1 coordinate 917,680,310, forward strand.
GTTTCGGGGGCCCGAAAGTTATTTAACCATTTTAAAAAGGGTCCTAAAATAAGTCAGTGCACAGGAAATAGTTGAAATGACATATTCGGCATGAGCCAATTTGCAAAGAATATGGTAGTCCTTTTTAAACTTTTTATATGCGAGTTCGGTGTCAGGGGCTTAATCCCTCCTCCAGCGTCTTTAAGGCACTTTGCATTTACATTTTTCCAAATTCAAGTTCTCAGTGAACCAAGGTGCAGGAGGACGATGGCTGTTCGCCTTCTTGATAGAGGTGGGAAGACAGGTATCAATGGCTTTTAAAAGCCATTCTTGAACAGTACCCTAAAGAGTAGTCAGCATTTGTTTGGATGGAGAAACTTTGGAGGATAAAAGCTTATTAAGGACTTGAATATCTAGTCTTCCCCAATTCCTGGTAGGTTTGCTAATATTAGGGGCAACTGTAGGGAAATTAGCTAAAATCTCAAAGCGGAAATTGACTGCAAAATGGTCGGACCAGCATAAGGGAGGAGCTGGTGAGCATTTAATATTGGGCAAACTGAAAAAGATAGGATCCAGCGGATGGCCAGCAACCTGAGTGGGACCAGAGTTGCAAAGTGTAATATTCAATGCCACCAGATCAGATATAAATGTAGTGCTATTCACAGATGTAGGATCATCCATGCGCAAATTAAGGTCGGCCAGAATCGATAAATTAGCGGTATGTAAAAGAAAAGATGTTATTGAATCTGCAAGGGATGACACCCAGGGGCCAGACGGCCCAGGGGGACAATACAATAATATGCCTGAGAAAGTGAACTTGTGAGGCAAGGTCAGTTTAAATAATGCTGCCTTGCAAATCACAAATGGGAGTTCTTCAAATTTACACATAAATGATTTCTTATAAATAATGACAATACCCCCCACAGAGCTTAAGCTCCCTATCTTACCTGACTATGGCATAGTTAAATGGTAGGGCGGCCAGAACTCATATGCAGCCATGTTTCAGTTAGAAACACGGCGTCAGGTTGCTCATTAATCAATAGGTCAAATATGTCTGCTTTATGCTTCGGTAATGAGAGACAATTGATACTGAGGAAAACAAATTCCTTTTTGACTGGGGTAACACAGCCAAAAAAGGGGTCTGCTTGTGAAGAGTAGTCTGCCTGTAGAGTAGTCAGTGTGCTGGGTTCTTTGCAAGATGTACTTTAAAAGGAGAAACCACAGCAAGGGCAGAATGTATCTCTGTCCACAGGGGAGAGTAAAATACAATTCGAAGGTTGTGTATTCCATTATTGCAAGAGCTGTTTGGCAAATGCACATCGTCTTTGTTCCTCATTTGGACCAGGGGTCATGGCCCCGGGGCCCGGTTGCCCGGTTGTGCGCGGAGGGGTGCAGACGGGCTTTCCTTTGGCGCTCCTTTGGTGCACCCACTGTAACATCCTGCTTAATTAGCAGTAAAGTGGTAAATGGCGCACAAACAATCAACTGCCCCTTTTGGTGCACCCGCTGTAACATCCTGCTTAATTAGCAGTAAAGTGGTAAATGGCGCACAAACGATCAACTGCCCCTTTTGGCACCGGAAGTAATTAAGGAGAGATTCCGGTTCACCCTAGCCTCGCCCTTTCTCTCCACACAAACTGCACCAGCACAATGGAACAGGGCTTGGGTCACATGGAACAGAAGGTAAGTTTTCAAGCAATGGCGTTCTTTTTTTAAATGGCAAAGGTTCTGAAAACACAAGTTTATAAAGTTCAGTGCAAACAATAGATTAAAAAGATGTAAAATGCTGCCAGAAAGTACAAATTGTTCAAAATATGATTATCTGACCAGGAGAGTCAGTTACAATGCGTGTTAGGTAGCGCAGAAGGAAAAAACTGCATTGATCCTACTCCTAGTGTATCATCATCATAACCATTTTGTTAAGTCATCTAGTGTTTTATTCTGTTAAGAGACTTGTTTTGTAAATTAGAATTCCTATGTACACCATTGGTGTCTGCAGCTTTTTAAGGTTTCTTTTCTAGATTTCTTTTCTTTTTTATTGTCCTGTGGATGTGAACAACATTTTCCTTCCACTCGTTTCATATCTGAATTCATCCTGGACACTAATGAGCCAAATATTTTGTTTTATCAGTTTAATATTCATTGTTAGAATAGCAATAATGTTACTTAGTTCTTTTGTTCAAGTTTTATAATTCTATTATGATCATATAAAGCTATGTTTTTCTTATTTGTTGATTACATCTTGAATATAATCTTTGTTATTTCTTTGGTTTTTTTTTCTTGTTTTTTATATATTTCAATAAAAATATTTATCCAAAAAAACACCGCTGTAACACATAGCAAGGAAACGTGCCTCTGCCATTTTGGGAAACGTATTGTTATATTGTAATATACAATTCCTTCAGAGTACTTTGTAAGCACAAAAGGGTTTGTGCCTAATATACAAAAATGTGGCACACTGTACATTTATAAAATGTTCCCTGAATGTGACTGAAGGTCTAAAAACCATTAAAACTATATTACTGTCAGGGTTGAGTTATGTTTACCATAGGGAATATCTGACTGTGATTAGAATATGTAATACTGTATCTTCACCTTGATAAATGCTATCAAAGTAATTCAATGCTATTCTAAAATTATTTTCCAAATCATATTTAATGATCAAACAGATTTTTGATCATGTGAGTAGAAACATAACTTTATAAAAAACATACCGTCAAACGATCAATCAGAACATTTGTAAAGCGAACTACTCACCCGTGAGGGTCTCTAGGTGCTCGGGAGCTGGGGTGCTGCTACTGCTCGAATACAGTACTATACAGTGTGGTCGCGGAAGTTAGAACAGTTATATATATATTTACAAAAACAACCAACACAAATATAGATGTGGTCATTTGATCCACTTTTGAATCCTTTGTATTTGTTCAAAAATAACAGACGCAGTACAAATCAAGGCATCTAACAGTATGAGTCTTACATATGCTCAGTGGCTCAGAATTGTGAAGAAATTTTTGTATGCAGTGCTCAAGGTGAAATAGAGGGAAAGGGAGAAGGGGATAAAGTGTTTTAGTGCAGGTGAGGGACCAGGAATGGTAGCGGTGACATATATACATCCAAAATATTTGCTGTATACGTTTCCATACATGATCATAATGTTCCTATTCTAATACATGGCTCTATAGGACCCTGAGTTTCTCATATGCGGTGCCGCTAGAGTTTGTATTTAGATTGTAGTCGACTTTTCGACCCCTTCATGTACATGATGAATAGTGGTCCTTGTGGTGGGGTCTTCTTCAGGACTGAGGGAGCACCTATGGGAGATAAACGGTCCTTGGATGCTTGTTTCCAGTCCAGGGAGGACCTGGCTTGGCAGTTCGGGCTGGACTGTTCCCATGGGGCACAGGGTCAGGACTGATTTGCATATGGCTGAGTTCAAACTGGAATGGCATGGTGAGCAAAAAACGATGAATTTAGGCCCAGATATCGGTACTGGGGTGAATGTATGACATTGTTCTGCATTCTGTCCATCACCTGTTGTTTTTGCATTTGTCTCCCCGAGTGGGACGGGTATGCTCAGACGTGAGTCCCGTGCTCTCCATGCCACTGGAATCAAGCTATCCAGGCTGATGAGGGCTGAAAGCCCGAAACCGGTTCTAGGATGCTTGATTCCGGTCCAGGGAAGACATGGCTTGGCAGTTCGGTCTTGACTGTTCCCATGAGGCACAGGGTCAAGACTGATTTGCAGATGGCCATGTCTGAACTGGGGTGGCTTGGTGAGCAAAATAACGATGGATTAAACCCAGATCTGTGACTGGGGGTGAATGTTTTGCCATTGTACAACATTCCGTCCATCATCTTGTGTATTTTGCTGTTCACCCTATGTGGGAAGGGTATGCCCAGACGTAGGTCCCATGCTCACTACGCCACTGGAGTCAAGCTATCCTGGCTGATGAAGGCTGATAGCCGGAAACCGGTCCTAGGATGCTTGATTCCAGTCCAGGGAAGACATGGCTTTGCAGTTCGGTCTGGACTGTTCCCATGAGGCACAGGGTCAAGACTGATTTGCATATGGCCATGTCTGAACTGGGGTGGCTTGGTGAGCAAAATAACAATGGATTAAACCCAGATCTGTGACTGGGGGTGAATGTTTTGCCATTGTGCAACATTCCTCCATCATCTTGTGTATTTTGCTGTTCACCCTATGTGGAAACGGTATGCCCAGACGTGGGTCCTGTGCTCACTACGCCACTGGAGTCAAGCTATCCTGGCTGATGAAGGCTGATAGCCGGAAGACAGTCCTAGGATGCTTGATTCCAGTCCAGGGAAGACATGGCTTGGCAGTTCTGTCTGGACTGTTCCCATGAGGCACAGGGTCAAGACAGATATGCATATGGCCATGTCTGAACTAGGGTGGCTTGGTGAGCACAATAACGATGGATTAAACCCAGATCTGTGACTGGGGGTGAATGTTTTGCCATTGTGCAACATTCCGTCCATCATCTTGTGTATTTTGCTGTTCACCCTATGTGGGAAGGGAATGCCCCGACGTGGCTCCCGTGCTCACTACGCCAGTGGAGTCAAGCTATCCTGGCTGATGAAGGCTGATAGCCGGAAACCGGTCCTAGGATGCTTGATTCCGGTCCAGGGAAGACATGGCTGGCAGTTCGGTCTGGACTGTTCGCATGAGGCACAGGGTCAAGACTGATTTGCAAATGGCCAAGTTTGAACTGGGGTGGCTTGGTGAGCAAAATAACAATGGATTAAACCCAGATCTGTGACTGGGGTTGAATGTTTTGCCATTGTGCAACATTCCGTCCATCATCTTGTGTATTTTGCTGACATCATAATTAGGCCCTTAGTAAAGATTAGCTGTTTGGTAGTGAATACGGACAGGTTGCTGATAAAAGGACTGCACTAGCACTACCTCTTTTGGCTTGGAAATGTCTGATAGATATTCTATTAATTATTTGACCCCTTATTGCCAGCAGATCTTTAGACACAATGGAGAAGGGAACCAGTTTGAACCCTGTGAGGTAGAGGGAGAGCTAGTCTAATAAGGGGAGTGTCTAAGGAGCTAAAGTCAGACCTACCTGGTGACAGGAAATTCTGTTATATTAAAAAAGAGGCTCTGGGGTAATTTTAAACTACGGCAAAGAGGAAATTCAGCAAAAGAAGGTAGACAGAATGCAAGAAAATAGTTAGGACTTGGTTGCAAAATATCTGTAATCACTGGAGAGTGCACATGACAAATCTGGCACCTCAACCATCACTCCCTCTAAATGTTTTATGGTCCACCTAAAGAAGGATGTTCTGCTAGAATATAGAAGACTTCTGACTCCTGCTGAAAGAAGAGGACTCACGTAAGGTCTCCTGATTCCTTTTGGAGCTCAGGGATGTGAACTACTACCCAACAGTAGCGGTCGGCAGTAGGTGTTTCTGTAGGGCGGTGACATGGGCAGGGGGAGGGGCAGGGTAGGGGGTAGTAATGTATGGATTACGGAGTTTTACAGGTAAGTAAACATTTAAATAAATAAAACGAATTTCGTTGCGCGCACTACCTACTGCCGACCGCTACTGCTACCCAATGTGGTTTGCCTCCTGTTTGCCAGATTCAATGGCCAACAAAACAGAATGACTCTTGATGTGAAGAATGTTCAGCTGACCTAAAACAACTTGGCACTGCAGAAAACCTTGATGGAGGAATACCCACTGCCTTGATGCCTACCCTGAACTGCCCGGGGCTGCAGGATTGACCAGAAGGAACCTACCCAGCAGTTAGCTACAAGTGGAACTCTGCAGTCTCAGGAGAATGTTCTGATGATTACCGAAGAAGGTTACACATTGGCAAACTTGCAATGTTATCCTGGGTCAGAGGGTAATTAAGGTCAACAGCCCAACCCCTTGCAATTTAGCAAATTGAAGTCAATGTGCTATGGCAGGAAAAACATTGTGCAACGTGGGTCCTTGATTTCTGTGGTTTGGCCAAAGAGAAAGAAAGAGTTTAAGGCTAGTCTCAGATAAATAACCTTCAAATAGTTTCTATAGCTCTTCTGCCAAATAATAATGTATCATTTTGCAACCTCATATGTGAAACACATTGCCTTTTTTACTCTAATGTAAGTATCAGAATTCTTATACGCTACCTTTGTATTTAGAGGCCTGATTCACAATTGTAAACTTACACTTTAATGTAAGTTTACTCTTTTTCGGTTTCACATTCTACAAATTAACAGTAACTTTATGACTGTGGAGAACTCCACAGATAAAACGATAGGCATTTCCTAGCTTGTAAATGCCCCAAAAAACATAAACTTACCTAAAAGTGTAAATGTACATTTGTTTACCAGCCCTCAATCACATACACCTGCAATACAATCAATTTAGAAGTGTGTGTCTTGACAAGGATAACTGCAGTCCAACAACTGGAAGAACAGTATACAATATGTAACATAGGAATTTTATAAAGAACCAAAGATAATTTGTGTATACTTACAATACATGACTCCAATTTTGGGGAGAATGGAAATAAAGCATGATTTGCTCAAAGTGTGCACTGGTACTGCATACAAATCAAGAACATACACAACTATCACTGATACTTTAATATTGAACAGTGAGCTAACAATTACTTTAAAAAATTGAGAATTGAAACAACGTTGGCGACTAGACTATGGACGTCTCAGTCTATTTCCGTTATGTGGTTGAGAAATGTGTCCTGGTGTCCAAAACAGATGTGAGGATGCATTTTATGCTTAAATATAGTGCCAAAAGCTGGTAATTCTTTTACATACTTTCACATATTTTTCTGAAATATTGCGTAATAATCAAAGGCAAATGAGCAAATCTTGTACACCCCTACTTCTAAAGGTTTGCTGGCATGGTACAGGCTGTTAAGCCATGTTCCGCCCTGCTCTATAAGGATAATAGTGTACACAAAGAGGGTCCTTGCAGAGTGATCCTCTACTGTTCTTTAATTCACCTAGAACCACTCTATAACAAGAAAGGGATATGGAGTGAGCAGGAGAGCAGGGATGTATCCATCTCCAGTGTATGTTGACCATGTTAGTTAGGCAAACTCCGCAAGTATGTAGGAGTCTTGCTTTTAGCCCTGATGTGACTTTCTCTTCTTGACTTTCTTACTAAATGTACCAGAATTTGATTCAGTGTTTATATTAGATGTGCCGACCTTCAAAAAATATAATGCATGTTCCTGGTTCACATGGAACACCGTTTTAATTTTTCTATACCATCGACTACCAAAATGATTACATTAGCTTAGTGCATAAAACATCCATGGAAAATACAGTGCGGAATGTACATTTTAGGAGATGACAACCATGTGCTGCCTATGGTGGCACATCAATATATAGCACTTCTTAGATCCACAGACATCACGCAAGTGATTAAAAGCCAGTGGGGCTGCGAAAGAAGACCTTACCTCCCAGTGAGTTTTGTTTCTTTTTATGAAGAAAATCTCTCTTCTACCAGCGACCTGACCAGTATCTGGCGAGCACTAGAGGACTTTGCGGCCATCTCGGGCCTCAGGGTCAACGGGGGGAAATCCTCGCTATTCCCGCTAACCCACCACTTAGCCCCATTCGAGGCTCGCGTAGGCCCCCACCTCCTAGCCTGGGCAGCAGACGCCCCCCGTTATCTAGGAGTGCGTTTGTATCACACCCCGGAAGACTTATATGAGGGGAACCACCGAAAAACCTTGGCTGGGCTCCGATCAGCGGTGAGCTTATGGAAAACGCTCCCGTTGGCGACCATAGGCCGGGTGGCCCTGGCCAAGATGATCATGGTCCCCGGATTGTTGTATAGTTTTGTGAACCTCCCAGTTGTTCCACCACGCTCATTCTTCAAGGAACTCGACAGTCTCCTCATGGAGCTCTTGTGGGGTGGAGGGCGATGTCGCATGCATTGTCTACACTGTACCTACCCTTGACAGAGGGCGGGCTGGGAGCACCAGCCTTTGAAGCGTACTTCCTGGCGGGTCAAGTCCAATGGCTGTCCTATTGGACGGCTGTACGGCATGTGGGAGAAACCATCACTGTCAATGGACCTCTGCCACAACCGGCAATCCACCGAATGCTGCGCCCGGGTACCAAACCTATACGGGCCCGACCCCTGCAGTTATCCATAGCCCATACCTGTATGATGCGCATTCACCGCATGTCCAGGGAACGACCGCCATAGTCGCCCTTGCTGCCACTGGTGGGCTTCCCGCGTGGAGAAGCATACTACACACCTGGGGCGCTGCAGACCTGGACTGAGTTGTCCGTCACAGAGATGAAAACACTTTTCGAAGACGGACAACTAAAAACATACGATCAGATGATGGAGCAATATGATCTCGCCCCCCGGACAAGTCCTACTCCACAGACTAATAGAGAGCAGTCGTAAATACTGGAATCCCAACACAGGGGAACCCACACCACACCCAGTCATACACACAATCCTCCACATGGGGCTGGGACGCCATCTGGTCACCTGGTTGTACAAAGCAGTGCGTACACTGATCCTTCCGTCCCTCCAACCTTTGAGACAGAAGTGGGAGACGGACATTGGCAGAGTAGTCCATGAAAAAGAAATGGAATACCCCAAAAAGGTCTCTAGGAATGCCCGATTCCGTAACATACAATTTAATGTCCTCCACAGAGCCTATCTCATGCCACATTGGCTGCACCGCTTCTTTCCGGACACACACTTTGCCTGTCCCCGCTGCCAAACCCCAGAAGCAGATTTTAAACACATGTTCTGGGACTGCCCCACACTCCAAGGGTACTGGAATACAGTCCATCGGACCCTTGAGGTGGTGACTGCCATCACCACTATGTCTACATGGGAGGCATGCGCACTCGGCATCTTCTGCAGGCTGAAAACCGAGAAAGTGCAATGCCGGTTCCTATCTCTAGCCATCCTCCTGGCAAAGAGGGGAATAGCTACGCACTGGAGGGACCCCGCGGGACCACCGGAGGCAGCCTGGATAGGCGCTGTCAAAAAATGGGGAAAGGCGGAGGAGGAAATACTTCTAGAGGAGGAAGTAAAAGGGCACCGCAAACACCCTATCTCCCTAGACTGGGCCCAGTTGATGCACGAATTCACGCAGGTAAGCTTCCACCAGAGTCACAGGCGGCCTCACAACCCTGGAACCAGGCGGCCACACTGACCCCTATACCTCACTGACACGGCCACGGCACTTCTCAGCTGTCACAGAGCCTGCTCCCCCATCACCCATGCTGCCCGCCCAGCAGGGCGGTATCCTCACATGTTCTGCTGCCCTACACTCTAAGCCCAATATAACCCCCACCCTATTCCAACGCAAATAGACCGAAATCTTACATACTGTTAGCATGTATTCTTGCTTTTCTAGCGCTGTCACAAGTTACTGTGACATTTTCTTCAAGCTTTTGAGAAAGATTTACGTGGGTCAACCTGATTATCATTGTAAAAATGCATCTCTACCACATTTTACAGGGGTACGTGCTTTTTTGTCATACATTTGGCATAAATCCTAATGTATTGGTCAAAATTATAATAAAACAAAATTCCATTTGTGCTATAATTTCTCAATATACAATGTTATCACAATCGGTGTGCACTGAAAAGACACACAATCTTACATAACTACACTTAATATTATCAATCACAAAATGTCTCCTATATTAATTCAAACGTGGTTTATTCACACGAATATTAAAATTCCTAATACAATGTTAATGTATGAACATAATTCAGACATAAGTAAAGGACTTGCATGGGCTAGAGCGATGTGTCAGGACTTTTTTGATGTAAGAAACAAAGAGAGCCCTATCAAACATTATATTTAAAATATAACACTTATCAGCAGATCATCCGTTCTGGATTTCCTTACAAGTTATATATCACATATCAAATCAAATCAAATCAAATCAAATCAAGCTTTATTCGGTTACAAGAAAAACAGCCATAAAAGCACAATATATTTCATGTACAAAATACTCATTAGGATACAATTTAAAAGGTTAAAAAGAGATTACAAAAGCTCTAAAATATCATAAAAGGACAGATTCAGGTTAGGTTCCAATTAGCACCACAAAATCTCATAATATTCCTTTTCATCAATAAGAAAGCAGTCGGATAATTTTCCTCGGGTATTGCTGCTAACAGGAAAAATTCAACAGGGATATATAAAGTGCTATAGACACTATAAAAAGTGCGATGACATCAATACTAAGAGAAAACTATCTAATACGATATACCAAAAACGGAGGGATACTACAGGCAAATAAGGGTGATCAGAATCGAAAGAAGAACACAGATTGGGAACGAAAAGCACCCCAGATTCATCCCAAGTTCAGCCTATGTTTAACTACTAATTTCAAAAATGTTACCAACAATCTGGCAAACGGTTCGACATCTAAAAATTGGATGGCAAGAAATGCTGGACGGCACCTACGTAGGCCCATGACTCTCAGAATTGGCAATAGCCAAAGCTGCCTTGGATCCTGATAGAATTTACAAAACATTATTGTGTGGATCGTACTTTGGGGAGAGCTATCGTCACAGGGGCGGGGTTGAAGAGGTTTTTTCCAAGTGTTGATCCTAGGAAAAGTAACCAAATGGTGAAAGATGTTTAGTCTAAATCTGGTTAACAAGAATCTTTCGAAGCCCGTAAAATTATAGGTTAAGTAGGGCTGGACCGTGAATGATGTTTGTATTTGAAGTGAGTACTGCACTGTAGTTTTTGAAACCTCACTAGAAAGCCGAAGAGATTCTAGGTGAGCGAGACAGTTCTTTTTAAACCTCTTTCTTGGGATAACAGTAATTAAAGAGGGGTAGTGATAATACTGGATCATGCCTAGGTCGCTAAGAAATGTCCTAATGTAAGCGATCCAGCCGATCTTTGGTGCCATGTCCAGGGAAATACAATCCTCTATGATCTCCCGGCAGAGGATGGTTTCGGTAGACGACCAGATACGATGCCACAAAAGGAGGGGTTGAATCCTGATCAGGTCTGTTAAGTAGGACAAACCCAGCTCCAAATGACATGCGTAGGTCGACGTGCCTTTAGGGACTGCCAAAAGAAATCGAAGGAAAGCGTTTTCCACCTTTTGCATATCACATATCACATATCAATTGTCAAAACATCTTCAAAATTTTAAACCATACAATTCATAACATATTCAAAATCTTAAAAAGATAATTTCATCATAGGTCCTAATACTTTAAAAATGGTTTTTGACGCGGAGTTTCAGCGATATTTAGAATCAAATCCCTGCCTTCACAAGGACTAATTCACCTGTGTGTAGCAACAAATATAACAATTGAAACTGTGCTGTTAGGGTAGGCAAACGTCAAAGAAGGGTCTGCATTACCTTTTATCCAATTTACGATGATTTGCTTTATCCCAATGATTGAGATATGCGAGTCCTCCGTTTCTCAGTTTTCCATGATTTCATTTCCTATTTCGTTGTGTCTTTGTTTATGGCCCATGCAAATCCATTACTTATGTTTGCTTGTATGTCGATACATTGCAATTTGTAAGGTATATTTTAATATTTATGAGAATAAACGACGTTTGAGATAATATTGGAGACATTTTGTGACTGATAATATTGAGCATGGTAATGTAAGATTGTAAGACTCTTAAGTGCACACCGATTAGGATAAGATTATATATTGGGAAATTATAGCGCAAAAGGGAATTTTTTTTATTGTTTGGCCCACTCTGTCCCTTTTGACTAAAGAGGGTGACTCTTTTGTTTTGAGATTGGTCAAAATCATATGTTTATTTTGCACCATGAAAGTGATATATATTTTGTACCACTTAAACAGCGCAGTGCAAAATATGATCCACGTGTTTTCTGTTGCACTATCATCTATATGCAATGCTCTTGTTTTCTGTCAAAAGAACTTTAATGTGATAACACAAATGCAGTTTGATTTTATCCAAAAGTTCCATCCTCCGTAGATTTATGATAGCGTTTTTTGTGGAAAAACTGGAAAAGGTAAGCTCGTAATTTAACACAATGTTATTACTCTTCTGAGCCCAAGCAACTGCAGAAGTACTGGCTAGATTATACATCACATCTTTAAATATTTTTAAATTGCATTATTGGGTCTTAACAAGTGACTCCTTATTTTCATTTCTGAACTTTCTTCAGTGGTATTATTATACATATATATAAATCGCGTCCTGATGAGAGTTTCCTTCAGTAAGAGATCACAAAAATGTGCATGCCAGATTAATATGGAACAGTGTTTAGCTTTGGTCATATTATATCACATTTATAAACACTGAGCTTCTCCAAACTTGCTGTTCACATCTATCACCTCCCTTCACTGTGATAATTAAAGAAAACATGAGTATTTACAATCTGTAAAAGGCAAAGAAATAAAATAAAATAAAATGTATACGCAAACACGAACTGCTAATTAAATTTGCATTCTGTTATATTCAAGCAAAGCTGTTTTGCTAATAGGGCGCGAAATCTTTTTTACGTCTCTGTCTAAATCAAAACATGTTACTTATTTAAAACAAACATTTCTAAATCAAATGCATGAGGAGATATGATATCAGCAGTCACAAACCTGAAAGTGTCTAATATATTTCATTTACCTTTGTGAAGAAAATGGGCAGGCCACCTTAAATTCCCCATTGCACGCAGTAATTTTCAATATTCTGTCATGCAATTTTCGGGCTAAATGGCTGCCAATGACCCCTGGCTGGCATCACCAGTAGATCTTCTTCAGAAACGAATAAGTACGTGCAGCGGTAATGAACACTGACCAGACAGTACTTGAATGACGATATTATTTCAATCAGGAAAACACTTAACAAAAAGCATCTCGTCCACGAGCACAGTCCATTCAGTGATACAAGGGGCTCTTGCACAGGAACAGAGCAAGGTTCACTTACGCATAGAACATGCCTTGCGATTTTGTACTAGTGTGAATCAATTTTCTTTTAAATAGGCCCTCAGCTTGAGTGCTTTGTAATCTCGATGCTGTCGGTAACAGAAGTAATCGGAAGCATTCCAATTTACAAACTGCATTGCACGTCCACTCCTGATACAGATGAGGGATCATAGCCAGACCTGTGAGACTTATCACCAGCCAAGCATTATTCCCTCTCAACCGGGAGAGGATCACACACAAAAATGACCAGAGATTAACCAGTTGTCATTATTGCATTAGAGAATATACCATTCTCATGCCATATTTATTACACATCATAAAATATGACGCTGACTCAGAAATGTGACATTATTTGCAATAACTATATTGTTGTTTATTATCGGATGTATAACTAATACATGTAATATCCTATTGACTTCTCGAAGGAGTCATGGTTGACCACCCCTCTGTCCTTTGTGGAATCTACAGCTTTAATAAGCTTGACATGTGGTCCCAGGTACAATCTGTGGATCCCCCCATAAATATTATTCTTCAAGACAAACTCCACTTCCCCTTCAAGATAGAGGAAGCAACTGCCAGCATAAGCTCTAGACCCCCAAACAATCATGACGGAGTCAACCCAATGAAAGGATCATCCTAGCATTCAATGGGGGATGGGCCTAGCCAACTGTGCCATATCTTGGTCCCCTTGCATAACTCCTTGCCGACATTCCCAGAGCCATATAATGGGGAACTTTGGAAGGCAGTGGCCAATTCTAGCGGGGTCCCCACTCCCGCCCTAGACACCATAGTAGCCCGGCCCTGGTTAGAGCAAAATGATTCACAATCATTTCCATCTTGAATCTGCCTGCACTTTTACACTTGATGCCAGTGTTGTCTATCTGTTATGTAGCTAAACATGACATATTCCCTGCCACATGCTGGGAGGTGCCCCAAACAACCTGGTCACTCCCCAACTTGCATCACCTAATGTTTTGAAAAAATGCTGTATTGCACAGGCCACTAAGTTCTCAACAAACAATTTGATACTCGGGTCTAACAGAATAACTTCATTCCACGAAAACAGCAACATTCCACAGAGGCACTAGTGCAAAATAATTTATTAATGAAGTGTTTAGCACCCTCTTGCTATTCAACAGCCTGACCAATTCATTAAGGTCCTTAGGTGACCAGCCTGACAGACTCGCCTAGTGATCACATGGGGATGGTACTGTGCAGCAGCTTCACTATGTAGAAATATTTAATTACCTCCGAGCAGTGACAACAGATAGGTTACAACAGTCTGCGAAACAGATCTACAACTTTATTGCGCCACTTTAGTGCCACTTTTAAAATGGGAAAAGTGGCGCCAAGAGCTTGTAAATCTGTAAATCTGTCTGACTTTTCAAGAAAAAATCTCAACTCCAGACTCGCGAGACAGTTTTAATGTTGTTTTCTCTCTCCTTCTCTCTCTCACTCTCTGTGACATCATTTCTCTTTCCCTTTTAAAGTTATAGACACTGCTGTCTACTTTCACGTGTAGCGGTGTATTGAATTTGTGAACTCCGGTGGCCGCAGTGTTTGGCTGCAGTGAATATACAAGGTAAGCACAGCAGCCTAGATATACAATATCTCCATTGCAATGCATTAGAAATAAGTTGGCGTATTTACAATCCCGTTGTGCCACTTTTGTGTCAGTAACGCATTAGTCACTTCCACATAGACACCACTTGAACGCGGGACTATAACAGAAGTTAAATGTACTACACTAGTAATGCTTCACCTTATTTAGTCACATCTACATAACTTTAAACTCTTTTTTTCTTTTTTCTTTTACAGATTACCTACCCAACGTCTTTTGGAGTCCACATCACTATTTGTTTATAATACTGTTTTATTAAAGTTATTTTTCTAGGTGTTTATTACATTATCTTTAACTTACGTTTACAGTTATTGTTGTTTTAATAAAAATTAATAAAAAAACTATATACTTGTTTTTTTTTGGGGGGGACGGTCCGCAACAAAAATATTTATAATTTGAAATACTATAGTAAGATGTTTGACAGTAGGGTTGAAAAGTAATGGCTGTACAATAACTTATATTTTCTCTGGATGGACTACAACATAGAAAGGAAATCAAAGTTAAACAATGTGTACCACATTTACAAAACCTCTTGCGACATTTTTGCGTGCAAACCTACCCCTCTACAAAATTAACTTTATGGACCTCAATGACGCCCCTCAAACCACGAATATGACCACCCCCAGAGATTTCTATATAGTGTGACCCGGACCCGGTTCATGCAGTGTCCTGGGGAAAAACAGCCATTACAACGCGGTCATAACCACGAGTGATCGCCACCACGAATTCATTAGCACGCATATGGCTTTACCATGCGTGCCTTTACCATGCATGCTTTTACAACTAGTATACATTTACCACGCATGATAAAGGCATAAGCATGATAATGGCTTTGTGGAGACGGACACGTGTTGTAATGGCTGTGGCTTACGTGCTTCAAATTAGTTTTTAGGTATGCGTGTGACCAAGTGTGATAACATCGGAGGCCAAGGACAAACACCGTGGCGTCTGTGGCAGGAAATCTCATCGATCGCAGAGAAGATACGCGGAAGGTAAAATTAAAGTAACAGGTATAATAAAAATAACGGAGGAAAACTACTAAAATGGCGGTGGACGGAGTATGTAATCAACGTTTGGCGCCTCGGCAATACGTTTCAAATAAATATAGATAGAATAAAATTATTAATATATTACAAAAGGAGGAGGAGCTACGTGGGCATCCAAGATGGTCGCGTGAGCACAGAGCTCCCTGGACCTGTGCCACCTCTCACGATTATCCTGGCATCATCCTGATTTCGTTGACGGGCTTTTGATCGCATATCCTCGCTGATCATCGAACACTTTGAAATATCGAAATTGGACTTCGGGGTCCACTTTTACGCTGTTTCCACATTCTGAGGCCCACCCCGATGCAGACCGGGGGTTCGGTTTTAGAACTGGCCGTGGAGCAGTTGATCAACAACGGCTACAAGGGTCCCCGCCAGGTCGACCCCTCCTGACTTTCAGTTTCGATTTCCCGGCCCCACTGGCAGGGGTGCAGCCTCTCACTGTCTTCGACTGGCCCGTTGCTCTCTCTCCTGTGTGGGGTTTCCTGGCTGCCTGCTCACGGCTCGATCTACTTTTGTTGGCAAAGTCTGGATTTGGTCTTATTGATTGTTTGGACGCTTACTCCCGGCCATTTTCACCAGGTCGCAGGGTCCCCTCCGGGGTCCCTTTTCCAAGATGGCTACCGGACAGCCTCTCGAGAAGCGGAAGACTAAGGCGCCTCTACGTGGCGGCCAACATCAGACCAACACCATGGACCACTATGCACATGCCAAGGGATCGCCCGGTGCTGTGAGCCGTGTCTCGGACGCCTCTTTCCTGAGGTTTCGGACCCGTCATTGAAAGACGTTATGGGTCCCATTGCCGCCATGCAGGCCTCTATGGGGCAACAATATGAGGCTTTGGCGACTAAGATCGACACGGTGGCCATCGATATCACGCTGATTAGAGCGGATCTTTCGAAAACCAACGAGAGAGTGGAATCGTTGGGCTTGAAGACCTCCAGTTTGGTCACTGATGTCTCGGACGCCCAAGCGGAAATTGGTAATCTTCGATCCTCACATGACCAAATGGCTCGCCGTCTTGAGGATTACGAAAATAGGGCCCGTCGCAATAATATACGCTTTGTTGGTGTTCCGGAGGATTCCGAGACCGAAGGGGTTGATCTCCTGGTTGAAGACTTGATTT
This sequence comes from Lissotriton helveticus, assembly GCF_964261635.1. Classification (NCBI taxonomy): domain Eukaryota; kingdom Metazoa; phylum Chordata; class Amphibia; order Caudata; family Salamandridae; genus Lissotriton; species Lissotriton helveticus. The sequence goes on from NC_136059.1 coordinate 917,696,982, forward strand.
CCAACTATCTGGCTCCTGCTGGACTTAGTAAATTCTATGCTGTGGAACGGGCTCATCGTGTTCCCGGCGGAAAGGCTAAGCTGGGTGCCCTTCCGAGACCCATCATCGCCAGGCTGTTCCATTTTCGGGATCGGGACGCTGTGCTGCAGGCTTTGCGAGACAAAGGACCAGTGAAATTTGAGAATGCCTCTATCTCTTTATATCCTGACTATTCACCGCTTGTTCAGAAGCAGAGACTTGGATTTCAGGGGGTCAAGAGGCGACTTCGAGACTTAGGTTTGAAATACTCGTTATTGTTCCCGACCAGGCTGAGGATTGAGTATCGGGAACGTACATTCTTTTTTTACCGCCCTGATAATGTCAGTGACTGGCTTGATACACTCCCTGAGGGACAGGATCGCCCCGGACACCCTAGCGGCGCTAACGGGGGTGTGGCCGAGTGAAGACATTGCCGGTGGATCCCGTCATCTGGACTTTTGTCTGCTGTATCAGCTGAGTTTGTCCTTGGGACTTCTTAGACCTTGATCTGCCCGGGGGGTAAACGGGGACTCTTCCTCCTCCTGGGTTCTTAGCGTAGTCTAGTTTAGATATGGGGCAACAGGCACACTGCAAGTTGGGGTGGCTTTTTAGTTTTCCGCAGCGGTGCAGGGTGGGGGGAGTTCCATGGGTGAGTTTGGGGGTGGGGGGGTGTTTGTGTGTTTTTGTTTCTTCACGAGGCATCGTCTTGATTGTGGTGTTCTATGTGGGTCCTGCTCCTTTCATGCACTGGGGATGGGGGGCGGTGATTTGAGACTTTTATCCTGGAACGTCAATGACTTGGGAGATAGGATTAAGCAGGGCATTGTTTTGAGATACCTTAGGTGACATTCCTCCGATATTGTCCTCTTGCAGGAGACCCATTTAATAGGAAACGCTTGTCAGGCTCTTAATCGCCGTGGATACCGCCTAGTGGCCCACGTGGGGTTTACTTCTGGGTCTAGGGGGGCTGGCATCCTTCTTCGGTCCTCCCTCCCTTTTGCAGTTGATGAGATCAGGCTTGATGACAAGGGGCGCTATGCTGTGCTCACTGGTAGATGAGAGGGGAAGACCTTGTCCATACTTTCGGTTTATGTTCCCCCGGGCCTGCAGACCTTAACCTTCTCTGACTTGTGTGGTGTCCTTTTGGGTCTACCTGAAGGGCTTCTGATCCTGGGTGGGGACTTTAATTCTGTTGTCTCTGGCACTTCTGATCGACATCCACCCAGAGACCTGCCTAAGGAGCACAGGTGGCTGAGCGATTTGTTAGAGACTTTTGGGCTTGTTGATGCTTGGAGGCTGCTACACCCTAAACAGTTACAATACACCTTTCACTCTGGGGCCCATGGCAGTTTGTCCAGACTGGACTACTTTTTATTGCCAGCAGTTCAGTCTGCCTCTATCAGGGAAATTCGTCTGCTCCCTAGGGGAATCTCGGATCATTCCCCATTATGGCTCCGTTACGAGGTTGGTCTGGGAGTCGAGGGTAGAGTGGCTCCGATTAACCCGTGGTACTTTCATGACCCCCTGACCCATTCCAGCCTGGTTAAAGCTATTGAGAACTACTTTGACAAAAATGTGGGATCTGTCTCCTCGTCTGTTTCATTGTGGGAAGCGTTTAAAACTGTGATACGTGGGCAGTCCTTATCCCTGATTGCCGCTGCGAAAAAGGCTGCTGCTGTGGAGGTTGTGCGGGTGGAATCTGAGATTGCTGCTTTGGAGGATGATCTCAGTCTTGGGGTATCTAGCGCAAAGCTGCACTCCCTTGCTTTGAAACAGGTGGACTACAAGGCTCTTGTTACGGATGCGGTGAAAGTGATGTACAGGGAGCAGCAGGGACGATTGTATGACGTGGGTGATAAAGCGGGCAAGTTGTTGGCTTGGTTGGATAAAAAGGAGAGAGTGAATCGTGTGGTCCCAGTGGTTGAGAGGCTTAATGGTGAGTGTGTCACAGACCCCGTTGGGATTGTTCAGTGCTTCGCGGATCACTTTGATACTGTGTACACCTCAGTCTGTGATCGAGACGAGGAAGACTCTCGTTTACTGTTGCGGGACATTGCTCTGCCTCGCCTTTCTGACTCAGATAGGGATCTCTTGGATGCCCCGCTAACGGTGGATGAGATCGCAGTGACGATCCGATCACTCCGCTCGGGTAAGGCGTTGGGCTCTAATGGCTTGCCCATTGAGCTATATAAGCTGCAGCCCGACAAAATGGCGCCCCATTTACGGGACATGTTTCTCGAGGCCCTGGACTCGGGCTCCCTCCCTTTGGACCAACGACTTGCCACCACTGTTGTTATTTCTAAGGAGGGTAAACCTCGAGATCGCTGTACCTCCGACAGGCCTATCTCTTTGCTCAACGCCGAACCCAAGATATTGGCAAAAACTCTGGCTAATCGATTGGTCACTGTGATCGGAGACCTGATCCATCCGGATCAGTCCGGTTTTATCCCGCACCGCAACACTGCTTTAAACCTGCGTAGACTCCATGGGGTTCTCGTGAGAGTTGGGACGCTTACGGAACCAGCCGTTTTGGTCTCTCTCGACGCTACCATGGCCTTCGACACGATCGAATGGCCCTATCTGTGGGCGGCCCTCTCAAAATTCGGGTTTGGGCCAGGTTTTATAGCCTGGGTGAAGCTTCTTTATGAGACTCCCCTAGCCCAGGTAGTGGTTAACGGATGAGTTTCTGGCGTCTTTGAGCTTGGACGGGGTACCCGGCAGGGCTGTCCGTTGTCTCCATTGCTCTTTGCTCTCCCTCTTGAACCGCTGGCGGAATGGCTCCTTTGGGAACCATCCATGCAGGGCATTCGATGGTGCCCTGATTTCGAGGATCGAGTCTCCCTGTATGCAGACGATATCCTCCTATATCTTACCTCACCGCGGAAATCCCTCAACGTGCTTTTTGATGTGCTTGCTTCCTTCGGCAAGAACTCCGGTCTCGTTATCAATTGGGCTAAATCCTGCGTCTACGCTTTGGCAGGAGATCTTCCTCCGTTGCCGCGTAGATTTCCAATTCAGGTGGCGAAGACCGGTTTTAAGTACTTGGGGATTTATATTTCCCTTGATCCCGTTATGCGCTATGACCTTAATCTGTTGCCCCCCTACAGCGGCTTAAACTTGATGTAGCTCGCTGGCGTAAGTTGCCACTGTCGCCCCTCGGCAGAGCGGCGCTCTTTAAAATGATGTCTTTGCCCTGTTTCTTGTACGCTCTGCAGAACTCCTTCGACCCGATTGCTTTCAGCTATTTCCGTGAGGTGGAAAACCTGCAGAGGCAACTTATCTGGGATGGGCGTACCCGTATTGCCCTTTCCAAGCTCACACTCCCGTGGTATGATGGCGGTATAGCCCACCCAGACATCAGACGTTATTACTGGGCATCCCAATTAAGCACAATTAACCATGCGACTTACGCTCCAGCCCCTGCTCCGGCTTTTTCCATGGATAGGCTTATCCTTCTGGGTGGGTCTTTTATTAGAACACTTTACTCCGGTGGTCGCCGCGGAGTGCTGACCGGTCCCACTAAGATTGCTGTGAGAGTGTGGCGTGATGCGACTGCGGCCCTGGGCTGGAATGGTAGATTCACTCGGGCCACCCCCATGTATGACTCGGAATGCTTGGGTTCTCTGTGGCGGACGAAAGGCTTTGACAAATGGAATATGATTGGTATTAGTAAAGTGGGTGACTTGTGGTCGAAGGGGACGGTCAAGTCCTTCGATGTGCTGCGTCTGGAGTATGACTTGGGCGGCACTGAATTCTTTCGATACGCTCAGGTCGGTGTTCCCATTGGGCACTGATATCCCTGAGTCCTCCCCTTTGGAAGACCGCATTCTGGATGGACTTGTACCCAATAGTACGGTCTCCTTAATTTACAAAAAGCTTATTAATAACAGAGCGGATTTACTGATTTGCCTTAGAGACGCATGGTGCTCTGACGGCCTGGAGATGGACGACGAGGACTGGCAATCGGCTTTGTCCTCGCTTAAGGAGGTCGCTATTCCTGCCCGTTTGCGGTTTGTCCAGTTGAAGATACTGCACAGAGTGTATGTCACTGGGCCTTGTTTGGTTCGGATGGGGTTTTCTGTGGATGGGTTATGCAAGCGTGGCTGTGGTGTGACTGGCACCTTTCTTCACATATTGTGGGAATGCCCGGAGATGGTACGATTCTGGGCCCGAGTGCATGACGTCATGAGGAGTGTTATGGGTGTGTCTCTGCTGCCCGAAGCCAGGCGTTGTCTGTTAAATGTTTGGGAGCCTAACGATTACAATTCCTCACAAATTACGTTGGCGGCCCTTGGCAACATGGTCGCTAAAAGAGACATTGCGCAGCTTTGGGGTTCACATAGGCCACCTACCCTGTCCACATGGAAAGAAAATATGGATTGGTGCATGTTTCGAGAGAAGACTGGGTACCTTTCCCGGGGACGTCCCAAGAAATGGGGTCGTATCTGGTCCCAATGGAATGCATATCGGGGTAATATATCTACTCCCCCTCATGATTTGTCTACCGAGGTGTCTTTATCCCCCTAATTGGCGTCCACTTGTTATCACCGATGCATTTGTTGCTTGTCTCCTCGCCTGCCCCACCCCTATCTTAACTGACTGTCATATGTTGATTTTGTTTTGAGCTCTGCCCACATGGATCCATGATGCTGCATTGTATGTTTTCTGCCTTGTGAAGTTTTGTTGTTATTGTATGTCTGTTACTTTTCAATAAAATTTTTTTTAAAAAAATATATATATATATTACAAAAGTATAGCAGCGGATGACACACACGGACGGGAAAAAAAAGCGGCAAATTTAATACCTGAAACGAGTAGAGGTTTGCTTGGCAAACTTGATGAAAAATAAAGAAACGTGGGCTTGGAAACGAGCCTGCGCATGCGTAGAGAGTACAACTGGTGCACCAAAAAAAATGAAAGTTTTACATACTATCATAGAAATATAAGCTCCCCGAGACACTGCAAGAGCCGGCCCTGGGAGGTGGGTATTCCCCGGGGCCATCAAGGGCTCCAGGAGGGGGGGCCGCACGATCACCTCCAATCATTAAAAAGCCCCGGATCATTTTACATATTACTGCCCAGGGAAGGTGGCGATCCCGGGGACGTGTACAGGGGGAGACAGAGGGGTAGCTCAAAACATTCTTTTTAAAAAAAAAATATTTTGAAAAAAGCCCGAGGGGGCAGGGAGGGGGGGAGAGCCCCCCCCACATACTTCAAAATAAAACCCCTGGGGATGGCTTTCCCCGGTTCTCGGGAGGCCTTACAAGCCCCCCATTATGGAACAAAAATGTCCTCCGTGATTTGGCCCCCTGGGGGCTAATTAAGAATGAAACAGACTTCTAGTTCTTTTTTCCTTTTCCACCGCGTACATGTACCCCGCAACTTCTTATTTTTAAAGAAAAAATTATTTGGGCCTAAAGATCCATGTGGGCCCCCTTTCCCTATTTTTCAACTTTGTTTTACTGTTTTCTTTTGACTCGGTTCTACCAAGGCACAAGATGGCTGCCAACACTTCCTGGTTGCCAGACAGTTGACATCCAATCAGCATGCAGCTCGTGTTCGTAATTGAACGGATTTCCGTTCGCGATCAGTACTTCGTCTATAGATATCACTATGATTTTACTTTTGATTTTCTCAGGAACTACTGAACGGATTTACATCATTTAACATAAAGCACAATCTGCGAACCGAACTCTGGCTAAAGGTTCCTATGAAAAATTGCATGGGAAAAACATGTTTTGGGACCCCCCTTTTTACTCAGCCCCCACTTGACGAATCACCCCCAAACTTTCAGGGACCGAGCGGGGTGGAGCAGGCCATTTTCTTGGAGAAATTCGCATAGATTTGTCCACCAGCGCCAAAGGTATTCCAAATAGAATGTTGTGGATTTCCCATGGAAAGTAGGTCCTAACTCTAACTACCTGCTGGCGACCGCCAGTAGGTAATATATATATATATACCGACGAAGGCTTTTTGCCGAAACGTTTGTTGTGCTAAACAAACTGCACGCTGTTTAAGTAGCTCCCCGGAGTGCTGCTCTTTCTTTTTCTAATACGGAGAAGTTCTTGAGCGTCATATATATATATATATTCACTGAAAAAACCATAGGTTAGAGACCATATATAGTTAGCTGGACATTTTATTGACATAAAACCAATGAAATTCCATATATAGTTAGTTGCACTAACTATATATCGCGCACCCGCAATCCACTGCTGATGATGTCACATATTACATCATTCATGACATGGTCAGTGACATCACTGATGACATCACTGATGACATCTCAAATGACATCACTGATGACATCACTGATGACATCTCAAATGACATCACTGATGACATCATCTAGTGTCTGTGTGTTTTTGCAAAGTTTAAATATGTTTTACATATTGAAGAATGAGTGGATGTATGGAAGACTGAGTGTGTGTGTGGCTGGCTGGGAGGTATTTGACTCTGTGCATATCAATGTGTACTTGTATCAGTGATTGTATAAGAGAGTAAGTATGTGTTAGTATATGTGTGAAAAGTATGGTGTTCTGTGTTTAACTGTATAAATGAGGAAATCGAAGTGTGATTGATTCTTCACAGGACTGACTAGGTGTATGAGTGCATATGATAGTGTTGTAATAATGAGTGACTGTATGTATGAGTGATTGTATGGGTGAATGAGTGAATGTGTGTGTAGACGTAGGAATCAGTGAGTGCGTATGTAGTAACTGGTATTGGTGTGTCATGATGTCATCAGTGATGTCATTTGAGATGTCATCAGTGATGTCATTTGAGATGTCATCAGTGATGTCATCAGTGATGTCACTGAAGTATGGTGTTCTGTGTTTAACTGTATAGATGAGGAAATGGAAGTGTGATTGATTCTTTACAGGACTGACTAGGTGTGTGAGTAACTCCATGGATGAGCGGCAGTGTGTGAGTGTCTGCATAGGTGTATGAGTGCATATGATAGTGTTGTAATAATGAGTGACTGTATGTATGAGTGATTGTATGGGTGAATGAGTGAATGTGTGTGTAGACGTAGGAATCAGTGAGTGCGTATGTAGTAACTGGTATTGGTGTGTCATGATGTCATCAGTGATGTCATTTGAGATGTCATCAGTGATGTCATCAGTGATGTCATTTGAGATGTCATCAGTGATGTCATCAGTGATGTCACTGACCATGTCATGAATGATGTAATATGTGACATCATTAGCAGTGGATTGCGGGTGCGCGATATATAGTTAGTGCAACTAACTATATATGGAATTTCATTGGTTTTATGTCAATAAAATGTCCAGCTAACTATATATGGTCTCTAACCTATGGTTTTTTCAGTGAATTTTCAAGGTTTTGTAAATGCAAATTCCTAACTATATATGGTCTGTAACCTATGGTTTTTTCAGTGAATTTCATTGGTTTTTTAAAAGCTAATATCTATAGCTGTAAAATATATTCTTTATTACGTGACGTATCACGTAGCCACGTGAGACGCCTCATGACGCGTCGCATAACCGTGACGTATCGGCTCTGCAGCGCAAACAAAACCCGTAACGTAAGCGTGCCGGAGCAAGCTTACAGATATATATATTTTTTTTAACCTTAATTAGACAAAATCCACACGTGCACATATCTTGAGGCCTTGCAAAGGCACATCAAACAAACAGTCCCTACAATTTTGCCAAGTTTGCTGGAAATCTATTCCCTTAATTTTTTTTTTACTGTTTCTCTTGGTTTTCCCCTTGTTACGCTTACCGGGACGCTACCCGGTACGCGAACCGGACGCTCCAAAAACACAAGATGGCGGACTCCCGTTACGCTGCCGGTTAGCTGCCCGGTTCGCGTACCGGGAAGCGCCTCTACCGCGAAAAATCGCGGGGGACTTTAATATCCCCCTCATCAATCCTAGGGGGTCAGGAGGGGTTTACCTTGCCCCTTTCCTTCATTTCCCCCTTCTTTTTTCACCACATCTTGTCTATCGAACCTACCGAGAGACAAGATGGCGGCCGCTCCGGACTGTTTAGAATGTTGACAGACACCGGAGAGCCAATCAGCTTCGCTTCGTGAAGTTCCGTTACGCGTCAGGTACGCGAACCGGGGCGCTAACCGGAGCGCTGTCACAGATATATATATTTTTTTAAACGTTAATTTCTCAAAATCCACTGGAGCACATATATTGAGACATAGCAAAGGCACGTCGGGCAAACCATATCTACAATTTTGCCAAGTTTCATGTAAATCTATTCAGCCGTTCGAGCTAAAAGTGCGTCCAACCGCCCTATGGAAAAATGAATGGGAAAAACGCGTTTTGGGACCCCCCTTTTTTCTCGGCCTCCCCTTGACGAAACCCCCCCAAATTTTCAGGGGCTGCTCAGAAACAAAATGTGCCATTTTTCTGAAAATTTCAGCAAATTCCGTCCACAAACGCCAAAGTTATTAGACATAGAATTTTCAGAAATCCCATAGAGAAAAAATCCTAACTATATATACCCACTGGCTATCGCCAGTAGGTAATATACATATATAAATATATATAATCTGCATATCTATATAAATATAAATGCATGCATACATATACATATATGCATACATATGCATGTTATTTACATGAAAGTTTTAAAAACACTAATAAAAGCAAAGCTAAAAAGCCACCTCATTACAAACAGAATGGCTTTAACTTAAACGAGGGCGAGATCTATTGCATTTTCAATGCTTGTTTACTTTGGTTCTATCAAGAAGGCATTCAGATGTGTCACATATTTGCCATAAATTCTGAATGTTAGCACTCTAGTTGCTCATTAGATCACTGTGAGCTAGTGCTCACCAGGGAAGTCTGCTGCTAATCATGGTTTGCAGCCATTTTCCCGCATTTTTTATCCCGCAGACTTTCAGTCCGCATACCATTATCCCGCAAGGTCATTGACCTCGCATACCATTATCCCGCATTTTTTCAAAACGCATGTGCATTTATCGCGCATGCCTTTACAAAGAATTATGTTTTAAAGGCATGTATGGTAAATGCATTTGCGTTGTGAAAACCACGATGACGAGAGAGGTAAGTGGGTTTGTGTTAATTTTTTCGTGGGTTAGTGATTGTGTAGTGTAGTGTAGTGTTGTGTAGTGTAGTGTTGTGTTAGTGTAGTGTAGAGTTGTGGTGGTTGTTTAGTGTAGGGTCATGCTGGGGGTAGTGTTTTAGGGTTTAGGGTTGTGTTGTAGTGTTTGCGTAGTGTAGGGTCATGCTGTGGGTAGTGTTTTAGGGTTTAGGGTAGTGTTGTAGTGTTTGCGTAGTGTAGGGTCATGCTGGGGGTAGTGTTTTAGGGTTTAGGGTTGTGTTGTAGTGTTTGCGTAGTGTAGGGTCATGCTGGGGCTAGTGTTTTAGGGTTTAGGGTAGTGTTGTAGTGTTTGCGTAGTGTAGGGTCATGCTGGGCGTAGTGTTTTAGGGTTTAGGATAGTGTTGTAGTGTTTGCGTAGTGTAGGGTCATGCTGGGGGTAGTGTTTTAGGGTTTTGGGTAGTGTTGTAGTGTTTGCGTAGTGTAGGGTCATGCTGGGGTGTAGTGTTTTAGGGTTTTGGGTAGTGTTGTAGTGTTTGCGTAGTGTAGGGTCATGCTGGGGTGTAGTGTTTTAGGGTTTAGGATAGTGTTGTAGTGTTTGCGTAGTGTAGGGTCATGCTGGGGGTAGTGTTTTAGGGTTTTGGGTAGTGTTGTAGTGTTTGCGTAGTGTAGGGTCATGCTGGGGTGTAGTGTTTTAGGGTTTTGGGTAGTGTTGTAGTGTTTGCGTAGTGTAGGGTCATGTTGGGGTGTAGTGTTTTAGGGTTTTGGGTAGTGTTGTAGTGTTTGCGTAGTGTAGGGTCATGCTGGGGGTAGTGTTTTAGGGTTTTGGGTAGTGTTGTAGTGTTTGTGTAGTGTAGGGTCATGCTGGGGGTAGTGTTTTAGGGTTTTGGGTAGTGTTGTAGTGTTTGCGTAGTGTAGGGTCATGCTGGGGGGTAGTGTTTTAGGGTTTTGGGTAGTGTTGTAGTGTTTGCGTAGTGTAGGGTCATGCTGGGGGTAGTGTTTTAGGGTTTAGGGTTGTGTTGTAGTGTTTGCGTAGTGTAGGGTCATGCTGGGGCTAGTGTTTTAGGGTTAAGGGTAGTGTTGTAGTGTTTGCGTAGTGTAGGGTCATGCTGGGGGTAGTGTTTTAGGGTTTAGGGTAGTGTTGTAGTGTTTGCGTAGTGTAGGGTCATGCTGGGGGTAGTGTTTTAGGGTTTAGGGTTTTGTTGTAGTGTTTGCGTAGTGTAGGGTCATGCTGGGGGTAGTGTTTTAGGGTTTAGGGTAGTGTTGTAGTGTTTGCGTAGTGTAGGGTCATGCTGGGGGTAGTGTTTTAGGGTTTAGGGTTGTGTTGTAGTGTTTGCGTAGTGTAGGGTCATGCTGGGGCTAGTGTTTTAGGGTTTAGGGTAGTGTTGTAGTGTTTGCGTAGTGTAGGGTCATGCTGGGCGTAGTGTTTTAGGGTTTAGGATAGTGTTGTAGTGTTTGCGTAGTGTAGGGTCTTGCTGGGGGTAGTGTTTTAGGGTTTTGGGTAGTGTTGTAGTGTTTGCGTAGTGTAGGGTCATGCTGGGGTGTAGTATTTTAGGGTAGTGTTGTAGTGTTTGCGTAGTGTAGGGTCATGCTGGGGGTAGTGTTTTAGGGTTTTGGGTAATGTTGTAGTGTTTGCGGAGTGTAGGGTCATGCTGGGGGTAGTGTTTTAGGGTTTTGGGTAGTGTTGAAGTGTTTGCGTAGTGTAGGGTCATGCTGGGGTGTAGTGTTTTAGGGTTTTGGGTAGTGTTGTAGTGTTTGCGTAGTGTAGGGTCATCCTGTGGTGTAGTGTTTTAGGGTTTTGGGTAGTGTTGTAGTGTTTGCGTAGTGTAGGGTCATGCTGGGGGTAGTGTTTTAGGGTTTTGGGTAGTGTTGTAGTGTTTGCGTAGTGTAGGGTCATGCTGGGGGTAGTGTTTTAGGGTTTTGGGTAGTGTTGTAGTGTTTGCGTAGTGTAGGGTCATGCTGGGGGTAGTGTTTTAGGGTTTAGGGAAGTGTTGTAGTGTTTGCGTAGTGTAGGGTCATGCTGGGGTGTAGTGTTTTAGGGTTTTGGGTAGTGTTGTAGTGTTTGCGTAGTGTAGGGTCATGCTGGGGGTAGTGTTTTAGGGTTTAGGGTAGTGTTGTAGTGTTTGCGTAGTGTAGGGTCATGCTGGGGGTAGTGTTTTAGGGTTTAGGGTTGTGTTGTAGTGTTTGCGTAGTGTATGGTCATGCTGGGGGTATTGTTTTAGGGTTTAGGGTTGTGTTGTAGTGTTTGTGTAGTGTAGGGTCATGCTGGGGGTAGTGTTTTAGGGTTTAGGGTAGTGTTGTAGTGTTTGTGTAGTGTAGGGTCATGCTGGGGTGTAGTGTTTTAGGGTTTAGGGTTGTGTTGTAGTGTTTGCGTAGTGTAGGGTCATGCTGGGGGTAGTGTTTTAGGGTAGTGTTGTAGGGTTTGTGTAGTGTAGGGTCATGCTGGGGGTAGTGTTTTAGGGTTTAGGGTAGTGTTGTACTGTTTGTGTAGTGTAGGGTCATGCTGGGGGTAGTGTTTTAGGGTTTAGGGTAGTTTAGTTGTTTAGTGTATGCTAAAGGCATATTCGTTCTAAAAGTTTTCGTTATTTTAATTTGCGGCCTAATAGTACACGCGGGATTTTTTTTGCGGACTGATGGTATGCGGGATTTCGTCATATATTCGCTAATCATACTTTCTATGGCAAAATTAACCCCCTCATTTTGTTCCTTTTTAAATTAAATGTTTTAAGAGTTACCACTTTATTCCAATCAAGATGGCTTCAGGTGTGCCATACCTTTGTAATAAGTAGGACTGTTAGCACTCTAGTTGTTCTTTAGAACACTCTGGGACATTCTGTCATTGGGCTATAGTTGGGCTACATCTGGCTGATATTTGGGCTACATTTGTTTTTTTTGTCTCTGGTGGCCATCTTTGGGCTACATTGGGCTACATTGGGCTACATTGGGCTACATTTGGGCTCCAACATATATATAGCCCAATGTAGCCCAATATATATTTTTCAAAGTTAATTTTCGTAAAAACCACTGGAGCCTATATCTTGAGACATAGCAAAGGCACATCGGGCTACCAGTCCCTACAATTTTGCCAAGTTTGGTGTAAATCCATTCAGCCGTTCAGGCTAAAAGTGAGGCCAACCGCCCTATGGAAAATTGCATGGGAAAAACATGTTTTGGGACCCCCCTTTTTTCTCGGCCCCCCCTTGACGAAACCCCCCCAAATTTTCAGGGGCTGCTCAGAAACAAAATGTTCCATTTTCCTGAACATTTCTGTCCTCAAACGCCAAAGTTATTCGACATAGAATTTTCAAAAATCCCATAGGAAAAAAATCCTAACTATATATACCTATATAGGACTGCATTGATTCCACATTCCAAATGGAATCTTCACTCATGATGCTTTTTGAAAATTCAGCTGTGTCATCTGTGCAGCCACTGAGCTTACCATCTTGAAACTACCTGAGGAAGGCGGAAGCTGAAACGTTGCAGTGGAAATATATTTTTGTTCTTTGGTGAATATATCTGTTTGAGTCACTTCTTTCTTGGATATTTTATTTCTTTGTGACTCATTGTATCCTTTGGGATCCAGATTTTTGCCCTGGCTGGCTGTTGTTTTCTTGTGATCCTTCATCTTCAAGTACATATGCTCCAAGCTCGTCACCACCGCGTGTGTTTGCTTAAGGCAATGTCGGTAATATTTATACCTGAAAGGTGCCGAGATTGACGTAAGGATGGACATAAATACGTCAATAAGGATGTCATACGAACTGGTCGTTCGCACATTCTTTACTGAAGTTCTCGATGAAATCAAAACAATGGCTGCGGGGATTTTCCCAGGTCGCTGTAGGTTTGATTTGTTTTGAGAACTCCGTATGCCTATTAGGGGGCTGGAGAAATAGTGCTTGCCTAATGAGGTGGCATGCGCTATGACCTAATCTGATAACGTGCTTCTGTGCCGTGGTATGGCTAATCAGATAACGGGCTTTGCGTCGTTGAATGGCTGCTAGTTAATTATTAACCAGACAAGGGTCAGAAATAGGGGGATCGATACAGTACCCATAGGAAATACATCACACCCACTCCACGTAGTCTATGTCCATATTTACAAATCTAGGCATAGTAAACAAAACTAGTAGTGCATGTGTATACCGTACCACCCCAAAATACAATCATATGCATTTTGAAAACTGGAAATATGAAATATACGAAAGATAAGTATATGTACTATATGCACTCAAGCAGTATAATAATGCTAAATCTATTACGCATATTTGTAACTCAGCATGAAAAAAATGCGAAATTTACACATGAAATTACTCTTAATACAGAAGAAAAGTGCGAGACCATTTCATCACAAAATAAAATACTTGTGAACCTGTTTAGAGGGTATCTAATGTGTCTAGATTAGCTAATATAGGAATTCAGTTCTCTAAGAATAGTTTCTACTTTAAGCAGATGATAAGTGTCCCAAAAAAAAAATTGTAAATATTTTTGGAGTTGGAGAAAGAGAGAGGAAAAAAAAATGTCCTGCTGTCCGTAAAACTAGTTAGAAAATGTTTTCATTTTGCTCTATTTTCAAAGTTGAAGGCCAAATTCAGAGTGTTGGGAACGCCGTGTGCTAGCTTGTCCAAAGTCATTCTTTCTGCTCTGGTGAGAACATCATATCATTTAGACTGTCGAAAAAATCTGTCAACAGCTTCTTGCGAAAGTTCCACTAACTCGGAAAAGGTTGTTACCATGCATTCATGAGCATGACTGCCTTCATTGATGTTTTGATCAGCATGGCTGACAGAAGGTCGTACCTGATCGATGCTGCTTTCATCTCGTACTTCACTACCCCTCAATCGTAGTGGTGAAGTCTCCACGAATGCCATAATCAGGATTGGTAGCCGCTGGGGACAGCACAATGCATGAGCCGTTACCGGACCCAACAAAGTCTCTGCGTCCATTGGCACATCCGATTGTAGTGTTAGACAGGTGTCCAACACGCATTCTTCGCCGCATAGCAAGCACCTTAATACAGGCATAACACAACGCTGCCACATCGGTCTAAATGAAAGGAACCAGGTCATATTTAATTCTCTTAGCCGTGCTAGTCCAAGGACTTTAGTTATGCGGTCCCGGTAGCCAATAGCTCGGATTGTTTCTTTCATTGTTGCTGGAGTCATGTCTGTGACATGGTTTGCCATAGCGAAGTAACAGGATCAAAAATAGGATTCCTGCCACTATTCCCAAAAGGAGAGGAAGTCCGCCAAAGATAGAATGAACAAAGTCAGGAAAAATACCCAGTATGGCTTTGAATGGGGTTAAAGCTCCTGAAAACACTGTCTTAAATACACTAGAGATTCCACTTGTATCAGAAATATTTAAGATTTCGCTCAGTATTTCTGCGAAATGTATGGGGGAATTGGTTGATAACAGTGAATGAATCTCAGCAGTTGTCCTTGCAACTTGGAGATCATACGTTTCTTTTGATGACGTTAACCGGGTCGGCGTCTGTAGGAGCACTGTCTTCATTCTGCTTAAAGTATCAATTCGAATAGAAGCTATTTTCAAGCTGGGCCATAACCTTGCCTCCCTGTCTCGGGCATCGTTTGGGAACAATACTCGTTCACAGCACATGACCTTCCTAGTCACGGTTATGAGATAAGGTTTTCCGGGCAGCAGACTGCAACATCTGCGATCTACAATTAGAATGTAACTCCCGTTCGAGAGTCTCCTAAAGAATGGTTCTATTTGTGTTGCAGGTGTGCCTAGCTGGTGACATGAAAGGTTATTTGAAGTCCCTTCACAGGCTCCATGCAAACTAATACCCTGACACAGAAGTGTACCGCTTAGTGACCTCGCACAATTATTGCAACTAAGGAACACACTTTGGCCTTTATTACTTATACATGCGTGTGTATAGGGCAAGTTCCATGTTGACTTAATGTATCCTTTACCCAACCTTTCATACTGGCCTGCCTGTATATATTTTTGGCAGTATTGAAACTGGAAAGTAGTTATCGGAATATTAATTATCCCATGTATTATCCATTCAATGACAGGTCGTTCTGACATTGTAAATTGTAATCTCTCAAGTTTTTCAATGCTCAGAATTGTATAGTCAGCACCCTTCTGTGCCAAACTGATTTGTTTATCAGTAAGGTTAAAGATATTAAATAGTGACGTTGTGTTGATTTAACGCCAAGGCACATAGCCTGAACGCAGATTTTGTAACGTCCAGCCAAGCTGTACAATAGAACGCAATTGGGACTGACCGTGTTGTAACATCAGTAAGTCTTGCGATATTATATCGATTGCTGAAGACACAATACTGTCCAGTGAATATATTCTGGAGGACAGAGTCATTAACCCATTGTCCACCACAGAAAGTGATTTTTCCAAATTTATACGGTCAATTTCCCGTATTTTTTCTGCTGTCTCAATTTGAGTTTCTTTGCAGGCTTCATTATAGGCTGCATATATAGAGGCCGCTATGAAACGTTTTTGACGCTGTTTGCGTGGTCCCATGATGAAATCACGCAAGTCAGCACCCTCTTGAAGTAAAGTTAGGTGTTGCTTAATTTCTGCCAGTGTGGATGCTTGTAGCCATTGAAGGCAGAGCTTGCCCACACTGTAAGTAGTTACTATCCCTGGATGTTGTCTTTGGGAATATCTAGGGTCTGGCCGGGTCAATGTGAACCCCTGTATTTTGTTCAGGAATCTGTCTTGACAGTTATTTGTATCTGTGGGCCAGATCAACCATTGTTTCCATTCAGGATGTGTTCTGTTTTGGTTTAATATATGGTTTACGTCTATCTCAACATCTATAGAGCTATTGCTGGTCGTTGTTGGCTTTGGAATAGACGGTTTGTTTAAATCTTTGATTTTGGCTAAGCCAAGACAGGTAGTTTGTTGAATAGTGTCATTCAAAAATGTAATTTGTTCTGGGATCATGCAGGCTCTAAACAATGATTCTATACCTTGTACTTGCCAATCTTTTGTACCCCAACCAGTTTTTGCTTCAATGTTATTGTTCCAGAAATCAAAACCAAATGTATTCATTTGCTCAAAAAATGAATCTGAATATATCAACTTTGTGTTTGTAAGCATGGTCTTCGTACCTGTCTTATTTGACAATTTGAAATAAAATGTTTCTGCATTACTTGTGTTAAACCCTGAAAAGTATGAATATTTATCATAAAATGTTTTCGAGCTACCTTTTGGAGGAGTAGCACAATGTTCCCATTGGTTATAATTTAAAAAATTTCTAGGTTGTGCAGATTTATGTAGATAATGGTTACCATAGTGGTTGTAGCAGAACATCTGATCATAATTTGACGAACCCTGCAAATAATCATGTTCTGTAAATTTAGCAGACATCACTAGGTCAGACATCATATCATTAATACTTTCAAAGTCCCAGTCATCTGCAAATGTGCTTGGTTTTACAAAGTCACTTAACGAGATCTTAAATTGATGTAGATACTTCAGGATTTCAACCGGGCCATAGATTTCATAATCAGTATTGTCCCATGCTACCCCGCCGGGTATAGGATTGGCTGTGAAGTTTACTGAAGAAAGTCCTCTTTTCTCGATGTGTGAAGATGTGTGTGGTTTAAGGACCAAGTTGATTTTCTGGCTTGATGTGTCCATTTTAGCATATTTTCCCTCAATGAAATGTCCCAAGCATAGTACCATGATGAGCCAGAGTATGAGGATAAATGCACCTAATGCCACCCAAATTTCAATCCATGGAGAAATCAGATAAGTTGCTTTCAGTTGTTGAAAAAGTTTCTTTGCTTTATCTTTAAAAGTTTTTGTTGATGGCTGTTTCTTAGATTCGCTCAGATTCTCAGAGAAATCATCGAAGTTGATGAAGTAGCCGGATGCCGTTCTGTCAATTGTTTCAATTGCTTCTGGATTACTTTTTGCTTTTTGAATTTGCTGTGTTTCATTAGAATAGTCTGTAGTTACATCATTGTAGGTCGGTGTTTCTTGACTAAATGTTATTAATTGGGTTTTTAGAGGTTTAAGTTCCATTGCTTTGTTGCATAGTTCTTGTTGAATTACTGTAGATTTTTCAAATGTGATCAGTCTTTCAGTTTGAACCTCTGTGGATGTAGCAAACTTTGGTGTTCTGCTACTTCTTGGGAGTCCACTTGGCCTACTATTTGTTATCGGCCACATGATTGTGGTTTTACCAGGTCGATGGATACAACTCGGTTCTCCTTTTTACCAGCAAGGGGCGGTAGTACTACTGATCTTGTCCCGTTGACAGACAAGACAGGAACTGCTTTTCTGTAAGAAGGCCCAAATTCCTTCTTTACCGTGATCTTCTCTCTGACTAGATCCCCGACTTTTGGAATCCAGACAGGCCTTGCTGGGACAGGTGGTTTCTCTTCAGTGGTTGTTGGCTGTTGTTTCAACTTTATGTTGCTCAGGTCTTTTCTTGTTTTATTTAAGTCCTGTAAAATAGCCAAACGATCTTTGATATCAAAGCATTTATATTTTAACCACTGAAGTCTGACTATCAAGGTCCTGGATCAACATTCTAGTCCCGAACAATAGTTCGTACGGACTGAGTCCTTTCAGAGAATTTCTTGGCAGGTTATTTAGACTACTTTGGACACTTATTAGATGTTTGACCCACCCAGCTCCCGAACCTAATATCCTTTCCGTTATGGATTGCTCTATGCCTTGGTTTTTTCTTTACACCATCCCGTTTCCCTCAGGAAGGAAGTGACACGAGTTCCGCTATGCAATGCTCATTTGGCCTTCATTCTCCACAAGCTCGAGAGCTTAAAGGAAAAATATTGGTCAGAACGAAGCATGCTCCTAGCGTATATGCCATTATAGACTCGCAAATCTTTTTATAACAGTTCAGACATCAGCCGAGAGTTGGGGTCTACATTTATAAGAGAAAATTAGTCTTCACATGTTAATATGACGCAATATTCACACTGTGTTTTTTACTTTTTGTTGATTTTATTCATTCTGAAGTGAAACGACATGGTAATATACCGTTTCTTTCGCCACTGCGATCTCTGTTGCAGTCCGGGCAGTTTTTTACAAAAATGTGATGATGCAGGCTCATGCCTGGCCACCAGTACACTGATTGTAATTCTTCCAGAGAATTTTTTAGCTTAAGGTGTCTAAGACCCTCACCCATATGTGCGTCTGCTATTAACAAGCCTCTCCTGTCCGTGTTTGGAATTACTCTATCCCCCACTCCAGGGATTCGAGCAAAAGGGACGGAGTTTACATCGATTATGTATGTATAATTGAGTGGGTAATTGATCAGTAGCTCTGAGCAGTCGCCTTTTGATGACGTTCTCACCGCCAGCACTGTTTCACCGTCAATGTATTTTACTGCACGCTTTTTTCTAGCTACGGAAGCCGAATTAGTTGCTACCGCTGTGGCTGTCTCAGCCAATGAATTCTATGCAACGTGAACGCCATCACGCTGATGACTCAGTGAGTGTATCACGTGAGTCTTTGGTAGTTCTTTTTGTAAAAGAACTATTTGTTCCCAAAGCACTTTTTGCCTTATTGTTGCACCTGTGTCATCTTTGTAACCGTTTTGAATCCATTTCTGTAAATCGTTATTGTATGATTTGACGCAGTAATACGAATCGCACACTATAAGTGTCGGGAATTCTCGATCGGCATTATCTAGCGCCATTTTTAATGCTATTATTTCAGTTTGTTTTTCCGAATTATTTTCCACTGAGTGTGTTTTTGTCAATAGAGGTCTCAGTTTACCTCCGCGCCACACCTCTTTTGTAATTTCACATGTGGCGTTGTATGCTTTATCTCCCCAAACTGAGGGTTGAGCATGTCCGTCTGTATATATTACACAGGCGTGCTGTCGTAAGGGCAGAATGTCGATTGGCAGAGGGTATTCTCTTTCATATTCTAGATATTTTAATTCCTTTAATTCTGGATCAAAATAGTATTTTACTTTGTCCATGGTAATAAAATTTACCCATTGTATCCATTCTGGATTTAATGCTGTTGTTGGTAAATTACATGGGGTTGTTAATGCTTCAAAGGCTGATTCTGCTGTTCTGACTGTGATACGTCTACCGTCTACTTTGTCTTTTTCTCTTGCTACAGCCGTTTGAACCGCATGAACAATGTTTTCCTTAATACTGAACTTCTTTTCAGCTTCTGTATATAAGTGTGATTTGTATGCAATTGGTACCTTCTCTCTCTCATTAGAGGTCAGGTATGTGAATCCGCATCTTCCTGGGATGACTCGAATCACAAGGTTGCGTGTGTTATCACGTGTTTGTAATTTTGTTTTAATTAACATGTCTGTTTGTAAAGATCTCAAAATTTCTGTGTGTTTTTGAGTCCAATTGATTCTTTTAAAATCTGGTTTTATTAGATAATAGAGAGGTTTAACTCTCTCTGCATAATTTATAATGTAAGTTCTTCCGACATTTAGGAAGCCTAGAATTGATTGTAGATTTTTTAGTGTTCTAGGTGCTTGGATTACAGCACATTTCTCTAGGAAATTGTCAGCCAGGCTGTTGCCTTCACTTGATAGTTCATATCCTAAAAACAGGACAGTTAAATTGGCAATTCTTGACTTTTTAAAGTTGAATTTGTAACCCTCTGCTGCGAACCCAAGTATTATGGTGTTCACTCTCTTCAAGTGAGTATCCAAGTCATCATCTGTTAGATAGATGTCATCAACATAAGATAATGCTTCATTATCATATATTTGCAGTAACTCTGTTACTCTCGCTGAGAATTATCCTGGATTTTGTGAGGAGGAGAGTCCTCATCCCATCCCACATGGTTTTTATATAATGCAGGAGCTTGGGCTACTGCCCACTTTCTTGCAAGTGTATATTTTTTATGAATTGGAATATGATTAGAGAAGGCAGGCATAATTATTTCTTCGCCATGAGGGCACTCCCTGACAAACTCTGGTGGCCAGTCTCTTTCAGCTAGAAGGATGTCATAGCCCTTGGAGAGATTATCCCAAAAGAGACCCCTTATTTTTCTAGTCTTATCCCCCTCTATACGCAATGTTATTTCATATATTTTGTGAGGTTTGCTAACTCTGGTATCCGCAGTTTCCACCTGAATGTATTCATTCGTGTCCACTGTCTCCAGATGATTCATAAGGATCTTGCGAGCTATGCTCACTTCTGCTGCGCTGTCTAGCATTGTCTGAGCCCATTCTCCGTTTTTCAGCTGTGTCCTCAGTATTCTCGGCATGGTTGATTACTTTAATACTGGCTACCTTCTTCTTTGGAAACTGTAATTTTTTATTTGGATGAGCAGGTTCCTTGTCTTTGGACTTGACGTGCTCTTCCCTGTGTTCTGATCGTCCTCTTCTTTCCGATTTCTGCGAGGAAGTCTGAAAAGATTGAGAGGGACGTGTATTAATATCTTGATATCTATCAGGTTTCTTTATATTATCCCTATTTCTAAGGTTGTATTTTTTCACAGAGGGCTCCCTCTGGGGAGACTTGCGTCCTTGGTCCGGAGATCTTTCTCTCCGCCGAGGAGACCTTCCTCTGGACTGGAATCTTTTTTCTTTAGGATTGGATTGTTTATTTCCATCCCAGCTCTTCTTTTGAGTGTTTAGATTATTTGTAATAAATACCTTTTCAGGACTTTCAATTAGTTGGGGGTTCACCGGTATTTCACCCAAACTATCTCTTCCTAGTTCTTCATAGGATTTTTCTATGATTCTGGCAATTTCAGATGGTTGGTCTGCTATATTTGTCTCTTTCAACCTTTGGCGGATTGCCACATTTGCTGCTTCTCCTTTTATGTTGGCTAATAATATTGCCGAGACCTGCTTGAAGTCTTTTAGTAGTTTCATACCAAGAGTTAAAGCAGGTTCTGGACCGTATTCATTTTGAATCTGTTTTAGCACATCTGGTATTACTGACATGGATGGAACTCCATGTGTTTTTGTGTAGATGGAAGCAAAGACTGTACCCCAAGTGTCACAGTCCTCCACATGTGGTGCGATTCCCATCGGAAGACAGATAGTCAGAATCCTGTGTTTCTCAACAGAGGTGGTATCCGGGAACACTGCCTCTATTTGAGTAATTTTTTGTGCTAACCAGAATGGAATTTGTTCCCGTTTTGAGGGTACTTCACCTAGACAGGACTGTATGTTCTGTGGTGTAATTTTATTTATGTTCCCCTGATGAGGGGTCAGCTGTGGAATTTTAATAGCTGGTTGGACTGTTGAAGTCCGCATTACATATTGGACTAATTGTCTATGTATTTTAATTAATTGTTTTAGCTGTGCTAAAAGATCTGGTGCAGGCATTTCTTCAATGTCTGGATGTGGTGTGTATCCGGCTAGTACCGGCCACGTTGCTCCTGGTCTACCTAGTGGACCGAGCCTGGTGATGCGATTATTATGTTTTAGGGCGCCATTAAACAAGAGCAGGTGCTTTTGGAATTTGAGTGGTATTTCCACCTCCTCGAAAGGAGTGTACTCATTAGGAGGTTCCTCTATTTTGTAATAGTGGAATTCCTTTGTTACAGCGTTTGCTGCTGGAAAGTTTATCCATGAATAGAATACCTCTGTCTGCCGATATTCGTGTGCCTCAATTATGAATATGACTGTACCACCTCTCGATGTCAGCCCATTTTCTATAAGTTTTAAAGTTATAGATTTTCTTATGTTGACCGGGATGAGTATTGCCTCCGGGTCAGTTTGCAGCAGAGTATTGTCAGCTGCTATGATTTCAGCTGCTACTCTAATTGTCTCCCTTTCTTCTTCACTGTCTGTCATTTTACCGACAAGAAGGTTATTTTGTTTATTTGCAGATCAGGTTTCTATGGAAACAAAGATTAGATGCACAATATTTTGGAACAGTGTATCCTTCAACGTTGAATAAACCAAGAACCATACATAGGAGTCTCCTCCTACGAAGTTTGGCGGATATAACCTTTCACCCACTCCAGACGTCTTTGGAGTATTATGGGAAAAAAAAGGTCTGTGTGAAAAAGCACGACTGAGTTACTCTAATGTCTTGCGTTAGTTTTATCGCCTATCCAAACGGTTGGGCGCCATGTAGTGTAGTTCCTATTATCCCAATAGGCTCTGCGCATTGGAATAATACCTTCAATAGTATAGACCTAGGACAGAGGTTAACTAGGTCTTCTACTGACGATATTAGACTTAAAGTTTAGTGTTTGCCAGCTAGCTCAGAGTTCACTAGAAACTTTCTCGAATAGACAAGGAGGAGTTTAACCTCCCTGGATAGACAAGAAGGGATTTAGTTTCTGACAACCATAGAACATGACAACTTTGCTCTCCCCTAATCAAGAGTGTATCTCTAGAGTCGTGTGAAAACAAAAGACAACTTATTTTACTCAGTCAGTTCAGTGCATTCTTAGTTTCACCAGATTGTCGAGAAAAGGAAGAGACGGGCGTGTTCAATAAAAGATGTTATTTATTGATCAGTCTCTTTTCTCGTACAAGAGAAAATGGATCGCTATTATTGCAATACCTATAGTTAAGTAAAGTGCATACAGTAAAAACAGAACGATAAAATAATACTGTAAAAGCATTGATATGGTTTCTGAGCCATATGATACTTAAAATGGATAAAATAGATACATACATATATACATTGACTAATCGTACTCAACTGGTGCTTCTAACCACGCCTACCCCAGTGTACCTGACCTAAGCCTAATACGTGGGCGGGGAGTAGATAAGTAGCAGTTTTAAGTTAAGTTTGCTTTGCCAAGGGTCTGCTTCAAGAATTCTCTGCAAGGGGTTATTCAGTTCTGTACCTGGGATTTAGAAGGCTGGAGGGCTGGTATCTCAGTCTCAGAACTTGATAATCCCGGCTGCCTGCGAGGGCGGCTGGAAACGCCGGAGGCTGGATTTCTCGGCAAGAGAAAAGGCAGCGTCTCTCTCAGAGTGTCAAAAGGGAGGGGCAGCGTCCGTGGGCTTCCTGCATCAGCTGGGCTCCTTGGCAAGTTGCGCTGCTCCTAGCTCGTCACCACCGCGTGTGTTTGCTTAAGGCAATGTCGGTAATATTTATACCTGAAAGGTGCCGAGATCGACGTAAGGATGGACATAAATACGTCAATAAGGATGTCATACGAACTGGTCGTTCGCACATTCTTTACTGAAGTTCTCGGTGAAATCAAAACAATGGCTGCGGGGATTTTCCCAGGTCGCTGTAGGTTTGATTTGTTTTGAGAACTCCGTATGCCTATTAGGGGGCTGGAGAAATAGTGCTTGCCTAATGAGGTGGCATGCGCTATGACCTAATCTGATAACGTGCTCCTGTGCCGTGGTATGGCTAATCAGATAACGGGCTTTGCGTCGTTGAATGGCTGCTAGTTAATTATTAACCAGACAAGGGTCAGAAATAGGGGGATCGATACAGTACCCATTGGAAATACATCACAGAAGCACTCGCCAAACGGGATACATCTCGCATGACATTTACGGGCACTAGTCCTTGTATTGATGACAGTGCAGTACTCAGGCACAAATGGAAATTGAGGTGCCATCTAAGGACTTTGATATTTCCATACCGTTGAGATTTAATTGACAACCACTGGTTTGTCGTCGGTGTTGCACTGATCTGCTACTATTTGTATGCTTTACATGCTTCGCCTTATTGGTACTCCATTCTAAGATGGCAGAATCTTGCAGACGATATGTAACACGATTTGAATGGCTACTTTTTTCTGCGTTACCTCATTTGTGTTTACTGTTTGTATAACATGCCCGACTTACCAGTGTGGTTCACGTGTGATCAAGACATAAGGAGTGTAGAACCGCGTAGTGCGTAACGGAAAATAAACCATCTTTGCTGCAAAACTTCCCAAGTGCGCATTTTTGCTTTGAAGCAAACTATGGACTAATACAAATTTTTGGCTGTGGGAGGTCCGCTGAATCTTGTGCGCCACCTGACTAGGGAGGAAGGATCCCGGAAGGACCCTGTCATGCTATTTTGGAATATATATATATATATATATGTACATACATCTATGTATATATTTGCCACTACCCTGTTTATATTTATTGCTCCGGGTTTCATGGAAATACATTTTTTTACTTTTCCATCTGTATTTATCCAGGCTAATTTTTTGCCCATTTTACTGATATTTATCCATGTTTATTTTATATTTTGAGACTAAATGGGGTCGTTAAATGGTATATTTTCATATTTAATTAACTGATAAAGATGCACTCAAACTTCGAAGCCTATTAAGCAGCCAAATAGAACAAAACACTATACAAACAGGTAAATATTAACATAATATATTTAAACATATGCATGAATGTGAGGGAATCAGATCCTTTTTTTAAATCCCCATGGTGCCTATCTGCTTCACAGTTGGTCTGGAATTCATGAAGGACAAAAATCACTTACAAGAAGTACAATTTCGAGTGTTTGCTCGCTTTTAAAAATATATACAGACAGGAAATATTCAGTTTTTCTGTATTTATCTGTAAAAATCAGTAAAAACGTAAAAACGTAAAACTGGGAACCTTATTTATATTCTACACTATTGAGATCAATATTACAAACATTACACACATGACTACTATGGCCTGATTCACCAAGGGAAGCTAACACTTTGGGGTCGATTCCAATTCGTGAAAAACCGCTCCGAATAGCCGTTCGGAGCGTTTTTCCCATACGAATCGTACCCTGTAACGTCCCCCGTACGTACGACGAAGTACGATTCGTACCAGGAGCCGTACTCCGTACGAGTCGTACAAGACACCGTACGACTCTAATCTCCGCACGATTCTCCCTCGGAACCCGCTGTACGCGGCATCTGTACAGTTCGCGGCAGGTTTTTACGACCCAGCAAGTACGATACGTGTTGGGTACGCACCATATGACCCTTTTTCTACGGGAGCTGAAAACAGCCGTAAAAGCAGAGTTCGCGCCGAAACAGGTACGGAACGGCCCCCTGCGTATGGTTCGTACCCCCAATGATCGCAGGGGTACGGTGCGTACCCCTGCGATCATGGGGTGTACGGACCGTACGGTGTGTATGTGTTTCTGTGCTTTTCTGTACGACTCACCCTTACCTGACGTGGACCGTACAAATTGCGTCCTCATACCCCAGTCCGGAGCGTACTCATCGGGTCGTACGGCATGTGTATGAGTCGTACGGTATGAGTACGAGTCGTATGGTTCACGGTTTCAGCCTTGCAATATGTACGGATCGTGACGATTCGGACGGATTCACAGAATACGGATCGTACTTCGCAACTCGGATGGACGGGTACGATTCGTACGGAGAGTGCTCTGGATACAAATCGTACTGACGTTTTTTTTTTTCCGAATCGGAATCGACCCCCTTGTGTAAGTTTATGACTTTTTCCATTTCACAAAGCAATTAAATTTTCTCTGTAGTATCTTTACGACTGTGGTGCCACCACAATCGTGGCAGATGCTCTGCACATAAAAATATAGGCAGTCGTAGAGATGCTACTTGTAAATAGAAAAAAACAATGTAAGCTTACACAAAAACATAAGTATACCTTTGTGAATCTTGCCCTTGGTGTGTTATGGGGACTGCTGTATCTGCTTCACAGCTCCAATTCTTGAAAGTGTACGAAAGTAGAGCTGCTAGCAATTGACACATAGTCCACAGACATTGCTGATGAACTAATACATTGTGATGGTCAGATGATAGTCACAGACTTTTAGGAATCAGTTCTGCCCTATTTATGGGCGTTGTTTGACACCCTACACCCAAATCAATGTCCATTCTTTAATTTGTCTTTTTTCGGGGCATATTTTTTTCTCCTATATCAAAATGTTGAAATATATGTTCAGTGATGAATAGTTAAGGAAGGACATAGCATAAGCCACAGCTATGATATAACGTTAGTTAACACATTTTAAACTAAGAAAATGTATCTGAAAAGAAGGCAGAAAACAGCAAAGCTGACAGAATGAGTCATTCACAATAACACAATTGCGATCCTATCTACAAAATTATGATTTTTTATTAATACAATTTAAATTATTTCAGCCTACTCGTGGGAGTTTACAAATTAGTGTCATAACATTTTAAGGTTGTACTTGAAAGAAAGAATTAAAATAAGCGTGTTCGAGAATAATGTCCATGTTCATGATCCCTTGGATCGCTTACTATTATGGTTGTCTGTTAAAATCTGTAGGGCATTTTACCTCTGTGCAATAAGGTATGCCAATTTTACTGATATGAATTCAGTTGGGCTAGCTGCATGCAAATTTCATCCTAGTTTTTCGGAAATAAGCGGATTTTCAGTCAAGGAAGAAACTGTACAAAGAAAGACGCAGATTTATGTAAGATAAAGTAATTTCTAATTATCTTTATCTCGGTTGACTTGCTTTTCTAACAATTACTACCCAGCTTGGAATAAAATGAAATACATTGTAATGCTGCATTGTAGTTGGCACAGTCTTGTATCGAAACTGGTCAATATCTATATAAAGAAAGGCCCTTGTAGTATTCTTTTATAAATAAGAAGCACAACAAATGTCCCATCAGAATGAGCTAGGATCCTGGTGCCATGACATGGTAGCCTAATGAGCCATGCAGAGTGAAGGGAGTGAATCTTGTGCTTTATTTCTATAAAATGGACCACAGGACATTTGGTACTTCAGAAACACTATGGGGAATATTTACAAGCCCCTGTCACCACCACGTCACTTTTACTGACGTAGTGATGGCAAAAGGATAGGCCCACATGCATCAATATCGGCTTTTGCGATTTCTAAATTGCGAAAAATAGCGATTCGCAATTTAGAAATCGTAAAAGCCTATGCGTGAATATTTTCGAATTTTTTTTGCAATTCGGTAAAAATCGCTATTTTTACCGAATTGCATTAAAAATGCGAATTTTCAATTGCGAATTCACAATTCCCATTCATTCCTATGGGCCAAAATGCCCATAGGAATGAATGGGAATTGCGAATTCGCAATTTGAAATTGCAATTCATCAATGCATTTCAAGGGTGGAGAGGGGGGTCCAAATGACCCCCCCTGCACCCATGAAATGTACTTTTCAGTATAAGTTACATACACACATGTCATTAGGACTTCTAAAATAACATGATGCATCCCAAACAGCACTTTTGGAATCGCAAACGGCCGATTTTAAGGAATCGCACCGTTTGCGACTCCAAAAATGCTTGATGCATGTGGGCCATCATTTACAAAGCAGCGTTTAACCCCTTCGACGCTCATGACGAGCTGGGCTCGTCATGAGGTAGCCTCCTCGCATGCTCATGACGAGCTCAGCTCGTCACGTAACATGCGATACCGCAAATCTCAGCGTGCGAGCGGAATTCCGCCCGCACGCATGCGGTTAAGCCACTTATTATTGCTTAACGCTGCCTTGTAAATAAGGCCCCTTTCACACTACACGCAGCGCGAAAGGGGAGGGCAATGGGTGTTGTGGTGGGCGTTCCAGCACAACACAAATTGATTTTGTCGCCGCCCCCATTTAAAAGGTTGGCGTAAATAGGCGGCAGCGCCAAAATTAAGACCAGGAGAAACCTGGTTTAAACAGGCGAAATGAGGAGCAATGCTTTATTTTTCCTCGTTTTTGCAGCTTCAAAGAGTGCTGCCTTGGGCAGCACGCATAGAAATAGCAAAATGTCAATGACTGATTACGTGCAAGACGGTCCCCCTTCCTGCACATACACAATCATTTTTAAAAAAAATGCCTTTTTGCAACTTCAATGTGTGCTGCAGTAAGCAGCACACATAGAAGTTACACAATGGCATTTAAAGATTGTTTAAGTGCAGGAAGTGGGACCTTCCTGCACTTAAACAATCTTCCCCTTAACACAGGCACCCTTGCACTCTGCCTGCGTTGGCACTAGGAAGCTTAATTTCGCGCTAGCACAGGGTAACTGCAGGGCTGCACCACATTCTAGTAAATATGGTGCAGCCCTGTGTGTCTGAAGTGTTTCTTGGCTTAATGATTCGCTTTGCTACTTTCTTATGAATATGCCCCTTTATGACTGTGATTACAAGTTGCAATGTACTGGGATAACAATACGTTTGTTTGCGATTTTACTGATACTGTGCATTAATTTGGCACCTGTTCTGTCCAATTACGAGAAAATCCCATGGAGTGGGGAAGTACCATGCAGGACCGATTTTTCCATCATAAAATGACCCTTAATATGGCATTGCATGGGGGTTTACCACATACATATACCACCTGCTCTAAGCAGGTGTTAATTGTTTGTGCAGCCCTTGTGTGCAGGAGATGAGGGAATGAGATTGGGGTAGAAGAAAGGGAGGGAAAGGCAAAGTAGTTTCTGACAGGGAACAGCATTGCATGTTCCTCCCTATCAGAAACATTCCGGAATGCAGGGGCGTAACACAGGCACCCGCATCCCTTGCGGTGCGGGGGGCCCGACGCTCCAGGGGGCCCCCTCGGCACTGCACTCTGTCCGGAAAGCTCCTAATTGAGCCCAGTGGGGGCCCCTCTACATACCTTGCAGGGAGGCCCCCTCAATTTTCGTTACACCAGTGCCGGAATGAGATTTGGCTGCCGCTGTAGCCACAGACTCAAGCATTTTTTCCACCTGGTTTTACCAGCAAGAACATTTCAGTTGGGTTGTTCCACACTCAGAAAAACTGTGGAAAAACGTATTCACTCAGAATCAGGTGGAGTAGAATTCCATGAGATAATTATGTTCCGCCTTACTCATTAGCAGGCCCTGTCAGTAACTACAAGAGTTGTAGACAGCAAAGTTTTCTACCACACAGTTGCAAGTCTTTCTGTTTTATGTCATGAACAAACTAGCACACACAAAATATCTGTAAGCAGAATGATTTTGATGAACACTAGTAGCTATTCCTCTATTGCTACTCTTCACCAGCACAGGACGGGATTGTAATGTGACACTAGGTGCTCAGGCCATGTGACATGTTCATTTGGTATGATTGCTCATTGTAGAAGACTACTGAATGGCAAAATAGGGGCATGTATATGGCCAAATGTTCTAAAAGAGTTTCAATGGTGCATACATTTAAGTAATTCACTTTCTTTTTTCACCAGTTGCAGGATATCGATTTGCTATACTTAAAGCATTCAGAAAAAGACATTTGGTTCACATTTAGGTTTAAGTGTACAGATTTTAGACCAGATGAACAAAATAATTGTGCATTCAGAAATCTTGAGATATGGAAAAATGCACAGGTTGTGTAACTGCAAAATAGTGTGTTGCTATGTACAAGGTGTGCTTTATAAATCAGAAAGTATTTTCTTATGCATAATTTAAGCTTTGTCATCCATTTTGTTGACACCATTGTATGTAGGGAGATATGCACAGAACAGACTACCTAAAGAGAAAATAAATGTCAATCATCTTGGTGCAACTGGTAGACCCCAATTGAGATAAGGTGGATGAACGGAAAGACAAGAAGAAAACCTAACAACAGATCGCTCTTCAAACAAAAAAACCTTGACACAACCATGCTGAATGTCCCTCAAAAAGCATTGTCTTTAAATAGGAAACAAAGGTTCTTTTCTAAAAATGTGTTCATAAACTTCATTGAAAAGCATTTTTCCTGTGAGCGGAAAGAGCCCCATGAACAGATAAGAAGATTTAATCTGTTCAAACCCAGATGCAGACAGAATCCTTTGAATGTAATAATGTAATCTTTAGATGTTTGATACATCAGGACCTTAACACGCATTAGCCAAATCAAAAGGAATATACATGATTCTAAAAAAAATCAATCATTATAATTAGAAGATGAATTCAGCTTAACTCTGGTCATCGAGAAAATCTAGTCTTATCCTAAAGTAACTAATTTTACCAATGTATGGTTATTTAAACTATCTCAAGGTTCTACATTTGAGAAAATGAATTCTATTTCAGGACCTCTTCAAGAATCTTAAGAAAAGCTGGATTAAGGAAAAAATTACCAGTACGTATATCAAACAGAATCATTTACATCAGTTTTCAAATGTTTGCCATAAATATAAAAAGATCAACAATATCTGCCCATGAGCCAAGTAGCATCAGGCCAGGAGTCTTTATTTGTACCCCTGGCACCCTGTCAAATTACTACTTATAATATGATAAAACACATACCAATCATCAATTTTATTTATTTATTTGAAATGTTTTATAGAGCGCAAACAAGAACCAAAGGGGTATCAGAGCGCTGTACAGAGTTGTCATCAGCAAATATAAGAACCTTAAAGAAGGTAAGTGAGTTTACAACCTGTGAGATAACATTCAAGGATAAAGAGTAGGGTGCATGAGAGGCACCATAGAGTGCTCCGAGTAAAACATCATACAATAGAAAGAACCACGATGTGCAATGTGCATCAAGGAATATTTACAAAAAAAGGGGAACAAGCCTAAAAATCAACAGTTGATGCAGTTAAAGGAGCTATCAAGGACTGGAATAAAAAGATGGCAAAAACATATAGAAAATCAATGACAATACTTCAAGATGTTGGTTATTACCAAAACACACAAGCATGATCAGTGCTTTAACGTTTATTCATTAGTAGTCTTTTGACCAATTTCTTAAAGGAAGTAGTGGAAGGATTTTTTTCTTTTTTTTAAGTTTCAAAAGTCTTTATTAAGAATTGCATCAGGATGGTACATTCAACATTTCAAGAGATAAATGTAAACACCAACTTCTCCATATATTTTGTCATATAGTAAATCTGGATCCCCGCATTTACAACACATCATTGTAATATATTTTACACGACTTCAAATTTGACCTTTCCCATTACGCCTTCCCCACCCCATTCTACATCCTGTCCGAATTAGAGGTCATATGTCCAGTGGCGAACAATCATGTAATGGTCTAAGACCGTCCACATCTGTGAGGTCCGTAATCCACTATTTACGAGGTGTGTAGGTACCTCTGGGCCTCCCGCATCTGAATGTCTCCATCTCAACAGTCGCCACTAGGTACAATAGGTGTGTAACACGTACTTTACATGGGTCTATGGGCTAGTGCCGGGGTCTGTGGTGGACTGTGGTGGCTCACAAATTTTCCCACGTGATTCATTCCATTTCCCTCATATCTTAGACCATTTTTTGGGGCAACCCCTGTGTAGATAGACTGCTCTTTCCGCCACCATTGCCATGTCCATATAATTTTCCCATTGCGTTCGTGTGGGGGCCGTGCCTGAACCCCAGTTTCATGCTATATTCCTTTTTGCAATTGCTAATCCCAGTGTGGGCCATGTCTGCAGCGACAGGCTGAGGTCCGTTGGCTTCCAGATATTTAGCAGGCAGCACCCAGGATCCAGCCGTACCTCAGCCTCACCCACCTCCGAAAATCTCAATTAGTACCTGCTCCCAGTGCGTCTGTATGGTAGGACATTCAGTGGAAGGATTTAATCTGATCTCGGATGGCAAGGAGTTCCAGATTCTCGGAGCAAGACCAGAGAACACATAGTTGTACGACCTTTTCTTTTTGAATCTGGGAAGTTTCAAGAGAAGGGTGGACGTGCTTCTGAGGTTCCGGATGGAGGCCTATAAAGACACTACATATTTTTGGAGCAAATTACAAATAACTGAAAGATATGGCAAGACATATTATAATTGTATGATGAGGAGAGCCTCTATGGAAATAGTTAACATAACAAGGGAATACAACAAATATGTCATTTCTTTGTTACAAATTGAATTTTGATAAAAGACATTTTAAAAACAAGATGATTACATTTACTCCTACACCATAGTGATTTACAATAAAAGCACACATTTTATCTTCAAACTGTTAGGACTTTGGTGGGTAATAAATGCCTCCAGCTCAGGTAAACATCTAAATGCATTACATTGAGCAAACATGCACTTTGGGATTGAACAAATGAAAAACATAAGATCTAAATATGTTAGTGATACATAGATCACACATTCAGTATCTTTAAAAGAACACCAGAATAAATAATTACATTCAAGGAATATTTGAGAAGTTTCAGTAATTCACTCCATACTACCATCGATATTACTACCTTACAAGTGACATTCTTGGATCCAAAATTACAAAATGAAAATTATAATAGAAGACAACACTAAATACAAGCTACTGTCAAGAACTGTATATTTCAAATGCAGCAAACTGCTGTCCAAAGTTGATCAAAAAAAGTATGCATTTTAGTCAATGTTTTAAATTCCGAATATTAGTTCCTGAATACACAATATTTTTGACAAAGGTAATCTCCTGAAAACATGATCTCACACTTCAAGATCTTCGGAGTAACTTACCCTGGTTAGGTGATGTTGACTTTGTAGGTTGTAGAATAATTCAAATAATAAGATACTAAGGTACCTGTTAACAGCAATTGAGCAATGCCCTGGCTTTTACCATTGGCATTGGAAGTCCCAAATAACAAATCATTAATCCTGTTAGTGGTAATGATCGAAAACAAAATCAGATTCCAGCAAAGCGGTAACCCCTTAATGCTGACAACTGGCCCCAAAAGCCACACGCGTCACCTGCATAAACATCAGATTGTAGCATCACTTGAACAAACAACATAGTAAGGTTACAGTATACAGTGCCTCAAAGCTTTGTGGTAGAGGTAGCCCTTGCAGATTTCATTTCATGTTGATCAATTTTCCGTGATGCATTCTCCCAGCCCTTGAACAGTTAGTGCAGTTCAATTTTCATTAAGGTAATCGAACCACATTTCAGTTCAATTAAAGATCTTCAGATTTTTATATGGTGATGATTTTCAGCGCTGTGGAACAATTTCAATGGTAAAATACCCAAGAATCACTCCTACCAAGGGAGCAACCTGCTCTTCACAGATCACTGTCTAAAGAAGCTACATATTTGAAAGACATAAACACATATTGAAGTAGTTCTCAACAAAGCAACACAGAACTCTTCACAAGTGTGTGCCTTCATTAAATCTGACTTCAGTGAGATTCCATAACAAAATGATGGGTGAAGTCCTCTCATCGTTTATTTTGTTTTCCTAGTATTTAGTTAGCAGTAAAATCCTGATCAACTTTCAGGAAACTAACACACAGCTGCCACAAAATCTGGGATGCTATGTTTGAGCATTAAAACAAACTATGTTTATATCTTTTACTAACCAGATTTCTTGTTTCTTTTTGAGTATTTCATTTAAAAATTCTTGAATGTCTCTTTACATAATCCAATTAATATCGCTTGGTGAAAGGATCCTGAAACACATTGAGAATGTTGTGATTAATTGACAGATGAATGAAGGAGCATCATGCAAGTGGACAAGATATTATCAGAAAACAGGATCTTTTTGAGCAATGAATAAACACAGGACTCGTTTTCAGACCTATGAATCTTTCTTCTTCACTTGGAACTGAGGGCCTCATTTACAGGAAAGAGCCGCAGCATGGCAGCGCAAGAGCTTTGGCTGTGCCACGCTACGGCACTTTCAAAGCACAGGGATGCAGCATATTTGCAACATTGTGTTGCATCCCTTTGCTTTTCCCTGCGCTGGCACATAATTGGCTGCCATGCGCTGACGCAGGCACCCCTGTACCATGGTTGAAGGATGCCTGCGTCAAGGGGATGATTGCTTATATGCCGGAAGGTGATCCTTCCAGCACATAAACAATCTGAATGTTATTTTTTTTCTATTTTTTTTTATTGTTACCACAGCAATTCAGAAAAATTAAATAAAAAAGAGATACAATACAAAAATCAATTGCTTTAGTGTTCATATCGGTACATTCATATAATCCGAAAAGGGCCCCCACAGGTCCCTACCAATTTTCCGTTTATTCGCCCCTTTAACAGCATACAGGCTAAATTCTAAATTGAAAAGATTAAACATTCTACATTTCCATTGAAAAAAAGAAGGAGGGTCCACTTGGAGCTAAGCAAAGGCAATACACAATCTTGCTACAGTCATAGCAAAAAATATAAGATGACGATGTTTAAAGAATTCCCCACCCGTTCTGAATTGAGTATCAGTCCCCAAAAGCATATTAACAGGAGTTATAATAATTGTTTTGCCAGTTAAGTCACTTACATTTTTTTCGATATCAGCACAAAAATGCTTCAGCTTCCGACAATTACAAAAAATATGTAACAAATCCGCATTATCATCATTACAACGGAAGCATTTCCGATCATGTCCAATTTTCCACTTGGCCATAAAAGCCGGAGTGTAATATAAATTAAAAATAGTTTTATAGCATTGTACACGCAAATTGGCTGACAATAAGGATTCTTTAGATAAGGCAATAAAATATTCTAGGGATGGGGCCTCTCTTGATAGAACTTCGGACCATTTTATCCTTTTTTTTCTGCAAATCGTCTTTCCTATATGCTAATAATTGCTGATATACCACCCCAATTTTTAACTGACGTTGTATAGCATTTATAACTGAATTGGGAGTACATACAATCCTTCGCCGTATTATAAAATCACGGAATTGTAGATATTTGAAGAATTGTTGTTTCGGTAAATTAAACAAACGAGATAACTCAATAAAAGACATTACAGGCCCATCAGCTCCTATGAAATCCCCTAATTGGGCAATCCCTTGTACCCGCCACCTTTTTGCTAAAACATCACATAAGATTGGAGGTAGCAATTTAGTAGCATTGGTAGGAGTATGCCAAGACAGCTTCCCCACTTGTAGTAATTTTCCAACCTTTTTCCAGATGTTTAAAGCTGATGTTAAGACCTTAAAGCTGGTGCGTTTAAAATAACTCCCATCTATTTCTTTGAATAAGAATTGTCTGGTTTCTGATCCTAACTGCATTTGATATATTGAGGGCGCTACTGCCACATTAGATATATCCTCCCCAGTCAACATTATCCTCAACCTTAAAAGAAAAAATGTATAAAAATACAACAAAAAATCTGGCATAGCTAATCCCCCATGATCAACAGGAAGAGTTAGAAATCGCATAGCTCTTCTTGGTCTCCCCGGGGCACAAATAAATCTTGAACAGATGGCTTGTAATTGTTGGATTCGAGGTAGAGTAAACTCTAAAGGTACTGCTTTAAATAAATGCAACACCTTTGCTAATACATTCATTTTAACCACATTTACCCTGCCAATGAGTGTAAGATGTAATCGTGACCATTTGTCAAGAGAGTTCTTAATATTAGCCACTAAATACCCCCAATTAACATCCAAAATTTCCAGCACAGACGAACGCAGTTTTATACCCAGGTATAACACTTCTTGTTCCACACGTGGATCATTCATTGTAATAGAATCTGAAGTCAATATTTGTGTTTTTGTTGCATTTAATTGGTAGCCAGAGGCTTGACCAAATATTACCGCTAATCGTTCAATCTCTTGTAGTGGTAGAACAGGGTCTGAAGAAGCTATCGCAACATCATCCGCATAGGCGAATATAGTATATAGAATATTGTGTACTATAAATGGTGTGATCCGAACATTATCTGCCAGCAACTCAATAAAAGGATTAATATAAAGGGCAAATAATAATAGTGAACTGGGACACCCTTGCCTGGTGCCCCTAGTGATGTTAACTGTATTAGACATTAGCCCCATCATAGAAATTTTAGCTACTGGTGAACTATAAAGGACCTGGATAGCTGTCAAAAAGCGTTAACCAAAACCTGAAAGTCCCAATAATTCCCACAAATATGTCCACTCTACACGGTCAAGCGCTTTCTCTGCGTCAAGTAAAATCAAGCCAAGATCTCTTCTCTCCACTTGTGCAATGTCGAATAATGTCACCACCTTGTTGATATGAGAAGTGGTACTACGACCTGATATAAACCTGTGTTGCATTTGTGATACCAATGAAGGAATAACCCTGGAAAGACGAGTGGCCAGTATTTTCGAATATATCTTACTATCACAATTTAAAAGTGATATTGGCCTATATGAGCCTACCAATTCAGGATCTTTACCTTTTTTATTAAATACTACTATTGTAGCTTCTGCCCATGACTGCGGAGCACGTCCAGCTTGTGCAGCCCTGAAGGTTGTAAGCATATCAAATGTAATAACACCAAAGAAGAGCTTATCGGATTTCCCAAGGTAATCTATCTGGCCCGCAGCTTTTCCTAGAGCTAACCCCTTAACTGCAATCTCTAGCTCTTCCATGGAGATAGGTTCTTCTAGAGCCGCTATATCAGCAGGATCCAAAAATGTTAGAATTCCCTCAGTTAATTTAAAGAACTCACTATGGTCTTGCAGTTGTGCAGTATATAACTCAGAATAGAATCTATGAAATAATGTAAGAATCCCTTCAGGATCTCGACAAGTTATCCCATCACCAACTTTCAAGGCTTTAATTCCACCCATAGCTTCTTTCCTACGTAACTTCCAAGCCAGACATCGTCCCACCGATTCACCATATTCATGCAGTTGTTTTTTATTGACTAGATATTTTCGTGCATTATCTATATGCCAAATCCCTTGAATTCTCGCTCTTACTTGTTCAACCGTTTCTTCCGACTCTAGAATATTATTTGCCCCTAATCCAACGCTGTCCATTAACTTTGCTTACGCCTCCTTTAATTGTTCATATAATTCACGTAGCTCTAACTTTTTCAATTGATTCCGTCCAAAAACAAAACTTGTAACTTCACCCCTCAAACAGGCCTTAAATGAATCCCAGACAATGGCACAATGAGTTGAATTCCTATTAAATTTAAAAATTTCACTGACCCATTGGGCTAATTGTTCCTTAAATTTCTCATTTGCACAAAGTTTACGATCAAACGAAAACATCCTTAACGGTGGGGTTCGACGATAAGAGTCATCAAGATCGGTGAGTGGTCGGACGTTATCCTAGGATACACTTGAATTAAAGCCTGATCTTTCCAAGATGATGAAATAAAAAAAGAATCTAGACGAGCACATTTCTTATGGGGATATGAATAATAAGTGAACCCCGGACTTGCTGGATTCAAATAACTCCACAGATCTATTAACCCGTGGTCATTAGTGAAGTTATACAAAGCTTTAAATACACGGGGTTTCCGTCCTTTATACTTTTGAAAACCATCGGACATAACAGTGTTCGTTAAATTAATATTCATATCACCACAAAGTATAAGTGGTAAATCCCAGGATGCTAATTCCACATTTAGTACCACCAAGACAGAAGATTCGTCCAAATTGGACCCATATACTGCACAGACAGTAAACTTGACTTGCCCAAAGAGGCATTGTGCAATAGCCCACCTCCCGCATTTATCTGCTAGTGATCGTGTCATCATAACCCTATTATCTTTAACTAAAATTGCCACGCCTCTAATCATTGAAGATTGATGAAAAGCAACTATTAAAGAATAGCCAAAATTCTCTAACAGGGCCCTTTGTGACCACGGTACATGTATCTCCTGGAGACAAACTACATCGGGCTGGATATTACGAAGCTCAGCTGACACGCGATTCCTTTTTACTCCAGCTATTTAGGCCAGAAACATTCCAGGTACAAATCTTAAGACCAGTTGGTGCCACTTTAAATAAAAAAAAATGCTGATTTTGTAGCCATCTCATAATACTGAATGGCCCAAAGAACTAAATAATGCATTACATTTTGCCGCAAATTTATTTCAATCAGTTTACACAATTTTTTCAAAAGCTGCGGTTCTTTTCACCCCTTTTTTCCCCACCCTTTTGACCCCTGAACACCCCCCACCCCAACTGCCACACTGCACCCACCCCTCCCCTACCCCTCCCCCTCAAATGAGGCTTTAGGACTGAGAGTCCTGTGGATGGAGACTAGCGTATGACCCCTTGCTAGCTCCCGCGGTTCTGACTACAAACCGGAGTGCAAAGGCATAGTAAACATAACATGGTATCAGATGAAATAGAGCAAAAAAAAGAAGATATGCCAGAGCAATCCTATACCACAATACCTATATAATTTTCAAATTATATTTTGTTGCAGGTACAAGAAAAAAAGCCAATTATTCCTTGTTAAGAGATTGTAGGAACTTTCTGGCAGAAGCTTCAGTTGAAAAAAAGTGTGAGCGTTCCTTATATACAACTTTAAGTTTTGCTGGATTCAACAAAAAACACTGTGCACCCTTGCCTTGAAATTGAGGTACCAATTCTCGTAATTGCCATCTTAATTCCATGGTATACCTGCAAAAATCGGGTTGAACAAAAATTTCAAAATCCCCCCAGACCTTTTCTTATATGGTCTAGTCAGCTGAAACACATCTTCTCTTGCCAGAAAACTATTAAGAGAAATTTAAAAAGCCCTCGGTTTTTCCATAGCAACATCTATATTGGGGAGAGTACGTTTAAAGAAAGGAAAACGATGTGCCCTTTCCACTTCCCGCTCCCAATCCCATTTTGATAGTTCTGGAAAAGCTTTCTTAAACAGTTCCACCACAAAAGGACGGGGTCTTGGCCTTCTTTTCCTTCCGGTATCTGCAAAATACGCAAATTGTTCTGTCTTGCTCGATTTTCTATATCAGCTCATTTCCAAGCCGAATCATCCCTTACTGCCTGAAGCGAAGCTGTTACTGCTTTTTGTTGAAGGAGGTCGACCTCTAAGGTAGAGATCCTCGTCTCCACCTCATTACCCCACCCACAAACTCAGCTTGAGTTTTTGACATTCTACGTACGGTGTTCTGAAGTTTCTTGCATATGTTCTGTGTTTTCAAGTTCTCCTCCCTTGTTTCTGTGCGAAAGGATAGAATAGACTGATAAATTAGGGCGGGAGAAATATCTTCTTCAGCAACTGTAGAAATTGCAGTCTGGCCCACACCGTCTACATCTAGACCACCTTCCATTGAAGTCAAATCAAGCTTCCTTCGCACCGTATTAGGCTGATTGCTATGATCAGTTAGATCATCCAGTAGAAGACTACTATGGTCACTTCCCTCATTCATGCTCATTTGAACCGCATACTGATGTACTAAATCTTCGCAAGAAGACATGGACTGCTCAGAGAGGGAATAATAGTCTGCAGAATCTGCATCAACCACTTGAGGCGGAACCATACCTTCAGCTCCCACTATATCATTTTCTGTCCCAGCCACTTGTTCCCCACTAGTGATTGCTGCTACCTCCCCCACAGGGATATCCACCTGGAGGCAAGATGGCGCCCGTGATCGCGGACGTGTAGGACAGCGTTTCTTGCAGCTCCCGCGTTGTGTTCTGACTGCTGTGATACAATGTTGCAGTTGAGTTCAAACAGATCGAGAAAGTAGCAAGCGGTTTGGATTTAACCCACCTCCTCGGCAGCCAGCAGCTATTGTGGTAAAGTTGCCTGAAGTAGAGACGTGAAGCTTGCGGCGGTGAACGGCGGTATCCAGCGTTGCACTCCAGTGGCAGGCGGCGAGCCTCGCTTCCGCCTTTGTCCTTCCTACCTGCAGTTTAAGCGAGCTGGTTATCCCGCAGTGAGCCCCTAGCGCTGAGACGATGAGACGGAGTCCGGGGGCATGGGAGCCTAGGAGAACTGCTTCGAGCCGAGTTTATTGAAGCCAGCTGGTGCTGCTACGGATTGCAGGAAGCCAGCGGTCGCATAACTCGATCGGACTATGGTGAGAGTGACATGCCGCCTAAAGGGGGACGGGGTAAAACACGCGCCCCGGAGCATACGGCTCCTCCCCACGGCTTGGGAGCCGCTGGTGGTACGGTTATGGTGGACACCTGTGGAGTTGAAGTTAGCAAGGGGGCTGGTGCGGAGGTGAGCAAAATTAACTGTGCGAGTAGCAGTCTGTCCAGCATGAATATAGAACAAGGGAAAGTCACTGCTGCTGCCAATATTGTTCAAGAAGGGAAAAAAATTCCAGTGATTTTTTCTAGCAGTAAGGAGAGACGACGAGGAAAGCAACAACAGCAACCCCCTCTCCAATTCTTACCTCCGCCCCCCCCAGATGAGGGTACTGATGCTCAAACACAGGGCCCTCCGTGTACCATTATAACCCTAACTGCCTCTCCAGATTTAGTATTGTCGGCAGTGGCGAAGGAGGTGAACAATCTGAATTTTATGTGTACTGCATTAGCACAAATAGAAGTTAGAAAATGTCATTTTGTGAATGATTGTTTATGTGTAGGAAGGGTCACCTTCCTGCACATAAACAATCACAAGTGGTAATTTCCTCATTCTATTTGTGCTGCAGAATGCAGCACGCATGGAAAGTGGAAAAAAACAAGGAATACATTTCTCTTCATTGCACCTCCCTACACTTTCCCTGGCGAGGCGTAGCATCCAGACTCATTTCCAGGTTTACGATTTCTTTTAGATCTGGAAATTGATCAGGTTCCATAGGTGTTTCATGGGAACACCCACAGTAACACCCATTGAACGCCCCTTTCAGGCAAAGTGTTGCGTGTAAAGGGGCCATATTTGCAGGGACAGGAAAAGCCACACAGGGTGGCTTTTAGTTTCCTTGGCAAAATTGTGCTTTACAAATAGTGATACACTAGCGGCGCAAGGTGTTTGTAAATAAGCCAACATATGATTTTGCATTGTGCAATGGCAGACACAAATAACAGCCCTTTGCCATCCCCAGAAGCAATTCTGTCAAAGAATCCTTCCAAATACCATGTAATGCCAACACACCCCTACCTCCAAATAATCAAAGAAAAATCTTACTTGGAGGACAACTGAGCCTTTCTTCTCTTTCAGGCTAATGACACAATGAGCTTCTGAGGTATGGTCTACACAAAGGACCCACATGTCATAGCTGACAGAAAAAAGAGGGGTTTGGGTGATTTTCTGAGTTTATTTTACCCCGACCTTTAAATTACAGCCATGTTTGTGAGCACGGGTGAGTTCATGCTGGGCATTTAGCTTAATATTAGATACATGTAACCATTTGAGTAGTATAGGTTATCAAATGTGATTCAACTGTTGCTTTTGTTATAGTTATGTATCTCTACAGTGTATGAACGGAGTTTGAACAATAGTTAGCAGTCAGTCAGTCAAAATATCTTTATTCGATTTAGTTAAAAATCATACAAAGAGATAAAACATTGCAAGACAAATAAAAACTATTTAATTAGTTAGCAATTATAGCATATATTCAAACACATGACACGCTTTCAAATTCACCCCGCTGGAGAAAGTAGAAATATATTGATAGCTAAACCAATCTGACCACATTAAATTTAATGGAGAAAACATCTATAATTTCAGATTTG
This sequence comes from Lissotriton helveticus, assembly GCF_964261635.1. Lineage (NCBI taxonomy): Eukaryota > Metazoa > Chordata > Amphibia > Caudata > Salamandridae > Lissotriton > Lissotriton helveticus. The sequence continues at coordinate 917,738,086 of NC_136059.1, forward strand.
AAGATTCCAACATTAACCAGCTGGGCAAAACCGTCAGGCACCTTTAAAGATGACTTACAAAGGTGTTAAATCTGATATTGGGTTTACAAAAATGTTGTTCCCATTTTACTTACCCATAGCCCTAAATCATGTACACTCTGATGGACTGTTTTAAGCCCATATTACTTTTTTCTTCAGATGAAAGTGAGAAAAATGCTGCTCATGCCCATGATTCAATGCTCATGCTGACAAATGTGCCTCTGATCCTAATAGATATCTTCCACACAAAAGGGGAGAGTGATAAGCTGTTCCTGACTGTGAAAAGAAGCATCTGTGTTAGTCACTTTCCTTCCTGATTTAACTGTGCCCCAGCTGTTAAGCCCACATTCCCATTTCCTCCATGTGTAAGTGGTGAAAAAATATCTCAATGTCTCTCTATTTATTTTATTCATTTATTTATTTGAGTTTTGTATAGCGCTGGCTAGACCCGGAGGTATCAGAGCGCTTTACATGAGGTTCACCATTGTTAAGAAGATACATCAGTTACAAATGACATCTGTTGCAAGCTTTTAGCATAGAAGACAATATAAAAGGAGGGTAAGGTAAAAGGGTAGGAGGGTGATATGGCGGAGAGACTAAGGAAAGTCTGCCCAAAGTCCGGCTGGGTAGAAGACGGGTGGGGGGTAGTCCACAGCCCATTTCTTCTATAGCTATTAAGGTAGCTCCACCGGGCATCAGTCAAAAAGCAGAGTCTCAATGGTCAGTGGTAACGGTCGGTGAGGGAGGTAGAAGACACTGCGGGGAGACACTCTCCTCTGTAGCTGTCTAGCAACTCCAACAGATATCAGCCATGTTGCTCAGGTCTCAGCGGTCGGGAAGAACAAGAATAATCAAACATAGAAGAAGTCCCCACTAGAGGATAAAGGGAATGGGAATGGGGGAAAGGAGTAGAAACAGGGGTCAGGGAAGGAGATCAGTTCTGGAATCCCAGCAGTGGAGGAAAAGTATCTCATGGGGAGGAGAGGCCAGCCTGCTGGGACTCAACGGTCAAGGAAACATCCCCCCGGATGGCGCTGCTTCTGAGATCCCATGGAGGCGGAGATGACGGTGATTGGTGTAGATCAGCACGGTATCGGAGAGGGAGCTCAGGACTGTAATTGTGGCAGCTGGAGAAACAAAGGTAGCAGAGACCGCCATATTAAGGTCAGGGGCTATGTAGATCCCTGTGTAGGCATGGATGAGGTAGTTGGTCTCCACCACGATGAAGTCCTGCTTGTGTGAGACCACAGACGGCCCAATTGCCAGGCTGTTGGTGAGACACGTGTAGTAGATGTAGCGGGACTTCATCTTTCTCTGGAGGACAGGGTGGAATTCGCGGATGTGCTGCAGGAAGGTGAGCAGCGACTCACCATGCCCTCAACCGAGTAGTCCTTGCAGGGAGTAAAGTAAAAGGATCTGAGCTGTATAGTGCATGGGGGACCCCATCAGAGTGTACCGCTGAGCCTCCTGTGGCTGCCTGACTGCGGGTGCCATTTTGTGGTCAGGCGTCAATGCCAGCGTTTACCAAGAACACTGCTGAATTGCAAGAGCACAACTTAATTACAATCAATCAGCATGGACCGGGCAGACTGAATTATTATTATTGCCCTCCCCTGCCTCCTTGTGAATCGCAGATGAAGCCATCCTGGGCTGAACCTCTCCCCAGTAATCGTGCTTGGGGCAGGGATGTTGTCTGCAGCTGCACGCACCCGCTGCAATATGTGCCAATGCAGGAGACGTGAGGCTGAGGAACCGGGGTCGTTTTATTTTGCTGCCCCTGACAGTCTTTTCCAAGGCAGCCTGTCCCTGAAGCTCGGCACCACTACCTCCCTTCTGTTGCCGTCCCTCATAACCACCAGCCGGTCTCACCTTGTCTGCGGGCATCCAGTGCTGTTGCTGTGGGTGCTATGAAAGGCTATGAGGGGTCTTGAGCAATTTCTTTTCACTTCCTCGCTCAATGCCTGGAGCCCGGGGCGGCCACGCTCGGCATCCTCCCTGCTGTCCTTTGATATCCTGCTGACTTCACCTCGGCGACATTTCCTAGAAAGGAATTGTCTTAACCATTGTACTGCTTGCACTACTTGCACTCCAGCTGACTTATCAAAGTATCAAATATGCCGGTTTTTATCACAAGATCATTTTTCATTTGAAATGCAGTACAAGAGTTTTGAACTACATAGCAGATCCTGTTTCTAATATGATTAGGATTACCAATTATCCAGAGTCTGAAAATTAAAAAATAAGACCAAAAGATCACATGGCACAAATGGTTTTCCTACAACAATATGAGGATACAAGAAAAAATGGAATGCTAAAAAATATTTTGTATTTGCTTCATAGAACAGACTCTTAAAGCTTTAAAGGTTTTGCATTTAGGATGTATGTCAACAAGGATGACAAATTTGGTAAATTTATGGTCTCGCATTAAAAAAAACAGTACTGTTCTAGACTGCCTATTATCATCTTTGGTACTTAACTTTGTTCCAGCTGCTAGATTGTAGGATGGCATTTCAGGTATAAACATTTGCTGGTGTGAGTACAATAAGAAATTTACTTTCATACATTAATAATCTTTGTGGTGGATACTCTATCTACTTGTAGATTTATCTCCATTGAATATCCCAGGAAGTCCTGGAAATGCATCCATTATTTACCGGTAATTGCATTACTCTGAGTAAATTTTCACCCAAAATAATTACTCAATGAGGCAACCACGCCTCACAGACACACCCAGTTCCCTTTCCAAAAAGTTGAAAAGACCCCCCACGACCTTCTGTTTTAGTTGATGCAAGCCCCCACCTAGTACAATTCGACTGGTCTCAATAGGGAGGAGGGAGGGGTTAATTAATTTGGGTGAAATCATACTCAGAATAATCCAATTACTAATAAGTAATTAAAGTAGCGCCTCTGCCCAAATAATTACTTAATGAGACATAGCAGGCAATAGAATCGACCAGGACAACTGATTATTTATGCACTTCTCAGTTTACTTATTCCTGGAATCAAACCTCCTACTACTTCATAGAAGACAGCACTTTTTACCCCAAAACCTCCTCCAGGTCAATTTCCTGCACAGCTATGTAATGTCGTACAAATGTAGAAGGCGTAGCCCATGTTGCAGCCCTACAAATCTTAACCAACGATTCTCCCTGAGCCTCTGGAAAGGAAGTAAACATGGCTCTAGTGGATCTACCTTCCAACCCAACTGGACACGGAATTCCAACCTCTCTATATGCCAATGCAATTAGAGACCTGATCCACCTACTCCGAGTCTGGGTGGAAGGTTTAGAATCCTTCCTAGCAGGTCCAAAATTCAAAAACAAAGAAGAATAAATCCTTAAATCAGATACTCAGTCCAAATAAAGCAGAATAGCCTGCTTGACATCCAAGGAATGTAACTTCACCTCCTCCGGGGAGGAAGAGTTAGGATGAAATACTGATAAAATAACCTCCTGCTCCCTGTGAAATACCGAATTTACCTTAGGGATGAAAGAAGGAACAGGATAGTAATTACCCTGTTCTCCAATACCCTAAAGAAAGTCTTATTGTTGTGGACCCAATTCCCCCAACCTCCTCCCTGATGTAATTGCAAGCAGGAAGAAAGTTTTCAAGGAAGGCAATCTCAAATCCACCTTCTTAAAAGAAGACTTCTGCAACATCTCCAGGACTAAAGAAAGATCCCAAGATGGGAATACCGCCATAGCTGTAGGCTTTTGTTTAAGAAACTCCTTAAAAAGCATCTGAGCCCATCGGCTTCTTGTAAATTATCCCAAGATGTCCGGAAAGCCGTAATGGCTACCCATATAATCTTAAGAGTGGAAAACTTTAACTCTAGATCAAACCATCCTGCAGAAAATCCAGCACCATTTCTGGAAAGTGGCCCAGTGTCTAGAATAAGAAGGAATAGTGGAAGCTCTCCTAGAAGCCTGAATAGAGGAAGCCACCTCTCAGAGATCGCCTTTACCTGTTACCCAGCCCTTTCCACCTACAATCCATCAGCCTGATGGCTCTCAATGGTTTGTCCTGAAGGCGAGGAAATGCTAAGGGGATGGAACTACTGGAAGAAGGAACTCCTCACTGATCCTCATGGACATTATTTGATGGTCCCAAGCAGAGTGGGTCCACACTGGTGCTACCAGTATCACCACAAAATACTCTCACTTTGACCTGTTTAGGAACCGCCGAAGAAGAGGAAAAGACAGGAAAGCATAAAGGACTCATTCGGCTGAGGAAAAGATAGGGCATCCACTGCCCAAGCCCCCTCACCTTTAACTAAACAGATATAGAATAGTATTCTGAGCTGATGCAAACAAATCTGCTACTGGGGTCCCCCACTCCTGTCCTGACAAATATTCTGTGAAATGCTTACTTGGTCAGAAATAAGTCCTGAGAGGAAGGAATTTCCCTGCTCAATTTGTCCGCTCTGACTTTCAGTGTCACCTGAATGTAAATCTCTCTCAAGCAGCAGCAAATTGTTCTGTGCCCAAAGAAAGATCTGATCAGAGATCCTCGGCAATGCTGGAGATCTTGTGTCCCCCCTGTTTTTAAAGATAGGACTAGGCTGTGTTGTTGTACGTCCATACCAGAAGACTTTTGCCCATCAACATTCGAGAAAAGGCCAGCAGAGTTAAATAAATCATCTCCAGCTCCCTTCAGTTGGAGGACCTTCACTGCTGTATCCTTGACAACAAGCCCTGCACTTGCTGTGCACAAATCCAAGCCCCCCAACCTGTTGAGCTGGCATTGGTTCTCAAGATGATCGGTTTCTGGGGCATTAAACTGAATCCTTTCCTGATGTGTGAAGACTCCATCCATCAAGAACGCTTCTCTCTCTTTTCACCATTGTCAGCGAATCCTCATAGAAAAATCCCGTGATCCCAGGGAACAATGACCCAGAATGTATCTCACCACCTTGTTCAGATGGAACTAGGCCCAAAGCACCAGAAAAATGGTTGCTGCAAGGTCTACCTGCACCTGCATCCAGTCTGCTGCAGTGGGATTGGCCTGCCCATTAATTCTGACAAATGAGATTGAATCTTGTTGATCCTCTTTTCTGTCAGTGTAACCACTCTCTTGTGCTGGTTAGAAACCGTGCACCAATGAAAGTCTGCTCCTGAACAGGCATTAGATGAGACTTCTTCTGATTCACCAGAAACCCATGATGTTGCAGAACCAAAAGAGTTCTCGTGACATGAGCCACAGAGGTTTACAGGGAGGATAAGAATACCAGGCAGTCAAGATATGGAAGGAGTGTGATACCCTCCTGATGCAGAACTCCCACCAGAGGAGCTAGGACTATGGAGATAACCCTAGGCACTCATTTTAGATCGAATGGCAGCACCCAAAACTGAAAGTGCAAGAGACCCACGGCAAACCTCAGAAATCTCTGGTGACAGTAGGCATCCTGAAGATCGATGGTGGTTAGAAATTTGCCTTTTGATACCAAAGAAATAACTTGCTGCAAGGATAGCATTTTGAAAAGGATTGTCTTTACCCATCGGTTCATTCCTCTTAAGTCCATAACTGGCCTGTACTCTCCATTTGCCTTTTGTACCAGGAACAGAATAGAGTAAACTCCTTTGCCCTTTTCCAGTGCCGGAACCTCCACAGTTGCCATTTTCTTCAAAAGGGCAAAAACGAAGGACCACACAGGCTCGCTCTTTACTGGATCCCTTGGAATAGAAGTAGAGAGAGCCGCTGAATCCGGAGGTGTTTAAATGAACTTGATCATATAGCCTCTGCGGAGTAGACGAAGCACCCTGCTAGAGGGGCGACTAGTCAGGAATGATTGTTGCTTTGCCCGACCTTTTTACCAGAGTGCTGAGGGCTTGAAGGATTTCTTAGGCTGAATTAGCTGTCGATGGTCCCTGTTTCAAGATCTATAGGATCTGTAGGCAGCCCCCTTATAGGAAAAAGTGTGCTTCCTATCTTTGGACGACTTTGGTATGGTAGTATACAACTCGTCTCCAAGTAACTTCTTCCCTTCAAAAGGAATTTTGAGGAGGGAAGCTTTTTTTGCATAATCCGTCTCCCAGTCTGCCTCCTCAAAATTGCGGCAAGATGGGATGGAAGCACCAGAAGCCATGATGAGGATCTAATAATATCTGAAGAAACATGAGCTAACATCTTTGTCTCCTGTTCCATTTTAGCAGCAAATCGAGGCAGTCTACATTCTCCTGGATAGCAACAGAAAGAGACTCACAGTCCTTTACTAAAGATTGTGCTATGTATGCCTCATAAGTAGCCACCTACGTGGACACAGAACTGGCAGCAAAAGACTTCTTAGTAGCACCATCTATCTTGCAATCCACAGCGTCTGCAGGAGAGCAATCCGCTGGGTTAATCATCAATCTCCCAATCAAAGGTGTAGAATAGAATCCACATTAATGTGGGGCAGAAATACCTCCTCCCCTTCAGTTGGGGCATACATCTTTTGGATGAACCTCGAAATACTGGAGTGATCCACCTCCTTCCAATGCCTGAAGATTAAGTACTTTATCCTCTTATGAAGAGGGAGAGACAAAAGCGAAGGCTTTGCATACTGAAAGAAGAGACCCCCTTCATCTGGCTGAGCTAAAGTCTCATCAAAGCCCATGTTATGTCTAACATGAGCCAAAATCTGGACGTAAGCCCCTCTGAAAATGTACTTCCCATAAGCTGAAGTATTAGGACCCTCCAACTCTGAATTTGAGGAAGAATCCTATATATCTCCCTTAATTGTAGAAGATGCTGCTTTCTTTCCCTTCTTCTTAGGCTTGGCTGCCAAGGCCTTACCTACTGCCACCTCAATCATGGACTAGACCTGGGCCTCTTTCAAATAAGCAGGACTGACAGGGGACTGTTCCCTGGGATTCTTAGAACTCTGAGCCTCAGACAGGCTCATCTCAAAGTCAGAAGAGGAGGAAACCGTCCACCATCTCTGCGCACACTTCTTGCTCTCCATAGCATGGTAGAGAATCCACAAATAACAGAAACTAGGGCTCCTTAAATACCCCTGTTCTGCCAACCATAATGCAATAATGACAACATTAGCATACAAATGCACACACAGGCTTGTCCAATAAATAGGGATCTACTGCAGCTCTACAAAAAGCAGCCTAAATGAGGTCAGCTTAGTCCACAACAAGAGAACACATTAACCAAGAGCCACCCCTTCGACCCTTCATGTGAAAAATAATAATTTCCAGGCTATGACCCCAGCGCTCAGCAGCTCAGGTGACACTTGCCCCTACCTACCATCTTCCTCTGCGCATTCCACCGAGTCCAAACCGCAACTAGCCTGACTTCTTGAGGCGCTTAGATGCATCCCTCTGTTTACTGTGCCGTAAATCATTCCACGGGGCCAAGCATTGCTGGCAAGCTTTTTCAGTAAGAGCTGTCCTTGGCATACTGAAGCTGGATAGAATAGGGAGGAAGTAAGTGAGGACTCTGCAGGTATATAGAGCATCCACCAGAAAGATCCCTAACATAGGTAAGTACGTTTTTCTTCTGATATATACTTTTACCTGCCAGCTTTTCACATTAGAAGAGATCCCCAAGCAATACTTCCCTGGAAGGCAGGTCAGAAGGAGATTCATACAAGGAAATCCTTTTAGATGGAGTGAGGAAAGTTACCATTCCTCTGCAACTCCGAATCTTAACAGTAGTTGTCGTATTTTGGCAGCTCCTGAGTTAGCGTTTAGCTCAGCTACACGATTCATCCCGTTAACTTGACTAAAATGTATGGGGGCCATTTTGGATTCACTGGCTTCCATTTTGTGTGAACACGCTGCCACATGGTCAGCATGCCCTTTCGTCCGTTCTCAATGCCCATGGTCGTCTACTTTGCTCAGCAACAGGCTATTTTTAGTACTGGTCAAGCGCACATGCGCATTTCACATCGACTGGTCATTCTTTAGGAATGTTAGCTTAGACTGACCAGTACTATTAAGCTCCTCCCACATGCTGGCCGTGTTCCAAAAATGTCCTTATATGTATCGAAAATGTGTAAACTTGTAAACGCCTATCTTTTTATTGCTATTGAATCGTATAAAAGAGGGCGCACACCGATGTTCGGTGTGCTACTTCTTGCAATGCCGAAGGGTGCTGTAGGAATGTACGACCACCCCATGGGGTCTTAATAAACTTGTCTTTTGCATTTTCCAGTGTCCGTGCCAACTTCTATTCTAAGGTGCTCGAGAGTTTAGCAGAGTATGTAGACCTGATTGCACCCAACACCACAATTGGCGACCACGAAGGGACTCATCGGCGACTCGGATGCCCGAAGGAGAGGTTGTAACGAAGGTTTGGAAACTCGCCATGGAAGCGATCGCTGCCACTGAGTGACCCGAGTCTTGGCACCCACGGTGTTTTTCCCTTCCTTCTGATCTGACCTTCCAGGTGGCGCCGGTCCTCGACTGAGATCCTGATCTTGGATTGTCGTGTAGTGCCGTTTGGCTGATTCGATTAAAGAACTTGGCAGTTGGACCCTGGACGTTTTGAAGATACTTGGTAAGCTTATGATTGGTAAGGTAGTCTGTTGACACTTACTGTGGCTTTTTGAATTTGAATTTGAATTTGTTTGAGTTAGCTAACGTTTGGTTCTATGAATTTGACTTATATGTGGAGTGCACCTCACATAGGCTGGCATGTAGGGATATTTCTCTAATTTTGTTTTATTTGAACGGCACATCGTGTATGAAGCACATTAAGTGCCATTTTATGTAGTATCACATTTCCGTGATATTTTTGACATGCCTGTTCTCAGCACGCTCCGAGGGATGTGCTGTCTTGGGAATGGTACCAGTTATCGATTAAATGAATCACAGCCGGCTCCCCCAGAGGGGACTCCTAATCGCGATATGTACGTAAAATTTGGCCTTCCCCCTATAATGTATAGTACATTATGGCATAAATACACCAAGGGTGATCGTGAAATGCAATGGCCACTACATGGGTCATTTGACTTACGAAAAATCCAAAATGTAGAGCAGTGTTTGTTTCAGCGCAGGTCTAGACAGGATATGTTTGATTGTGTGCGTATGTGGGAGAAAGAGGTGCGTGAACGAATGAAGCGTGAGGAAGCCTTGGCGGAGAAGGTGCAGCGAAGGGCTGCACGTGATAAAGCTTTACAGCTACAGGAGAAGGAGTTACAGGAACAGAAAGAGAGGGAGACCCGAGAACGTAATTTACAGATTAATGGGCAGTTCCCTATCCGGCGTCCTCTTTATCCGGTCCTTACTAATGAAACAGATGATTTTTCATTACTAGATCGATGCCCGCCTCCGTATGTTGCACCCACGGCTCCGACTGAGGAATTGGATGAGGACGATCAGAGTAAACAGCGTACTCGGTTATCTTCGGATCGAACTGCAGAATTGCGTTCGTTTGCACGAAAATTAAATGTTAATTCAGTCTCTGTTTCTGAGATTAGTAAGCAAATGGAGCAATGGTCTGATAAGGAGCGATTGTATTTTTTAGATCATTTTGCAGATGAGGGCGTTAGTCGATTTAGAAAGTATTCTTCTGAGTTAGAACCTAAGGATATCTCGAAGGGTCGTGATAATTTTCGTAAAGGTCTTTTTATTCTTTCAGATGCGGATGAGTTTTTCAAGCGCTTGGTTCAGCTACGGAATGAGGCGTCGCGACTACGGGAATTGGAAAAGACATCGGGTTCGCCTGCGTCTGGATCGACGGAGATATCCAAAGAATGCTCTATCTTTGGAACAAATAAGAACGCCGCGATTAATGTTAGACCTATGCGAGAAGCTGCGCCTTTGTATGTCCCTCATAAAGGGGAGGGCACAGATGACAATAGAATGTCTAAAGACGCGAAGGGTTATTTTATATATAATTGGGTGTATACGCCTTGGAATAGAGCAGATGTTATGGCGCTTAAGAATGCTTTGCCCGATCCCCGTAAGAATCCAGCAGCTTTCTATGAAAGTGTTGAAAGTGCAATTTCTTCGTGTATTATGACACTGGTTGATATTGATCTGTTTTTTGGGCTAATATTGCCCCCTGATATGTGGAGGGCGATTCATAAGTTTGATGATCAAACGGTTCTTGGGGCAAGTTGGAAGGACATAGTTCAAGCTGATTTAGACAGAGAACCAGCATGTAAGCCTTGTCAATTAATATTAGAACTCCCAGGGGCTATACTAAACAAATTAAAAACGCTCGTTCCCGCCAAGAAAATTGATTGGACCATGTTGGCCTCTTGCAAACAAAAAACGGACGAGTCGGTTTCTGATTTCTTTTCTCGCTTCGAGGAAGCGTTTCATGATTACAGTGGGAAATCATTAACAGAAGATACAGGCAGGCATTTATTTGTTGATAAGTATGTGGCCAATCTCCTACCGGAGATTGCAAAACGATTAAAGGCGAGTGAAAGTTCATGGACCACGGCAACCCCTGCTTCTTTATTGACTATGGCTCAATACTATGAGTGACAGGAATTGGAGGCAAAGGAAAGTAGTGATAAGAAAGCGAAGGATTTGAAGATGAAGGTAATGTTGGCTCAGGTTCAGGCTACGAGGGGGAACAATAGGGGTAGACGAGGATCATATAATAATGCGCCCCCTCCCCGTTCCGACATCTCTGAGGATCAGTGTGCATACTGCAAACAGTTTGGACACTGGATTTCAGACTGTCTGGTGCTGAGAGAGCAGCGTAGTCAGCGTGGTCGAGGAAGTGGAAGGTCTAGGAGTAATTATGAAGGATCGAGAGGTGGAGCGAATGATCGTGGAGGGAGTGAAGCGAGGGGCCGTGGACAAACAGGTTATAACACGTTCGATCGACGAAATCAATATCAGATAAATGAGGGTGACTCGCCTGAGTCACGTGACGAGCGTCATGCATAGGATTGCGTAGGATGGGGTGTGGAATCGGTTGAGGTACCAGTTGATCAAAGGGGTCCATATATAGAAGCACATGTCTTGGGTTCTACTGATCAGTTTCTGGTAGATACAGGAGCTACTCGTAGCGCTTTGTCCAAATACTTGGTTCCAAGGGCTCCCCTGTCTGGCGAGGTAGTCACAGCTATAGGGTTCGATGGAACACCTACTTTTAGCCCACTGTCTCAACCTGTTACATTTTATGTTGATAAATTTGCTGCCCCATGTCCATTTTTGCTGGCCCCAAACACACCAGATAACATTATGGGACTCGATATGCTTAAACATTTTCGAGCTACTATTCGTTGTGCCCCGGAGGGAGTGTGGGTTGTGTTAAATGAAAATTATCCAGAATTCGAGCGAATGTGTCTTCTTCACGAATCTGAAGTACTAGCTTCTCTACCAAAGACGTTGTGGGCCACTTCTGATACTGATGTAGGGCAGATGATTATTCCTCCAGTACATATTACCGTAAAGGAGGGAGTATCTCTGCCACGTGTCCCACAATATAAAATATCCAGAGAGGGTGAAATTGCATTGATACACATTGTGGATGATCTGATTACGGCAGGGGTGGTTGAGGAAGTTCCCTATAATGTTTGTAACAGCCCAATTCTTCCGATCCTTAAGAGAGATACAGATACTAAGGTTTATCGTTTTATTATTGATTTGAGGGAAATCAATAAGATAGTAGTGCCTCAGTACCCGGTGGTGTCTGACATCACCACGTTGCTTACGTTGGTTCCACCGACGGCAACTACTTTTACAGTTATCGACTTGAAAAACGAATTTTTCTCAATTCCTGTACACCCTGACAGCCGCTATCTTTTTGGATTTACATTAAATAACAAATCGTATAGATTCTGTCGGGTTCCTCAAGGTTACACAGAAAGTCCTAGCATTTACAGTCAGGCTCTGAAACGACAGCTCGATTCTTTTGAATTACAAGCTGGGGTGGCTCTCATTCAGTATGTGGATGACATTTTACTTGCAGCAGACACACCGGAACAATGTGAGAAAAGTACCTTTTCCTTGCTTTCTTTTCTTGCCGAACATAATCATAAGGTTTCGAGGAAAAAGTTACAATACTGTAGACCCAAGGTGACCTACCTCGGTCATCTTTTGTCTAAGGAGGGCCGTGCATTGACACCAGATCGAATTCAAGCAGTTTTAGACACACCAGTCCCCCGTACTCAGAAAGATGTTCGCGCCTTCATAGGTTTGAAGTCTTTTTGTAGGCAATGGATATTGTGATTTTCTCACATTGTCAAACCTTTGTTAACATTGTTGTCCAAAGATACACCGACTCCCATTGAATGGACAGATGAATGTCAGAATGCTTTTGAGCAATTGAGGCAAGCTCTTTGTTCTGCACCAGTATTAGGCACACCTGATTATACGAAGATTTTTACATTGTACGTACATGAGAAGGATGGGTGCGCATTGTCAGTCTTAGTGCAGATGCACGGAGACAAACAGAGACCCTGTGCATACTTCTCGGCGGTACTCGACCCTGTGGCTCGAGGATTGCCTGGATGTTTTCGAGCAGTTGCAGCAACTGCAGTAGCTATACGACAGAGTGAGGGAATAGTTTTATCACACAAATTGTTGGTGTTAGTTCCCCATGCGGTAGATGCTTTGTTGAATCAAACGAAAACACAGCATCTAACTAGTGCCCGCCTAACAGGATATGAGCTAACGTTGTTGGCGCCGCACATCACACTAAAACGATGTACTACATTGAATCCTGCTACTTTATTGCCCTATCCTGTTGCTGAGACCCAGAAGGAAGAACAACATGACTGTGTTTTTCTGACTGAGGAACAGACAAAGGGTCGCATCGATTTACAGGATACACCATTTCCAGATGTAGATGGGGAACTGTGGGTTGATGGATCGTGTGTGAAGTTACCAGATGGCACGACTTCCGCAGCCTATGCGATCACGACACTTAAAACAGTGGTAAAAACAGCACGAATACCCCAGAAATCGGCCCAAGCAGCAGAACTGATAGCCTTAACGAAAGCATGTGAGTTAAGTGCTGGACTATGTGTGAACATCTACACGGATAGTCGTTACGCTTTTGGAGTAGTGCATGATTTTGGCCTACTCTGGAAGGAACGAGGGTTCTTGACTTCACATGGAGTGCATATCATGCATGGAGAATTGGTACGCGATCTCCTGAATGCACTATTGTGTCCAAAGAAAGTAGCGGTAGTCAAATGCAGTGCACACAAAAAGGTGACAGATAAAATAGGACAAGGTAACGCTTTTGCAGATCGTATTGCAAGAGAGACTGCTATGCTACAAAACAACTCTCCTATGTACGTGGTGAAATCACAAGCTGAGCGATGGCATGATGCTAGAGAAGAAATATTAGACATACAGAGATCAGCATCTGAAGCAGAACTTGTGAAATGGGCCACTGAAGGAGTGTTGGATGATGAGGGTTGTTGGCGTAGAAAAGACATGGAAAGATGGAAATTACCTACGGCCTATTTACAGGCAATGGTTCAAATGACACATGGGTTGGCACATGTTGGAGCTCTTGCAATTACTAAATTGCTTACACGGGTTTGGGAAAATCCTGAGATTGCTAGTACGGCCAAGAGAGTGGTTCAGACCTGTCTGATATGTTTACAGCACAATCCTGGCCAAGGGACTTATACTCCCAAAGGAGGGTTTGTTCCACCTACTGCACCATTCGAAGTACTGCAAATGGACTACATCCAGCTGGAGCGCTGTAATAACCTCAAGTATGTCTTAGTGGTGGTGTGTGCCTTCAGCAAATGGATCGAGGCTTACCCCACGAAAGATAATACAGCATTGACAACAGCTAAGGTGTTACTTAAAGAGTACTTCCCGCGCTATGGTGTTTGTAAGTTTATGTGGAAAGATAATGGTCCTCATTTTATTGGGAAAGTAGTGGAGTACGTCCTGAAAGGATTGGGAATCAAGCAAAGATTCCATGCTGTCTTTCACCCACAATCAGCAGGTTTGGTAGAAAGGTATAATGCGACTCTGAAGCTGAAGCTAGCAAAGATCGTGGCATCCACATCTTTGAAATGGCCGGACGCTTTGCCTTTGGCATTGCTGTCTATTCGATCAGTGCCACATTCCTGATCTGGCCTCACACCCTATGAAGTGGTGTTTGGAAGGCCAATGAATATTTGGGGAGTTCCTAAACCTCGCTTGATACATGATGTGCCTTGTATAATGATGAACAATTATTTGGCACGATTAACAAATGATTTACTTTCTATTCATCAACAGGTTCGAGAAGCGCTCCCTGACAACTCCACTGGAGAGGCTCACGATCTTCGTCCTGGTGACCACGTAATGATCAAGGTATTCGAGAGAACTAGCAGCTTGGAGCCGAGGTGGCGTGGCCCAGAACAAGTGCTGCTAGTCACACGGACGGCTCTGCGCGTCACAAACAAAAAACGGTGGATACATTCGACGCACTGCGGACGTGTCTCTCCGGACCTGGTGAGCCCTGTGGTGTAATCCGACTACAGAGATATTCTGGATGCAGAAAAGAGCCCAGCTGTTAAAGATCTGGAGGGAGCCTTCCCGGACCACACTGTTTCTGATGGAGTGAAGTACAATCTACGTCCTAGAAAATAATTTTTTTTAGCATTTTGAAACTGGTTTGTAACCGCTCTGAGGTTTGTGAAACGGAAGCCGGGAATATCAAGGGGGGGGGATCAGTTCTGTCCAGTGTAGCGACACCCGTCTTGAATCTCGGAGAAAAAATCAACGGCAGCCTCAGTCCAGAACTACCTTTTTATTTATTTTTTTAGTTTTGCTTCTGGAGAACATTGTTTCAAGAGCTATGACACCTCCTCCGACAAGAAAGGGGAGAATCTTTGGTGCTGTACTATTTGCTTTGACTATAGTGGTAATAGCAGTAATAGCTTGGACTATTGAACAATTCTTTCCTGCACGAGAACATTTACTGCCTACCACTCCAAGCCCATCCGAACATTTTCATTTTACTATGCCCTATCACGAAGAGAGACATAGGCAGACTTATTTGAATAACAGTTTCATTCAGATTTTGCATCACACTCATAACATGACTAACATGTCCAATTGTTGGGTATGTGGAATGTTGCCTGGACATCAGAAGAGGGGAGGAACTCCACTTATTCCTCTCCCGTTTTCTCATAATGGTTCTTGCAATGCTTGGTACACTCTTCTTTTTACTTTACGATGGCCTACGAAAGGTGGACTACTTTTTTGATTGAATAAAATTTGTTTCAATGACAAAGATGGCTATCCACAAGCTGAAGGAACAAAATTTGAATGGGAAGAATACCGTCCGGACAATGTATCTACACCTCGTATTTTTACTAATCAAAGATTTGTAAATGTATCGACTTCACATGTGATAAACGTTATTGATACGAAAGCAGATCTTTGTATTAGAAATAAAGGTACAATCCCTGTAGGCCGCAGTGAATGTAATATCACACGTACATTTGATACACCAAATGGAATTGCATTTGTAGCTTCACGCAATACATACTTTATTTGTGGAAATAAGGGATACCATCGTCTTCCAATTGGATGGTTAGGATCTTGTTATATATCGTTTGTATTACCGCCTGTGTTTATTGCCCCACCTATGTATCACAATGATTACGTATTGTACCATGACTTTGTACTAAATAGAGTTAAAAGAACATTAGATATTGATGGAGTAGATCAGACCGATACCTCTTTACAGCAATATGTAGATTTCAATTTGGGATTGTTTTCATTTGTTGGAGCTGCATTAAACAGTAGAAAGATAAGACGACTTACACGTGTTGTAGAGGCGGTTGCTAATGAAACTGCCTCTGCTTTGGGGAATATAACCGAAGAAGTGCAAATTACTAGAATTGTGACACTCCAGAACAGGATGGTTCTAGATGTAATATTAGCTGATCGAGGAGGAGCATGCCGCATTATCGGTAGTAGCTGCTGTGTGTACGTGCCAGATAATTCCCCTTCCGTATATGATGCAATAACTAAACTTCATAAAATTGCTGCTGAGATTCACCCAGAGAATGGAACATGGACCTTTTCTAGTTGGTTCTGGACTCTACTTAGTACATGGGGTTGGAAGTTATTAACTATTCTATGTATTATTATTGGAGTATTCTTTTCCCTTTGTGTGTGTATTCAATGTGGCCCTACCTTATGCTCTGTATGTGTCACAGCTTGTATCCCGTCCAAACGAGCTATTGTAAAGCAAGAGAAATTAATTAATGATGAAGTGATGAAAATAATGGCCATTAATATTGAAGATGAAGATTCTGATTACTTCCGTTATGAGGTAGCTTTTGCTAAACGCTAAAAGGGCCGTCTGTCGTATTTTGGCAGCTCCTGAGTTAGCGTTTAGCTCAGCTACACGATTCATCCCGTTAACTTGACTAAAATGTATGGGGGCCATTTTGGATTCACTGGCTTCCATTTTGTGTGAACACGCTGCCTCGTGGTCAGCATGCCCTTTCGTCCGTTCTCAATGCCCATGGTCGTCTACTTTGCTCAGCAACAGGCTATTTTTAGTACTGGTCAAGCGCACATGCGCATTTCACATCGACTGGTCATTCTTTAGGAATGTTAGCTTAGACTGACCAGTACTATTAAGCTCCTCCCACATGCTGGCTGTGTTCCAAAAATGTCCTTATATGTATCGAAAATGTGTAAACTTGTAAACGCCTATCTTTTTATTGCTATTGAATCGTATAAAAGAGGGCGCACACCGATGTTCGGTGTGCTACTTCTTGCAATGCCGAAGGGTGCTGTAGGAATGTACCACCACCCCATGGGGTCTTAATAAACTTGTCTTTTGCATTTTCCAGTGTCCGTGCCAACTTCTATTCTAAGGTGCTCGAGAGTTTAGCAGAGTATGTAGACCTGATTGAACCCAACACCACATAGTGTTTATTGAAGATGTGGTGGAAAGCCCACATGCTGCCTTACATATGTCCAACACTACAATTCCTCTTGTCAAGGCCACCATAGAAGACTTTGCCCTGGTGGAATGAGCTTGTATCTATTCAGGTGCTTCCTTCTTTGCCGGTATGTAGCAGATCTTGATCCATATAAAAATTATTCAAGAATTCATTCTCTTTTGAACCACCTTGCCCTCTTTCTTGCCTTGGATCCAACGAAGAGCTGGTCGTCAGACCTGATCTCTAACATGCGGCTGGTGAAAAAGCTTGCCACATGTCTGGTATCCAATCTGAGCAACCACCCCTCCTGGATGGGGTTATAGATAAAAGGTGGGCATGCTGATATGCTGCCCTGTGTGGAATGGGGACCCTAAATTGAATGGGGACACCGCCCTAGGTAACTAGGCAGAGGAGTTGGCCTAAAGGCTAGGGCAGTCGACCTCGATTCTGGGGAACCGGGTTCAAGTCTCGGCAATGACACTGAACATCCTGTGATTCTGGGCAAATCACTTAATCTCCCTTTGCCTAACAAAAATGAAGGCGTGTCCTCATGTAAAGCAACTGGTGCTATGTAAATCGCTCTGACACCTGATACCGGTTCAAGTTTGTGCTATATAAAACTCCGTTAAAAAAAAAGAAACTAGCTTTTCTGAGAAAAAGCACATGAAAGGAGGGTTGACATTCAAGACCTGAAGCTCACTAACACAATAAAATGGAGGTTATAGCAACCATACAAACAGTCTTAAACATGAGACATTTCAAGTGGTAACTATTCAAAGGCTCAAATGGAGAACTCATTAAAAAGCAACAACAAAATACAGGTTCCACTGCGGCATAAAAAATTGGACTGGTGGAAACATGTAATTCAACACTCTCAAAAATCTGATCACCACTAATGCCTTGAACAAGGGAGGTTGGTCTGGGGGATATAAAAAGGCTGTCAGGACCACAATGCATCCTTTGACAGCAACTGTGTAACCATGCAGCAACAATGATAAAGCAATGCATACAATATTCACTAGCATGACCTCCAATAAATCAGTACGGTTACCTGAATAACAACAGACAAACTTGTTCCATTTCCTTACATAGAGATTTTCCGTAGAAGCATAGCGAAGGGGTGACATGATGAAAGGATCATACCAAACACATCCATGGAAAGTTGAACATAATTAATCAATCTTAATACATGAAAGTATACATTTTGAACACTTGGGTGAAACACTTGACCCCGCAGATTGGGATGACAGATGCACTCTGATCAGCAGTGATCCAGCGGCCTATAGAAAATATATCATAAACAACGCTACCCAACTTCATAACCTATAAACAAAATTCTATACTAAATATGGACCCATTTATAAACCTGACATATTTTGGGCCTACTGAATCAGGTGGTCAGATTAAATCTATATACACATTATTTACAAACTATATACATATTTATACATCTGCGGAAAGAATATTGTCATTAGAATAAAACTTGACTATTTAAATGACCACCATAGGCGACGTGATCTAGCTAATAGTAACCTACACTTCTGAATAACCAAGACCAGCTTGTTTGTCAAAAGTAAGATTTTATTTACTAAATTATGGTATATAAGTTGATAGTTTTATAAATGAATTTTATTTGCAATAAAGCAAGCATGATTGTGAAGAAATATGAGAAAAATACAATTTAAGCGAGTAAATCAAATTTAAAATGAATATATAAAGTTTAGCATTTCTAAAACCTAATTCCCTAACTGAGCTAAATAGATAGAAATTAAAGTAAAGTTCTTTGAGGATTCTTACGTGCTCCAAGCAAAGTCCAACAGCACTTCACCCTCATCGGAAAGTCAGAAAGCAGCAGCCAGCCCATCCCTAGGGGCATGACTTTTTATACCTTTCTATGCTAACTAAACTACGCAAAGGAAAGTTTTCAGAAATCTTCGACGTCCCATTGGCTGAGAGTGACAAGTGACATGTCACCCACTTTCAAAAAGTTCCATTAAATCATGTTTCATAAGGACCATTGTCTCTTCCTCGTGAAACCAGGAGCTTCCCGAGTTTGCAACAAATGTATAAAGTCATTCTCGCAGCGTCCATTGACTTTCAATTGACTTCCGCGGATGCCAAGTTAAGGACTGACAAAATGTTCTTTTTCGACCTTGGCCATGTCCGACAGAATGATGACAGCACATTAGTTTTTGCTTTGTGAACGCAGCTTTTGACGAATAATTTATTTCAGAATGGGCGTCTCGTGCTTTTGCAGAATTACAAGTCAGCTCTTTTCTGCGACTCAAGTGACTAGGCCCAAAGGCAGGCAACTTAAGCTTTCTAGTATAAAACAAACACAAGAAAAGTATTAATGTAAGAAATAATGTAGATTCTGTATCCACCCCAGGATTTACTAATTAATTAACCCACCCGATTAATCAAAATGTTACCTAGCCATTGCAAACAAATAAAGCAGCGTTTATATCTACCAGTCTCCGTTATTCCATGAGACTCATATGCACCTAGAATAGTAGAAATGACATTACACAGACAAGGAAAAGCAAAACAAGCACATGCTTCTTTTAAGTTTGCAGCAGTTAGTAATGACAAAAACGAAAACAATAAATTATTTTATTATTTTGCACGAACAAAAAGATGCAACATTTATGCACGTTTATGAGCACACATGTTAGTCCCCCCATGTGTAAAGTTTAATCTAAGTTGTATTAGCATGACATATCACAAATCATTAATATTATTATTCATGTTATGGAAATGTGACTTCACGAGTTTAAACAAAATTTTGTTTTCTATCTCGCTCCATCAACTCCCTCATCTGGTGATTAACAAATCACCACACCAGCATTCAAAATTTTGATAATTTAAATTTCTAAGAAATCGATTCAAATTCATTTGTATCAGTAAACCTAAAAGTCTGTTTCTGCATAATCTTTGGAATTAGCATAACGCTCTCTATGTAACTCCTGTAATTCTATCTCTCTTTCTTCTTCTTTTCTGAGTTTATAGATTCTTTTCTTTTCTTTCAACTGTTTCTTTCTTTTATGTAACAAACAACCTAATTTGGTCAAAATAAAAATGAATACTATTATAATCAAAGGTGCCAGAATCTTGCCAAGAATTGAAATTCCGATATTATGAAACCAGTTTTTAATTGCTTGAAACCTTTTTGAAAGTTTCCCTGTAAAATCATCTTCTTCTAAAGGAATTATCTCTGAATGCATTTGTGTAATATTCTTAATATACATTTCAATATTCTTACTTTCATCAGGTATATATGTACAACAATGTTGTACATGTAAAATGCCACAGACTCCTCCCTCTTTTGCTAGGAGTATGTCTAAAGCAAGGCGGTCTTGAATTACCATGGATCTAATTGCAATAACTTCAACATTCACTAATTGAAACCCATCAGCAGTGTCAGTTGATAATCTATCAACTATAGTGGACAATTTTCTGATTCTCCCTGCATTTAGGGTTATACCAACAAAAGGTATTACAGCTTGAAAAATATCTCCCAGAACTTCAGTAAAAGTTTCTCTTTTAGCTCTATTTACATAATTATGAATTTTAAACAATCCTTCTGAATCTCTGTCAACATGAAACACTTTAGGAAAAACAATTCCCACATAACAAGTTCCATACCAGTGGTCTGGAAGGTTGTAGTAGGCTTTGTCACCACAAACAAAATAAATCCCAGGAAAGATAGGATCTTTTCCACCTTTAAATCCCCAACCTCCCAAAATCTGATAAGTATCTTCACAGTTACTTGCACCTACAAAATAATTATCAAAAAGTGTATTATCTCTTCTAATGCAAAGTTTTCCACTAACTGGTTTGTCTATGTGAATTGCAATATTTTCAAGCATTTTGCCATTTAATTTCTCATCCTCTTTTTGCCAGAAAGCCGACTTAGTCTGCTTGACTAATTCATTCCTCTTATAAATTGCTCTTCTCTCCTCAACCATGTTCAAAAATTTCTTTCCTTCAGCACTTAATTTACATGTTAGATTATTCTTGTAAGCATACTCGTAAGTGAGTTCATTAGTAACAAGGAAAAATTCTCTCATTTGTTTTGCTTTCTTATGCTTATTGAAAGCATTATCAATCTTAATATTAGCAAAAATTTCATCATAATTTGAATAGTAATATTCTAAACGTCCAGTTTGATAAAATAAACTAGTTAATACACTACATGTTACAGCATAAGTGAGAGGAAGCATATTATATGTTACTCCCTCAGAAACAGAAGCAGGTAACTTAACGCAGACATAGCAGTCTTTTGCATCCATTACCTTAACATATTCACTCAATAGCTTTGTGAATGTATTACTTGAAAAATCACCAATTGATTTATCTTGATGAATGTTAGGCTGATGATCAATAACTTTTGCAGACGCACTATGTTTAGTTTGGCTAACCAGAGTTTTGCTTGTTAAGTTAACTTTGTGTAATTCTCTATTCATTTCTAAAGGGATAATCACAGCTAGAACCAACCAGAGCAGAACTAAAATGAGCAGACACACCAGAGTCATCTTACAGCATCTTTTAAAAACAGAACACTTTGAAGTGCTCTCCTTAACATAAGGCATTCTTGGTTAGTTTTAGCCTCAAAAAAAATAAAAATAAATTTTAAAATTCTAAATTTATATTTACACCCCCCTTTTAAAATATTTTTTTTTTTTTTTTTTTTTTAAAAACCTTAAACAAGATTTCTTCGACCTTATGTCATACATAAGTTTTCTTCAACTAAACAGTTTTTCTTCGACCTTGTGTCAACTAACAAATTTTCTTCAGCCTTTTGCCAATTTAATATTTCTGTACTTCAATCATTGTCACTAATTTCTTGGATTTCGTTTTCTTCTTCACTACTATCATATATGTCAATAACAGGTGGAATTACTAAGTAAGTCCACTCAGGAGACTTGTATTTTTGGTTTGGTCTTATTATTCTCTTCCCTTTTCTCGATATCACTTCAATTTTTCTTCCAACTCCAACTTCTTTTCCAGGACTCTTTTGACTACTGATTTCTTCAACTTGTTCTATTGGCTTTTTGATCAATCTGACTCTCAATCTTCCACCTGGCCAGTAGTCTGCTTTTCTCACGTACTTTTTCTTTGGTTCAGAATTATTTGATTCTGACTTCCAAGTCCTTTTCTTTCTGTTTTCACTTTCACCTTCCACGTCACTTTCTTCAGTTTCGTAGTCTGAAATCTCAATTGACTCAGGAACTTCTCTATTCGGCAATTTCACTCCTTCAGGAATTTCACTTTGTCTTCCATCACTGGTACTCGGTAATTCGTTTTCCTCCTCTTCCTCAATTACCTCTAACTTCCCAGATTTCGGATTTCTGTTCCTTACTTCAGAGTTTGTTCTCTGCCTTTCGATACTCTCCTGATCTGAAACTTCTTTCTGTTCTGCTTCTTTGTCTTCAATGGAGATAACCGAATCCTCAGTTATCTTTCCTTTTAACAGATTCTCTTCACCTTCAGAATCTATTTCAATTATTTCCAAATCTTTTCTTGTCAGATTTCCATTCACTGGCACAGTTTCCAGATGTCGACTTTCTTGTCGATCTTCAGAATCTGGAATTATTTCACCTTCTGTTTTGCCTTCTGCTTCAGAATCAGAATCGTCTGTGGTATCACTTTCAACATCAGAACTTTCAGGAGTTGGTACTGGAATAGTATGACTAGGATGTATCCAACGTTTCAATCCTCTGCACTTTACAGCATTAGTAGTGATCAAGATTATCTGCCTAGGTTTCTGCCATCTAGGAGCTAGACAATTCCTTCTCCGATGTACTTTCGTTCTGACCCAATCGCCAGGTCTCAGATCATGTGTTAAAACCTTTTCATTTGATTGTGCTTCAGTTCCCACCTGATTAGACACAGAAGTTACCATATCAGATAACCTTTTACAGTAATCCAAAATTGCACTGTCATTTATGCTCAACAGTTTACCTACAGGTACAAAAGCTTGCCTCATAACTCTTCCCATTAAAATTTCATGAGGACTCAAACCTGTCTTTTTATCTGGTGTACTTCTTAATGACATCAAAACAAGTGGAAGAGCATCAGTCCATTTTATACCTGTTTCAAGACACATTTTTCCAATTCTGTTTTTAATTGTTCCATTTATTTGTTCAACTACTCCTGATGCCTCTGGTCTGTATGCACAGTGTATTTTCTGCTCAATGCTCAAAGCTTCGCAAATTAACTTCATCAGTTTGTTATCAAAATGGCTTCCTCCATCACTCTCAATAGTGACTGGAAAACCGTATCTTGGGATGATTTCTCTGAGCATTAGTTTTGCTACTGTAATTGAATCACAATGTCGTGTAGGGAAAGCCTCTACCCATCTTGAAAATAAGCATACAATTACAAGTACATATTTCAAACAATTGTGTAAGGGCATTTCAATGAAATCCATTTGTAACCTGGTAAAGGGACCACCCTCTCGACCAATTATTCCTGTCCCCACCACTGATTTTCTGTTTGGATTCATTTGTTGGCATGACAAACACCTTTGACAAAAAGATTCAGCAATAGTTCTAAACTTGGTATTGAACCATGTTTCTCTGAAAAGTCTAACCATAGAATCTCTTCCCAGATGTGCTGGACCATGATATAATCTGGCCATGTCAGCAATCAAGCAATTTGGTAAGACTACTCTGCCATCTTTGTAAACCCACACTCCATCTTCTTCACGTGGTCTACAATCTGATCTTAACCATAAGTCCTTTTCATCATCTTCTGCTTCGTTTTGTAAATCCCTAATCTCATGCCATGTTTCTACAACAGTTGTTAGCATTAATGAATTTGAATCAGTTTCTTTACTCCTCTCCCGATTGTATGAATAATTTTTCCTTGCGCAGTATTTAGCTGTTTCATCTGCGAAGGCATTTCCCTTGGAAATATAATCAGTTCCTCTAGTGTGCGCTGCACATTTAACAATGGCGATTTCTTTTGGCAATTGTATTGCTTCAATTAATCTCCTAATGAAAACTGCATTTTTAATTGGTGATCCTGCTGATGTCATGTATCCTCTCTGTGACCAGAGTTGTCCATAATCATGCACAACTCCGTACCCATACTGACTATCAGTAATGATGGTAACTCTTATATCCTTTGATATTTCACATGCACGAATTAAAGCAATCAATTCAGCCACTTGTGCTGAACGAACTCCTTCAAGACATGATGCTTCTTCAATATCTACGACTGTACAAACTGAATATGAAGCTTTTAAGACACCTCCTTCGGATCTTAAGCATGAGCCATCTACAAAGTAGACAAAATCCGATTCAGACAAGGGTCTGTCTTTGATGTCTTTTCTTGGTTTGGTGCAGAATTCCATGACATCTAAACATTCATGTTCTGTTTCAATGTCATCAACAATTTCACAATCAGGCAGTAATGTAGAAGGATTCAGATTTAAACATCTTGAAATCGAAACATTATCTGCTCCTAGTATGATTTTCTCATACTTTGTCAATCTGCTACTTGTTAAATGTTGAGTCTTACCTCTTGTCAGTAATATTTCAACTGAATGAGGCACAAAAACTTTCACAGGAAATCCCATAATGATCCCCTCACTTTGTTCGAGGCTGATACTTGTAGCTGCAACTGCTTTCAAACAACCTGGTAATGCTTTTGCAATTGGATCAAGAACTGCAGAGAAGTATGCAATAGGTTTCTTTAAATTTCCATGTCTCTGAATTAACACAGATAATGCACATCCTTCTCTCTCACTGCAATATAGTTCAAAATCTTTCTCATAATTTGGCATACCTAAAGCAGGAGCTTGGCATAAACTCTTTTTCAGGTTCTCAAAAGAATCCATCTCAGCATCATTGAGAATAATTGGATCTTTTACATCTGACTTTGTCAGTCTTTGTAGTGGTTTTGCAATTACTGAAAATCCACTTATCCATTGTCGACAGTAACCAACCATTCCCAAGAACATTCTGACCTGTCTTTGTGTTCTTGGTGGTAACATTGCTTGAATCATTTTTATTCTCTCTATTGTTACTTGCCTTTTTCCCTTTGCAATTCTGTGACCAAGATATTTTACTTCTTGTTTGCAAAACTGTAGTTTTGCTGGGGACACTTTATGTCCTTCTTCTGCAAGGCGATTTAACAGAATTATTGTGTCTGTTACACAATTTTCTCTTGTCTTTGCAGCTATTAATAAATCATCAATATACTGCACTAGCGTAGACCTACCAGGTAAGTCTAGATCTTCTAATGATCTTTTTAACAATTCGTTAAAGATTGAAGGACTTTCTGTATAGCCCTGAGGGATTCTTGACCATCCGAGGGTCTTACCTTGGAATCTGAAAGCAAATATTTCATAACTGTCTGGATGTAAAGGAACAGTAAAGAATGCATTGCAAAGGTCAATGACTGTATACCATTCAGCATCATGTGGAATCTGAAATAGAATTACTGCTGGATTTGGAACCACAGGACAACATGGAACGACAATTTGATTAACCTTTCTCAAATCTTGTACGATTCTAAATGTTCCGTTAGACTTTTTAACTCCCATAATTGGTGAATTACAAGAGCTACTCTCCATTTCTTTTAATACACCTTGCTTGATTAATTTTTCAATTATAGGTGTAATACCTTCAATTGTCTCTGTTTTCATTTTATATTGTGGAGTGTTTGGAAATTCTATTCCCTGTTTCAATGTAATTTTTACTGGATCTACGTTTTTCATCAGACCCATCTCATTTCCAGTAAAATCCCATATTTCAGATTTCACTGTTTCTTTGAGTTCTTCAGGTAAATCTTTTTCTTCAAATGCAGGAAACAATTTTGTTTCTTCTGCTTCCATCATCATCATTGTCATTCTGTATAAACCATCTTCCTCCATTGTTTGTAACTCAACTCCATCAGGAGAACAATATATTCTACAATTCATTTTACATAGGATGTCTCTGCCCAATAGATTCACTGGACTACTATTACAAACCACAAATCTGTGTTTGTCTCTGTAGTTTCCAATTTCAACTGGTACTGGATCAGTTAAGTCAGTTTTAATTTGCTGATTACTTACTCCGACAACTTGGATGGTATCCCCAGAGAGAGGTAGGTTTTCAATTTCCACTGATCTAACAGTAGAACGGGTAGCACCAGTGTCCACTAGAAAAGTGATGTCTACATCATTAACTTTCCCGTTTACAAAAGGACCAGACTGGTCAACCTCAAGAGTGGCTCCAACAACACACTCTTCCTCCTCTCTCGGGCACCGTCAGCAATAATCATCAGAATCGCTGTCTTGACTTTCTGTTAATAAAAATTGTTGTGAAGCATTTTGCATTTGAACCCTTTGCTGCTTTTGCTGTTTTTGTGGTTTTATTACCTGTTCACTTCCCTGAAATCCCACGTTTGGATTATATTTTTGAACTCCCCCACAATTCGGAAAAGGTGGTTGTGGCAATTGGTCTTGTCGATTATTCACCTGTTGTTGTTGCTGTTGCTGTAACTGTCGCTGAATATTAAATTCGTTTAACCCCTGTTGCATCTGTAGCTGTCGCTGCAGGTCAACACCATTCTGCATCTGTGGATTCAATAAGGGATTCTTTAAGTTTTTAGGAGGATGAGGACACTCGTCTCTCCAATGTCCAATTTCGCCACAATTAAAACAAGGTAATCTTTGCTTCAACTCCTCAATCTTTGGGCTAAATTTCTTTGGGAAATTATTATTTTTAAACTTTCCTTGTATCTGGTTTGTATTTCCAGTTTGAACGAAATTAGTGTTCTTATTACCTATGCTGGCAATCTGTTGCTCAGCCACCTTTACCTGAGCCCACATTGCTTTCTCCTTCAGCTTCTTCTGTTTTACTTCTATTTCATCGCTGCAATACTTTGCTTTTCTTAGAATATCATCTACAGACAGTGATTGCCATCCGACAATACTATTTCTGATCATTTCTCCAATTTCAGGTTTTAGTCCATAAACAAATCTATAGACAAAATGGCTCATGTCTTTTTCATCTAATTTTTCATAACCACTGTATTGTTTAAAGATTAACAGTAGTCTTTCATAAAAAGAATGAACTGATTCTTTTGTTTCCTGTTCTGTCCTTTCTATTTTAACCCAATCGACTTCTTTGGGTGGAATTTTATTTTTCATCCAAACAATTACTTTTTCATAAAAATCCATTACAAGTGGATTTGGAGCACCTGTTTCTTTAATTCTCTCAGGTTCTGTTTTTGGCCAACTAATCGATATTTTACATTCTGTCCAAAGATCAGATGGAACGACAATGTCAAAAAATCCATCTAAATCAATCCACAGAACTTTTGACACTTTGATGAATCTATCGACTTGCCTGTACCACTCAACTGGTTTTTCCCTCAATTTTGGAAAGTCATTTGTAAATAACAGAATGTCCTGTCTCGACCAAGGGATATGAACATATCCTCCACCTGCAATTTCTCTCATTGGAAATTGTTTTGACAATTTTTCCAATCTTTCATCTTCCTTCTTTTTCGTCCATTTTACTCTCCATTTATTCAGTTCTCCTAGCTTTTTGATATAGACAATCAAATCTTTAATGTGAACTATTCTTCCCATTGAGTTTAAACTCTCAATGTCACTTTCTGAAAAGTCTAATCTGTAATGCTTTGCAAAATTCTTTTGTTTACTCACATCGATTTCAAGTTCTGCTGCTAGATCCTCTAGTTGATCATATTTGTTTTTCGTTTTCCACTGTATGCTTTTGCAAATGAACAGTAGTTCATCATCTCGATAGTAATTTAAACTATCTGGACCAATCGTTCCAATTATTAATTCTTCGATATTCGCTTTTAATTTGGCCACATCAAGTTTTGGTGTGGTTACCCTGACTTCAGGACTCCCTATATCTGATATAGCACCCATTGGTGTTTTTGGAGATAAATCCTCATTAAAGGTTAAATCAGGCATTCTCGATTTAGAAGTGTTTATTTCAGATAAGTCTGAATAAAATTTTTCAGCAGCCTTTTGAATTTCTGTATTTAAAGGAATAGTTAATCCAGTTTTGTTTGTTTCCTTTTGATCAAATACGGGCTGAACAGGACCAATTGTTACTGGAACTGTCACGGCTTCCATGCCTTTTGTCATTCTTTTTATTAATTCTTCTTTTGATCTTAAATACTCATTATAATCAACATCTTCAACATTTCTTGCCTCTCTTGTATAATCTTTTGGAGGTTCTCTTGCTCTTGGAGCCATTGTAAAATGTCTACCTTCATTTCGAGCATTCTCGAATTCTGGTCTTCTAGGAGTTTCAATGATTTCGCAATTATTTGGATAAAGTTTAGGAGCTTCATTAATTGGAGGTGCACTCGGTGAAGTTTCAGTAGAAACCACCGGAGTAGACCATGATCTAGGAGGTCTCAAAGGCTGATTCTTTCTAGCAGTTGTATATATTTCTTCCATAACTGCATCCTCAGATTCACTTTCCATTGATTTCCCTGTAGGAGTACCCATTACCATTTCATGAATTAAATACAATCCTTCACTCATGTTTCCCTGTCTCCACATTCGCAATCTATCTTCATGAGTTTCTCTTTTCCAAGATGGATTTTTAGAAGGTCTTTTAATTCCACTAGCTTCTCTTTGTAATTGATACATCTCATCTTCCCACTCAACTAAAGCTTCAAATTGAGTTGGTCTCGGTTTCGGAACAAGAGCATTCATTTTCTCTCGTAAATTTCTTAAAACTTTTACATTAAATGAACCATCGTCAGGCCAAGTTAAAACACCGTCGTTTTTAGTATAGCGTTTCCAACTATCGAACCATAAGACAGTATGATATCCATATTCACCTTCCATATACGCTGCAGGTGTTTTATACTTATGAAGTAGTTTACCACCTCGCGTTTCGATTTTCTTGTCAGGTGAAAATAAATTCTTAAATTTCTGAAATAATGTTGGCTTTTTCTCAACATGTTTAAAATGATAACTCATTTTTAAGAGTTAAATCTAATTCACAAAACCGTTCGTAAAATATTTCCGGGATGTTCCGTACAACAACCAATCCGTGCGCGAAACACACCAACAAGCCAATTACAGTTGAGCTACGTCACTTTTCTGCTCAACCAATAAATTTAGAGTTTTTCTGAAAGACCAATCAGTTCACAGGCCGTCAGAGGCTCAAGAGCCAATCAGAATATAGCTTGTGACGTAGGTCACCCAATCCCAGCGCGGCTCTGTGACGTACACAGCAGCTGCGGTTTCTCGTTTCTCACTCCTGGCGCTTACCCCTCCTTCACAAAAACTTTTCACAGCGCCATTTTAAGAACACTTTTCAGTGTAAATTAATTCTTAACGATGACTATAAGGACAACATCTGTTCGTTTCACTATTTAGGATAGTTTACATACATTCAAGTATCCACACTTCGGAATAGACGGCGCTATTCACACTAAGGATAATATTCAATTGTCAGTAGAGTAACCTTACCCCACCCTTCTAACACGTATAATTATGAACTCGCTTTGCTCTGAACCCACCGCGAAGTGAAAGTTCTAAGAGTTCCACTTGAACATAAAATACAATTCAAACTCGCACTTTCACACTGAAATTTCCCTAATTTCAAACACACATGAAATCCGTACAGGACTCTCACCTGTTTATAAAGATCATGTACCGTTAGCAAAATAACGACGTTATCCGTACAGGGCTCTCACCTGTTTATAGATATGAAACATGTACCCGTACAGGACTCTAACCTGTTTATAGATAATCATGCACCGACGCTAATTTACCCTTCACTCAAGCTCGGATATAACTAATACTTTTATCACAGTGAGTTTTATGGAAGGCGCTTTGTCCCTATTCTCATGCTGCTTTAATTTCTTAGAAAACCCTCACTATACGAGATTCACACCTAGCCCTAAAACTGTGCTGCTCGGCGACAACACTATGGTACACGGCGATACCTCTTGTGATACTCGGCGATATCACTACAAACAGAACAGATGGCTTGCGTGACTAATTTCTCGCCACACAATCTATACCGGTATAGCTTACAGATAGCACGAAAAACGAACTTAACATGTGTTAAAACATCGATCCTATTTCCATACCATAACACTTTAGTAACCCTTAGCAACCAACATATTACCTTGGTTACCCTTAGCAACCATCAATTTCTGCTACCAGAGAATTGATCCAGCGGCCTATAGAAAATATATCATAAACAACGCTACCCAACTTCATAACCTATAAACAAAATTCTATACTAAATATGGACCCATTTATAAACCTGACATATTTTGGGCCTACTGAATCAGGTGGTCAGATTAAATCTATATACACATTATTTACAAACTATATACATATTTATACATCTGCGGAAAGAATATTGTCATTAGAATAAAACTTGACTATTTAAATGACCACCATAGGCGACGTGATCTAGCTAATAGTAACCTACACTTCTGAATAACCAAGACCAGCTTGTTTGTCAAAAGTAAGATTTTATTTACTAAATTATGGTATATAAGTTGATAGTTTTATAAATGAATTTTATTTGCAATAAAGCAAGCATGATTGTGAAGAAATATGAGAAAAATACAATTTAAGCGAGTAAATCAAATTTAAAATGAATATATAAAGTTTAGCATTTCTAAAACCTAATTCCCTAACTGAGCTAAATAGATAGAAATTAAAGTAAAGTTCTTTGAGGATTCTTACGTGCTCCAAGCAAAGTCCAACAGCACTTCACCCTCATCGGAAAGTCAGAAAGCAGCAGCCAGCCCATCCCTAGGGGCATGACTTTTTATACCTTTCTATGCTAACTAAACTACGCAAAGGAAAGTTTTCAGAAATCTTCGACGTCCCATTGGCTGAGAGTGACAAGTGACATGTCACCCACTTTCAAAAAGTTCCATTAAATCATGTTTCATAAGGACCATTGTCTCTTCCTCGTGAAACCAGGAGCTTCCCGAGTTTGCAACAAATGTATAAAGTCATTCTCGCAGCGTCCATTGACTTTCAATTGACTTCCGCGGATGCCAAGTTAAGGACTGACAAAATGTTCTTTTTCGACCTTGGCCATGTCCGACAGAATGATGACAGCACATTAGTTTTTGCTTTGTGAACGCAGCTTTTGACGAATAATTTATTTCAGAATGGGCGTCTCGTGCTTTTGCAGAATTACAAGTCAGCTCTTTTCTGCGACTCAAGTGACTAGGCCCAAAGGCAGGCAACTTAAGCTTTCTAGTATAAAACAAACACAAGAAAAGTATTAATGTAAGAAATAATGTAGATTCTGTATCCACCCCAGGATTTACTAATTAATTAACCCACCCGATTAATCAAAATGTTACCTAGCCATTGCAAACAAATAAAGCAGCGTTTATATCTACCAGTCTCCGTTATTCCATGAGACTCATATGCACCTAGAATAGTAGAAATGACATTACACAGACAAGGAAAAGCAAAACAAGCACATGCTTCTTTTAAGTTTGCAGCAGTTAGTAATGACAAAAACGAAAACAATAAATTATTTTATTATTTTGCACGAACAAAAAGATGCAACATTTATGCACGTTTATGAGCACACATGTTAGTCCCCCCATGTGTAAAGTTTAATCTAAGTTGTATTAGCATGACATATCACAAATCATTAATATTATTATTCATGTTATGGAAATGTGACTTCACGAGTTTAAACAAAATTTTGTTTTCTATCTCGCTCCATCAGCAGACGATGAGGAGCACTTAGGGAAAAGTGTGGTAGGTATGTGTACCACACCATTATAGGCCAGTCTGGGTAATGAGAATGACTAGAGCTTGGTGAATCGTCCCAAATCTATCGGTATCAATGGGATTGCAAGAAACACGTAGTGATTGCGAACCTCCACGTCAACTGTAAAGCATCGCCTAAGCTTCTATGTGTCAGATGCTGCACAGAGCATTGGACAATGAACATCGAAGAGAGTAGTAAAAATGTTTACCTGAGACGCGCACCTAAGGCCAAATAAAGACTGAACCACTTTAGAAGTAGGCACCACTCATGATTAGCAAGATGGCACAGGCTGATGCTGTCTACCATAATGTCCAATGAGTTTGCCAGGTAGTTTACAACCAGCCACAGCCCCTGTTGGCGAGTCAAAGTCCAGAGTCTCAGTGCTATCCAATAGAGAAGATTACACTCTAGTCCTCTTTGCTTTTTGCTGTTCCACTTCTCAGTGTTATTGTCTATCAAAATCGAAATGGATTCATGCACAAAAGGATGGCTGGAAAGATTTGATTAACAACGTGATCATCCGAAATTCCAGCAGGTTTATGTGCAATTCCTGTTCTTCTGGTGACCATATTCCTCTGAGCTCCAGCTCCTCCAAATACATTCCCCACTCCAAGGTTGACATGTCTGTCACTACCAGGGACAGCACAGACGAAGGACAAAAGGAGTTCCCTCGTTCCAGGTTCTCCTCTGTTGACCAAAGGACCGAGTCTACTGCAGTGTTAGCCATTGCTTGTGAAGGCACCACTGGAGAGCCCTCATGTGCCACCGTGTATGCATGACCAGGAGGATGAAACGATAGGGGTAAGACTATCAAGACTGGATTCAGTGCGCCTGCCTGAAACATCAAAATCATATTCTGATTTTCTTTGATAATCAGTGAAAGAGGAAAAGGCTGCAGCATGGTAATTTGTACCACCCCAATGAACAGGAGGCACTGAAAGGGCTCTAGGGGAAATCTGGGGACACAAACTGAAAACCCCAAGTTAAACAGAAGTTCTGTTGTTCTTTGTAGGTAGAGTGACACCATCTGCAGCAAACCAGCTTTGAGTAGCCAGATGTCCAAGAACTAGAATATCACAGTTGTTGACTCCCTGAGATGGGATGGGACATCACCATCCCCTTTGTCAAGACTCAAGATGCAAAACTTAACCCACAAGAAAGGACCCTAAATTGGTAATGGGTAAAACCCATCACAAATTGCTGGAACTTCCATTGGGACCCTAGGGGTGTTATATGAAAATATTTGCGGGTTGAAAGTAACTGTCCAGTCCTCCGCATCCAGTGTCAATAAAACCTGAGCCATGGACAGCATCCTGAACATTTCCTTGTGCACATACCACTTCAGGATTCTGAAGTCTAAGAATTGAAGTATACCACTAGCCTTCTTACAAGCAGTAAGTACCAATAGTTGCACCCAGCCCAATTTCCTGCTCTGGCACCAATTCCACTGCTTCCTTATGCAACACAACCTCCATCTCCTGCTACAGGATCCAGAGATGGTCTTTGGATGTAAGGGCATGCTGGTTTAGGGTGAAGGGGGATTTTCTGTTAGAAGTGTATGGTATACCCATTTTCCACAACTATCTGAACCCTTTGGTCTAAAGAAATGGCCTTCCAGGCCTATAGAAAAGCACACACCCATCTTCTCACTTGCAACATGTGCTCCTTCAAATTCATACTACTGTTGCTTCCCTCATGGTGCCTGAGAAAGGGAGGAAGAGAGAAGTAAAGCTGAACCTGGCAGCCACATCCTTTGCACCTGCCTTTTTCATTGTCTGACAAAGAGGGTGAGCTGCTGCAGGCTATTATTATTATTGTATACATGACCTAGGGTAACGGATGGTGTATAGCCTGGAACAATTTGACGAAAGGCCTGGGCTATCAAAAGGAGCAATAACCTATGCAATTTTGAAGCCCTAGAATCACTCTCCATCAAATGGCATGGTCATGGGGGTGTTTTGGACATCAGAAAAAAAACCTTTAGAGTGCAGCCACACATGGAACTCAAATTCACAAAGGAACCACCACTCTTGCAATGCTGACTTTGGTGTTCAGCCCTACTTTAATGATGTAGCAAAAGGCATCCTCCCATTGGCCCTCTACCTCTAGAAAATAGTTCCCAGAGGTGTACTCACAAATTAGGAACAACCATTGCAGTCATAACCCAGAAAGCATGAGAGTAAAGTTCACACAAGCCTGCTGCTTTGGGGGACCATAGCCCCAAACTCCCACCCCTTTCAGCATTTTTATGATTCTCTGTCTGGATGGTGGGGCAGAAAATCTCCTGAGCTCAGCCTGGAGATTGAATTGGCCTAGACTACTAGTCTCTCTGATGAAAGGCGAAGGGACAAAAAAGCA
This sequence comes from Lissotriton helveticus, assembly GCF_964261635.1. Taxonomy (NCBI): domain Eukaryota; kingdom Metazoa; phylum Chordata; class Amphibia; order Caudata; family Salamandridae; genus Lissotriton; species Lissotriton helveticus. The sequence goes on from NC_136059.1 coordinate 917,772,037, forward strand.
GGGTCTTCTGGGGGCCTATGTTCTAGTCTACTGTAGCACAAGAAGAGGACCTTGACCCAGCTCTGTTTTTGCTTTGACCAGACCCCCATTGAACTGGAAAAGTGGATTGACTGTATTTGAATTTTTGAATTTAAAAACATTTGTACAGCGCACTTTTACCCAGCGGTTTCATGGCGCTATTTGTGTTGCAGTGGGCGGCAGCAGTAGGAGGAGGTTAGACAGAGTAGGCTTGCGTGAATAGGAAGGTTTTAAGATCTTTCCGGAACTGAGGGTAGGAGGGCAATGTGCGGAGGGCAACAGGGAGGGAGTTCCAGAATACTGGAGCCAGGACAGCGAACCTCGCTCCACCCGCCCTCTGTTTTTTAAATCGGGGGGGTAGCTAGGAGGGCCATATGAGAGGAGCGTAGCTCTATGCCTGGGAGATAAAGCATGACAGCAGAACATATGAATTTAGGGGCAGTGCCTGACCTAGCCTGAAAAGTGAGGCAGCCGAGTTTGAAAAGGGCGCGCTCTCACACCGGCAGCCAGTGTAGTGCTTTAAGTAGTGGACTGGCCCGATGATATTTAGGAAGGCCATGAATCAGGCGAGCAGCCTGGTTCTGTACCAGCTGCAGGCAGTGGATCGCGTAGGCGGGGGCCCCATTGTAAATTACGTTACCGTAATCGATACGAGACAGTACCATGGCCAGCACAATAATTTTTAGAGCAGAGAGGGAAAAAAAACGAGAGACTTTCCTAATTATTCTTAGGGAAAAGAAACAAGAGGAGACAACTGAACCAATTTGTGAATGGATAGAAAGTTGTGAGTCTAAGAAGATCCCAAGGGTTTTAACTTTAGGCACAGGGAGTGGAGGGGCACCAAGTGAAGGGGGCCAGAAGGAAGGGGACCACGGACTGCAACCACCTCCGGTCAAGACCAGCTCGGTCTTGTCTGGATTGAGTTTGAGGTGGTTGCAGACTGTAGTAGTAACCACCTATAGCACATCCGTAAAGGTCCTAGATGTACACTCCATGAGGGTAAAGGAAGTTCCAACTCTTCAGCTGCCTTTTTAAAACAAAGTGTAAGGAGGTCATCTCCACTGGTGCTGGATCAGGGGATGATTTTATATCAATATCTGGAGAGATATCCAAGCCTCTGGTATCCTACAGGGCCAGCATTTAAGAGATGTCAACAGTGGGCAAGGGTTCAGTGTCATGACCTTGATCATCCTGCAAACGCTAGTCTGAATCCAATGCAAAAAGGATATGGATTTTCTCTACAAGATGTGTGCTATAGGCCCCAACTGCCTGACATTGATCCTCCTCCAGGAGGTATTGTACCTATCTCCTGGATCCTAGCTGTTTTACATATGGAACCATTAATTCTTGAGGCAGAAGAGGGAATGGGGCTGGCAATGCAGCCACAATCAGCATCAGAGGAGGTGCCAGGGCTGAATTAAGAGGCTGTGCCAGAGTGAGCATGGAAGAGGTAACAGTGATGATATCAGAACGGGAAATACTGATGGTGCCAACTCTGATGGTGCCAAGAGGGTAGTTTGCGCCAATAGAGAGATGCAGAGTGGAGCCCCATAATGTCTCATGGTGAGGTCAGCACACCAGAAAGGACTGCCACTCTCCCAAAAATGTAGGGCACTGCTTAGATCTGCATCCACAGTTGCAAACTCAGGGTACTCTGCTGCTTTGGAGGCATGGTAGGAGAGACAACAGGATACATGGGCCGTATTTCCAGGACCGTTAATCTTGGAGCCATGGTCAAAGCACCAGAAGCAGACTTGTCCCCAGACTTCAATTTCCATTGAGAAGAGGAGTGACCTTTTTCCTCTTCTTGTGACACCTCTTCTCCCTTAAAGATTAGAAAGACAGCGACAAGCATGATGGCTATCTGGATCACTTTCTGCACCAAAACAAGCTCCTTTGTCTTTGGCAACCTCTATGTTTACCCTTTCCTCAGGCCATCAATATTTCGCCTCAAACTCTTTGATGGTGTTGGGTTTAATCTGAAGGCATAATTCCCTCAAAAATGAGTCTTGTCTCAAACCAAAACATAACCAGCAGTCATCATCTGGGTCTTTGATGGACAGGTGCCCATCACACCTATGGAAGGGATTAAACCCCTACTTCTTAGATGAGAACATGTCCTCTAAGCTGCACCAAAAGTTTGTTTTCAGAGACAACTTTTTCCAGCAAAAAATACAAAGAGAAACTGTGTCCCTGGTTCTCAAGACACAGGAAAATGGCACTGATGGTAGGGTCGTTGGCAGTATGCTTTACCGCTCCAGTGATGTCACAGTGGATCCACTTCTCATTTCGAGATGGAATCAGTGCCAAAGAGCTATGTCAGATATTTCCCGATGAAGACTGGAACTGGAACTGTTGGGAATTTAAATGTGGGTACACCTCACCGATGTCTTAGGATTTGTTTCTTTGGTAATGTGTCAAAACATATTAAAAGCCACGCCTAATCTTAGATAGAATTTTAAAAATGAGTAAGTTGAATGGGCAGTGGGGCAAGATAACTCTGAAAAAATAGCTATTTTTGTAATTACTGTTTAGGAATTTCATTATGATAACAATTCTCTTCATATTCACTGATTTACATTTGAAACGTTTTATATCAAGTATAATTAGGAAAGCCTTGACTGCTTTGTCAGAAATCATCATAGATGGGTTTCATTTCAAAATTTCTAAAGGTAACACCACATTTTTTTCTTGGAACATTTGAGGGAATAATCATGTGTAGACAAGAAAGATTCTTTAGATTAGCTCAAAGATGAGAGAGGTATTTTTGAATAATGATGTTGCAAGTGCGAGCTAGTGGTCCTGTTTGGGTTGGGCCTTGGGAGAAGTTCAGTGCCCAAAATAATCCTCTAACAGCTAAAAGAGTGTTAAATCTTTTCATGTCAACAGGCAATCAGTTTATCAATAAAAATGAAATTGACATATTTTGATGGTCTATTGACAGATTAACAGTCAACATATAAACTGTTCTCACTGCCCTTAAGTAAAAAAATGGATGATCATAATAACACGGCCTCAACCAGCAAGCAGGCCATTTGTCAATATTGAAATATACTGATCCCCCTCGTTCACAGATTACATGGACCAGTTGTTTCCTTGCACAGTTGATGGTCAACCACTCCAATCCTCTAGAGTATCACTTCCTGCTTTCACCCCACAAAAATCCTAGTTATTAGCAGTCTGATTTAGTACTATCTATGGAGGCAGTCATTTTCATTTTGCAAAGTTACCATCATAACATCCCAAATATTCACCTTGTCTATTGGTAGGCACTTCCTCTCATTTTAGTCAATAAATCTCCCTCTGCTGTAGTCCATTTCAACATTTGTGCTAAACAAATCTCTATCCTAGACAGAATGGAGGATTTCCGGTTCTTAGCAATCCACTTGGTCTGAAAGGTTAGACCAAGGTGTACACATTTAGACTCCAATGTTGCCTTCATAAGCATGCTATCCAACCCCAAAATGCATCTCTTCAATTGAATTAGCTTGGTTGTGCCAATAATTTCAGAAAATATATCCATAACTTTTTTCCAAACTAGAGTTAACAATGAGCAACACCAAAACATATGTAGCAAATATGCATGTAACAAAACAGCGTTTGATGAACTACATCTGCAGCATGTGTCTCTAGAGCCTGGATAGATTTTTCTTAACCATATGATGTGAGAAATGCCCTATATTTAAGCTTGGACTGTATCAGTTTGAATTATGTGTGCCTGGACGTATTGGAAGGATGTCTAAAAATACTTTTGCATTCTACTTCACTGAGGCGACCCTGCAGATCCATTTCCAACCTCTCTTGTAATGTTTGTAAATCAACCTTGGTTTTATCAGTGAGTGCTCTGTAATACATCATTACTGCTTTATGCTTCCTACTGTGTGCTAAAGCTAACTGTAGGGTGGCATATGTGGGTAGCTCCTCACTCCCATAGTTGTACACATTTTTAATTAGCCAGGTAAGTGCCCCATATGTCAGCAATTGTTCCACTCATAGCTCCTTGGTGTTCCACAGTTTCTCAAGGAACAGAGCTGTTCATTCTCATACAAAACACCTAATGGTGCAATGTGATTACCCTCTGCCTACCACGACAGGAGTAGGGTGGGTGAGTAGATCCTCACTGCCTTCTGACATCTCATATGTAGTCTCCAACAATGCAGTGCTATACCCACCATTTGCAAGGATCAGGTAAGCAGAACCCCACCACACATCACAAGCGATGGCAGCGTAACCATCTCACACCAGCCACAAGGAGCCATGCAGCTCCCTCTGTCTCTTCAATACATGCAATTGAGAAACCCACTGCAGGTGGGCAACCAAACAGTAATTTTCCAAATTTTGCAAATTAAGCCCCCCTTTAGCTGTGGGCAACTGAGGCTTGTGCAACACTAACTGGCATCTGCCTCCTCTCTAAATGCATTTCTAAGAACTTGACACTTAAGATTTTAAAACAAGGATTGAGTATAACCACTGCCACACTAGCTGGACTAGCTGGAAAAGTACAGCAAGCAAGTTAAAACTATAATCTTTTAGAGGGATAATTCTCTTTTTTTTTCTTTTTTACCATTCAAACCTTACGCTGAATGTGTGGAACAGAGATAATCCCAAATAACTTGGTCAAATGCCTTTTCGGCATCCAACAATATCAGCCCCATATTAAGCCTGATTTCCATGTCACATCAAAAACCACAATTGCCCTGCCGACATTGGCAGCGGTGTACCTACCTAGTATAAAACAATGCTGCTGTCTTGATATCAATCCTGGCATCAAAGGTGCCAACAGGTCGGCTAGAAGTTTAGCAAAGATCTTGGCATCCACATTTATAAGAGAAATAGGTCAGTATGAACTGCACTACTCTAATGGCTTGCCATTTAAAAACAAAAATAAATATGTATCATGTTCCATGAGCTAGGCAGTTCCCCACTGTCCCCTATAGATTGCAAAACATCTCACTGCAAGGGCACAATATAATCCTTAAACACTTTATCAAACTCAAAATGCATTGAGTAATCACCAGCTGCCTTTCCAGTGGGCAATGCTGCGAAGGCCTCCAAAATGTCTCCTCCAGCAATTTCGTCTTGTAGAATCTTGGCTGGTTCTACACTCAGCCTTGGGAGAGCACATTCCAATAAATATTTACTAAACCCCGATTACATCAAACACATTCATTTGTCCATATAATTTCTGATAGAAGACAGCAATTTGTTCCAATTTTGATTGTGGCTGTGTGTGTAAAACTCTATCCTTGCTCATAATAGCCTTAATATGACTATTAGCTTTTTTGTCTGCCTGTTAATGTGCCAGCACTCTTCCTACCTGCTCGCCATACTCATACTGAAGGGAACGATGTTTGTTGTAACTAGCGGATACCCTCTCCCTTAATATACATCCCAGGCATGAGCGTTTCTCAATCAGAGAAAAATAATTTTCTGTTGCTCATGCCCCCCAAGCCTAAGAACATCAGCGTGCAATACTCCTAGCTGTGTGGCTGCACACCGGGTTGCCATCATACAGAGTTCTTTATTTTAATTTTTCTGGTAAATATACTGCTGAGTAATGCCCCTTATGAAGGCATCATACTAGTGTCCCAACCAATCAGTAGGGATGGAGAACCAACATTGTTCTCAATAAACTCTACTAAGTTTTTTTGGACCTGCAATATGTATTCCTTCCCCATAAGTAAATGACAAGGAATAGAAAATGTGCACCTTTGACTACTTGCATCCTTCAGATAAAATGATAGCAGAATAGGATTATGATCTGATGTCACTCTAGGACACAGTTCCATAACCACAGATTTTAGTATCCTGTCATTAACAAATGGCAAATAAAACCATAGAATATTGTTGTAGACTGGAGCTATAATATGCGTATCCTGGCACTGTTGGATGTAGTGACCTCTATACATCCCTAAAGCAGTGTAAACGTGCTAGTTCAAGAATGGAGGCCCTGCCCATCCTTATTCTTAAAGGAGCATGCTGGTTAGTAGAATCAATGGCGTAATTCATAGTACAATGAAAATCGCCCATGACTAAAAGTTACCCTTACCATTCCAGTAATTTTAAAGTCAGTGTATCTAGCATCTCGGGCTAGTCAACATTGAGCCCATATATTGGGCAAAGCACATATTTAGTGCCATTCATTATTAGCTGTGCAATCTCCCCCTTGAGTCAGCTCTAGCCCTCAGAATATCATCCAGCATAGCCACCCCTCTGATTGAAACTGCCTGTGATGTGCACATCATAATGTCGTAGGCCAACTGCTGATGTAAAATCCTTTCCTGCTAAGCTATATGCAACTCTGTAAGACATACTATGTGGGGTTTGTAAATTTTGAGCTCTTCTCAAACTAGCTGCTGTTTGCTAGTTGTGTTTAAGCTGGTAAGATCCAGCATATACATCTTATTAAACCCATTATAAGCCAACTACTTCCTTCCTTAGCATTGTCACAAAGCACGTCACATCACACCACGCTTTAATTTCATCAAAAAGAAAAAATGCGAAATGTTGTCAGAAACAGTCATCACATTTCTAACATTAGCCGTAATCGCTATCGACACTAACAGTGACTTTGACCACTTTACTTTTGCCTTCTTTTACCACCTAACTCTCCGCTAAAGCCCCACCTCTCTCCTCCTTAAACTCCCATTCTCCCTCCCGAACTCTAGCTGGAAGAGTCACCCCTATCCCTGGGATAGCAGACTCAACAGCCTGTGAGCTCCCACCTGCCATGTTCCCCATGACACCTGCTACCTAACAATGACCCGCCCCTTCACAAAAAATTAACAGATAAAAAAGTGGGTTGAGCTGATTTGCTCCCCGAAAAGCAGAGTGGGGCCACCATATTCCATCTCAATCCCCATCATCAATACCCCCCTCCCTCCTACACCCCATCTGTAAAAGAATGCAAAGATAAGAAAGAAGAGAAAAAAGGGGGGAATTCTCAACATCAAAGAGTAACTACCAAGAAGGCCCCTTCCCTAGCCCTTAAATAATTAGGGCACTTGGCTAACTCATGCGCAGCCCCCTCCCTTATTTTAGACAAAATCTGAGCTGCCTCCTATTCTGTGGAGCAAAACCATCTTTGATCCTCTTTGACAACTTTAAGCCTGGCTTGCTCCTGTAAAAAAGACCTGTGCCCGGGCAGACTTAAATGGGTCTATGAGTTGTCATAGTTTGAATGCCTGTCCCCTGTAGGCTTACAAAAGTCAGAGAAAACTAATATTAACATTGAGTCAATTAGAACAGGAGCAGTTGGTCGAGCTTTGATGGAGATAGCTTGACTCAGAAGAAAGTTACCAAAGTATACCAATTCTGGGTGTGCATTTGTACCTCCACTAGAATCAGAAATATTTGGCTTAGTGGATTGATTGAATTTGTAAACCCACATCACAGTCTGATAACTCTACAAATGCCTTTCTAAAGAGCTGCACAATGAACTGGCTTGGATCCTCCACTTCCTTCCCTTCTGGTATATCATATATACACAGGTTATTTCTTTTCTGTCGGTTTTCCAACTCCTTAATCTTAGCCTGTGCAAAGTCCAGGTGTCAATCATGACTATCTACAGTTTTTTTTGTGATTACTCCAGCATCTTGTATGTCTGACACCCGCTTTTGGAGTTCCCCCATCTCTGCCTTAAGAGTAGCTATTTTACTGTTAGCCTCCGCCAATGTTTGCTGTACAACATGTTATCAGCTCTAACTTGCCCATTATATTTTTGTGCCTGCAGCATCTATAGGAAAGTTAATAGTGTTTGCTCCTGCTCATTCTCGGACGTAAATGGGTCAGGTGAAGCAGTAGGTGGATAGCTAGAAGTGGTAGTGCCCCTACGTGAGAGAGGGCTGGTCACGGATGGTGGCATCGTTCCCGGGCTATAGATAGCTGAGGATAGTGAATCTGCTGGGTCTTGTTTACCTTTCTTGCCCCCCTTACTTGGTGTTTGAGAGTCAGCTGATGCAGTAGACAAAGGTGATATACCCTATTGGCAGTTGGGGCAAAGGGTCCTAGTCTGGCTCTCATGTAGCAGGAACAGGTAAAACTTGGCTCTGTTGCTCTGCAGTACAGATATTTGTCTAAAGCATTCTACTTGGTGCAATACAAGTTCCACATTAGTTGCTGGGCCTTGCACGGATATGAGTACATCATCTGTATAAAGGGACAACAAATCCCTACAACCATGAAGCACCATCCCTCTGTGGATCTCCCTATACACCATGCATCATGGTGTCAAATGGCAGGTGCGAACAGCATGAGTGACTTTGGGCACCGTTGCCTCATTCCTCCCTGCACCTCCTACATCCATGATATCATATGCCCATCACAGACTCTAACCCAAACATAAGAGTCAGATCCATGCCATGACCTCACTTCGAAAGCCTGTATCCTCCAGTATGAAATAGGAAATAATCTTGAGCTGGAAATAAAGTAATTGGTAGGGATTTGAGCTTCTAATTGGTGAGCATAATACCTTGGGCAATATTTTGATTACCTTGTTCATTTAATGCTTATTATTTAAAATGCAAGTACCTTTCTTTTGTTATGTCTAAGTGTATACCATTTTTACAGCCTGTAAAACATGCTTCATTTAATCAGAAAAGCGTAAATTTGTAGTAGGCTACTCTCTCTTCTTGGCTTGAATCATTTTGCAATCAGGACAACATTTTAAGAAATTATCAAAATAAGAAAGAGGCATGATTCCTTATGTAAATGATCCTTCATAGACTACAGTTGATGGTTTTCGACTGACGTGGTTAGATACTAACTGAAAATGGTTACCTTCAGCAACAATTGATAGATGCTGATAATGAGCTGGGAGGAGTGAAATGAGCTTGCATGCATCCTGTAGAACTAGGGAAATCAGGAAATATTTTCTAAGAAGTGTGATTGAGATGATGGGCTTGAGGGTTTTTAATACTATATTGCATCATATTTGTATAAAAGCTCACTCTCTTGAAGTCCGTTTATAGTCAATATTCCAAAGATCTCTTGTCAAAAAAATAACTGATTAGAAACCTTCCTTCTTTTTATCGGAATGTTATGATCAAAGGCATTCTTGAGAAGAAGAATATGGATTTGCCACAGAGGCTATTTTTAAGAATGAAAGTCAAAGCCATAGATAGACGACCAATCTGCATCGAAAGGGCTTCCAAATTGTGAAATATTTCAATGGCTGTCTAAAGGAGCGCCAAATTCGGTGCTATCATGTTCCTGAAACCACCACCGCTATTCGATACTGCCAAAAAGCGGAATATTGATGCCAGATGAACTACATGGATCAAAATGTTCGATGACATCATAGATGCCCTAAAAGAAGTAGATGACAAAAAGTTCATAAAATAGTTAAAGAACCTTGCAGGTGATGGTATGAAAGAAGAGATAAAGAAAATATCACAAGCTGACAAAACATTGTACTGTCAAATCAAGGAAACGTTGGAAGCCTAGGTGGATAAAATGCTGCATGTCAACAATAAAAAGATAGATTGTTAATCAGGCAAGACAGCAAACTGCTGAAACAATGGATGAGCTAGTCAAAATACTTGATACCATCATCAAACATTGCAAATTCAGTGAATTCAATGAGAAAGGAGCCATGCATCTTAGAGTAATTGATGGGTGCCTCTCCACTCCAGTCACATGACACATGCTGAGAGTGATGCTCAGTCGAGAAAAGGTACTTCTGGCTTCAAGAACTGAGGAATATTTCAGATCGAAAGGCTGCCGATATGGAAGCTGGAACATCCCAAAGTGAATCAGCGTTGATCATGAAATATAAGCAGAAATACAAAGGGGAGGCCCAGAAGACGACGTTTCCGAAGAAAAAGACATTGTGTTTCCGATGTATATTCTCATTTCCACATGAAGGTAAATGTCTCACCATTGTACAGATATGCAAAGACTGTGGTAGGAAAATAATTTCGTAACAGTCTGCAAAGCAAAAGAGAAACTAAGACCATCACAACAAGAAGAGAGAATGGCTGCCAGAAAGTACAATGCCTGCAAGTCCAAACGGCAACATCAACTGAGGCAAGTAGAGACTAAACAAATTCAATTGTTATCAAAGTCATCTTCAAAGGGCTCTTCAGTGTCATCATCGAGCAGCAGTAAAGAAGATGGGTATGCAATGGTGATGTCGACAGTAGAAAAACAAGCACATGGTGCATTTACTGCTTGTGATTGCCACGCGAAATGACCCAACTCATTTTGCCGATGCCCTAAGACCACACTAAAGGTGAATGGTTGTGCTACAACTTTCTTTATAGACAGTGGTGCATCAACCAACATCATGTTTACAGAAAAATACAAGAACAGTCTCCGATACCATGTCTATCACCATCGAAACAAAAGTGTACACTTGGGCTACTTCTATACCATTACAAAGTCAGGGGTCATTGGCAATAACCATGAGGCATAAGAAAATCACTGTACATGCACTAATACATATTCTCCAAGGTACTTTGTCAAGTGCATGTCTACTCAGTTTCAGCACTGCAAGTGACATGGGATTAATATCTCTTAACTACAAGTTCAATGCACAATCTGAAATAGTGAGTCAAGTCAAAGTCAAGTCAAGTCAAAAGAAACTTTATTTCGATTGAATTTACAATCATAAAAGTACATTTGAGACAAATAATTGCAACAATTTGTAAAAAAATTTCATTTAAACATTTTTGACTGAAGGATACATGACATTATGAATCAAGGCGTTAGGAGATCGTTCAAAATCGTCTATACAGTATCACTCTGTCCATGGATGAGATAACAGGTTGATCATACAAACTAAATAAAGTCTTATGTTGCAGTAACCAATAGTTAGGAATGAATTTTCAAGCATGCTTTAAGGAAGCAAGCTACAGATTTGGCGGCAAACGGGGTGTCTAGGTACTGAAGTGCCAAAAGAGCAGGTCTGCATCTTCTCAGACCTAATTGTCGGAGAAGTGGGACCAACCAACGTTTACGCGGGGTCTCATAAAAGCTGCAAAAAAAGGTTACATGCAAGGTAGACTGGCGAGTACATCCATCGCAGGGACAGCTAGCTAATTCACGAGACCAATTAGAGTGCTCGGGGAGTGAAACAAGAAGGTAAAATAAATCAAATCGAAACCTGGTTAAAACATATCTATCATAATTTGACAGGTAAAAAGACAGATATGGTTGAATGCCGTAGGAGGATTGTATCGTCATTAAATGAATAAATAGTGAGTCAATTCCTGTTGTTATCTCATGGACTAGGGAATCTTAAGACAATGTAGGTGCAATTTCACATTAATGAGGATATTCATCCTTTTGCTCAGCAAACCCGTTGGATTGCTTTTAATTTACAGGAGGCCATTGTGAAGCAACTGGAAACACTACTAAAGCATGACATCATTGAGCGCACTACTGGTCTGACGCCATGGGTTTCACCCATAGTTGTAGTGCCAAAAAAGGGCAGTGGAGTTGCAGTGTGCATTTGTGTTGATATGCAGCCAAGCCACCAAAGTAATCGAGAGAGAAAGACATCTAGGTCCACACATAGTGGGCATAATTACACAGCTGAATCGCGCCAAAGTCTTCTTCCGTCTTGACTTGAACAAAGGATACAAGCAGCTTGAGCTGTAAGAGAACTGTAGGGACATGACAACTTTTTCAACTCAAGTTCATTTGTTCAGACAGAAAAGACTCAGTTTTGGTGTGTCACTGGCTGCAGAAATCTTTGCAGATGCCTTTCGTCGAATATTTCAACCTATTGCGCATGCCTTTAACTACAGGGTTGATATATTAGTGTTTGGGGTCACAAGAAATGAACATGCCAAAGCCCTTGCGCAAGTATGCCATTTACTGGCCAATGCAGATATGATATTAAATGCAGAAAAGTGTGAGTTTCAAAAAACCAAACCCAAATTCTTTGGGCATATTTTCTCTGAAACTGGAATGTCTCTTGACCCTGAAAAAGTACAAGCATTGTCATCCACCTATTTCAGACATGGCCAGCTATACTTCCAGAAACAAATGTGTTTTTGCCATGGTGAGCGTCCCATTATGAGAGTTGACAAAGAAGAATGCTCCCTTCCAATGGTCCTCTAAATGTGATCGAAGTTTCAAGAAAATTGAACATGCAATTGAAAATGCAATTAAAATAGCTTACTTTGATACAAAGTAACATACTGAGATTGTTGTAGACGCAAGCCCGGTGGGGTTGGGTGCGATCCTTGATCAACATAATGGACATCCAAATGCTCAGAGGCAAATTGTGGCCTCTGCAGCCAAAGTCTATCTCAGACTGAATGCACCTTTTCGCCTCCAGAGAAAGAGAACTTGGCTGTAGTGTGGGCTAGTGAACAATTTCATGTGTGTCTTCATTGAAAAGATTTCCCCCTTTGCCCTGAGCACCAGGCATTACTCATCATTTTTAGAAATCCAAAAGCCAAGATGCCCCTTGGCATCAAGAGAAGGAAGTTAAGATTGCAAGAAAAGTATTACACAATTGTGCATAAGCCAGGGTTTCTCTTAGTGGAAGATTTATCTTGGACCACACAAGACAAAAGCATCGAGTGACTGGATGATATTTTTGCAGTGTGGGGTGTTCTCTCCATCTTCAAATCTGATAACGTCCTGCCCTTTCATAGAAGAGAGGCCTAAGGACTTTCCTAGTTGTTTGAATCTCAAGCATCAGAAACGCATCTCTCTCTGGCCACATGCAAATGGCGTTGTTGAATGATTTATGGGAACCCAGACATAGTAGTTCAGCATGCCATGCTTGAAGGAATCAATCACAAGTCAGCTTTGTGTTCAGCCCTTCGTGTCTATTGGTCAATTCCCCATTCTACAACAGGTGAAAGTCCTGCTACCTTGCTGTTTGCGAGAGGCACTGAGACAAAGATACCACAATGGACCATGAGCCAAGTACTAGACACTGATGAGATCCACTTCAATGACTCTTCTTGCAAAAAAAAAGATGTAGGCCTATGGAGATAAGCGCAGATGCTCTAGGGACACGGTTTTTGAAGAAGGCGACTGAGTCCTAGTCAAACAAAAATGGAAACTCAAGACTTAATCTCTGTTGGATGCTGATCCATTGAGAGTCATGATAAGCAAAGGTCATATGGTGCCCAAGTTAAGCATCTGAGTCTACATCCACAATGCCAGATGACAGTACAACTCCTTCACCTCGTACAATTTGTTCTGGAAGATTGGTGTGAAAACCTCGACGACTTATTGAGGAAATCTAATATATATATGTTGTTTGTATTTTTTTACTTAACAGAGGGAGAGATGTAGTGTTGTAAGATCATCTGCAGTCCGACCCTTGTGGTACTAGGCAGACTCCTTACAAAGTTTCATAATCAGTTGGGAGGTAGTTGGGTGTGGTCAATAAAGTCCATGGTGCAAAGTATTTAGTTAACGGTTTCATGCTGAAGAATAAAGGTGTGTATTACTGAGCTCTGTGTGTGGTGTAGTAATTTGCATGCAACAATTGGAACCTGGATTGATTAACTGCAATCATCTCTGCCTATTCCTCCATGGGATAATGCTCCCCAAACTCCCAACCAAATAACTTACCACTTAGTGATAAACTAGGCTCATCCTTACTCAGTCTTCTGTTTTATCTCACCCCAACAACCTTCTCATTTTCCATGTCCAGGCCAACATGGCAGAGTGTCTCACGCACATATGCCACTGAATGCCTTTAATCCCTTACAATGAATATTTTTATTTTGATACCGTTTGCCTCATTGACCACAACCTTAACATGTTCTCTTCCTATTCCCTCTGACATCTCGCTCCTGTTGTCTGAAGCTGTGGAGTTCACTATGGCACCAAAATGAGAGTTGTCTCTTTAAATGAACATGAGTGTTATGCTTTATCACATGCTGGACTGACACAGTTCTTCTGTGTTGCAGTAACTATAATACGTGTTATGGCTTCTCTCTGCTAACTTGTTCCTCAGTGGTATTCAGTTTTCTATTGCACACTGTTAGAAACTGAGGTTTCTGCTTTGCAGAGTATACGCCCTGTCCAAGCAAGTGCCACAGTTCTAATCAGCATATGTCAGATACAGACACTAAATTAACCTGTGCTCATTCTCTTGTAGCTTGGCACAGAGCAGTCAAGCTTAACTTAAGAGGAAATGTGTAAAGCAACCTGTGCTCTCCCTCTTGTAGCTTGGCACAGAACAGTCAGGCTTAACTTAAGAGGAAATGTGTAAACTAATTGTTCATACTTTAATTACAGTAACACAGTCAAAACCCCCAAAGAGACTCCACATGAGTTTGGAAACATAGAGAATACATATATGCGTAAAACAAGACCACAATGACAAAAGTCAAATAAGTAGAATTTGAGATATGAATTTGTAAAGATTACATCCAAGAAAAGTTATTGGTCAGCAGTAGTGTGTAAAGGTTACTTGAGGCCGCACTAGACTGGGTTGAATCCAAAGTTCAGGCTGACTGTGATTGAAGGCAGGCTGGCTACATGCCCCATGCAGGGCCTGCTGAAAAAGTACCTTGTATGGAGCAATCATTGGCATCGAGAACTCCCTGCATTGGTTCCGATTCACGCAGTTGCGTTGATGCACCAGAGTCGAGCCTCAGAGTCAGTGTTGAAGGGCTGGTGCAGTGTCTGCGGCAAATTTCACAGTTGAGAGCCACATCCCAATCGAATTGGCACTGTGTTGGCATCAGAGGGCACTGTGCCAGCTCCGATCGGTGTAAAGGGGTACCTCCATTGATCTTTGCAGAAAACCGCTGCAGAACCCACTTCTGAGGCCCAGAACTGGAGTGGGCACCTCAGGAAATGGTAGCACTCACAGATGACAGAGTCCGGCAGCACCAGTAGAGTTGCAAGAAGTCTTTTGTGACCCTGAGACTTCAGAGAACAGAGGGCAAGCCAACAAGCCCTTGGAGTAACTTAGGTTCAAGGATGTAGAGAGCAGGTCCAGTCCCTCTCACTCCCTGGAAAGAAGCAGCAGGCCAACACAGCAGACCAGGTAGCAAAGTGGTAATACCTGCTACAGCCCAACACTCAGCAGGCCAACACAGCAATGCAGGTAATAAAGTGGGAGTATCTCCTACCACACAGCAGCTCTTCTTCCAGAAATAATGTCCTTGGTTCCAGCAAAGTTCTGATTTGGTGGTGTCAGGGGTCCAGTACTTGTATACCTAGATGTGCAAGAGGCATTTGAAGATCTGCCTTTCCTGCCCTTGCTCCAGACTCACTATAGGGAGTATCAACTTCTTTGTGAGGGGGACAGGCACTGCCCATTCAGGTGCAAGTGTCAGCGTGTCCCTCCCAATCTACCTCAGGAAGTCCCATCAGTCTGTTGATGGGCCATCAGGACGCAAATGTGACACTCCAACTCCCTCTGTGTGACTGTCTAGAGATATTTCACAAAGCACAGCTGGAACCCAATGTAGATGTTTATTCAGAGACAGGCAGAGGCACAAAATGGTTAAAGTAAGAAAATTCCAGCTTTTAAAAATCACATTTTCAGACTTACAATTTAAAATCGGACTTCACCATAAGTTGTGATTTTAAATTGTGAGTCCAGAGACGCCAATCTCCAATTCTCTATATTTACTCAATTGGTTATTACACTTAAGAGAGGTTTTAAGGCAATCCTAATGTTAACCTATTGGAGAGATATGCCTTGCTATACTGAAAAATGAATTTAGCAGTTTTTTACTACCAGGACATGTAAAACTTAAAATTACAAGACCTACCTTTAAAATACACTGCACCCTGCCCATTGAGCTGCCTAGGGCCTAACTTAGGGGTGACATGTGTAATAAAAGGAAAGGTGTGGGCCAGACAGGTAGGTTCACTTGCCAGGTTCTAAATGGCAGTTTAAAACCTCACAAAATGACAGGCCTGAGCCATGTTTAAAGGCTACTGAAGTGGGTGGCACAATCAGTGCTGCAGACCCACCAGTGTTTTTGTGACGGGGAGAGATCTTGTTTAGCTAGTAGGGGATGGGATGAAAATTAAAGTGTGCAAGAATATTGCCCCCAACACCATAGATTTTTGTACTAATTCTGTAGATCACATGATTGATTCCATGCCTGTGGTCACCAATTCCCTTTCAAATATTGTTTATGACCTTCAGTCTATGTCTCTTCACACTTGTATACCTGCGTTACTTACATTAAACTGACATCAAGACATACCAGTACATATGTAACAGAATGATTTTAAACAGTCAAAATAATTTTCATTCGCAAAAGACTCTTTAACATGGAGTTCACTTCATCAGACAGTGCAAAACATCATCACAGCACTCATTTTTTAAACTGAAATGGAGCAGACACTCGCATGAATGACATAACTTGTACTACAAATATATTTACATATATATTTGCACTCATATCTAAGTGCTACAATTCACAACGATTCTAAGAATCCACAAACTATCCTTGTGTTTCTAAGGCCAACATACAAGAGTCTCCAATAAACAAAAGTGTCCATCATTTATTGTGCTAATCATCAGATTAGGCATGCTGATTTTTTATCACTGGAGATATACTATTTTCCTCCAAGTGTGATTATCCAGGTGTCATGGAACCCTGTGCAGTTGGGGCACATGTACTCCTCCAATGATCCAAACTATAGGCGGTATGAATCTTCTCTATTCCTTCGAAAGGTATTTTTTCTTTTTTTATGCATGTATGTGTGCTTTTGGCCATGGTTACCTATGCTGATGCGTTTCAACCTTCCAGGGGGACTGTTGCTCTAATGAAGGTCTTCATCAGGGCTGTATGCTTATACAGACAAGTGAATCTTAGAGTGCAACAGTCATGGAGATGAGTGCTGCTCCCGTTCTGCCTCCTGTGTGCGGCCATTTGTGGCACCTTAGGTTCATCAGTACAGGTTGTGGCAACTTTTGGTTCGGTGGGCCCACCAGTAGAATTTAATTTACAGGCCCTGCATATAGTGATCTTTACTAGGGCCTTACAAGTAAATGAAATATGCCAATTGGGCATAAGCCAATGTTACCATGTTTTAAGTACAGAGCATATGCACTTTAGCACTGGTTTGCAGTGGTAAAGTGCCAAGAGTCATGGAGCCAACAAAAACGAATTCAACAAAAAGAAGAGGAGGAAGGCAAAAAGCTTGGGGATGACACTATAGAAAGGGCCCTTTCCAACGCACGCAATCATATTTAAATAACGTCTCGCGGATCAAAGCAGAATGACAATACAAGGCCATACAACAGCATGACACTGTATGTGAAACCGATAGAAAAACAACAAAAGGTGTTCACTACAGCACGGAAATGGTGTACTATTTGTAGTGAATTATTCATTGGCACTGATATGAGCCTATAACAAGCTGAGTTCCACCAACAGAATTCAAACCTGTGACATGGAGGTTGCACACAGATCCCTACATGGATGGATCAGTCTACTGAGCTACAATTCTTGTACATCAAGGAATCCTTGCAGCTTACAGCAATTCAAACAAAAGTACCAACATCTTTGTTACAGGGTGCCCCAAAAATGTATTTTGTACGACAAAGATTTTGAGTTTAATGATCCTTTCTCGCCTGAAGCTCTGTGATATTGATGGAGCGAGGTGGCAAACACAAAATTTTGTGTACCCCTCGTAAAGTTAATCTCCCATAATGTAATAAGTACAGATTGCATGTTTTTCGAAATTAACCAACCATAGAGTAAAGTGCACACATTATTTTTATTTACACATGGGGAGAACTAAATTGCTTGCATGGTGCAAAATGAAACCCAGCTAATATGTATTGGTATTGTGTTGTGAACTAACGTGCAGCTTATTCGTAAGTAAACGCAATTTAAATGTGCTTATTGTATTCGTTTATGTGGTCGAGAGGTCAAAATGTAAGTATGAAATGCATTTATATGGCTTATTTGCTAGGTAACAACTAACTGGGAAACATTAGTTAGGTGGGAGGTAAACAGAATGTAAATCTGTGTTTGTTTTTATGATAGTTCCAAAAGTGTCTTTGAGGCCTAGCTAGAAAATGGACGGTCGGGTAAACTGTGAGCAAGAGATGAACTGCGCAGGCGCGCCAAAACCTGCAAGTCAGAGTGAACTGCCTGTGCTCGAGGAGGTTCAAGGCTGCTGTAGCCCGGAACCTAGGATGGGTGCCAACCCTGAACGATGTAATGTTCAGAGCCTGGGAGAGTTTGTCGATGTTACCAGTACACGGAAATGTCTAGGCCACGGACTAACTTAAACAATTACTCTTTCTTTCTTGCTGACATGTTGAAAAAATGATGCTGTAATGGTGAGGAGATGCTCACCCACCCCGAAATTGTCCAATGAAATACTGAATAAGAGATGTCAGATACTTTTTAGATAGATTAAGTTAGTGATTTAGGGTATAAAAACCCCTGGTTTTGTCTAGTTGAGGTCGCTTTTTCCATTTCCATCGGAGATGCTGCTCAATTGCTGACCGATTCCTGGATGTAAGAGACTTTAACTTTTACTTTACTTGTTTGCTTTGCAGGATTGAAGGATAAGATGAGGGTGTTAGTTAGGGATGTTAGGAGAAAAATGAATTTGGAACTATCTGTTCTCTGCTAATTTTTACTGTCTTCTAAAATAAAGCGATTTTTCTTGAGCTCAAAATAAAAAATGATCATTTGAAATAAAGTTTAAGTTTTACTGAATTAAGATTTACTAATGCATAAAATGTCAGAAATGATAAAGTTTTGTTCTGAATAAAAATTAGATAAATGAAGAAATAAAAGCTGGTCTTTGATTCTTCCTACGCCTAATTTTCATTCAAGTAGAACTATTGACTTTATGGTGGTGTGTCTGAACAATTAAAGTCTGAATACAACCATGGTAAATGTTTTAAATCTGCAGGTGTAAATAATGAATAGTTAAATAGGTTTAGATGCTCCACCAAATGTTACAGCATTTCTCCATTTCGATTCACCAAGGCCTTGAAGCCCAGTGTAAGTGAACAGGGTAATTGCGCAGTGTTATGGGCCCCACTGATGCATGATTTGTGCATTTTTAGGGTTTCAGGGAAATGGTGAGTATTGATTAGAAATGATTTCTGGAGCTGCGCTGAAGCAGTTATATACTTGGTAGCAGAGTAGTGGTTACTAAGGAAATTAGCTAGGGTTATGGTAAAGTACTATATAGAGTTTAATGTACAGAATGATGACTAACATCTGCTGAGTTTGTATTACGTTACATGTAGTCCTGGAAAGGCTTCATAGAGTAGGGTGAAGCCAGTGCCTCCGTCTGCAGTTGGAGGAAGTGTGGCAAGGTAGTCGCACAGTGAATTAGTCTGTTTCAAAGAAGGAGTATCGCCGAATACTGCGGTGGTATCGTCGTATATCACTGTTTAGGGACCTTAAGTGTGAAAGGATAACTGTATAGTGAGGACAGTCTATGAAATTTCAGCCTTCAAGTATAGGGATCATTCCGTGCTTCCCGACTAAAACTTACTGCTGGGAGAGTAATAGGTCTTAACCCGAACTTGATTGAAGGGTAAAGGGAGTGGCGTCTCTCTTTTGCTAACAAAAGAGGAATTCTGTGGTGGGTTAGTGGACGCGCTGCCTACTGGTAACACGGAGTTCATGTATATATGAAAAGGGTTTTCCGTATGAACGTGTGTAAATGGTATTGCAATACGCGTTCAAGCAAAACTCTGGGTCTGTCTCTAAGGAGGTGAAAAAGATCTCTGTATGTGCTTTCCTTGAAAAGCGAGATCATTACTGCCTGATAGAAGGGTAAAGCCAGTAGTGTTGCTTTATCGACGAGTCTAAAAATTCTGAGGAGATAAGCGTCGTCTACTCCGGTTACAGAATACTTGTGCGATTGAAAATTCTATCACTTTATTAGCGAAACAGATTAGTGGATTTGTTTTGTGTAAGTTATTAACTGATTTTATAAAATATCTTGTAAATATGGCTTCTTGAAAAAATCCTGTAAAGGAGGGTCAGTCGGCGCTGCAGAAGCCGGAGCACTGGTGACGTCAAAAGTGTCGCGCTGGGATTGGTCCACGTGACCGAGACAGAGTAGGAGTTGATTGGTTCACCACAAAAAGCAGCAAAGGCTATTGGTTAAGCACTATAGTGACATATCGTGTTCTAACTGGTGCATTAATGCGAACTGCGCTGTGATAGGTTGGTGATACGGAATCAACAACAGAATAGTGCGCGATCTTTTGAAAGCAGGGAAAAGTTACGGAAAATGTCATACTACTATTATGATGATGACAGAAAGAAATCTTCATGGTTTAAAAAGCTGAAAAACATGTTTGTAAAAGACAAAGAGGTAGTTACGAGAGAGGGAAAGGTACTTCCTTCTCCGAAAACGCCAGCTTCCTATATGTTGAGCAAATATGGTTACCATACGTGTGTTTGGTTGGAAAATTGGGTACATTATACTAAGGATGATGGGATGATGGTGTATTAGCTTTTCCAGAAGGAGGATCGTTTGTTGTAGCAATTTTGAGAAATTTGAGAGACTATGGGGTCGATTAGGATCGCGGACGGACTTGAGTCCGTCCGCGACCCCTGAGGAGGAGGGAACGTCCGCATGGGCTGCGGCGTTCCCTCCGATCAAATTAGGATGTGACCGCCAGTGTGGCGGTCACATCCTCCATCTCTAACATTGCGGCGGGTGCAGCTTCAAGCTGCATCCGCCGCAATGTAAAAAATCCATGCACAGCATTTGCGTGCACAAAGCGGCAGGCACCGCGCGGTGCCTGCTGCATTGTGCACGCAAATGCAGGGGGGTACCATAGGTACCCCCCATGTGCACCCCCCACCCCACCTTCACCCAGGGGGCCCGCAACGGGCCCCCGAAGTGAAGGTCCGTATGCTTTTCCACGGCGGTAAAGTCGCCGCGGAAAAGCATATATTTTCAGACATCCTAATATGCCTGGCGGTGTCTGATAGACACCGCCAGACATGTTAGTGCTTTTCCGCCGCGGTCGCCTTCCGACCGCGGCGGAAAAGCGGCGGACAGATTATCAGACCCACCAGCCATCCTAATTTGGCGGTGGGTCTTTGGAGTCTCCGCCGCGGTTTTTCCGCATCCTCCAGGCCGGCGGACACTTCCGCCGGCCCGGAGGATGCGGAAAAACCGCCATCCTAATCGACCCCAAAATGTTGAAACTTGAACCAAGACCCAGACCGACTCAGTTTGAAGCATTGGTGGATGGGAAGATGAGATGCATCAAATGGAGAGCGAAAGGTTGAGTATGCATCTTAGACCGAGAGGTAAAGGCAGAGATTTGTGGGGAGAAACACATGAAAGTAGAATGCAAAGATGGAGGGATGGAAGTATGTGCGATGGCATATATCCCGTCAGATTGGTAGAAGAATATGAGGGGCGAAAGAGTACAGAAAAGAAAAAGAATACAGAATTGGGAAATCAAAGCTATGGTGAAAGTGAATCAGAGGATGCTGTTTTAGAAGAAATATTAAATAGGAGACCACCCCCATATCAGCCAAGTTCTTTATGGACTACCCCAAATGCCCCAATGGTAGAAGAAAGAGTTAATGAATCACCAAGACAACCATCAAATTTTAAAGATTTTCCTGAAAGAGTAGAAACAAGATATATCCCGAGAACACCAATAGGAGAAGCTAGAATTACAGGTACTCCTGTACAAAGTAATGATTCACACAGAATTATGTTAAGTCCGGAAAGACGAACTAATGAACAGCCAAGTATGTCTGAATATGAGTGTCCAGCCCATGAATAGATTCAATACCTTACTAAAAATATGGAAGCTGTAACTGTACCAGTAACAATAGGGCCTGTGATACCAGTATATGATGATCAGAAAATAAGAGAGCCGAGAATTACCATTCCGTTACAACAAAGCCTACAGAGAGCAAGAGAGAGTGCTCCTCCTGATTTGTCAGAAATAAGGCAGAATACAAGTGTAAATCCACCATAGTTAACTTTTAATAAAAATTTGACATGCGGATTCCCGACAGGAGCAGAATCTGATTCTGTGACTCCAGAGAGGAGTGCAGACAAAATAGATTTAACACAAACGCCTATGGGTCCATCAGACAGAAAATTAAGTGAATGGATAAAAACGTTAAAATTAAAAGAGCAGGAAATAAAAGTGCTGGATGTAGCCAAATTAAAAATAGACATGGAGGAATTAATAATTGGAACAATTGGGACAGACAGATTGAAAACTTATCAGGATGATTAGATCATGTTTTTATGTAAAAGCATAACATGGAGAGCAAAGACAATGTACGATCAATTAGAAGAAGTGGCAAGTGAATATGGAATAGACTTTTCAAAAATAAAGTCATTGCAGACATCTTATCGAGTCGATTTTGCAGAAAGAGACATTGAAAATATGAACACTGCAGGAAGACAAGTTCAGATAAAAGATTTGATTGTGTTATTGCGCAAATGGGGTGATTTAGGAAAATGGAGAGTTAAGTGGGCAAAGAAGAAAGAAGAAAATAGTGATAAGTCTATTTTAGCTTTTCCCATTAGAGAAAAGGAAAAGGTAATAACTGAATTCCCTATGAGAGAAATTCCTGGAGGAGGATATGCACTTGTGCCCTGGAGCAGGCAGGATATATTATCATTTACGAATGATTTTCCCAGACTGAGAGAGAAGCCAGTAGAATAGTATCGACAAGTGGACAGATTTGTAAAAGTGTCAAAAGTATTGTGGATTGATTTAGATGGATTATTTGACATAGTGGTACCAACAGACTTATGGACATAATGCAAAATATCTGTGGATTGGCCAAGGGAAGAGTATCCCAGAGATGAGAAAACAGGAGCTCCCTCACCAGACGTGATGAGGAAATATGAGCAAGTGATAGTGTGGTTGAAGAACAAAATACCTCCAAAAGAAACTGATTGGGTAAAGATAGACAGAACAGCACAAGAGCCGAAAGAAACTGTGCATTCATTTTATGAAAGGTTGTTGTTAGTCTTTAAACACTACAGTGTTATGAGGAATTAAATGAGAAAGATATGAGTCACTTTGTTTATAAATTCGTATATGGATTAAGACCAGAAATCTCAGACATGATTAGACATAGCATGATGGATTGGAAATCGAGTTCAGTAGATAAGGTTCTGAGACAAGCAAAATATTGTATTGAGGAAATTGATGCAAAACAAAAGAAGCTGAAAGAGAAAGCCATGTGGGCACAAGTAAAAGTAGCTGAACAACAAGTAGGACAGATGGAGAATAAGAATGCAGGGAATCAAGGTGGGATTAAAGGTAAACCTAAATTGGTGGGAAATATTGATGAATTGAAAAAGAAAATGCCATGTTTAAACTGCGGCCAGATAGGGCATTGGAAACTAGAGTGTAAATGTCCACCTAGAGTTAATGGGGAACATACATCATTGAATCCGCAGGTGCAGTTTGAGGTAAATCAGCAGCAGCCGCAGCAACAGCAGATAGCAAATCAGCAAAGTCAGGTGCGGTAACCGCCACTGCCATACAGTGGGAATCAGCAGAGATACAATGCAGAGACAGGATTCAGTGGTGGTGAGCAGGTAAAAAGACCGCAAAGAGTAAATGCGTGTCTTCAATATTGGTTGCAAGAAGAGAATGTCAGTGAGCCGGATGAAAGTTTCTGAGGGTGCCTGAGGGAGGAAGAAGAGTGTGTGCTTGGAGCCCCTCTTGAGGTAGATCAGTCAGGTCCATTTGTGAGGAGAAAGGTGAATGATGTGGAGATAACTTTTCTAGTGGACACTGGTGCTACCCGTTCTACTGTTAGATCAGTGGAAATTAAAAATCTTCCTCTCTCGGGTGAAACAATCCAGGTTGTAGGTTTAGCCAACAGACAGATAAATACTCCCTTGACAAAACCAGTTGATATAGAGATTGAGACATACAAAGATATGCATCGGTTTGTGGTATATGACAGCAGTCCTGTTAATTTGTTAGGCAGAGATATATTGTGTAAAATGAATTGTGCCATATACTGTTCACCAGATGGCATAGAATTGCAGACTCCAGATGAAGATAGTTTGTACAAATTGAAAATGCTCATGATTGAGGCAGAACAGGACACATTGTTTCCTGTTTTTGATAAAGAGAAAATTCCTGTTGAACTGAAAGAGTCAGTGAAAGAAAGCGTGTGGGATTTCACTGGAAAAGATATAGGTTTGATGAAAGGAGTTGATCCTGTAAAAGTGTCCATAAAAGAATGTGCAAGTTATCCGAATATACCTCAGTATAAGATGACTGCAGAGGTAATTGAAGGAATTACTCCAGTGATTGATAAACTGATTGAGCAGGGAATTTTACGAGAAATTGAGAGCAGTCCTTGTAATTCACCAATTATGGGATTGAAAAAGCCAAACGGAACATTTAGAATTGTGCAGGACCTGAGAAAAGTTAATATAATTGTTGTCCCATGTTGTCCCATTGTCCCGAATCCAGCAGTGATTTTGTACCAAATACCACATGATGCAGAGTGGTATACAGTGATTGATCTATGCAATGTGTTCTTTACTGTTCCATTGCATCCAGAAAGCCAGCCAATTTTTGGGTTCCGTTTCCAAAATCGTATCCTAGCATGGTGTAGAATTCCACAAGGGTACACTGAGAGTCCATCGATTTTCAATCAGCTACTAAAGAAATCGCTAGAAAATTTGAGTATGCCTTGAGAA
Source organism: Lissotriton helveticus (assembly GCF_964261635.1). Classification (NCBI taxonomy): domain Eukaryota; kingdom Metazoa; phylum Chordata; class Amphibia; order Caudata; family Salamandridae; genus Lissotriton; species Lissotriton helveticus. The sequence goes on from NC_136059.1 coordinate 917,796,652, forward strand.
TCTGTGTTGGTACAGTATATTGATGATCTTTTGGTTGCATCAAAAACAAAGGATGCCTGTGTGACTGACACCGTGGCATTGTTGAATCATTTGGCAAAGGAAGGACATAAAGTGTCTCCGTCAAATTTGCAGTTTTGCCGAAAAGAAGTACAGTATTTAGGCCACAAGATTGCTAAAGGGATCAGATAAGTCACAATTGAAAGAATTAAAATGATTCAGGGAATGCAGCCACCTAAAACTCAAAGACAGGTAAGAATGTTCCTAGGAATGGTGGGTTACTGCAGACAGTGGATAAGTGGATTTTCATTGATTGCAAAGCCATTACAGAGACTGACAAAGGCAGATATCAGAGACCCAATTGTTTTGACCAAAACAGAGATGGAAGCATTTGAACAGCTAAAAACTAAATTGTGTGAAGCACCAGCTTTGGGAATGCCTTATTATGAAAAAGAATTTGAACTGTACTGCAGTGAGCGAGAAGGATGTGCTCTGTCATTATTAATTCAGAGGCATGGAAGAATGAGAAAACCAATTGCGTATTTCTCAGCCGTTTTGGACCCTGTTGCAAAGGCTTTGCCAGGTTGTCTGAAAGCAGTGGCAGCAACCAGTGTAAGTCTGAAGCAAGGTGAAGGAATTGTGATGGGATTTCCTGTGAGAGTGTATGCACCTCATTCAGTGGATATTCTCCTCACAAGAGCAAAGATACTGTACATGTCTAACAGCAGACTGACACGTTATGAGAAAATAATTTTGGGAGCTGAGAATGTGACAATTGCAAGATGTGTGAATGTCAACCCATCAACACTGTTACCGGATACGGTTGAGGCAGAAGTGAAAGGAGAGCTTGATCACAAGTGTTTGGATGTTCTGGAATATTGCACAAAGCCACGTCCAGACATTAACGATGAACCTTTGCTTGAATCAGATTTTGTCATGTTTGTAGATGGATCATGCTTGAGAACAGAGAGTGGTGTTCTAAGTGCTGCATATGCTGTTTATACAGTGGCAGAAGTGTTGGAAGCATCTTGTCTTAAAGGAATTCATTCTGCTCAAATAGCGGAGTTGATTGCTTTGATACGAACATGTGAGTTGGGAAAAGAGGTGAAAGTAACCATAGTGACCGATAGTCAATATGGTTATGGAGTTGTTCATGATTATGGACAGCTTTGGTCCCAAAGAGGCTATTTGACCTCTGCTGGAACACCCATTCGGAATGCTGAGTTTGTGAAAACATTGATTGATGTGATACAGTTGCCTGAAAAATTGGCTGTGGTAAAATGTTCCGCACACACGAAAGGTGAGGATTATATTACCAGAGGAAACAGTTATGCTGATGCAATTGCAAAGCATTGTGCCAAGAATCAAATTTCAATCAATCGGGAGAAAACTGAAGAACATGTTCCAAGTCCTTTAATGCTAACCACTGTAGTGGAAACTTGGCAGGAAGTGAAGCAGATGCAGGAAGAGGCAGGAACAGAGTAAAAATATATTTGGTTAAAATCAGGTTGCAGACAAAGGGAGGAAGATGAAATTTGGGTTTACAAAGATGAAAGACCAGTAATGCCCGATAGCATGATTTCAGATATGGCCCGAATGTACCATGGTCAAGCACACATTGGCAGAGACGCTATGATTCATCTCTTTAGGCAGACTTGGTATAATCCAAAATTCAGAATGATTGCTGAAAGTTTGTGTCAGAGATGCTTGGTCTGCCAGCAATTTAATCCAAACAGAAAAACTGTTGTAAGTTTGGGAACCATAGGACTGGAGGGTTGTCCATTTACAAGAGTTCAGATGCATTTTATTGAATTACCTCCCTGTAACAGACTCAGATATGTTCTTGTGATAATCTGTTTGTTCTCTCGATGGGTAGAAGCTTTCCACACGAGAAGGAATGATGGAATAACTGTTGCTAAACTGTTCTTGCGTGAGATAATACCACATTTCGGGTTTCTGGTCATGATTGAATCGGACAGAGGCCCGCATTTCCAAAATGATTTATTGCAGATGATTTGTGAAGCTCTGGACATATTGTGCATATAGACCTGAGGCTTCAGGAGTAGTTGAACAGGTGAATGGAACAATTAAAAATAGAATTGCAAAGATGTGTTTGGCAACAGGAATGAAGTGGCCAGATGCTTGGCCACTTGTGTTAATGACATTAAGAAGCATACCTGACAGAAAAACTGGATTAAGCCCTCACGAAATGTTGATGGGAAGGGTGATGAGGCAGGCTTATGTACCAGTTAATAGGTTTCTAGCTATAAATGATGACATCATACTGGATTACTGCAAAAACGTATCTGATGTAGTAACTTCTGTGCTCCACCAGGTGGGAACTGAATCAAATACCAAAGAGAAAACTCCAGCTCATGAACTAGTCCCTGGGGACTGGGTAAGAGTGAAAGTTCATCGCAGAAGGAATTGTTTGGTACCGAGGTGGCAAAGACCACGTCAAGTGATCTTGATCAGCAATACTGCAGTTAAGTGTGCTGGATTGAAGAGGTGGGTTCATGCTAGTCACACCATCTGTGTGCCTGAACCTGACTACCCATACGACGGTGAAAGTACAACTGACTCTGATTCTGAGGCTGAACCAGAAAAGGATCCAGATACTGAAGATCGACAAGAACGTCGACATCTGGAAGTATCAGAAGCTAGTTCTGCATCAGAAGGTGAAGGTGAAAGGGAAATTGTTGAAATACCAGATTCAGAAGATCAATCTGAAGAACGAGAATCGGTAAAGACAAGCACCAGTAAAGATGCAAAAGAAAGTGAAGAGAGAGCTGTTGAAAAAGAGAAAACTGAAACGCAAACTGAAAACTCTGGAAGTAGGAACGGAAATCCTGAAACTGGGGAAGAGGAAGTAACTCACAACAAGGATGAGATTCCAAGTACCAGTTATGAAAGAGTTCTTGACAGAGTGACAGTAGAAAGAACTAAAACCGATGAAGATAAAGACATTGTGAAAATCATAATAAATGATACAGTAGAAGACACCGAAAGTGAAACTGATGACAGTGCAGATGAGACTCCATTAAGAAAAAGCACAAGAAAAAGAGCTTGGAGAGTGGAGCATAACACTGTAGAACCAAAGACTAAGAAAGTCTGCAAAGGAGACAATTGGCCTAAAGTGGCTGGAGGATTGAAATTCAAAATAGTAAATGCAACAAAGGAAAAAGAAGAGCAAGTGAACAAAATTACCAGTCAGAAAGAAACACTGGGAAAGAAAATAGAAACTATTCAAAGGCCAAAGAGAGTAAGACGTCCAAATCAGAGGTACAAGTCACCTGAGTGGCCATATATTGTTCTTCCACCAATTGTTAATGTAAATAGCAGCAAAGAAAATCTGTAGGACCCAAAATCAATTGGGAAAAGTGAGTAAAAGGTCATCTAAGAGAAACGATAGGTGTTCAAAGTATATGATATTAAAGTAAAAAGTATGAAGTCATGTGAGACGTTTTTTGTAAATATAGAAGAGGTCGGAGTTGACACAAGGTCGAAGAAAACTTGTTAGAAAATCTAATTATAGCATTATTTAGAGTAGAAATTGACACAAGGTCGAAGAAAACTTGTTAGAGTGCTAAGTGGTGTGAAATTCATAGGTGACATAAGGTCGGAGAACATTTTTTAGAAAATGGCAATGAGCAACCATAAGACAAAATGTTCTATTTTTAGAAAATAGTGCAGGTGTTGTTCAATATGTATGGGGTTATTGACTATACTATGGATAATTTTAGCTTTTGTGATTCCTTTTCAAACTAATTTAATGAAGTTAAAACCAAATGTGAATTCAAGTAAGCAAATTGATAAAGAGAAAGTGCATGAGGTTCAGGTGTATAAGCCAGAGTTGCATCAAGATAGGTCTATTAGCGACTACACCCAAAACACTTTTTCAAAATTATTGCTTAAGTATATCAAAACTATGAATGTTGATGACTGTTATGTTTGTGTAAAATTGCCAGCATCAGTGTCAGAAGGGGTGACCTATTACCACCTTCCTCTTACTTATGGAGTTACTTGTAGTGTAATATCAAGTTTGTTTTTTATATAACTGGGAAACTGGAATATCAATATTCTAATGTGGATGAAATATTTGCAAGATTGAAGATTGATGCCACACTAAATAGAAGAAAATATGCGGAGGTAATGGGAGAATATTTTCTAGAAGCAGATGAGTTAACACATGAGTATGCATTTAATAATAATTTGACATGTAAAATGAGAATTGAAGAGAAAGCTTTCTTAAACATGGTTGAGGAAAGGAGGATTGCTTACAAACGAAAAGAGAAAATGAAGCATGCAAAGTCAAAATATTACACGTTTGATGATGAGAACATTGAGGATAAAAATGTGAATGTAGCAATCAATATAGATGCACCAATGATGGGAACATTTTGTATCAGAAGAGATAATTCAATGTATGCCAATTATTTTGTGGGTGCGAGTCAAAGTGAAGACAGCTATAGAATTATTGGAGGTTGGGGATTTAAAGGAGGAAATGATCCTGTTTTTCCTGGAATTAATTTATATGTAGGAATAAAGCTTATTATAGACTGTCTGACTATTGGTACGGGACATGTTATGTGGGTTTGGTCTTTCCTAAACTTCTCCATGTAGATAGAGGTACTAATGCATGAGATAGGTAAAGTTTTAAGTAGAAATAGAAGAGAGACTGTGTGAGAAATAATAGGTGATGTATTTGGAGCACTGATACCAGCAGTGAGAATTTCATTCAATGCAAATAGAATCAGAAAATTGTCCACAATTATTGATAAATTATCAACAGATACAGCAGGAGGATTCCTAATGGTAGATACTGAAATGGTTGCTATGAGAGCGATGGTTATGCAAAACCGACTTGCCCTTGATATCATTTTAGCAAAAGAGGGAGGAGTCTGTGGAATTTTGAAAGTTCAACATTGTTGTACTTATATTCCAGATAAAAGTCAGAACCTTGAAAAATATATTATAAATATTACAGACCTGCATAAAGAAATTGAACCATTGGAGGTTGAAGGTGTCCTTGTTATGTTGGGAAAAAGTTTCTCAGTAATCAAACATTGGTTTCAAGAAATAGTAGTTCAATTATAGGTAAGATACTAATTCCAGTAACAGTTCTAGTGATAGTGATATTCTTCATAAGGTTATACTGTATATACAAAGGTAGAAGAGATTTCAGAAACTTGATGAAGAAAAGAAATGAAGAAAGATTGGCAAGAATGAGAGAAAAGAATGAGATAGAATTGAAAGAAATAAAAGAAAAGGTTTTTAAGAATTCAAAAGAAAAATAGACAAGATTATAGATGACATTAATAAAAAAGAAGTTGAAACATGTTCTGCTAAATTTTCCGAAATGTTGAGGGTTATTTGGTGATAAAATCACCAGATGAGGGAATTGATGGAGCGAGGTGGCAAACACAAAATTTTGTGTACCCCTCGTAAAGTTAATGTCCCATAATGTAATAAGTACTGATTGCATTTTTTTCGAAATTAACCAACCATAGAGTAAAGTGCACACATTATTTTTATTTACACAAGGGGAGAACTAACTTGCTTCCATGGTGCAAAATAAAACCCAGCTATTATGTATTTTTATTGTGTTGTGAACTAACATGCAGCTTATTCGTAATTAAACGCAATTTAAATGTGCTTATTGTATTCGTTTATGTGGTGGAGAGGTCGAAATGTAAGTATAAAATGCATTTATGTGGCTTATTTGCTAGGTAACAACTAACTGGGAAACATTAGTTCGGTGGGAGGTAAACAGAATGGGATTAAATTCAATAACTAATGTAAATCTGTGTTTGTTTTCATGATAGTTCCAAAAGTGGCTTTGAGGCCTAGCTAGAAAATGGTAGGTCGGGTAAACTGTGAGCAAGAGATGAACTGCGCAGTCAGAGTGAACTGCCTGAACTGCGAGGAGGTTCAAGGCTGCTGTAGCCCAGAACCTAGGATGGGTGCCAACCCTGGACGATGTAATGCTCAGAGCCTGGGAGACTTTGTCGATGTTACCAGTACACGGAAATGTCTAGGCCACGGACTAACTTAAACAATTACTCTTTCTTTCTTGCTGACATGTTGAAAAAATAATGCTGTAATGGTGAGGAGATGCTCACCCACCCCGAAATTGTCCAATGAAATTCTGAATAAGAGATGTTAGATACTTTTTAGATAGATTAAATTAGGGATTTAGGGTATAAAAACCCCTGGTTTTGTCTAGTTAGGGTCACTTTTTCCATTTCCATCGGAGATGCTGCCCGATTGATGACCGATTCCTGGATATAAGAGACTTTAACTTTTTCTTTACTTGTTTGCTTTGCAGGATTGAAGGATAAGATGAGGGTGTTAGTTAGGGATGTTAGGAGAAAAATGAATTTGGAACTATCTGTTCTTTGCTAATTTTTACTGCCTTCTAAAATAAAGCGATTTTTCTTGAGCTCAAAATAAAAAATCCTGAATAAAGGTTTACTAATGCATAAAATGTCAGGCATGATAAAGTTTTGTTCTCAATAAAAATTAGATAAATGAAGAAATAAAAGCTGGTCTTTGATTCTTCCTACGCCTAATTTTCATTCTAGTAGATCTATTGCCTTTATGGTGGTGTGTCTGAACAATTAAAGTCTGAATAAAACCATGGTAAATGTTTTAAACCTGCAGGTGTAAATAATGAATAGTTAAATAGGTTTAGATGCTCCACCAAATGTTACTGCATTTCTACATTACGATTCACCAAGGCCTTGAAGCCCAGTGTAAGTGAACAGGGTAATTGCGCATTGTTATGGGCCCCACTGATGCATGATTTTCAGGGAAATGGTGAGTATTGATTAGAAATTATTTCTGGAGCCGCGCTGAAGCAATATATATATATATATATATATATATATATATATATCCACTATATAAGCAATTCCACAGGATATTACACATAAGCATCACAACTATTCAAACACAATTTATGAGTGTGTAGCTCCTAATTTAAATAATACAATTGTTAAAAAATCCATGTACTATTAAACATGACTGTATATGAGGCAGGCAGAGGTTCCGCAGTCATATTGGGAGGTTAATATTTTACATTAATGGATAGGTTGGAATGTATCCTACTTCTATTAAAGTGGGACCTACATGTAAGTAATATTTCAGATAGGAAAACATCTCATTATATTACAGTTGTTGATATGACAGCTAATTAGTTTGGCACCCTCAGGTTACAGTTTGAAACTGAGCACAAGCCTGCACTGATTGGCACTAACTTCTACCATGCACCAGATGTAGTATTAATTGGACCTACAAGTGAGCTCCCAAGCATCCACATGGCTAACGCCATCCCTGCTACAATTGACAGTAATTGCCTCCCCAGTGACAGGTCCAGCAGCGTGCATGGATTAGACACATACGGAAAATGACCCCAGGTCTTATGTAATGTAGCATACAATCATGTTAAACTACTGGGATGCGCAGTGTTCTGTTCCTAAAATAGTTTATTTCGATGTTTATCATTCAATTATATGTTATGCTAGCCTGTATTCACTTCAAATTGAAAAACATAATTGATGATTCAAAGTCACAGAAAATACAGATGGCCTTTCTCCATGAAGGAGAGATTCACCAGAAATGGTGTGCAGTTTTAGTTAGTTCACAGTGTGATATATTTTATATCTTTATTTTAATCATTAGTTTTATATAACCCTTATTTACTAGATGGTACTAGGTGTTTTTATAAAACTTTGCAAAGACTATAGATCTGGCTTATTGTTAGGTGAAGTATTTGGTAATATAAGGGGACTTTACATTTGTTTCCCCCAGTTGTCCTATGAAGAAAACTACATAATCAAGTAACATCTTGCTCTACGACAATATGGAACATAGACGTAGGTAGGATCCCTTTCCTGAACAGACTGCATTAGTAAAGTTAAGTGGTTATCTCAAGGAGAGTGTTTTGAAAAGCAGTCAGAAGTTTAAGTTTGTGTTTAAGTGGTAAACTTCATGGGCCTCATTTATGAAAAGTGACGCATCGCTGCATGAAAACAGCGATGTGTCACTTTTCAGATGCGTCACTTTTCATTGCGCCCTCCTTGCGACACCAATGATGCGTCATATTTTTAGTATGACGCATCATTGCGCAAAGAGTTACAGATACGTCAGTGTTTTTGACGTATCTGTATGGCGCAAAAGTGATGCATTGATGGAGTGTGTAACAAAAGTGACGCAACTCCAGCAATGTTTCCTTTCACATGGGGAAAGCCCCATGTGAAAGGGCCTGCGTCAATATTACGCCTGCTGTGAGGCAGGTGTAAGAAATTGATGCATTTGCGTCCTAGAAGTGGCGCAGTGAAATCTTATAGATTTCACTGCGTCACTTCTATGACCCTTTCTTGCCTCGGAACGCCCCCCTGCATACATTATACCTGGCGCAGGTATAATGTAGCGCAGGGGTTTACAAAGTGACGCATCTACCTAGATGCGTCACTTTGTAAATATGGTGCAACAAGGCACATTTTTTACGCCTCTGGTGCGTCACAAAAAGTGACGCACTGGCGGCGTAAAAGTGACGCACGGCCTCATAAATGAGGCCCAAAGGATCTCCACATCCTTGTAGATATTTTTTGATAAAAGTCAGCATGATTGCATTTTTCAGAAAACTAACGTGTGTGTATGTCTTTCCTTTGTAAATAAAAACAAGGTAAATCTATAGATTTGTTATGAGGATGGCAAAGCAAAGCAAATAAAGGCACGTAGGTGATAAGGGAATAGTACTGTGTCTGTATGAAGGCTAAGGCATTCATCCAGCAACTATTCCTAAACAAAAATGCCATAAATCAGCAATTAAATTGTTGTCACGCAGCATGCCAAAGAATGCTGGCTGTCAGTTACAAGCTACCCAACATGTTGCATCTTCAGTCTAACAAAAGAAAAACTTGGTTGATCCATCACCAAAATCTAGAAAGAATACGAATGGGAAATTGCAGCCATTCTTGAGTTGCACTGACCATGATGGAAAGTCAGTTCTAGCAATGGTGAACCATGAACAACATAGGAAAGCTAATTGCTGAACAGTGTTGCCACAACCCTAGTATCTCTCTGTAATTTATAAGACTTGTTGATGTGAGGTCATCAAGACAGGAAAAAATGTTTAAATCGTGACCTAAAATGGCAAGAAACAGATGTAGGCGTGAGAGATTATGAGCAATAATATATGTAGGTCCAAAAGAAGTATTCAGAAGAGGAAGCATTGAGCGTGCAATAGATTCTAGATTGACGCGCTAGAGGCTTCTAAAGGTGATTTGAACAGTATATTTGTTTTACCGCAGAGCACCTTGGAAAGGGCTCTTTTTAACTTGCACTCTGTTTAAACCTGCCTTTCCTGGAATTCGCTCCGTACGTTCGGTACTGCTGTGCGTAGAGCGCCTGGGAAAGGGCTCCTGTAATGCACTGGCTATTAGTGTGTAGGTTAAATATTTTAATTTGAACTTTCCTTTACCTCGTAGTTTTGCTCACCTGATTGCACTGCAACTAATTTGGGTCCCTCCCCGGTCCACCACGGAGTGTTCCGTTTGAGTGTAGGGAGGTGTTATCTACCGAAAGTGACACCTTCCCACTTTACCGGCTACCTAAACAGATGCCTTGCCCGACAGGCAGCGGACGCATGCAGCGCGCGCGTCGCTGGCACGCCTATGGCACGCCAAAGGCAAGCCCGTCTGCGCCTGTCCGTGCCTGGATGTTGCCAGGAGCAGGAATCTCTGTTGGTTCTCTCCCAGTTCCTGTATATAGTACCAATCCCACCCTCACCTAGACTAGTCAGGAGCTAATAAGTATCAAAAACGATTATCCCCTTAGACCAACTGGATTTGCCACGTGCCACACACTTGCTGAAATAGCAGGACCTTTCTCCTGTAGATCCTGCAGATACCAAAGTATGGAATTTATACAATCCCAGACTTATCAAAAACCACTGGTTTAGGAAGACCTGTACCCCAGCGCTCCAGTGATAAGAAAGGTCCCCCTAGGTCCCCCAAAAAACGGAGGTTGTAACTGCTTTCTGGACAGTGTCAGGTCCCTACCCAAACATGCAGTCAATATCTGGGATCTGTTGTGCTCGTCATGTCCTCATAGAGGGTTCTTGACTGAAACCTGGACTAAACCCTGTTCTAACCCTGCAATTGCAGTAGCACTCCCAGATGGCTTTCGAATCCAAAGATTGGACAGACAACATAGGGAGGGGATAGCCATTGTATACAGATACCCTATCAAAGTCTCCATCCTTGATCAGCCATGCTTCGATAAGATGGAGATCTTAGTCTTCAGAATTGACTTGCATGCACAACTCAGTTGGAGAGGAGCTTTAATATATTGCCCTCCGGAGTCTCCAAATTTGTCCTCCAACTTATGAAGCTCATCTCCCCACATGTAATCTCAACCAAGAACTTTCTGCTTCTTGGTGATTTCAAAGTTTAAAGCGAAAATCCTGATAATCTAGAGGCTTTCCACACTCCTAACAGACTTGGCCACATTCAATTTAACTAAAATAAATAATAAGCCTACTCATTTGGCAGGACATACGTTAGACCTAATACTAACCAACTCCCGTAACATCTCCTATGGTGCTACCTGCCCACTAACATGGTCAGATCACTCTATGATTGAGTTTCAAATTAATGGTCCAAAGGAACGTACTGGTCATATACCACATCTTAAAAGGTGGTTACAGACAATGGCACAACCTCATGCCCACCCAGTTGCAAGAAAAATTTGTCCCACCACAAAACTTTGATTTGGATAATGTTGAGATGTGCCTAGCCACTTTTAATGCCAGTCTGATTTCCACGGCAGATACACCACCGGTCTACGTGGTATATTGCCACTCTCTGGTCTGAAAAAAGTCAGTGCAAAAAATTCAAACGCCACTGGAGACGGTTACACGACCCGCAAGATTAGGAAAAATTTAAGAAAGCACTGACGCAGTATTACAAGAATCTGAAAAACACATGCAAAACGTACATTGCATCACAACTCGAGCAAGCAGGGAATATGCCTAGGACACTCTACCAGATTTTAAAAACATTTACCAACCCCAAGGCCTATAACACCAAGGAAGCTCCACCTCAAACCTTGTGTGATAACATAGCAAACTATCTCACTCAGAAAATTGATGTGATCTACAACAAAATCATGTCAGCCAATGGTTTTCAGACAGGCCTTAAATTTGACCTTCCTCCAGTTACTCCAAATGTACGTACGCTAGAGAATTTCCTGACACTTACATCTGAGGGGACAGAAGCTCTACTAAAAGTCATTTCTACTCAGAATTGACACACAAAGTGGCGGAGGTGCTAAACCCCACAGTGCCCAAACGGACATCTAAGGGGAACAGGGCCTCATGGTTCAATTCAGCCTGTAGGAAGGCAAAACTAGACCTTCTGGTGGCCATAAAACAACACAGTAATAGGGCACTGATCAAAGTAAAGAGAACTGAGTATAAACGACTAACTCAGTGCGCCAAGATGGAATGGGACCAAAATAAATGGACCAATATGTTGGCGGCCTTAAAATCCAGAGACTTACGGAAATTCTGGCTGATTGTAAAAACGGGGTCTGGCGATCCACCACCGGCAGTTGAATCTAACATTGCTCCCATTGTGTGGGAGGATCATTTTCGTGCTCTATATGAAAGAGCCAACATTGATCTAGATGGGGCAGTAGATGGTGCTTTTCCTTGTTTTACTCCCCAGTATGACCAGGACGACTTCTTGGAAGAGGAGGTTACCGCAGTAATCTTGAAACTCGCAGCAGAAAAGGCACCAGGCTTGGATAAACTTTCTGGAGATCTTTTCAAATATGAAACCAAGGTATGGGTCCCTTATCTGACGGTCATTTTCAATGCAGTTCTGGGGGGGATGGCGGTGCCCGGTACTTGGCTGGGGGCAGAGATTTTCCCCATCTTTAAAAAGGGTTCACCTCTGCTTCCGGCCAACTACCGGCCTATCAGCCTCATAGATGTACCGCAAAAGATGTTTGCGAGGCTGATCCTAAACCGCCTACTGGACTGGATTGAAGAGCATGCAGCTCTGAGCCCGTACCAGGAAGGCTTCAGGAAAAATATATCAACCATGGACCAGATCTGTTGTTTGACCCTGCTATGCTGGAAAACGGTGAAGATTGAAGGGGTTAGCCTTTATACCGTGTTTGTAGACCTCCCTGCGGCCTTCGATCTTGTCCCGCGGGGAAAACTGTGGTCTGTACTGTCTGACCTGGGCATCCCTCCCTACCTCTTAAACATAATCAGGCGGCTCCATGCTGATAATTTTGCACAGGTGAGGTGCGGCAAGAACGGCGCACTTTCGAATAGATTCCCCGTTGAAAGGGGGGTGAGACAGGGTTGTGTTTTGTCACCGACCCTGTTCTGCCTCTATGTCAACGGGGTAATTGGCCACCTGAATGCAGTGGCGGAGAGTGATGCCCCAAGGCTTGCAGGTAGCAGGGTGCCAGCGATTATGTTCGCGGATGACACCCTGCTGCTATCTAAATCCCCTATGGAGATTCAACGTGTTCTCAACGGTTTTGGGGCATTCTGTCATGAGCATGGCCTGGAGATTAATGCTCTCAAGACCAAGGTCATGATTTTTAACCCTCCACCAACAACACGCCCAAACCCTAGTATAGGCTTGACCAGATTAGAAAGGGTGCATACCTTTGAATACCCTATTAATGAAAATAAGACCTGGACCTACCATGTAATCAGATCCCAACGTAAATTGGCCCAAGTAGTGGGGGTATAATCAGGCTGGCAAACAGTAATAAATCTACAGTTAAACCGATCGGCCCACCACTTGAAATCTATAGACTCCAGGCCAAGGGTGCGGTAATGTATGGTGGAGAACTCTGGGGTCACGTGAGTAGACATGAGTTGATTGTTACTGAAAATACATTTCTCAGGCAACTCTTAGCTCTACCCCAAAGTACACCTCTTATGCCCCTGAGGCTTGATCTTGGTCTCAGACCGCTTGACGAAGGCTTGGGCCTCAAACCCCTAGCTTATTGGCAGAGGCTCTGGACAACTCCAGAGCTTTGTAATTATAGGACGGAGCTACGGGAAATCCTAAGCCTTCCAAATGCAGGGAAAATGCCGTGGCTTATCTATGTAAGAAACGAACTTGGGAAACTGGGGCTCCATTGATTATGGTCCGAGCCGGAGTCTGCCTGCTCCGGTGTTACACGTAAGAATCTAGCAAAACTGTACAATGAACATAAACTTATGGTTTCTATACAGAATGCGCAGATCGGCACCCTTACAGAAATATTTTTAAGGATCAAGGATGTTTATAAATTTGAGTACGTTTTAGATGACATGTATCCCAGTGCTACTAGGAAACTGTTTTTGCAGTGGAGGTATGGAACACTTCCAACCAGGAGCTTCACAAGCAAATGGAGTTCTTCTACTTTGAAAAATTGCCCTGGCTGTGACAGTATCGTGGAAAACGAGTTGCATATATTGTTTTTCTGTCCAGCTTACTCTAAATCCAGAAGACACTGGATCGTACCGTATTGTAAAAATTTGGATTTTAAAAATTGTATGCATGCGTACAGAATTTTAAAAATAGACTTAGCAAATGTGACTGTCTTTGCTGTTGCCAAATTCTTTGAAGCCATGTGGCGCAAGCGAAGGATTTTAATACAATTTGAATGAAAAAACACTTGCTTTATTATCACCTGTAGAGATTTTCTACCCGGATATAGTAGTTATGAGAGATTTATATACTTATAAACTGTCTAGTATCTATTTTGTGTTGTACATGGGACACTGCCATCTTACTCCCTTGTTCCTAATGTTTGACTGTATATATAACCAATGATATCTTTGTTTTAACCTGTATGTATATTTATATGATATCTTTTATGTCAAACTTTGCCGAAATAAAGGAATACAAACAAACAAAAGTTATTAAGTCAGGGTCCCCTATATACCTCATTCTGGCCAAAACCGTCTCCTATAGGTCTATAAAAGAAGGCGCTCTCCCACTAGAGTGGAAAGCGGCATGAATAAAATGGACTAGGCGCTAAGAAAGAACAAACTAATTTGTTCTATCTCTTTTCTTGTAATATCACGCAACAGTACCCGGCGGGGTCAACTGTAAGTGTATTTATCTTTTCATCACGCATGGTGGTTTCCCACTCCAATATCAGTTTGTCCACGTGCGTATACACAATCAGGAAACTCGTCCTTTAGCCCCCCCTTTAAATTAATTATATTAATTTATATGGTTAATAGTAGTGTTCTTATATATTTTTCACCTTCCTATTTCACAGAAGTCCCATATTTTCCAGTCCTGATGAGACCCACTATACTAATTGGGTCGAAACGCTGTCGACGCCCCCAGAAAACGAACCTTACAAACAGTGGCTAGGATTCTAGATAGTCACTGTGACATATATTCTTGTCATTATCATTTAATTAATGGTCGTTTTTTCCTCTTCCCTGTATAATATTCCCTTTAGAAGCCTTATATAATTCACTTTGTATTTGTGTATAACTTACTGGTTTTTGGTTCCTTTATTACACTTTGGGTCACTTCTGCACTTTGTGTTTGAAACGCTACATGTATATAAATGTATTCTAGATTGAAAAAAGAAATACAAATGATGGTTTGACATTTTATTGTGAAAAAACGAAATACAAATGATGATTGGATATCTTACTGTCTAGAGTCTTCTTCACTTTTGGACATCCTCCTAAAACCCTTTCTATGTGTTATTGATTAACGATTGTTGTATTGATTATTGTTCATACAATTGATGTGCCACTGGAACCATTGTTTCTGATATTTATTTTGTAGAGTGATGTCAACACATCCTGCTTTGTAGAGATTTGTGCCTTCCCAAACTTGTTTTATTTGCACAATGGGAGTCTATGTCTACTGATCCACTTGATGAAAGGCATTGCTTTATGTTTGGTGCATGGGATACTCTATCAGTAATTTGGAAGATATCACACCTGTCATATGACAAGTGCAGTATTGCCTAAAGCCCTTGAAATACTGCAGATGGGATATAAGTGTTTGTGATGAAGTATACACAGAAACAGGGCCACTTGAATTATGTGCTTCTTCTGTGACAAGATGTTTCACCTCCCTAACCACAGCCCAACCAAGTATAATTGTTCCAGGGTTCTCATTTGTCAGAAACATTGTTATGTTGAATTGTGGGCAGGACCTGCTTTTGGCATGGGAATGCCTGGTGATCACTGAGGGAACTGTCACCGGAATGCTCATAGACTCCAGCATCACTGTTATGATGGAGTATCCAGTGTGCAAAATTAAAAATCAAGACCTGACAGGAGATGGCACTTTTATTACAGTGAATGTGACATCCTCGACATTAGGGTCCGAGTTTCATGTCTCTCAAAATATAAATTACAGTAATAATATTTTAAACTTTAATATATTTAGTTTACTTTACCTACTTGACTCTCCACTAGGCCCCAGAGCTAACAGCAGCTGGGCAGGCTCCTCTCCACTAGGATGTCCAACTCCACTGGAGTAAAGTTAGAGGCCCTGTTGCCTGGACCTTCAGCCATTGTATGCCTTAGCAGAAGATTAAGGAGGTCTTCTACAGAAAGTGGTTTGGAGCCAAGTGACCAGGGGCCAGATGTAGGTAATTTTTATTTACCGACCTCTTAAATACCGAGTCACACCGACTCGGTATTTAAGAGGTCGGAAAATAAAAATACCGAGATGTAGGTAATTGCAGATGTGCAATTACCGAATCGGAAACAGTCGGTAATTTCCGATGTGGTAAATACCGACCAGTTAATGCCCATGCATTCCTATGGGCTTTGAAGCCCATAGGATTGATTGGGCATATACCGGTCGGTATTTACCACATCGGAAAATACCGACTGTCACAAGGGTGCAGGGGGTGTCACTTTGACACCCTCTGGCACCCCCAAAAGAGGCTCGGGTGCCATGTGGCAGGCATACCTGCCCTAAGGGCAGGTCTGCCTGTCATATGGCATAGGTGTGCATGCACACATGTGCATGCACACCAGAAACGGTATTTTACCATCAAGTAGTATTTGATGGTAAAATACCGATGTGGTACTGCTTGTGGGACTCAGAAGAGTCCCACCTACATACCAATTGTCCGGAATCAGTAATGATACCGACTCGGTATTTTACATACTCGGTAAATTTACCTACCGGTAAATTTACCGAGTCTGTAAATTACAGGGCCCTACATGTCAAATTGCTTTTACCGGGTGGTAACGGCCGAATTCGGCCGTTACCACCCGGTAAAAGCCTACCTACATCTGGCCCTGAGCTAGAAAAACACGTATGTCAAAATTATGGATATTCTATCAACAAAACCTTACACAGCAGATGACAGAGTACTCAATTGCCTACCCATTTTACCAATGAGCGAACAAGTCGGCAGAAAAGGTGTAAACACCATTGTCTTACTTGTCAGCCATCCATGACAGATACTTTAGGCATATGTCGTATTTGCTCTGCCTTAAAAAACATAATTGTCAGTGTAGCTTATCCTTGAAAGTATGGAATCTGTTACTATGTCACAGATGGAAGCATTTGTCAACGGTTACATTGCTTCTGTGAATAACAACTACTTAACATCAAAAGAGGTATGTGTCTTTCATATAACGTATGTAGAGTTTTATGTAAATGGAAAAATATATTGTAAAGCTATTTTTAAAAATGTGTACATAAATACATAAATATTTTTGTACTGAACATAATTAAACTAAAAATGTTACCTAATTTTTCCAGTATTTAAACAGTGACATCTAATGCTACCTGCCCTGCTACTGTTGACTGCAACTCATACCTAGGCTGCCTAATTTTGTCCCCCTGGACAGATTTGAGCCAAAGCAAGGAACAGGGGATTATGGGTACAAAGGAGGCACCCCCCTCCTTTAGGCTGACACTGGGTATGAGAATGGCACCCTCAGAACCCTTCATTAGAATACTTATGGGTTAGTGGAAGATATAGAAAAAGGAATGCCCTACCATCTGTAGAAGGAATACTTGACCTGCTTGCCTTGAGCCCCGGATACACAGAAGTGACTCCAAGGGATAGTTGACTGACCTCCTGGTTGAGCTACAGGGATACAAAACACTTCCAGATATCTTCCCTGCAACTCCCCAGCACCACCTGGAACTGCCTAAGCCTTGCTGCTGGCTTCTTCTGGAGTGAGCCCTGATTCCCCAAAAGTGTCCCCCCCCCCCAGATCCTGGACCACTGGCTGGCATTATGATGTACTCCTTTTGCTTCCAAACCAAGCTAAAGCTGAAAATTCAGGTGTTGGAGGCTTTTTGCAGCTGTGAGCCAGCTCCTTCCATGAGCAATGATCTCTACATTTCCTGCCAGCATGAAGTTCCAAGATTGACCTGCTCTTTGTGCCAAACAGCAGCCACCCCATATTCCTCCAACACAAAGCTCCAGCGACGGCCTACTCCTCACACTGACAACAATCTCCTTGTGGCCCCCAACAATGCGAAGCTCCAGCTGAGGCTCTTCACCTGAACTTAGACTGAGAAAAGGTAAACTCTTCACCTGTACAAACCTGGTCACTGTATCCAACCCGTGCTCCATGGACAAGAGCTGAAACTTGCGACTTTGACCCAGTTCAGTGAGAGCAGAAAAGGGTGAGTGGTGCTTTGTGCTTCTTGGTATTATGTTTACCATGAAAATGTATGACTTGTTTGGATGTTATGTTACCTATTAAAATGTACTCTATTCTTTACGTTGGGTTGATATTTACATTGTATTCGTTTTTCACTTTATTTCTGCTTGTGTGCTACATAGTAACTTTAAGGCGAGAAAGCAAAAGACACACAATTGATGAGCGGAATGCAGAACAAATCAAAACATTCACCCCTAGACAAGAGATCTGGGTTAAATCCATCATTCTTTTGCTCACCATGTCATCGCAGTTTAGACATGGCCATATGCAAAACAGTCTTGACACTGTGCCTCATGGGAACAGTCTAGTCTGAACTGCCAAGCCAGGTCCTCCCTAAACCGGAAACAAGCATTCTAGGGTCAGTTTCAGGGTTTCACCACTCATCAGCCAGGATAGTTTGATTCCAGTGGCACAGTGAGCCCGGGACCCACGTCTGGGCATACCTGGTGCAGTTAGGGTGAGAAAGCAAAAGACACACAATTGATGGTCGGAATGCAGAGCAAATTAAAACATTCACCCCAGTTAACAGATCTGGGTTAAATCCATCATTCTTTGCTCACCATGACACCCCAATTTAGACCTGGCCATATGCAAATCAGTATTGACCCTGTGCCTCATGGAAACAGTTCAGTCCGAACTCCCAAGCCAGGTCCTCCCTGAACCGAAAACAAGCATCCTAGGACCGGTTTCAGGGTTTCACCCATCATCAGCCAGGATAGCTTGATTCCAGGGACACATTGCCCATTAGTTAAGCCTGACTATGTTTTTGCCAGGCTACCAGAGGGTAAAGCATAGGTTTATTTAGTGACTTTTGTGGTTCAACCTGACAAGGATTGTGTTTATTATTTGAGTGGGGCTCTCACTCCTCTCAGCTAATAAGCCAAATCCTTACAGTAGTCCATAATTTGGCAAGAGCTTATTCTTGGCTAGGAATAATTCTTGTTAGGTGTAAAGTGTACTCTTTGCATGCTACAAATTAAAAGGTCTTTGTTGCCAGAAAAATAAACTGTCTAATCAACTTTTTTGTCATCCCAGAAACCAAGGGATTCTCATCTTTCCTTTCAGGCTTCCGTTTGACTTCCACTTCATGCAATTCTGCTATTTCGCTTTTTAGATGCAATGCTTCTAGTTCCTTTACAAGGGCAGTGATTTGATTATATTTACTTTAGTTTCCTATCAAGCTTCAAAATCATAATCTCTTTTTTCAAACACTTTAAATTTAGTCACAAATGTTTTGTAATTCGGCTTCAGTTTTGCACATTTCACAGCGTAGCCATGAAGCAATCTCATTTTGGTTTTGCTTGATAGTTGGAATTTTGTTGTGTAGCATGGTGACAAATATTAGCGCTTACGCTGACACACAGCTCTAATTTGAGACTTAGAGAGCTGAGATTGAATTTCCTTTGGTAGAGCTGAAACCATACTTATCATATGTCCACATATCCCTTTGTGTTGCCCCCTTCCGATATATGTATCAAACATTTGTGTTTCTTCTGTCATTTCATTTGGAGGAAATTTGCAATCAGAAGGAATAATCTTGGTGGTTTGAGAGCTTTGATCAATTCATCTTTGGCTGCAGCAATCATTGGCAGGTTTCCGAATTGATTGAGTGTGCTGCTCTTGTATATTAGTATTAAAATTAATTAGCTATCTGTATAAGCAACATATGTGGCTAGATGTTTGCCTCTCTCTGAGGCTGTGACATCTATTGGTGAAACCAGAAATAAATCTTAGCAAGCATGGTGCAACCCAAGTCTTCACTAGGGGTGTGCAGAATGTTCAATTTCCCCTGCGGATTTGGTGGGATTTTGGCCAATCCGTGTTACTCTTTAAAGATGAGTTCTGGAACAATTCCACCAATCGCCACTTGGATTTTTCGCTGTGAGGCTCCAGGATATGCGAGCTAGTGGGTGAGATTTGGTGTCCCCAAGTGCCATTTTCCAATGTGGGCAGTCGCCGGTGTTCACGAGCATTGCCGTCATAGGGCTACCATTTGAGTAGATTTGCTGCCACTCAAGTAGATTTTCTACTCAAGCTACAGCCAAATGAACTCAAATGTCACTTGCTCTTGCGAAATGCATGGTCCTGTTTGCAGTGATTCCCAATGTGCTCCTGGAACGCACAATGGTTCTATCAACTAGGATTGATAAGTCATTATAGTAATTTGGTATATACTGGGGAAACACAGACAGGTAAATTTCTTGTTGGTTTTGAACATAGCTATTCCGAGAAAATATTATTTTCTAGCAGTTACCACCAGCAACAGCAGTCAACAACGCATTTAACTTGCGCGTAACTGTCCTGTCAAGGCATTTACAGCAGAGTGCCAGATATTTGAGCACTCCAACGCCAGAAGGGGTTGCGCACACAGCTATTGTCTTTTTTTCGGCTGGAATGAAGCTTCTGCACAGTGACCTTCAGGAGAAAGGAAGCACCAGGATGATTAAGAGGCAAAAATGCTGTCATTAAAAATGACACTTAATTCGTCTTAATTAATAATCTACCAGACGGTAATGAGCAGAGCTGCAGCGCAGAGCTACCAGGTAATGCAAACCGTACAGAGAGCTCTGCAATCTGATTTTCAAAAAATCTAACTTTTGTCAAAATCAATATTTGTCTAAGAACAGTGTTTTACAGAATTATTTATTTGAAGAATAGCATTTGAAATATTTACAAGGAGAAATAATTAACTTCTCATATGTTGCTCTTTCTATGTGTGATGCATTCTGTAGCACATATAGAAACAGCAAACCACCTTTACAAATTGTTTATGTGCAGGAAGGCGTCCCTTCCTGCATGCAAGCAATCCCCCCTGTAGTGGCAGCACCCTCGCAACATGGCGCTGGTGCTAGGCAGCTG
Organism: Lissotriton helveticus; assembly: GCF_964261635.1. Lineage (NCBI taxonomy): Eukaryota > Metazoa > Chordata > Amphibia > Caudata > Salamandridae > Lissotriton > Lissotriton helveticus. The sequence goes on from NC_136059.1 coordinate 917,817,209, forward strand.
TTTTAGCACCAACACTAGAGGCAATGCTAGGGTACACTGCATTTTTGTAAATGCAGCGCATCCCTGCATTTTGAAAATGTCGGAGCGTGGCGGTGCCAAATTTGGTGTTTCACCACGCTCCAACATTTTCTTGTACATATCCCCCAAAGTTTGTTTATGTTCTTGCTTGCAGATTTGAATCCCAGCAGTTCACTCGGCCTTTCAACCTTCTGATGTCAATATGTTGAGTATTATTGAGCTGGGTAATAAGAAGCGTCTGTTATTTAGCAACAAGATGTTCCAATTGCTGAAAGTGCACTTTACAAATACATCTTGTTATGTTATGAAACAAACTCTTTCTAACAGCCTATATTTTAATCGTTATCATCCACTGTGTTACATAAAATACCCCGTTTTGGCTGCCATCAGGAGTGTTGATGAGAGTTTATATAATTTAGGGGGGACCAACATTTGCAATGTCACTTGTCTGATGTATTCTCCTTCCCCATGAGACTGCCATGTTGTTGTAAGCTGACTGTGATGTGAGAACTCATTCACAACACTTACTTCGTTTCTAGGGACCTGCTGCTGATGACTGGGTAAGTCACATTTCAACTTAAAGAACTGAACACTAATTCCTACTTTAGAACAATATTGAGCTGTGTCCTGCCTTTTTGAACACAAACACGGCCATGACAGCCTCATTCTGTACGCTGCCAGCTACACTGCTGGTAACATCTGAATATATGCACTGGCATGCTCACTGGCCACATGAAATACAGAACGTACAGAAATGTAAAAAATGCATGTAAATGGCAGCAGCATAGATCGTTTTGACTTACCCTACATTGCAGGTCCAACACCACCATTATACCTAGACTTACTTCCACATTTAGGGTATTTCATTTTGATATGGCACCCTCTCCTGCATACATGGCAGGGTCAGATTGTACACACTTTTCTAGTTGAAAGTACCTTACAATTTTGCTCAAGAAAATATTTTTTATTGCACCTTTGTTTCAAATTAAAGTATAGGGGGTAGATTTAGAAAGGCATCTGTAAGGTTATGCCCGTAATGTCGGTCTTCTCTCCAGAGTCTTACTCACATTCTTGATACCTGCTTGCAATTGAATGGAGAGGTTTTCATCTTAAGAGGCTTTCAGCTGATACTTCCATTTAAACCAAAGGCAGATACTTGGCTTGTTCTCAAAGTACTGTGAGTAAAGGGTTATTGGTTAATGATATGGTAGCCCCTTTCAGGCAACAACCACAACCCTTGTCAGAGTATACTACAAAAGACCTTAAATTAACATGTGTATAATCCTCTGCTATCTTGGCACAAGGCAGCCAGGCTTAACTTAGAGACAATGTGTAAAGATTGCATCACACAATCAGTAATAAAGTGAAAAGATAACACAAGAAAAATTTAAAATAAATTTAGAAAACTAGGGTACATTTTAATAAATGAATACTAGAATGACAAAAATCCAATAAGTAGAACCAGACGTATTCAGTTTTAAGATTTTAAGTTTAAATAGCACCAAGAAGTAGAAATCACCAACTGTGGTTATCTGGTCACATTGGACGGGGGGGTAAGTCCTAAGTTTAGGCCTACCACAATGGAGTGTAGGCCAAGTAAAGGACAGAGATTGGCCCACAAGTATTGGTATCTTTAGTCCAAGCGCAGTACTGTTCATGATCTCCATCAACTTCCATCTGGTTATTTACAACTGTCTGCACTATGAAGAATGGTATAGACCCTTCTGCATTGATTCGTATGTCAGAAAACAGTCTGAATTCTTCCAGAATGTCCTTGAACTGTGTCCAGCAAAAATAATCAGCAATTCTTTTATCTCGAGTCTGATGCAATTGGTTTGTGTTCTTCTGTATCGGATGTTGATACAACTCTGACAGATCTTCTCCAGTAATGGCCCGGGTAGGGGTGTGTATGGTGACCACAGAGCACAGGCCTCATCATGCAGGGACAAGATATGTGTTGGCAAATTTACTGCACTGCCAGTAGGTATCCATCAGCATGGAGGTGCCCCATTACATGTCCGGTAGGTGAAGTATTGTGCCACCGTGCTCATTTGTGGCAAGTGGAATCGTTCCTTTTGCTCTGAAACACAAAGAATACTATGTACGTTTCCGTACAATTAGAGGATGCTCCTTCCCTTCCAACGACATGTAGCTATCTATCTCAGTGTCCCATATTTCCTGACAGGGGTTATCTATGCGGGCATTTAATCCTCCCCTATGAAACTCATTTTCATTTGTGTCATCAAGGTGGATGGTCCTACACTAGAACTCCATGACTGGCGTCCATTTGTTATTAAAGAAAACTGCACCAGAAATGCTAAGGGCCACCCTGGGACCACAGACAGAAGCGGGGAGCAGAAGTGTTTGTGCACTGGTGTAGTGGCTTTGCCACCTTGGAGAATCTTTTTTCTGGAAAGTCTCAGGCCAAACAGTATCCTCCACTATGGTTCCGCCCCTGTGCATTCTTTCCAGCTCTGTTTTAATCTCACTAGGATCGATCTTGTGTTGATGTCATCATTCATAATGATCATGTGACAATGCAACAAAGAGATTTAATTGGAGAAGACAGTTTTCATTCTTCTTCAAAGGAGGTTCCCACCTATGTATCTCTTCTTGAATCCACCAGTTGGCATTTGGATCAGTCTAGTAGCTGTCCTGTACGTTGAGTGTAGAAATCTGTTTTTGCAATTTTTCTGTCATCTTTTCTATTATAATATGGGACAAGAGGAGGTGAAGAGCAGGACCTGCATGAAGAAGCTGAGGAGCAGCGGATACAGACACCTCCAGAAGACTCTTGTGATGAGGAACCAGTGCCAGAGCGATGACGAATAGACAGGGATTTTTCACCATCCCATCTGATAAATTAAAAACAGTTGCCACATTTTTTAAAGTGCACCTTTTGTGACAAAACCCTTTCAAGGGGTACTGCCCAAAAATAATCTTGTGATACAACAAGTATGATGAACCATTTAAAAACTCAGAAGGAGAGAACAGGAGACGGGCCATCAACCTCTAGGGCTACACCATCTGCTCCCTGAAAGAGAGTGCCTAATGTAGTGAAGAGGAAGCTGCCACAAATTTCTCCAGAGTTAAGGAGGGTTGAAATCTTGTGTCTCGACTGCAACACCCCCTAACAGCTGGCAAGCAGTTAGTTGACGGTATTTTGGAGACAGCAAGAAACATAGCTGTTATTTTTTTATTTTTTTTACCAGTTTCACCACTGTTTTTGTGTTTGTGGATAGAATATTTTTTGTCCTTGTTACCATTTTATTAAAGATAAAAACACACAAAATTACAAAACATTAGAAAAGAAAAGAAACGAAAAAACACAGGGGCATGATAGCAAGAACCTCGTTAAAATTATCGCTGTTCTAGCAGCAGGAAACTGCAGCTAAAACGGCGATAATGGGCTTGCTAATATGCGGTATAGAATTCCAATAGAAGCCCAGGTTAGATGTGCAGAACATCTAACCTGGGCTTCTATTGGAATTTTATTACGCATATTAGCAAGCCCATTATTGCCATTTTAGCAGCAGTTTCCTGCCGCAAAAACGGCGATAATTTTAACGAGGTTCTTGCTAATATGCCCCACAGTTCCAAAGAAAAGAAGAAAAAATAGGTTTCTTGACAGAACTGCATTTCATGGTTAAAAAAAAGATAAACTGTATGTCTGTGTTTATATAAAGAGGAGTGGTTGTATAAATGACTGACCGAGTGCATTAGTGGCTGCATGGGTGAGTGATTGGGTGTGTTAGTGCCTGCACAAGTGAGTGACTGCCTCTGTAAGTGCCTGTATGGCTGAGTGAAAGGCTGAGTAAGTGCATGCATAATCGAATGAGTGTTTGTGTTGGTAGCTGTATAGCTAAGTGATTGTGTGTAGTAGTGCTTGTATGAATGGCTGACTGGGTGGGTGGGTGGCTGAGTGTCTGTATAAGTGAGTCACTGAGTGTGTGAATGTCTATGTGAGTGAGTGACTGGGTGGGTGAATGCCTGTATTAGTGTAAGAATGACTGTATGAGTGAATGAGCAACTGTGTTAGTGGGATTATGAGTTAACAAAACGGTGTATAATCTGCTATATGAGTGAGATAGTGGACATTTAAGATACAGTATGAGTGAGTGAGTAAATAAATGTGTGAGTGTTTGTATGAGTGAGAGGGCGTGCAAGAAGATTGTGAGTGAGTATACCAATGCATAAGTGCCTTCATAGCTGAGTGAGTGGCTATGCAAGTGGCTGCATGAGTGAGTGATTAGGTGGGTGAGTGTCTGTATAAGTAAGTGACTGGACATGTTTGTGGCTATAGGGGTGAGTGACTGGGTGTGAACGACTATTTGAGTGATTGTCCGCATGTGTAAGTGGCTATATGAGTGAGTGACTGTATCAGTTGCTGTGTGAGTAAAAAAGAGGGGGTGTGACTTTCCGTAAGATTGAACTAGCGAGTATATTAGTGGCTGTATGAGTGATTGAGCGTCTGTGTGATTAGCTGTATGGGTAAGTGACTGGATTTGTTTACGCCTGCTTCATTGAGTGATAGCGTGTGTGACTGTTTATATGAGTTTATATTTCCTTAAAGGAAAACTGGATGCATTTTTTTAAGGGTAGGCAGTGGGCTGCATATGTGAGATACTTTGTAGGTTAATGCCTGTATGAATTAGTGATTGGGTGGGTCAGTGTCTGTGTATAAGGGCCTGGGTGTGTTAGTGGCAGTAGGGATGAGTGGGTAAGTAGGTAAGTGTATTTATGTCAGTCACTGGTTATATAAATAATGGTATATCTGCCTGAATAGAGGTGTAAGAGACTGGGTAAGTTGGTGACTGGTAGTATGAGAAGTTGTGTGGATGAATAACTAGCTGTATGAGTACTAATATTGGGGACTGAATGTGTGTAAGTAGCTCTCTGACTAAATCAGTGGCTATGTCATTGATTGCATCAGTGTATGCCTGGGTGTATTAGAGGCTGTAGTATTAGGTTTATGGGAGCAATGGTGTATAGGAAAGTGTGTGCTTGGGTGTATCACAAGAGTGTCTCTGGATGAGCCAGCTAATGCCTGGGTATGTTTCTTTATGTATCAGTGCATAGCTGGATTTATTAGTGTATGAATGAGTGTGTGCCTGAGTGTGTCAGTCTATGCATGAGTGTGTTTATGGGTATGTTGGTTTTGCTAAGTATGCCCTAAGTTGGCAGGGTATGCCCAGATGTGGGTCCCTTGCCCACTTTGCCACTGATTTCGAGATATCCTGGCTGATGAGGGTTATGTACCCGAAACCGGTCCCAGGATGCTTGTTTCCGGTCCATGGAAGACATGGCTTGGCAGTTAGGGCTGGACTGTTCCCATGAGGCACAGGGTCAGACTGATTTGCATATGGCCATGTCTGAACTGGGGTAGCGGAGTGAGCTAAAGAATGATGATGGATTAAACCCAGATCAGTTGACTGGGGGGTGAGTGCTTGCAATGTTCAACACTCCGTCCATCATCCCCTATGGTTTTGCTATGTTAGTGTCTTCATCAGGGTGTGCCCGGGTGTGGTAGTGTATACAACACTGTGTCGCTGGGTGTCTCGCATTCTGTAGCTGTGTGTAAATGAGTGTGTGGGTATCTATATAGATGAGTAAGTGGGTGAATGAGTGTATGTGTCAATGATGAATTGGCTGTTTGAGTACCTGTATAGGTGATGAAATGACTTAGTCAGTGGCTGTATGTAATATTGAATATGAATGGCACTAGTTGTATAAGTATCTAACTGGCTGTGTTAGTAGCTGTTTAGATAAGTGAATAAGTGTATGTGTCACTGTTTATGGGAGTAAGTGGATGCCTTCTAGCTGTATGGATGAGTGATTGGCTGTATCAGTAGTTCATGGGATAGTGACTGGGCATGTTACTGGTTGTATTCACTGTGTAAGTGACTGGGTGCACATTTTAGTACCTGTATTAGGAAGTAACTAAGTGTGTGAATATCTGTATGGGTAAGTAAAATCATGTAGTAGTAGATGTACTCTAATCCTGCCAAGTACCACATTTCAGGCGATAGTCTAACAGTGTGGTGGTCTGCATCACCGCACTGAAATGCAAAATCACGCATTATAGCGCCTTCTCTGCTGTCAAGCGGAGCAGTGCTATAATGCGTGATGGAGTTGCAGTCTGGTAGAGCGCGGTGCTCCCGGCAGTCTAGAGGGTTGGCTCAAGATCTGCTTGCAGCCGTACTATGCTTGCTACAATGTTTTGATTGTAGTCAGTCACACCCTGGGGCCCGAGTTGGCACGTGCATAACTGCCTAAGACCTCACTGAAGTCAGTACCCATGGCTTGACTCCCAGTGAGTGCAGAGCACAGGCTAAGTGGGGGATGAGCCACATGTTCCAAAGTCCTGCTGAGATCAGAACTGCACAGTAGCCTGGGCACTTGATTTGAGCTAGTCAACCCTGTCATGTGGGGATCTTGAGGTATGTATCTATTTCTGCTGACCTACTCCACCCCAGGACAGTCAGAACCAGGCCACGCAGGCTGTGGCTGAATTGTTTGTCAACAGCCTGAAAGCTGCTTAATGCAGCACAATGGGATCCCACCCGCTCGGCGATTCGATCCATGAACTCAGGTCTACTTGTGGCTTATTCAAGTGGGGTCGGTGTCCTGATTCACCGGTGAACCTGTGCCGCAATATAGGAACAGCATCTCACATCACAGCACCGGTATCAGTAACATCCGCACGGGATCCGATCCCAGCTCGCCACCGCAGCAACGGCAACCGGTTCAGCTGCCACAGAAGTCATTCATCATCATGATTAAGTAAGTACATGAGAGTTTGCCATTATGTTTGCAACTAAAAATGTTTGTGCCCTATGTGTTTTTACATTGCAAGTACAGTCTGCTCCATGACACACACTGGTGCAAGTACTCTTAGGGTATAGAACAGCTGACATGCCACCAGACCCCGGCCAGGGTAATCGGCCACTTAGCTATTTGTGATTATTTTTGCTGACTGTCTAAAAAGTGTCTTTTTAAAATAATACAGCCTACTGCTGGGCTGTCACCTAGGCTATCTGTACCTCAGTGAGCCACTGCTTCTGAGGTTTGCCCTACCCCCCCCTCATGCCTTATTGTGTACTAACATTAATGGCATAAAGTAGCCATACAACTTATTCTCAGCCTCAGGTTAAAAATAAATAACTGGCGGTGCTGCACGCCCTGCTGTAATCAGCTAATTGATTTTTATTAAACTGCTCAGTGTGTCTTTTTCAAATAAATTACAGTCTGTGACTGGGTTGTGCCCCCTAGGCTATGTGTGTACCCTTCAATTTCTGTTGCTTTACAGCTGCTTTAAGATCTTGTTATAGTTTCTGGTTGCACAAATGGGTGAAATTTCTGATATTTATATGCTTCGCTTATCTGCATTGCTTGATTCTGCTTGCGCAAAAAGTGTCACTCATTGTTGTTGAAATGTCACGCATGATTATGCTGAAATTATATTAATGTATTTTGATGTATAATGTGGAAGAGAAAGATAACTTTTCTTTGAAAAATAAATGTTAACCTGAAACTTGAATATTTGTGAAAAATACTATTTAAATTATAGAGGCGTTTTGCCCAATTGCAGTGCGACTAGCAGCCCTGGGTTTCCTAGGGCTTGTATTTACATAATTGTTACTTAGGAGGGAGTCTGGCACACAACCCTCATACTAGTAAGCACGCTAAGATTCTTTACCATCCACAAAACCTATTTGAAATATTTAAAATAGTGAGTACAGGAGTGCAGTTCCACCCCAAACCAATAAGAAATTATATGAATGTCACACATAGCAATCTGAAACCTTGGCAGCTATGGTACTTGTAAGTGAAATGTGACACTGCGTTAGTGGATGAGTGAGTGGTTGAATTGATGACTGACTGGGTGTTTGAGATGTGTTATCACTGTATGTGATAGTGTGAGTGGCTGTACATGACTCTACCTTGGTGTGTAGTTTTATAGTGTAAATTTGCTGAACTACACTGAAAATTTTATTTATAAAACAAAGTGGTGGCAAGCTATGCCAAGTTCTCATCATGTATAAAAACATTTTCCACTGGTATTTCTAACCAATATTTTTGTGGGAAAAGAAATGTTTTGAGACATTTAAAGACGTTCAGCCCTGGCAGCTATTGAAAAAGAACATAAATATATGTTATTATTTCATTTCCTTAATTACAGAAACATAACACTATACATTGGTGATACTGTAACACTATATCACAATATAGTGAAAATTAAATGTTCTCTTTTTTACTGTTCGCATTTTTTATACTTTTTCACCATAAACGATGGTCTGTATGAAGTATTATCCTTGAACAGTGGAGAAAAATCAATCATATAGGTTGTAGAAAATAAAGGTGCACAATATTTCACTATAAATAAGTGACACAATACATTGCACTCACTACAATTCATTAATCAATTGTTTTATCTGTAATTACTACAATAATCTAAACAAAACTATGTGAAAAATATTTCTCAAATTAATATTTCTGTTACAAATTGCAAATAAATATAAAGAACTCTTGAATTTTGGGGAACCTTTTGAAAACATAACCCCTGGTAGGTCAAATTATGTTTAAAATGCTTGTGATCCATATAGACACAATCCCCTAGAGTAGTTTATTTCCACAAATAATGTGTAGAAGTTTGAAACAAAAGAGGAGGTTTTTTTTTAGTTTCAAAGGCAGTTTTTGGTTTCATATCAAGGCTTCTGTAATTTGATTGTGTTCATCCAGTTTCAGGCACGCATTAGAGAGTGTAGCATTTAGATGTGGAAGATAGAAGGACCCTTGAATTTTGATGCCACCAGTAGGCCAAATATTGTCTAAAACACTGATGAACCACATAGAAGAAACCCCATACCCTACTTTTTTTTACCCAGAATTCCTCCTTAGAACTTTTGCTGAAGAAAAAAAAGATAAAAGTTTTGTAGTTTGAATGGATGTTTTGGCTTGTATTTGAGGTGGCTATCATTGCATTCCATCCATCCAGTTTTGCTCTTTAAAAACACAGGGGCATATTATCAAGGGATTTATCTCCGCTTTTTTGGCTTTAAAAGCCAAGAAAGCGGAGATAAAACTATCTCCCTATCAGCAACAGGGTGCTAACACGCAAATTCGCATGTTAGCACCCTTTTTCTCTAAGTTTCCCCTTACATCTCTAATGAGATGCAAAGGGGGCGCTCCAGAGAAAAATAATAGGAGAAATGTAGTTAAGCGACATTTCTCCTATTATCAAGAACTTCGCTAACCCTGTTAGTGATAAAAAAAGCAGTGGTAACCTCGGTTAGCACTGTTTTTTTTACACCTGCTATTTTCCTGACTTAGCCATGATATCCTATGGAAGGTGGATATCATGGCTAAGTTTGTAAGCCCCTATCATCAAGCTAACACCAAACTTCGAGAGATTATCGTTGGTTTTCCAGCAATAATCTCTCATTTGGCAGTTAGCGTGAGGATTTTTATCACTTTTGAGATAAACCTTGCTAATAGCAAGTTATCTCTGCGATAATTTCCGGCGATGCTTAGGGTTAAAAAATTCGTTGCTAAGCATCGTTAGCGTTAAATATCGCTAATCATTGGTAATATGCCCCACAGTGTAGTGTCCAGAGGTTATATTAATTCCTTTGTGAAAGATAATAGCCAAAGCAGTACAAGTTATTTCTGAAATTTATATTTGTTCATCTTTAAAGTTTGTAATTTGAGTTTTCAATTTAGAACCATCTGCTCCGCATTGTGATGTAGCATCTTTATATGGTATTTTCAAATGATCCTAGAATCAACGTAGACATAATATCTGGTCTGCAGTTTGGGCAAGTCATATTTTGGTTAGCCTTCTCAACAATTTGTCATAAGGCACAGTTTTTGATTCTGGTATTGTTAAAAAGAGAACACATTTATTTATTTGAGTGGTAAATGAATAATCACAGTCTTCACAGCCATGGTTCAATGTTTAACTCAGTTCAAATAAATCATCATTATTTTCTTCTTCTAAAACTCCCAGCATAACCATCATACGTTCTTGTGTGCCTTGTTCAGTGTTGAGATTAAATATAACTCATCAGCTACATATACCTAAAAGCTCTTGAATACCTGAAGCTGAATGTATCAAAGTTCTGTCACTCAGTAAATGTTGGCGCAAATGATACAGTGCAGAACCCAATCTTTTATCTGGTGTTTTTTTGAATTTTGATTTACTAGATGACAGTTGACACCTGAACTGTTTTCAACTGGTAACCTACAATATTTCAGTGATGTTCCATTTTTCTCTTCCTAATAGCTTCTAGTGTTTCATTGTATTCTTTTGGTTCTTCAGCATCTGTCCACCCTTTTGAAATCTTCAATTTTGGACAGATTATCCATTTCTCATAAAGAAGGGATTGGCCTAAATGAGGGGCATATACTCTTTTTAACCGATTGTACTCTCTTACACAGCTTGCATTGGTACTAACATCCTTACTATCAAAATCAATCAAAAACAAACTGAACAATGTTCTAACTCACGACAATGCTACATATGACATTCATTCATTAAAGACAGTACTTCCAATAGTAACAAAAGCTACATCTACACTTAAACTATGTGATTTATAGACAGATACACCATAAGCTAGAGACAGTGGGAACTGTTGGCACCACACATATAAGTCTTTCACTAGCAAAAAATGTACAACACATCAACCAATCTGTTTCATGCCATCAATATGATCAAATTTTATGGCCAAGTATTCAACCTCATCTCTCTTTGAATAATTATTGAAAGCAATAACTTTAGCCATTGCACTATTTACTAACTCTTCTTCAACATTTAACTTACTCCGCAAAATTATTCAGCTGTTTTGCATATGAGTAAGTACTTTTCTAATCCTGCAGGCCTCGATACAGTCTTCTCTAATAAATCCAGCACTTGTAGTTGTTCTGTGAGTAGAATTGTCACTTCCTGATGTTCCATTCTTTTGATAGCTATAAAAATATCTTCTTGTTTCAGTTTATGAATTGTTATTTGAAGTTGGAGCACTCTTGAAGTACAGGCATTAAAACAGACTATGTATTTATGTTCTTAAAAACAATTGTACAATAGTTCTGCTGTTTTAATGTTAGATGGAAATAGTTTATTCATAAGTCGACTTTCTAAAGTACGTTTTCTATCATTTGTTAGAACTCCTATTCTAATGTCCTTAAGAATATTTCCAAAATCCACAGCAGATGCTTGTTGCATATTTTTCACTAGTTCCTTGTATAAATAATTTAACCAAATATTCACATTACCAATACTCCCCACAGAATTTATTTCTTGTTTCCTTATAGAAAAGTGTTTTGAAAACAGGTTGTTCTTTTACTGGGATAAGTTGAGGTAAGTCACCAAATACAATCCAATGCATTCCTCCAAAGAGCACATTGTACTTTTATCTTAAAATCTGCTGCATTCGTAAGTGTATGAAATCAAGCATTAAGTTCAATACCATGCTCCCCACATCAATGATTAAAAGCTTCAGTTTCTTCAATACTCTTGACATCTCATGGCTATCTAGTTTATTGTCATGTTCAACAGTCAGCATTAGTAGTCGATGTAAAGTAATTCCTTTAATGATCTGTGCAGCTGATCCTGTATGAGCTGTTACTACACATGACTAGTTTGATTCTGTTGTCTTCTGTAGATAACCGGTGCAAATTTGAATTATATAGATGTTTCCAGCACCATCTTGACCACTTATGTATAGTAGTATAGGTATTAAAGAAGAACATTCACATTGTTTCTTCTCGTGGAGAAATCTATGCACTATTTTATCTTTAACTTTGTTACAAATTTCTTTCTGTTCATTGCTCAGTTGTTCTACTAACTGTTCAAAATGAACACTTTTCTCACTTGCTTACTGCATTGGACTCTCCACCTCATTCATAGTTAAAGCAGCTTAATTTTGAATAATTGTTTCTCCAATAGGATCTTGAGTCAGTGGCCAGTACTTTGGCTGCTTTGTGAACTCTCTTTGGCTATCCCAGCAGCAATCGTTCACTCTCATCTTTTAACATTTGCGAGTACGTTGGAAAGACTGAACACTCAATGCTGTCTTTCACAGACTCGAAAGAGTCTTCGTAGAAGTCATAGTGTTCAATTACATCTGATTCAGCAAGCCATGGCTTAAACAACTGCAATAGTGCCAAGTAGAAAATCTCTCTTCTCTCCGGAGTTTGGCAACTATGTTTTTGGTGGTAAATTAGATTTCCTTTGTTGTGTCTCATCAAACAACCATCACATCCACGCACTACATATCCCCTTTTTTTAACGTTTTCACTTACATTACTTCTATATGTGTAATATTGAGGAATCTCGTGGAGACACATGTTTTGAAGATGTGGACTCCTTCCTGGGTAGTATGTGTCAAACATTTTACTTTTCGGAATGTCTCTAAATTCTGGATCAAATTCTGTGAGATACTTTCTTTTTGGGAAAGACTTTATTACTCTATTTTGAGTGGTTGCAATGCCTAGATGTAAAGATCCACTTTCAGGCAGATTGTAAAGACAAAACATCTTTATTGTAGAGTAATTACAGGTACCTCCAGCTCAGCTTCACAGCTACAAGCAACTCCAATGCTTTTAAAAGGATAACATTCCAGCCTGGCAACAGGTTCAACATTCCATTATATGTAAGATAACTCACACTAGACTTACCCCTACAGTTCTAAACCGGGCAGTTTGCTTAGCAGCGTTACGCGGAACTCAGCACCGCAAAGAGGTAAAAATCCTCTGTCGCGCTAAGTGGAGTTCCGCAAATAGGCGGAGTTACTTGTCTTGCCCACTCGCATGATGTTTCCACCATATGGCAATGTGGATTTCCATGTTTGGGGGAAATATTGTGCGTACTGCACCATGCGATCAGGCATGGGCGCGGCTAGCTTGTTTTCTTCTCTGTTATGGTGCTGAGGTCTACTTTTTGAATCCTTCCTAAATCTTTTCAATCCTTCTTTCCCAAAACATTTTGTCTGATCTTTTTATTTATTATCTTTTCCTCAATCTTCTTAAGTGTATATTTTGCTTATTTTTCAACTTTTTGTGTTCTTAGTGAGTTTTGTACTGGTTTTCTCTATTACTTGTTTCTTAATTTTTTGAACTTCCTTTCTTGTTCTCCCTTGAGTTTTTAATAATTTTTACATTTCCTTTTCAAACCCGTAGCATCATGGCGGAGGACTGTGACACTAAAAAGGTGGCAAAGAAGAGTTGCCTTCTTTGCAGAAGGCGGCACCCGGATGGGGGGCAGCCCCAGGACCTCATTCCAGAGGTGGCAGCACTGAATTTTTTTGTTGCAGCTCCACCTCCCCTCCACCCTAGCAGCAGGTGGCAGGCCTGGGTCCAGGTACGTGCCCTGAACGTGCCAGCAGTGGTGGGCAAGGGTGAGCCGGCCTGTGTATTGCAGCTCCAGGGTCCAGCTCACCCGCAATCAGCTGATCCACCAGTGGCCCGAAATCCTGGATCAAGAGCAGGACCTGCTGGACCTGCTAGGGGTGAAGGTCGCGGGGCTTGGTGCTTAGCTAAATATTAATATTATTATCACTTGCGTTTTCTATGTTATTGCTAATAATTTTTTTCCCAAATAGCAAGTATACTGCTCACATGCAGGTAAGTTGGGTTTGCAAATATTATATTATTTGATCGTTATTCTTCTAGACATGTGATTGGCGCTACCTAATTGAATTTATTTTTTATTTTGTGCTCACCTGGGCTGATTATGTAAGAAGTTAAGTAATGCAGACTAGAGAGAGACTCCTTTCCTTTGTCCTGTCACTAAGATAGAGGTAGTTGGTATTAGTAATTCAGCGGCGCACGTCCTCTCACTTCAGTTCTTAGAACTTTTTTGTAGCTCATTCAGTGATAAGAAACTGACCAAAATGGAGTAAGCATGCGCCCATCTATGCATTTAAAGACAAAATGCAGACTTAGTGGATTGGCCTGTCAAGGGGGGTTGAGAATGATTGCGAAATACGAATGAGCTCAGAATTTAGAAGCAAATATAATTTGTTGCAATTTATTCCAAAGTCTTTGGCATTGGCAGGCTAGGTAGGTTTATGAAATGTGGAAAAGATAGGATGGTCCATGATACCAGGATTCTACTAGTCGATATGATTTAGGAAAGTTCCGTGCTATTGCAATTGCAGTTAACTGCCAGAAACTTTTGGGGAGTGATTATTTATATACCACCAATTATTTCTTGTCTCTTTAAATATGTCTTACATTAGCATCCAAGGACAAGAGGCATGTGAGGGAACTGGAGGTGCCTCCCAGGAAGAACACTCCTTGGCTGATGGCTGTGCTGGCCCAGAAAGTACTCCTGTTGGTAATATATTTCCCTAACTTTTACTGCTTCTTAATTTTGACTATTTTCTACCGGTTTCCTAATTTTATTTGTTTCCCAAGTCCTCTTCAATCCATCAGTTTAAAAAATCTTGATATCACCGCATTATCCTATTTACTAAGTTATTTTATATTTCTATTGACTGTATTTTACTTCAAACTGCCTCTGTCTGTACTAGTTTGTCTGTAGCTTGCTTTGTTCTGTTTTTTTAGTCTGCTTTCCCACTCCCCGTATATATATTTTGGACATCCTAGTGGTGGTACTTTAAGACTCAGAGAACCTATTGATCCTTACTGCTCTGCTACTTCTAGTACTACTACTCTGGACTGCAGATTGCATGCCCAAGGAAGGCATTATAATCACGTTTGTTGAGATGAGAAGGCTTTCTTTTACTTCCTCTTGCTCAATCAGTAAAACAAGACAATGGGCACCTTGGGCACTCCAAAGCTGTGTCTTCTTCTCTAGGCCTAGTATTATTAGCAGCAGTTGATGGTGAACTGATTACCGTGCACCATGGCTGGAAGGAAATATGGGGAGGAGGATGGCACCATTACATTTGCCAACCACGAAAACGTTATGTCTGATTGCCGGCCAGTTGGCCACTGTTATTTCTTTTTTAAAAAACTCAGATTCACCATTAGCTCTAGCCACTCAGTTCAGTCCTTTACAGGTTGTCTTCTTGAGAGGCTTTTCAAAAATTGCCACCAACAAAAACAAAGTGCCCAACCTTTTTCTTACATTTCTTTGATAGGATATACTGTCTGCACCCAAATTGCTAGTGATGTGTGTGATGTTTGCATTTGAATTTTTTCTACAGAAAAAACATAAATATGGGGAGTTGCATATGGCATCTAAAAAATGTGTATTACTTTTCTAGCCACACCGACCACCAGTGTCAAGGCCAATGGGGACAGCGGCGCCATGCAGGTAGCAGATGCAGCAGCTGCAGGGGGTGAGACGGCTGCAGTGGTGGCGGTGGTAAGTCATATTACTTGCTTATTGACAATTTATATACCCACTGCAAGGGTGTAGATTGTACTGTTGAGAGTGAGACATAGGGCTTGTTACAATGCGATCAACAACATCTCCCACCATCAGTTGGAGCCTTTCCGATGGCATTGTAATATGCTGGTTTGATTCCTTTCTGACCGCCTCATTATGATGAAGGCAGTAGGAAAGAAATCCAAATAGTCATGCTGACTGGCTTCCGACAGGCTCAGATAGCCAGTCCGCCAGTCGAAATATGGCCAGTAATCCCAAGTCGGCTCTTTCTGCCCCTGGGATTATGATGTTGGGTTTTGGCAGCCTTTTCACAACGGTCTTCCTGACACAGAAAGGCTGTCAGAACTCAACTATGAGAGACCCAGCATGGCCACCATGGGTGCACGCCGAGGGGGCACCTATGGTTCCCCCTGTTGATCCCTGTAGCATGTGAGAGGCACCTTTGGGTGCCTGCCATGGGGTGCAGGGATGAACTGCACCTGCTATTTTACAATGGGAGCATGCATACTGGCCAGAATAGATTCTCCCACTGTTAAATATGGGAGTGGACCCAACAGGGTTTGATTGCATCCTAATTAGTCGGTCGGTCCCTTGACTAAGACGATGTCGGCGGAGGAAACTCTGCTCGACATCTTAATGAGGCCCTAAGTTATGAACCATTGATGACACTCCTTTTTACTTAGCGTTAGCATATATAGCTGGAGTTGAGTAACTAATGGCCTCTTCTATCTTCAACTCAGCAGAGAAAGTTTCATGAAGACATTGATGGATTGATGGGAAAGAAGGATGGAAGGTGGAAGGACGGGTAAAATGTAAAATGATTGGTAGAGAAGAATGATGGGTTAAAAGATGCATTTAGGTGGCTGATACGATGCATGCATGGTTAGGTGGGTGAAAGATTTGTGAAGGGTGAAAGAAATGATGCATGCCTATGTATGTGAAAGTGTATGGGTGAAAAGAATCCTCCGGGTAGTTTGATGGGTCAAAGATGCATGGATGGTTAAAATGACAAATATATGATCGTGAAAGGTTTCATGTTTGGATGGATGGATGGTGCTAGTATTCATAGTGAAGACTAGATGAAGAGAATGTAAAACTTAAATGGTGACTGAGTAGCAAAGCCAAGGATGAAGAATAAAATTAATGCTAGAAGAAAAAATTAATAATAAATGGAAAAATCCCTGGAAAGAAGGGTAAACAATGATTTTTTTAATCTAGGTTTTTGATTCAAAGTTTTGAGCGAGGTTGTATTTAAGACTACTCCCTTGACTCACTGTAATTTTCAAGAACAACATCTATTCTGTATCACTACCCACCCATCATCATCAATCGCCTTCCTCCGAGGCCCACACCCTAACCCTGGCATTTCGCCAGTGTCAGCCATGGGTGGCCTATTGGCTGCATGGTTACATTAGTAGAACCTCATGTTATGCCACACATCAGTTACATATTAGTACCCATTCATCTGCCTTGTTGTCTTCAGGGTGAAAGTTAAAGTGAGCATTTGATTTAGCAGAGCATGGCCATAATAGTAAAATAGATAATTGTGGGATTCAGCTGGCTGCCCTACCTGCAGACAGTAGCAAAGTATAAAATAACTTGAGTATGTAAGTCTAGGGTGCAAGCTGAGCTGGCATGCCTACATTGATTTAGCTAAACGAGAGAGAAGAAGAATACTTGCATACTCCATAGTGTTTAATGCCTGGAACTGTAATCACATCAAATCGAATGGGCAGAGGAATCGAGGATTCCAACAAATGTTATGTACTGCTAGTGCTACTGTGCCACTATATCATTTTATGAGTAACTGTTTTGCTAAGAGTATTGGTTACAATTTGTCTTTTTATCTTTCTTGATATACTTACTTTTAATCCACCATCATCCTCAAAACAAAACAGGCAGAAGAAAGCAACCAGGGCCCAGAAAAGGAAGCAGCAGGTGGTCAGGAGGAGGAGGAGCAGGAGGTGGTGGCAGCAGCTCCAGCATCAAATGTCCCAGGCCCCAGCTAGGCTCCAGTGCCTCCGGTTGTACGGCGCTGTGGTCAGGCAGCCACCGACCATCACTAAACCTCTGCTGCTCGCCCTATTGACTCTATAGAGCCTTACAGCGCTGTATGCTCCTGGGTATGGCCTGCCTGGAAGCCAGGATAGGGGAGCGATTCGCCTGATTGGAAAGGAAGGTCCTAGCCCGCCGCTAGGTCTCTCTTGCTCCTTTTATAATCTTTTGTTTGTTGGGGAGAGGGTGTGAATGTGGGAGTTGGCGAAATCTTTGGGTTTTTGGTATATTTATTTATGGACATTTGTTTGGACAATACTTTGGACTTTCTTTACTTTGGGCATTGGCTGGGGTTAGGGGAAGGGGTGGGCCAGGTGTTGTGGGTTTTCTAATTTATGGTGGTACATATGAGTTCAATCTTTTTGGGGGGATTACTCTTTTACTTCACACTATTTCCTTTGCTGCAGGCCCACAGACATTTAAAAAAATCTGACAATAGTGTAACATCTCAATAGTTATGCAGTACCCTTACTTGTCCTACTACTCTCTCCTCCTAGTCTCTGTAGCCTGCAGCTAAATTAACCCCTAAGGACTCGGAGGGGGTGTGTGTATGTGAATTACTATAGTATATATTGTAGCTCAACAATGAATACCCCACAGTTTTTCTCTTACCTGTGATTAGGTGAAGCGATGGCTGCATGGTGTCCCAAAGAGCCATGGTGGTTATAGTAGACAATAGCAGCATGAAAGCGGTCTAGATGAATAATAGTGAAATCACCAGATCCAGAAGCGAGGTTCCACTCCCTCCTAGCCGAACTCAAACTGTAGGATAAGGAATATTTATCGCAGGCAGGGGACTAATTAAATTGAAATAAAAAGTGACTTAGTTTATGCTGTTTTATATGGAAGCTTTGCCAAAAAAATGAGACAGTCACCTGAGGGAGTCTAGCGTACGACTGATAGTACACAAGGAGAAGACTGCCACCCGAGAAAACAACGATAACAAATGCTAAAATAAAATAAATAATTAAAAAGGTGGGCTACTACAAGTTACATAATGAAGTCGACGAGCTATAAAAGTGGACAAGTGTAAACTTTAGTGCTCAAAGGATGGTGATGCTGGCAATTATGATGGATCATGTTCCTCTGCAAAAAAAATAATATTGAATATTGGGCATGGCTGGGCAATCTAATATATATAATATTGCCTGTGTGGGCTATACTTAGAACAGAAGAAGATCCTTGCCCTGCCTTGAATTAGTGTTGCGTTCACCACATCTGCCCCACCAAGTGTGTGATCAATTTATGGTATACAATTCATTTAGTCACACCTCAATAATTCACACAGCTGAGGGAAGAGGGTTAGGGGTTCGATGAATGGATGGGAAGGGAGATTTCAGGAAAAGGTTTGACAAAGACAAACACTGCACAAGGACAACATTCATTTTGGCAGCCGACCATCATACATCTGTTATGGGAGGAAAAGGAAATGCATGCATGATGACGAGTATAAGTACTGGTAAACCAAATCAAATTGTCCGTCTGCCCCAGAGAGACACAAGTTACATTATGTTCTGTTCTACTGAGCTTTGAAAGATAGCAAATACAATTACAATATCTGTAGGAGTCAAGTAAAAAAACATAAACAACATGCAGTTGTAATGATTAAAGAGAAAAAAGATTCTGTATTGCCAAATTGGGAATTGCATCTGCATTCCTCTTGTGTTGTCTGTCAATCTTGGGTGCCTGGTGGATGTGGTTCAGTGTGGTAAGTGTGACTATGTTACATTGCTTTACCAGGATGGCAAAGGCTAAAGGCCAAGGCCTGTAGATTGAAAAGCAAAAATGATATTGAAGAATCAAGGAGAAAAATTAAACTGTATAAGGAGTTGTGGAACAATAGAGAAGACTCAGGCAGCATCGCTAAATGTCTGTTTCCAGCAGTTAACTCAATAATAGGCCCCCACCCAACCACCATTTACCTTCAAATGAAATGATGAATTTGAGCCAGGCAGCACTGAGCACACACACACACAGCAACATAGCAATTTTCTCAAGCAAGTAAAAAATCAACACACCACTGTCAGTCACTACACTCACTACCACCACTACACAGACTTGTGTAGGTCTGGTGTTGTTTACCAATAGGCCACTTCAAATATATCATCTTCTGTTGGTTTCAGTGAATTAGTAAAATTCCATCTCCTTCTGGTGATAGTTCCTGAAGTAGTCATGCTCACTCCCAAGCCCTGACTCATTCCATTATCTCTGATCTTCCTGGGTCTTACCCAGAGAATGGTGTCCATCTCTGTACCAACTACGTCCCAGCTGGAAATGCAATAGATCGGCCTATAGTAGTACAATTTTGTTATTGAACAACAAGAAGGGAATGATTGAGTCACTTTTTGTGTTGACTAGATTGATTTTGACAAACTTGGCATTATCTAAGGGACTGGTCGTGTCTGAGTCTTTGAGGCGTATGAAGCATAAAACAATAAAAAGCAAAGCAGTGTGGACTGGGTGGAGTGGAGTTGGACCCGGTGAAGGAATCTCGCTCTCCTGTCTCTCAAAGGGGAAGGGAAAAAAATAACCTTCAGGGGAAAATTTTAAATTATTGATCAGCTGTCTGTAGGCCACCAACATTGTGAATCTCAAATTCATCCCTCACACATCAAGCATAACAAACAAACACTGTGTCACACTGCCTGCCAGCACATGACTCATCATCTCATCTCTTCTCAATCTCAACATTCACGATAATGATATATCAAAACAAGTTCACATCACAACAAACAACAATCACTCTGTGTGCAATGCATGCCGGCATTTACCTGTTCTTCTGGTGTGATCTCTATGATAAATTGGTGGTACATTGCAGATCCTCCATTTGTTCATGAAGCAGAGAAATGCCAGTGTAAATGGAATTATATGTTGCATGTGGGGCCGTCCCTCTAGGGCAGGGAAGCATACTCCTGGCCCAGGGTTAGAGGCAAGAATACATTTGTTTGTATAATCTCTGTCTAATATCTGGATTAAGAGAAATGGCTTTGGAGGGTGAGTCAGGACTTTTTCATTGTACACAACTCCAATCCACCAATAAAAATGTGTCTAACAGTAAGTCGGTGGGGTTGAATTGGTAAACCAGACAGTCAGACACACACAAATAATAAAGTAAGTAATGTTCCCTAGCTATATATTTTTTGGGAGACTTCAAAGAAAGAATGCCTAGTAGTCAAGGAAGTAGAGTTTGTCCTCAATCTCTGGTAGTTTACCCAGAAGTAGCTCATCTAACACACTACTTTCACGACATTAGTCTCCATCATCTTCCTCCTGTGGTACTTCGGATATGGTGTAATCCAGTGGCATAAATTGCAGATTAATTTTGATCATGGTCAATCTCTCCTCATTTTGGGGTGAGAGACTGGTCTTTCTCACTGTGACAATGGCATCAGCAGCACTGAAAACATGCTCAGTAGATACTCTGGCTCCCGGGCAAGCCAGATAGTTTATTGCCCGACTGCTGAACACTTGTCATTGTCGCCTCTTCCCATACCAATACACCAATTGGGTTTGATGTAGGTAGACCTCTGTTGCGTCATCTAGATTGCCCTGGACCATTTGCTCAATTTTCATTGCTGGTGCTCCACTTTGCTAAACCTCTTTTGCCTTCGCTTCTGAACTGGACTTAAGCCTTGCTAGTAGAAAGCACTAAGTTGCTGGTATGGGGCTGATGCCCCTGATCTTGGTGTGGTTGATGGTGTTGTTGTAGTTGGCTTTGACTGCTGTGAGCTAACAGCACTGCCCTCAGTCTCTGAACTTGAAGGCTGCCCCACAGGACTTGTGCCCTGGACCTGTGGGCCTGTAATTCCCTGCTGTTCTTTTTCTAGGTCACTTTCTTGCTCAGCTATCCATGTTTTGTATTTTCTAGCATGCCCGTATGAAAAAGGATTGAAAGTGGACAGTAATAGTTTGTACCATGGATCAAGAATTGTGGCACAGACATAATGTTTGGAGGGCACAATGTCTCTTTGCCCCCTTGTATTAGCAGACAAGCGAAGGATTAAGCTCTCCACCAAATCATATGCATCTTTTTTTCCTCCACACCTACGTACATTGCAGACACCTCCTTCAGCTGTTCTTGTAAGAAGTGCAAAAATGGGATAGCTTGGCCTATGATACTGTCCGCTTTGCTGACTTCCCATGTAAACACCTCAAAAGGAAACAGCATCTCTGTCATGCATTTGACTAGGCCCCATTTGTCCATCTGAATGATCATGCCTTTTACAGTTGTATCGCCTCTTTGCATGATAAATTTATTGATAGGTCTGCACTGCTCAAACAGGCATTCAAGAATGTAACATTTGCAGCTCTATGGAATCTCTCCATTGTGAACATCGCTACTGTTGTATGCTTCTTTGAAGCTTTAAAAATCTCAGCAGATTCTACACATGCAGATATTTTTTATCTAGCCCCCACAAAACAGATCTAGTGTGCATTGATGCACATTTAATCAGTTGCTTGGCAACTGGTCCATATTTCTCCTGTCAGGTAGAGACTGTGGACAGCACTCTGCTGCAAACCTTGGCCAAGCATTTCAAGATCATCGTGATGCAGGGCTGGAACAACAACTCTGGCAAAATACGACTGGATGGTAACCTTCCATTTTGGGCAGATGGCTGCCACAAATTCAAGAAAGCCCACCCGTTCAACAAAAGAAAAAGGAAGGAGTTCCAGCGCTAACATTTTAGCCAGCTTCACATTGTACAAACATGCCATTTGGTTGTTGCATTCATACTGCCCCTCTGGCCTAAACATGGCAGTAATAGTAGCCTGAAGTTTTTTCTTTCCTTATGCCACTGATGCAGGTGACTTGTTGAGAGCAGGTGGTGGTAGGCTCAATGTGCTTTTCAGCAGGGCCGTCACTGTTCTCTGTTACCTTAATGTCTTGACCTGAGTCTTGTGCCATTACGATGATGCTGATATGGGCAAAGTTACTGCACTGCTGGGGAGAGGGCTGTTTTGCATAATGAAGTTGTCTTTCTCTGTTTCACCTTCCATCGTGTTCGAATCAGAATCAGATTCCCTGCTCAGTCAGCTTTCACCCCCTTTACCAACAACACTTGCAGTTTTTTGGTCGCTAAGGTTTGTCTCCCAATGGACCATATCTTGCTTTCTCAAATGGGTTGTTTGGCCCCCAGTATTATAGTTTGTACCAAGCTTACTCCAACTAACACTTGCTCTGCAAAGGGATCATAGGCTAATGTTCGCGTCCTTCTAATAGAAAATAAATCCCAAACTGGGGAGGTCAACTTTCTAACGCTGATGCCACTGCCAAAGTTGGATGAACTGGCGTTAGTTGGGCGTTTTGATGATTGACTCTCTGATGTACCTACTTCTACTGAGGTGGTTGTGGATGTAGGTCACTGCCAGGACTTTGCAAATATGGCAGCTGGTGGTGGTTGGAACTGTGGTGCCACTGCCAAATCAACCCCCTGAGAAATTGGGATGGGGTATGGCACCTTGGCGTGGGTCTCCCTTCCATTCTTTGCTGTTTCCTCATATGTTTTTGCTGGTGTTAGATGCCTTGGGCACTGTGTCACTGCTGTCCAGTGCCACAGTGCAAGTGCTCCCTATTGTAAAATTGATGTATGGATTAGTGATTCCATGATTGGCTGGTTTGGTTTAGCTGTCAGACCCTAGTACATTGCACCAGGAGTGCCCAGGGCTGGTAATCCAAATGCTGCTAGTGGGCTTGCAGCACTGGTTGTGCAACCCACAGAAGCAGCCTGTAAAAGTGTGTCTAAGGCTTGCTATTGCAGAGCCTGTGTGCAGTCTGGTACTGCCATGCTGACTGGGCAAGTGCACCCACTTGCCAGTCCCTAAACCTTCCCTTTTCTTCATATCAGACACCCCTCTGGTAGGACCAAGGGCAGGGTACATTGTAAGTATCAGGACAAGCCCTGATATGTGTGGCATGTTCTAATAGTGAATTACAGTCATTTTCGTTTTTCACTATTGCAAGGCTACCTATTATTACACCTTATAATCCTAATTGGTTCAGGGAGCTAAGTTGAAATTCGAGTTTGGTATGCCTGAACTCAGAATGATAAAATACATATTTTAGTGAAGTTGGTTTTAACATTCTGTGTTTTGGAAAATACCACTTTTAGAAAGTAGGTATTTTCTTGTTTAACTATCCAAGCCTGCCTCTGCTAGGTTGTGTATTCCTTGTCTGGAGTTTGAGTGACAGGGGCTGAGGGATTCCAGGAGACAGGATGACTCAGCCCAGTGTTGCATAGAGAGATCTGCATTTAGATGGGAGGCAAGAATTGCACCTGGGACCTGAATAGGGCTCTGCCAACCCTCCACAATGCTGGCTCCACCCCCTGTGGTGTGTCTGATGTCTCTGCCCTGCGCTATGAAAGGAAAGAAGGAGTCATTTAAACAGAGTGCTCCAGGACTGACCAGAACTGGTTTGGACTAGGCAAAGGCCTCTCTGCCTTCAGAGAACAAAGAGAAAATGTGTATAAAAGAGGGGACCCAAACCCCAGAACTTTAGATCACTTTTGGACAACAAGAAGAAACCTTTGCTGAGTAGTGGAACCAGAGAGGCTGAGGAGAGACTATCCCTAAGATGAAGTGCTGCTTGGGGGATTGAACTGCAGTGGTTGCCTGACTGCCAAAGAAAGGAGAAAGGAACTTTTTGTATGCTTTATTCAACTTGTGAACGATCTCCAAGGGCTTGAGAAAAGAGCTTGCCTCCTGCTGAAGTTTCAGGGACAACAGACTGCAACCACAGCTCCCCAAGAGTTCTTTGGAAGTGCCTGCAGCTGTTTTGGGCCTTCTGAGAGACTGCGTGTCGCAAGGAGCTGGAAGCGCGACTCACGAAGAAGAAGCGTGTCGCCATCGCACCCGTTGCTGTCGCATCACTGAACAAGGGTGTAGCCGCTGTAGCTGTCGCATTGTACCCCATCACAAGAAACGTCTAGCAGCATCAAAGAAGCGTGTCGTCGCCGCAGCCGCTGCCATCGCATAACTGAACAAGGGTGTCGCCGCTGTAGCTGTCGCATCGCATCGCATCGCATCGTAGAAGCACCTCGCATCCACGGAGAAGCATGCCACCGCCGCAGCCGCTGTCGTCGCATCACTGAACAAGGGTGTCGCCGCTGCAGCTGTCGCATCGAGCCGAAGCGTTTCGCATCATCAGAGAAGACTGTTACATTGCATTGCATCGTAGAAGCACCTCGCATCCATGGAGAAGCATGCCACCGCCGCAGCCGTCGTTACATCACTGAACAAGGGTGTCGCCGTTGCAGCTGTCACATCGAGTCGGGACATCTCGCAACATCGGAGAAGCATGTCGCATCAAGAAGAAGACATCATCTTTGTTTCATCCCCCCGGATCTTCATCGCATCTCGAGGTTGCTACCTGCACCGCCAAGAAAGGGCATAGAGAAAACTGACGCATCACCATTCCTGCATATAATGAACAAACACATCACTTTCTCTGCAACTCTTTCATTGAAGAACGTTACGCCTCCAAAGGTACATTGACTCAAAGTGTCGCATTTTAACATCTAAACAGAACTAAGCTAATTCTACCATTTTAAGTAGAGTATTGTGGATTTTGGTTGTTCGTGGTCTTATGTTAAGTCTATATAAAAGATACTTATTTTTAATATACAACTTGTGTGGTGTCCATCTGTAATGTTATCACTTGTTTACTGTATGTGTTCACAAATGCTTTATACACTGCCTCTGAGATAAACCTATCTGCTCGTGGCAAGCTACCAAGAGGTGGAGCAGGGGTTGTTTCAGGAGTGTACCCCCTTACCCTGACTAGATGCAAGGGCCCCTATTTGTCAAAGGTACCTACCTCTGCCAATTAGAGACCCCCAAATCTAACAGGGTAACATTGATCTCCACTGGGGCTTGGCTAACAACATGACTGGCTCATCATTATCCTCCTCGTCTATGTCTTTCTCCATAACTCTAAGGCTTCCTGAAACTTTCCTTTTCCCTAGCCTCATCTTAGTCATCTCGTGGCTTATCTCACTCTCAGACTTAGACAGGATCCAGGATCATTAGAAGGGGAGCTTGAAGAAGAAAATGATGGCCAACTAACCCTCCCTTTTCAAGCTGGAGATCCGGAAGACAATGGATCTTCTGGAGCAGATTGCTCTACTTCCTCAGCATGAAGCTCAATATCTTGAACTGCTCCTTCTTCGGGAGGAACTACTATTGGCGGTTGTGGCTGTTGTTCTTGTTGTTGTCCGCTTCTCTGCGTTTCCTGCAATGATTGAGTACTACTTTGCTGTAGAGATAAGTCAATATCAACATCACTGCTTGTCGGTGTTACTGTGATTAGACTGGCTGGCTCTGTGACAGTCATGGGCTTGGGCCTAGATGAGGCTGGATATACTGATTTGTGGGTGCTGCTCACAGCTTTCTCCCCAGAGGCCGGTGTGTCGGGCATAGTTTTTGTTTTTCAAAAAATATCTGGGGCAACATATCAGTGGTGGTGGTGGTAAGCTCCTTGTTCTTCTCACTGGCCACTTTCTTAGTAGTAGTTTTAGCACCTTTCTTTGGGGCCGTATTGAAGCTGTCAGTTAGCAGTGGCACTTAGCTTCCTAAGTTGAAGTGATGTCTGATGTTTAGGTCACTCAAGCATCATGCTCACATTGTACACAGGCCTTTCTGGCAGTACTGTGGGTGATGTGTTGTCTTATCATGCAACTAAAAGAAAAGAAGCAAGAAGGACATCATTGAAATGTGGCATTGTTGCTCTTCAATTAGTAGCACAAACAAAAAAAATATCATTACGTGTGGTCACAACTGTGACTCCCTTAATTAAAAATACAGTGTATATCTACCTGTTTGTAGAATGGAAAACCAAACCAAAATATAATGACTACTCAGGAAAAATAAGAGAGAGCAAAAACAAAAACAGAAACCTACGGATGAAACTGTTTGCTTTATGTGCTGCATGTAATGTCACGTCACTTACAACGTGTGATGTGTCACTGAGGGAGGTGCACCTGACAAATGAAAATGGATACATGGGGTTGATTGGTGCAAGATGTAGTGGGAAAGGGTATAAACAGACAAAAAAAATATACAAATGCATTTAAAAAAAATGAAAAATCAATTTACCAATGACAAAAAATTTAAAATTGTAAATAATTAAACATAATTGAAGCTATCCTCAAAGATGTAATAATAAGTTATTATTAAACTGCTGTCCCATTGCTCAACCATACATGCAGCATAATGTAAAAAGGGTTGAATTTGATTGGCCGTACAACATGGCTGTTAACCAGTGACACATTGTCATCAACAACAACACCGAATAGGAAGGCATTCATTGGCAACAAGGAAAAGACATGCAGGCCTATAGGGAAAGCACACTGACTGAATCCACAAAATGGCTGCTACCCACATGGTCACAGCAAGAGGCAGGAGGCCTAGAACGAAGAATGCATGCAGGCTTATGGAAAAGCAGTACACTGGCTGCCTACACAAAATGTCCGCCAGCCACATGGCCACACAACAAAAATCAGGAGGCCTAGAACAAAGAGTACTTGCAGGCCTGTCAGAAAAGAACATTGGCTGCTTAGACAAAATGGCCACCAGCCACATGGTCACAACAGGAGGCCTAGAACAAAGAATGCTAGCAGGCCTATTGAAAAAGCACACTGGCTGCCAACATAAAATGACCACCAGCCACATGGTCACAACAAGAAGCTAAAGGCCTAGAATAAAGAACGCATGCAGGCCTATTGTAAAAGCACACTGGCAGCCTACAGAAAGTGGTTGTCAGCCACATGGTCACAACAAGAAGCTGAAGGCCTAGAAAAAAGAACACATGCAGGCCTATGGCAAAAGCACACTGGCTGCATACACAAAATGGCTGCCAGCCAGGTGGTCACTCAGTCACAAAAAGTAACAACAGCAAGGGCCTATGGACAGTCTACTGACTATACAAAATGGCTCCTGGCCAGGTGCCATATGGCATCTGGAACAAAGGCAAATGGTGACCTATGCAAACACACACATTGGCCAGACAGAGGAGGCATGGTAAAACATAAAAAACATCCTTAATTCAGCTGTGACAAAAATGAAAATTATTGGGCTAAAAAAATATTTACAACCACACACATCCTTCAAAGGCATAACTCTACCTGGTCTTATACACTTTTTGCATAAAAGAACCATGAAATACCACAAAAAAGCACATTTTGTATTACAATGAAAATCCGTCCTTGGCCTAAATGCTGTAAACACAACAGAAACTGTTGTTTCATGCACCCATGACTAGCACTGGGCCTGCTGGATGGAACGCCAATTGACAGACTAGGCCACATAGTGAATTCAAACAATATTTCAAATGTATTTAAAACATGTAGAAATGTAGTAAACTATGAAACAGTCTCCCTTCACAAAAGAAGAAAAATGAAATGCAAAGGAATTACTTTGCCCCTACTGAAATAACAGGCAACCCCCCACAATACATGTTAAAAGTGCAAATAAATCCAGGTACATGGCCCCAATTAAGCAAACAACATCAGTTTTTCAACCTACTTGTGAAATCTCAAATTCAATGTCCTTAAATCCAATAGAATATACAGAAGATACAAAGAGTACCCTTCCTGCTCCAAATGAAAATTGACCTTAGAGGGACATAGCACTGGGAGGAGCCTGCTGGGGAGGAGCAGGAAGTTGGACTCTCTGGAGTACCTCCTTTCGGTTGAAAAAAAGTAAAAAAACCAAAAAAGACTGCCACAGGTCAATTTGAGGATGTTTTTAACTCCAAATCATCAGTTCAGGAATATTTTGATGCTGCTTGAGGGCAGAATCTTCCCTAGATTGCAGCCATGGTAGATCTTGCGCGTTTGGGATCGCGCACAGTTGAAAACACCCGCATGCCTGACTGATGTGTTGGCAACCGCAATCTCTTGCGAGAGCATGTGGCCGGCTAGCAAATCTTGTGGTGCCGGCGAACGGTCCTAAAAATCTCGCGGATGATCGCATGAACCTGGCAAGTCACTCATACACACACAAAATGACATTTCGAGTGAGTGAACCAAAAGCAACTCCACTTTGTTACGGAGTGCAGAGTTTAACGATAACTCTACGTTCTCAGCAGAACATAGAGTTGCCAAATTCTGCAAACTCCGCGAACAGAGCCGAGTTTTCCACTGTGGCTTATACAGTTCCCTTAACATTTAGAGCAAACTAACCAAGCTCAACTGGTCCGATCACTCATCGGGTCCTATTTCTTTGTGGGAAAGCATTTTCAAGCTGACACTGTACAATTTCTTGGTAAGACTCTTTTTTGCAGAAATCTCTTTCATTTCTATTTTCTCTGATTTTGTTATATATGATGTCAAATAGAGAGCAACAGCGATGGATTTGTCTGCAACAAACTCTAGATCTACATTTGCATTCCACATCTTCCGAATAACAGGGTTGTAGTCATTAACATACTTTGAAGCCTCTGCCCTTCTGATATTGTATGTGTTTTTCAATGATTTCTGTGTAGGTCTGGCTGCAGACACAAAGCTGTTCACTCTTCTTTCAGGGATAACAGGTCATGTGAATCCAAAACAACATCTTATGTAAAATCTTCCTTTGCATTTGTTTTTTCAATGACAGCTCTTCTCAAATCTATGAGTTTGAAACAGTAGAACTTGCTGTCTCAAGCTTTCAGATAGGGAATGTCACATACTATTCTATGAAACTAAAGACTTACTGGGTACTGTCTGTTCTAAATTTTGGTGCATCTATAACAGCATCTGAATATGTGGAGTACCTCAAGCGTGGTACTCTTTACAGCAAAAGAAATCACTTATATCACTAAGTGGAGGATTTATTTTGTTGCAAATGAAAGACTTCATGGCTTGAAACCAGTGGTTAAAATATCTGTAAAAATGTGCCGGATCCAATGAGCAAAGTTCTCCATTTGTCTTCACTTTGATGTTCTTTATGTATGCTACTGGCAAGAATTCAAGCAGGTTAACCCACGCAAACTAAGCACAACTGAGCGTTAGAAGCCAATTAGGTGCTCCTACATTTCTCAACATGCATTTCAGTGGGGAACATCCTTTAAGACGTGGATGTTACCCCGCAGTACTGTTACGACGCGTCTTTTACAACGCAAGTCGTAACCATGAATTGCGCTGGAGGGCGCTCTAAGATAAGGAATAGTAGATTTACTATTCCAACACCTTCCCTACTGTACGTAGGCTGGTGTTGGAATAGTAAATTAAACTATTCCTAAGTCCGCACCCCTACAGCGCAAGTCGTGGTAATGACTTGCGTTGTAAAAGACGCGTTGTAACGGTATGCGTGGTAATACCACACGTTGTACCGTCGTACATCCATTTCAGCTCACCATGTTGATGAAGCCAATACTCTTTGGTGCCACGTTGGCACACTAAACAAATGAATCAAGTTGTATTAGGGGTTTTTATCTTTTCCTTAAACTTTGTCAACAATTTCCTTTACTGTAAGATTTTCCAGATTCACTCCTGTTTTGAGAATGTGGTTTACTGCACAAGGCAGTCCTGACAAAGTCACTCTGAAATAGTAGATGAAATATGTAGAGAAAACCGCTGGTGAAATCTAGCATCCTCTGATTATAGTCTAGTTGATAGCGCTGGAGTTTTGACATAGTAATGCCTCCTAACTAAAGTTTGCATTTTGGGGTGGCGAACAGCTAACATTCTGAAATGATTAAAGGTGCTTCTGCACACTTCCTTCGATAGGCATGCTAGTGAATTTCCATGTAAATTAGCATATTTCCTTACTTTGCATAGATCTAATCCTTGCAAAATTCAAATGTTCTGTTTCAGACCTTTGAAGGGAAACTGTTGTAAGAAAGCTCTCAATATATCAATTGATTCCTACCAAACACTACAAATACTGCTACAGCTTCATTTATATACAAGGGCCAGTCTACACCTTACCTGTGCCTTCTTCAGCCATTACATCCTCTACATTTCTAGGTGCCATCACTTCTTTTGGAAAAGGACTACCAACATTCATCTCATAATAACGCACAGATTGTTCAACTACATGCACTAATATGTTCTCCTGCAAGCAGTTTTCTTCATTAAAGAAAGGCCCAGTACTAGAAGTATGTCTCCATTTACCGCAGTATATTTTACAAAAGTTACTTCCATTGACAGGTTTTTTCTTTTGTTTTTTTTCCCTCATAGACAACGCTATTTTATCCAGTGTCCTCACTCGGTTTGGAGTCCAAATAAACAGCTTTTTCTTGAGATCGAAGGCCTTATTTACTACATCCTCAAAACATTCCTTTTGTCCGACTGCTTCTCTTCTTCTTTTACACCTCTTAATAGTTTTTACCGGATTCCAAATTAATTTACTGCAGAACATTCTACCTCTCATTTCCTTAAATTGCCTTTGTCTTCTCGTTAAACTCTCTGCTTTTTTGTACTATTTTTTACTCTTCATATCATGGATTTTTATCCTTTCTAAGTTGATCTCAAACCTAGGGCCCCATTAGGATGACGGGCAGAAAACCACCCGATCGCCATGGAGGCGGGAAACAACCGCCTGCCGGGACCATGGAGAAACCGGCGGTGAAATTTGGAACAACCGCCCCAAAAAAACGACCACGGCGGTAGCTGGCTAACAAAAAAGCCCGATGCGGGCGGTGACATCCAAAAACTGACCGCGGCAGTCGGAAATGTAGCGGAAAAGCTACAACCCACCGCAAGAATAGCGGAGACTCCGCACGTAAAATTAGTATATACCTGATGGTCCCGCGGTCCGATCTGCTGTTTCCGACTGCCGCGGTGTATACAGGAGTGAATGTGAGAGCTGCAGCATAGCCAACGCAGCGGACGATACATGAAAAACATGGCAGACGATGCAAAAACACCCCCGCAATGCCAAACATTGCACAAACCAAAGTAGCCATGCCCCTCAAATACACAAAACACAACCAAATGAAAAGGAAATATGCCAAACAGAAACATATAATTCCCAGGACAACCCCCACAACACACCTGACAGCAAAATCCCATGTGGACACACCCACACAGCTGTGTATAAAACCAGCCCCTTCACTGACCACAATCCTTTGCAACACTCCAGAAGAAAAGGGCATCCGCCAGATCTGACAGGAGAGGCAAGAGAACACAGCACACCCACCACCACCACCAACATCACACCAGCACCAACAATCCCCCAGCACATTACACACCTCACACAAAAACACCACACCCACCACCCACACCCCTGCACCCACAAACACTTCAAACACCACACACCATGGCACCACAGAAAATGCCCAAATTCACAGAGAGTGAGTTGACAGTCATGGTAAATGAGATAGTCAGAGTGGACCCACAACTGTTTGGTAGCGTAGTGCAACAGACACCATTAGCCACAAGGACTCAAATGTGGGAAATGATAGTACAAAGTGTCAATGCAGTAGGGTTCACCACGCGATCCAAGAAGGAGATCATGAAGCTGTGGCATGAACTCAAGAGGGTTGTCAAAGAGAGCAGGAGCAAGAACTGGGAGCTGGCTAACTGGACTGGCAGTGGCCCTCCAATCCCACAGAAAACATTCACACCATGGGAGGAGAAGGTGCTTGCCATAGTGTATCCTGAGAGTCTCACAGGAGTATCCGGGGGCGTAGAGGCTGGTAAGTACAAACAAATGTCAACCAACACACTGATATGTACTGTTTTGCACATCCAAAAACACACACCACATCAGACAAATCACATCCATCTGCACCACACACCCACAAAAACCTGTCTCACAGATCCAACAGACACCCACTCCCATGTACCCTAAACGTAGCTAGCAATATAACCATGGGAGCATGAGCACAGTCAGCCTGCACTACTACTCCCACCATGCCCCCTGTCCCACACCCCAGCAGCATGGAGCACTCTCCCCACACCACCCAGGAGCACCTGGAAGCCATTGCATTCTTCACCCTCACCTTACAGGTAGGTAGCCATCTTGCTTGGGAGGCCTGTATGTGGGAGAACCTGTACTCCAACTCCCACCATGCCCCCTGTCCCATACCCCAGCAGCATGGATCACTCCCCCACACAACCCAGGAGCACCGGGAAGCCATTGCATTCTTCACCCTCACCTTACAGGTAGGTTGCCATCTTCCCTGGGAGGCCTGTATGTGGGAGGGAGGCCTGCACTACAACTCCCATCATGCCCCCTGTCCCACACCCCAGCAAGATGGAGCCCTCCCCCACACCACCCAGGGGCACCTGGAAGCCATTGCATTCTTTACCCTCACCTTACAGGTATGTAGCCATCTTGCTTGGGAGGCCTGTATGTGGGAGGGAGGCCTGCACTACTACTCCCACCATGCCCCCTGTCCCACACCCCAGAAAGATGGAGCCCTCCCCCCACACCACCCAGGAGCACCTGGAAGCCCTTGCATTGTTCACCAAACAAACCTCCAGGTAGGTAGCAATTTTCACAGGGAGGGTGTTTGTGGGAGGGAGGCCTGCATTACTACACCCACCATGCCCCTGTCCCACACCCCAGCAGCATGGAGAACTCCCTCCCTCCCACAAGCACTGTAAAGCCATTGCATTGTTCACCAAACAAACTTACAGGTAGGTAGACATCTTCACTTGGAGGCCTGTATGTGGGAGGGAGGCCTGTACTACTACTCCCACCATGCCCCCTATCCCACACCCCAGCAGCATGAAACCCTCACCCCACACCATCCAGGAGCACCTGGAAGCCATTGCATTGTTCACCCTCACTTTACAGGTAGGTAGCCATCTTCCCTGGGCTGGCGGTTTGCGTGTGGGAGACCTGCATTACTACACACAGCATCAATTGCATGCAATTCATTCATACCTGAC
Organism: Lissotriton helveticus; assembly: GCF_964261635.1. Taxonomy (NCBI): domain Eukaryota; kingdom Metazoa; phylum Chordata; class Amphibia; order Caudata; family Salamandridae; genus Lissotriton; species Lissotriton helveticus. Next base: position 917,850,461 of record NC_136059.1, read on the forward strand.
ATGCTCGAGTAATTTATGTACCCCTGCATCATGTAATGAGTAGGGGTGGGCGGAATTTGTGGAATGGACTATCGCGGAGAGGCACTGAGATTGAACAAATCTTGGTGCCTCTCCGCGATACTCCAGTTTCGCAGAGCCCGCCGGCCTACCGCCGGCCTTCTGCTTCCCGCCTGCCTTCCCGCCCGCCTTATTAATTATTTACAGGCTGGAAATAAAGTTAAATAAAACTTACCTCATTATTGAACTGAAAATGTCCCGATCACGGCTTCTTCTTTGAAACTGCACATGCACAGGAGCCTTATCATGTGCATTCCTGGCGTGGAATGTGCATGCGCTGGCTCCCCCGCATGCGCAGTTACAAAGAAGAAGCCGCAATTGGGAAGTTTGCAGTTCAATAATGAGGTAAGTTTTATTTTACTTTATTTCCAGCCTGTAAATATAATTAATAAGGCAGGCAGAAAGGCGGGCGGGAAGCGGGAGGCGGGCGGGCGGCCAACTTCCGTTCCCCCCGGGATTGTACGGAAATTTGCACAGTTTTTCCACCTTCTTTGCAGAAGGCGGAAAGTGCAAATTATTGCACATTCCGTGGGCGGAACGGAAATGTCCGCCCACCCCTAGTAATGAGGCACAGTATTGCACTTACAAAAAATAGTGAAGATCAGTCAATTGTGTAGTGTACAGACAGAGTATGACACATAGCTAACAGAATTCCTGCACAGTGCACAACACTGACCATGTATTTATTTATAAGATCTTAATCGAACGCTTGACCACGATCAGTATTGAGAGCACAGCCTTAGCCTGGTTAAAAAGTTTCATGTCCAACCGCTCCCAAGCTGTCAGCATGGGCCCATTTAGGTCGGCTGAGATTAAGATCACCAAGGGGTTGCCTCAGGGCTCTTGTTTGAGCCCTACTCTTTTTAATATCTATGTGGCACCCCTGGCCGGAATTCTGAGAGAATTTGGGTTCATCCCCGTTTCCTACGCGGATGATACCCAGCTCTTGTTTCCTTTCAAGAATCTCACCGACGAAGTGAGGATGGCTTTTTCCGAAGGCATGAAAGCTGTGGCTACATGGATGGCACGGAACTATCTCCAATGCAATGTTAACAAGACCGAAATCTTGCTTTTTGGGGAGGCTAAAACCCTGTGGACACCAGATTGGTGGCCATGTGAGCTTGGACTAATGCCTGAGCCAAAACTGGTTGTAAAAAACCTAGGGGTACGCCTTGATTGCGCACTCTCTTTTAAACAGCATGGAAACTGGGTGGTTGGCCAATGCTTTCATGTCATCGGACTTCTACGGAAAGTTTTCCCAATTTTACCTGACTCTACTAGAAAAACCTTGGTGCAGGCATTGATATTGGGCCGCCTTTATTATTGTTGTTATCTGCCAATGAAGGTGTGCTTGCAAAACTTCAGGTGGTACAAAATACTGCGGCGAGGCTAGTACTGAATGCTCCACCTATAACTCCATCTAAACCCCTTCTGAATAAATTACATTGGCTCTCAGTCCGTAATAGGATCTATTTTAAGATTTGCTGCTTGATCCATAAGAGCCTACATGGAGGAGGCCCACCCTATTGGAAAAATAAATTCATCCCATACAATCCGACCCGGGCCCTGAGGTCCAGCAATCAACTTTTACTGAGAGTTCCAACGGCAAAGAAGGTTAGACAAGGTGGTAATGCTTTGTCGGTTGTCGGAACCACTTGGTGGAATAGGCTTCCCTTAGATCTCAGGCAATGCCCAGAACACTTGAAGTTCAGGAAAAGGCTTAAAACATTCCTATTTTAGATATAGTCTATGCTTGCTTGGATGTCCAATGAATTAAATTAAATACCAACTTGTTGCACTTCATCTTTTTCTCCTCTTTTTTCCTTCTGTGCGCAGAGATACTCTATTAGAGTCGATTCTAGCGCGTTATAAATCCATAAATAAAAATAAATAAATTCCCCATCTACTCCACAGGTGACCAAGAACTCACTGCTAAGGACGACAACAACGACCAGCAAAGCCAGTCTCCACCCCGGTACATGGACTCTTGGGATGTAGACTCCCAGGATTCTCTGGATGATGTGCTCCAGGCCGTTCCTTCTGGTGTGCCAGGGAGCAACAGGTCCCAAGCCCCCATCCTCCCCACCACCACGTCTGCTACAACTGCACAGCAGACCCCTGCAGTTACGGCCTGTGCCTCCACTGCTGCCACCACCGTCACCACCACCACCTGTGCCACCTGCAGCACCCTCCCTGTCCCAGGGGCTGACCAGCCCACACCAACAACTGTGGACCATAGGGAGAGTGTGCGTGGACCCACAGTAGCGAGGCAACAGGTCCGTGGCAGCAGGGCAGGTGGGAGGGCCAGGGTCACCAGGTCCATCGACACCCGCCTTGCACAATTGGTGGATCTCAAGGGTCAGTAAGTGGCATTACTGAGGGACAGGCCTGCGTCCCAAACAACACCTCCACCGACCTCTGTTGTGCTGTAGGATGACAGTGCACCATCCTCCCCTGTGGCTACAGAGAGGGGTGAGTCCTCAGACGCCGCTGGCCATGCAGCAGGGTCCCCCCGGCCAAGCGACCAAGGGGGCATCCAAAGAAGAGCCTGGGAGTCTCTAGAGGCAGGGCACCAGCCAAACGCCAGTCACTGAGCCAGCCCTGATGGCAACTCTCTTTCCCACTGCATTGACTGTTTGGACTGTCCTTCCCCACACTGCCTTGTGACTGGCAACACAGACATTACACTACACCAACCATCTACATAAGTCAACAGGCAGACAACACAATGTGCAACAAGTGTCAACAAACTGAGTCCCGTATACATTCACAGATGAAATGTCACTGCCACATTTCCACACACAGGTGACTTTACATGTGCCTGTCTGTACCATCCGCACATAGCCCTTCACGACAATAGCAATCACACCAGACAATGTAGAAGTTGTACCTCGTCACCCACCATCAAGTGAAGTAGTGGGTGATGAGCTGTTGACGCATGTCAACTCCTTCCTCCTCTTCACTGTCCTCATCACTGGTCTCTGGTCCTTGGGAAGGCGGGGGCCTTGGGTCCTCATCATCATCCAGGAGCAGGGGAATCCCCTTATGAATGGCCATGTTGTAGAGCATACAGCATGCCACAACGATCTTACAGACCTTCCCAGGCAAGTATTACAGTGCACCTCCAGTCCTGTCAAGGCAGCGGAATCTTGACTTGAGCAGGCCAAAAGTCAGCTCAATGACACGACGGGTCCTGCCATGGGCCTCATTGTACCTGATATCAGCCGGGGTCCTGGGATTACGTAGTGGGCTCAGCAGCCTTGGATGACTGGGATATGCAGAGTCACCTAGGAATGACAAACATACATTGCAATGTTGCACAGGCAGAGGGCAGCAGGTAACACACACAGCACACCATATTACTAGGCATACTCACCCACAATCCAAGCATGCTCGAGAAGCAGATTTGCAATCACCTGGGGCACAATGCTATTTCTCAGCATGTACGGATCATGGGCCGAGCCAGGGAATCTGGCACACACATGTCACCTACACATTGATCGAGTGATAATGTTTTTGATTACGAAAAATGTGCTCACTCGCCTGTGGTGGCACCAGACTGACATGTGTGCAATCGATGGCACAAACAACATGGGGGATATTCCCAAGCGGATAGAAGTCTCCCCTTACACCGGCCAATTCTGCTCCCCTTGGGAAATGTATGTAATGAAATGACAAAAGTTCTTAATAAAGCGCACTGCGACCAAGCGGCTTCCTGGCGCTGAAGGTAAAGAGCTAATGTATCTGTCCTTATAGATCAACATGGCTGCAAGAACATCCCTCATCACCAGCCTGGACATGGGTTGAGACATCCCTGCAGCGCTGGCCACGGTCTCCTGGAAGGAACCAGTTGCAAAAAAATCACTTTGTACGTTGGTGAGAAAGCTGTTGGGTTGTGGCGACGAGGCTGCAGGTGGGGCTCCAACAGATCACAAAGGGTCTTCAGAGTGGGTCTGTCGAGGAGGAATTTGCAAATTATCGCAACATCCTCCATGTCCTCCAGCAGTGTCAAGTGATGTATGAGATTAGGCCTCCTCCTAGTTGAGATGAAAATGGACACATGACAACCATCATGAGATGGCCACAGCACATCCCGTTAAGGATGTCACGGAAAAACAAAAACTCCCCTGAGAAATGCGTGACACACCAGGTTACATGGGTGGACGTTTGAGCCACACAGAGGGCACACCTCTCTATTTACCACACACAAGTGCATCAAACAACACACAGGTCAATGTGAATGCACACATACAAACCCCACATTTCACACATGCACGCCTTGCAGCGTACCATCCAGCCAATGTGTGTAAAATGAACATGACTGTCTCATACTCATCTGCTGTACCTGTCACACCTCAATGCATCATGTAAACTTGGCACACATCCACAACACAGTGATCACAGTAGTCCGCCAACTGTCAATTGTGTGTATAAGCAGATATAAAAGCACAAGTAAGTAACAACATCATACAGTGAGACAAGCCTTGCCTTTGGTCATCACTGACCCACAACACATTGATGAGTGTCTGCTTCAACACTGTCACGCATCATCAACCATCAAATGCATAATTAATATGACTGGGACTACAGACCAATGTACGTCACACATACCCAACCAAAGGTACGTGGGGCGCCGCTGGATGCAACGGAATAATGGCATTGTGTGCATGATGATGAGCCCTTCACCATGTTGCCACTGTGTACTGTTGTACTGTTCCCGATGGACATTGCCATTGCATGCCACCCTACTCGTGGTAGCTACCGCCTGGCCCCGGCAGTGTGTGTCCAGCACCACCCCTTACACAAGTGAGGTAGTCATTGCCATGGAGACATGCCCAAATGGTGGTGGGCATGCTCCGCCACCCTACTTGCAGTAGCTACCACGTGGCCCGGCGGTGTGTGTCCAGCACCACCCCTTACACAAGTGCGGTAGTCATTGGCATGGAGACATGCCCAAATGGTGGTGGGCATGCTCTGCCACCCTACTCACAATAGCTACCACCTGGCACCGGCGGTGTGTGTCCAGCACCACCCCTTATACAAGTACGGTAGTCATTTGCATGGAGACATGCCCAAATGGCAGTGGGCATGCTCCGCCACCCTACTCGCGGTAGCTACCGCTTGGCCCCGGCGGTGTGTGTCCAGCCCCACTCCTTACACAAGTGCAGTAGTCATTGGCATGTAGACATGCCCAAATGGCAGTGGGCATGCTCCGCCATCCTCCTCGCTGTAGCAACACCCTGGCCCCGGCGGTGTGTGTCCAGCACCACCCCTTACACAAGTGCAGTAGTCATTGGCATGGAGACATGGGAAGATGGTGGTGGGCATGCTTCGCCACCCTACTGGTGGTAGCTACCACCTGGCCCCGGCGGTGTGTCACCGCAATGGGGCATTGCCTACAGCCAATGGGAGCGATGATTGCGGTGGCATGATGCAGTTTTGAAAATCGCAGAAGGCGTGCCCCGCCACCGTGGAGGCGGTCATTGGATGCTTTTGAAAGATACACCATCGCGGTAGGGCACCCCGGGCCCCTGCGGTGCATCACCGCCATGGAGCTTTGCCACAGCCAATGGGAGCAATGATTGCGGTGGCATGATGCAGTTTTGAAAATCGCGGAAGGCGTACTCTGCCACTGCGGAGGCGGTCCTTGGATGCTATTGAAAGGTGCACCATCGCGGTAGTGCACCTCGGGCCCCTGCGGTGCATCACTGCCATGGAGCATTGCCAATAACCAATGGGAGCGATGATTGCGGTGGCATGATGCAGTTTTGAAAATCGTGGAAGGCATGCTCCGCCACAGCAGAGGCGGATATTGGATGCGTTTGAAAGAGTCAGACCTGGATAATCAATTGTTGCAGCTTAACACCTAAGAAACGACCCCAGGGGGCTATAAATCTGTGGGAGTGAGCCTCACATTTCCACTGCTCACAGAGCCTGCTGCCTCTGACCTTCTCCTGCTGCTGCCTACAGACCCTGCTGCCTGGGACCCTCTCCTGCTGGTGTCTACAGAGCCTGTTGCCTGGGACCCTCTCCTGCTGCTGCCTACAGAGCCTGCTGCCTGGGACCCCTAACCACTCACTTCCACCTCAGGTATTCCATGTCCACAGGGATGGCAAGGACAGAGAAGATCTGTGCCAGTCCATTCACAAGCGAGGAGCTGGAGGTCCTGGTGGACGAGGTGCTCGCACAGTACCCAAGTATGTATGGTGCCCCCAATGTTGTGGTAAGTCATCGTAAAGGGAGGTATAGGGCGAGGAGGACAGACATGTAGTTGTACTGCTGCAGTATATGCCTGAGGGTGTGGGGTTGTGTCATACACTGGCAAACATGCTGTCTCCAGGGCGAAGGAGTGTGTGTGTCCCAATGTCACAGTTTTCCCTGCTTGCAGTTGTTTGTCTGAGTGGAGTGTGTTACATTGTCAGCCATACAGAGCCACAGGATTTTGGACATGCAGGTGCCAGGACAGTAATTGCTCTGCTGATTGTCTCTGTGTGCCCCTGTTGTCCGACTCAGTGTGAACCCAGAGGCTATGCCCAGTACCCGCACAGCAAGACGAGATCATATCACTGCACTTACTGTGCCCTTACTCTTGTTGTTTCACACTGAAATAAAAATATGCACCATCTCAGCCCTGTATAATTGCACACAACCACACTTGTGTAAATGGATATTTTGTTGGTGAGTCCATGTACCCCAATGCCACACACATTACATATACATATGTTCACAGGACATGCTCATTGAATGCTGCCCAGTCATGCACACAGTGATTCTATGCACAGCACAGGTCGATATGTGATGTATGTAGTGGCCAGACATGAATAGGACTGGAGATGTGTGCAAGCCAAAGAGGGGGTTCAGTACAGTCATACTGAATGTGTGTGATATCATCAGGGACCCTGTATGCATAAATGCATGCAATCACATCTGCTTGGCCCATGCAGAGTGCCCTTGTGAGGTGTACCCCAGTTTGGGATGGAGGGAGATTACATTTGGTAATGAGTCTGTGTCTTGCTACTGTACTGATAGATGTTGGTACATGACACTTTGTCACTGATCATTTCCCCTTCTTTTCTCCAATGTCTGCAGCTCAAGGTACACCAGCGTAAGGCCCAGTGGAGGGCCATTGCAGAAAAGGTGCGAGCCCTGGGGGTATCTAACTGCCAACGCCCCCACTGCCACAAGAGGTGGGAATACATCAGCCGGCTGGCAAAGAACGTGGCAGAGATGACATTGGGGCTGGTGCCACGCAATGGGCGTTTGGCACGGCGCAGCATGACACCCCTGATGGGCCGCATCTTGGCAGTGAGGCATCCTGAGCTGGATGCACGTCTGAAGGAGCATCGGCAGCAAGGCTGGGGTGAGTATTTAGGGAGGGTGACTTTGGCTGGGAGCGGATGCATGTGTACAGGGCCTGTGGCAGCGGTGGTCCATGTGATGTTCCTGGGGTGGTGCTGTGCTGTGTCATGTGAGTGGCTGCTGGGATGGGTGCCAGTGTCATGCATTGGCTGAAACTGGCCTTACCAAGGTGATCCTCCCTGCTGTGCATTCCCATAGCAAGATGTGTTAGGATCTACATGGTCATTCAGCATTGGGATAGTGTGGGGAATCTATTAGGGGGTGAATAGCAGTGTCCATTATCTGAGTATGACTTCTTGTATACCTACTTTGCATGCACCATGATCGTTGAGGCCCACACATCTGACAACAATGTGCCCCAGAGTACCACATGGTGTTTGGTATGGGCTACTTGCCATTGTGGACTGTCATGTCCTAATAGGTGTGTGTGTTGTCCCCTCCTGTTCCCTCAAGGTCTGTCAGTGGTAATGAGTGGTGTCCCCACATCATGTCCCTAGGTGTGGGCAGAGCAAGTTGTGTATCGGCTACACTTCATACACGGGCAGGGTGTTGTGCTGTGTGGCCTTAACATGGCTCAGTCATGGCAGATATTCAGGGTTACAGGCACTGTTGTGGTCTATATAGTGTGTTCCTCGATCATCATGCAAAGGAATGGATACTTGTATCTACAATAACCATTGGTTATTCTTTGAAAACCCTCATAGACGTTGAGATGTTATAAGTGCGGTGTATCTTTTATCCGCCCCTTCTCTAGCGTCATGGCATATTCATCGGGTTAAATGGAAGTTACAAGTTCAATAATCAACTCGTATGCCTGGGCACAAGTATATGCTGCGTAGCAGCAAAAGCTTTCAATGAAATGCTTAATCAAATACAGTTGTTATGAGTTGCTTCTTTATTCGTACTCCATAGATGATCCAGACATCTTAATGTTACTCCACATTCAATGTCTTCATCAACGAATTTCTTAAGGTTTTAAACATTTGAATCGCCAAAAAACATGGCCTCCAATGACCTCCCAATGCATTTCGGCGCAAGCCAGCGCCTTTGTCAAGGGATCTGCAAGTTTAAATGATAATAATTACCACCATATCTTAAGCAGTCAACAAAACTAACTGCACTAAAATAGTGCCACTCAACTGTTCCAAAATACCATAAATGCGACGATGTTTAAACAGGTAATACATTGCATACTACACAAAAGGCTGTTTGAAAACACGCTGCGTGTATCTAAAAATAACTCAACCATTATAAATACGGGGACACTAGCTGGGTGTGTCTACTAATGTACGGTACACCTAATCTCAATGTGGCGCGTCTGCAAGCCTGAATTAGGGCTACACAATAGCGGGTGGTTCTATGACAGTAATGGCGCGGAGCCGCGTAATCTGTTAAGATACATAACTCACTGCTGAAAAGACCACAGTACCTGTTGTTCGTTATCAAGCCTCTAAATGTGATTACGCTTGCCAGAATGAGTCGGAAAATCCCGCTCTCGGAAGTTAGCTAAGCTCTGCTCAAACGCTTAACTCAATGCTTAAAAGGAATAAACTGCTAAGCCTATAAATGCAATCGCGCTTACCAAATTAAGACAAAGTGTCCCTCTCAACGGTTTGCTGAACTCCGGCTCTTCCAATGTCGAGTGGCGGGGACGGTTAAATAAATTAATTATTCATCGGGTTAACAAATGACGTGCTATATGCCTGCCTCACCCGAGGCAACCTCTGGAAAGAGTAGAAGTGTCCAGAAATGAAAAAGTGCACTGGTCCAGAGGGTTGAAGTGTAGTGCTAGTGAGCCAAAAAATTCTAAAAACAGGATTGCACCCAAACGAACAATTTATTATAAAGAGGGTGTAAACTGTGGTTTAAAAAATAGTGGTATATAAGGTAATCGAGTTACAGGACTACCATATAACTCTATCTAGGTCGACATGTTTCAGCTCTATTGGGCCCAACGGGTCTGTAGAGCTTTCGTCAGGACAATACAAAAGAAACAAACTGAATACTCACACCATTCGTGTAGTGTTCATTGATAGTATGAAAATTTCACACTCAATTTCCTTTATTATCAGGAAATCACTCCGCATCAGACGGGCTATAGAGTCGCTGTACACAGGGCGTTCGCCTCGTGTTAGACGCAATTACTGCTTGTGCTGACTCTGCCCCTGGGGAAAAGATACACCGCACTTATAACATCTCAACGTCTATGAGGGTTTTCACAGAATAACCAATGGTTATTGTAGATACAAGTGTCCATTCCTTTGCATGATGATCGAGGTACCTATTCAGGGGAACTGAATGGACACAAAATTCCTCTTCCCTCTTATGATCACAACTATATAGTGTGTTGCCACAATGTGATTGCAGGGTGCGGTGGTCACCATGTTGATTTGGGCATCTCCTGTACAGCATTGATTGAATTGCTTTGTCCGGGAAATGAGAACACTTTATAAGGCTACTCAAGTAAAGGCCAAGAAAGCCTGGGAAGTTAAAAGATGGCAGGATTTGAGGGACGCATGCATCTCGAAAGACCCTAAGCTGTTTTGGAATATCTATAAATGGCCTATTGGGGGCCAAGCTGAGCGCGCCCAGAATCATGGCTCAGTAACAGCCTGGGTCATTCACTTCAAGCCTCAATATGCTTCAACCGCTCTAGTGGGGGAAGTCCTATTTACAAATTTGATGTACTCAGGTGAAACCTTCACCATGAGGGAAGTTGATGCAGCATTGGACTCAATTTTACCGGGGAAAGCTCCTGGGCCCGATGGTATCCCGGGCGATATTTTGTTACATGATAAACCGAATTGGAGCCGATATATATTCTCCTGCTATAATGGAATTGCAAAAGGGGCCTCGATTACTACGTCATGGAAAAATGCAGAAATCATCCCTGTCTATAAAAAAGGGGACAAAGACTGCCCGGGGAATTATATGCCAATTAGCCTAATTGACTGCTCCCAGAAAATAATTGGTAGGATGGTGCTAAATAGACTACAGGAGTGGATTGAGGAGTTTGGAGTTTTATCTCCATTACAAGCTGGATTCAGAGCAGCCACAAGCACCATCGACCAGGTTTTCCGATTTATTTTAATTTACTGGAAGCTAGTAACTTTAGGCAAAGGTAGTCTTTTTGCCACCTTTGTCGATCTCAGGGCGGCATTTGATTTAGTCCCCCGCTGGAAATTATGGCTTGTCCTGAAACAGCTTGGGCTTCCGCTGGACCTTCTAACTTTGATTTGTAGGCTTCATGAAGATAATAAGGCCCAAAGTAGATGGGGGGGTGACGGGAAAGTTACTGAATCATTCCCGGTGGAACGTGGCGTTAGACAGGGATGTGTGATGGCCCCTACGCTATTAACGCTATATATTAACGGGATAGCTAATTGTATGAGTACAACACCAACTGATGCCCCTACATTAGCTGGAGAAAAAGTACCCATCCTGATGTTTGCCGATGACACATTGATTCTCTCCAAGACCCCTAGTGGACTAAAAAAGGCACTAAACATCTTTGAGGATTTTTGTTGCGAGAGGGGCTTGGAGGTCATTGTGTCCAAGACAAAGTTAATGACGTTCAACGCCCGGAAGGCAAATATGAGGGGTTTTAATATGAAGGATGGACCTCTAGAAGTAGTTAATGAGTTCACCTATCTAGGAGTAAACTTCCAAGGTAGCATGAAGTGGGATCGCCAAATCGATTTAGCCTCACTTAAACTCAGGTAGATTTCGGGGGCTCTCTGTCAGGAATATAATCGCTCCCATTTCAAGCCTATTAGCCCAGCCCTTGAAATTTATAATCTGAAAGCTGTTAGTTCAGAATTATATGGTTCGGAGGTTTGGGGTTGTGAGAACCTTGTTGCTCTTACTATCTCTGAAAATAGGTTTCTAAGAAATATTACTGGACTTCCCCAGAGGACCCCTATGTATCCGCTGTTAATTGATCTGGGTAAGAAACCCATTGCAGCTGTAGCTAAATTGCATCCCCTCCTGTATTGGAGGAGACTATGGTCTACTCCTGAACTTGCTGGCTATGCTCATGGTTTCTTAGATATTATTAGGGCTGACAGATTGCATCACAGTAAATGGCTATGGGTTGTCCGCAACCTCTTAGGAGAGCTAGGGTTGATTATACTGTGGACTGATCCTGTAAATTCCATCTTTCCATCAAAAGCCGTGCTGAAGGCTAAATACTGGGATTTATTTTGAGAAAAAAAAATGCAAGGCAACAAGTGCCTACTTCCCTTGCCAGACGGTTTTTAGATCATAAAGTCGCCCCGAGGTTGGAATCATACTGGGATGCAATTACCATACCCAAGGACCGCAAGTTGTAATTTCAGTACAGGGTGGGGGCGCTCCCAGTAAGATCTTTTACGACGAAATGGTCAACTCAACCGCTAACTAGGTGTCTGGGGTGCAGTGCCATTACTGAGTCCACGGCACATATTCTCTTTGTTTGCGATGCCTACGCTACCCCGTGTCGGGTCTGGCTGGCACCAATCTGCAGGCTCCTAGGCACAAGGGTGGCGGCAGAGGCTGAACACATTTTTTGTACTGATACCTTACTACCCATTGCATTAGCTATGGCGAAATTTCTATGCTGGGCATGGACTCTGAGGGCTCGCTTAATTGCACAGTGTCTTTGATATCAGAACTAACAATCTTCTTATGATGTGGTATGTGCCCATATCTTAATGTTTTATCTTTTTAACCTGTTGCTTTTACGATTTTACTGCCTGTATTTTATTTAAGGGGATGTGCATAATTTTTATACTATGAAACATGTTGTTAAATCGGGATTCTGTTGTATTTGCCGTTTTGCACATTGCTTTTATTATTGTAAAAATCGAATAAAGCATAATGAACTGGAACTGGAATTGCTTTGTCCTGCTGATGACACTAACGCAACCCTGCATCTCTCTCTCATGCAGAATCACCACTGGACATGGAGGAACAGAAGCCGGAAACCAGTGGTCGCGGGAGTAGCACTACAGCTGCACCGGGGCCCAGTGACACAGAGGTCACCAGCACATATGAGGGGGACCGGCATGTGCAGGAGGAATCCCTGCCTGAGATACACAGTACTACATCATCTGATGCTAGCGGTGATGCATCCATGTTGGCAGGCACAGGGCTATGGGGAATCTGCATCATCTTCTACCACACAGTGGCCAGCCTCCCATCCACATCCTCTGGTGCTGCCCATGTCCGTATCAGTAAGAGGGGACCAGTTAGATTCACACCTGGCACCGCTGAGCCTGCACCTGCCCCCCTGCTGCCCTCAGTGCTGAGTCTGTAGAGCTCCTGCGCCAGCTTTGTGTGGGCAAGACAGCCCTGCTCAATGCCTTCAGTGACCATGATGAAAAATTAGGCCAGGTGGTTGCTTACATGCTCTTGTGGTGCATCTGTTGTTGTTGTGTTGATTGTATGTGTGTTGGCTGTGGTATTGCTTCACTTCCTGGGTGTGCTATTGTCTTCGTGCTGTGCTGATTTGTGTTGTGTGTGTTGATGTAGTGTCAGTCATGTCTGTGTGTGACTGTTCTGCTTGGTATGCACACACTGCTTGTTGTGCTTATAGTGCTGTGTGTATGTGGCCTTGACATTGCCTGATGTGCATCCCCTGCTGTCCTGGTCACAGCCGGTCGCTCCTCCCGCCGCATGGCCCACCCCGAAGGTCCCGGTATCCGCCGCCACTGCCGGTGCCAGTTTGTCCTCTGTGCCCCTGCTAAGTATCGTTCTGCCTGATTAGTCTTGTGCTGTGATTGTATTCTTGTCTCCTGTACCCCTGAGTAGTATTGTGCCTGAATAGTTTTTGCCGTGATTGTTTGCTTGTCTCCTGTACCCCTGAGTATTATTGTGCCCTAATTGTTTTTCCCGTAATTGTTCGCCTGCCCTCTGCCTCCACCGCTAACCCACCCCGCTCCCTGCCACTGCTCCTCCGCGGCCCCACCCCCGCTCCCTCCAGCATCACCGCTCCCCCCCTCTCGCCACCCCGCTCCCGCCTCCCAGCTGCTCCTAACTCCCACTGGATTGAAAAGGTGGTATCCGCGAGGCGGGGAGCTGTGACCTGACCTGGTCAGAGCCGGTCGCTCCTCCCGCCGCGTGGCCCACTCCGAAGGTCCCGGTATCCGCCGCCACTGCCGCTGCCAGTTCGTCCTTTGTGCCCCTGCTAAGTATCGTTCTGCCTGATTAGTCTTGTGCCGCGATTGTATTCTTGTCTCCTGTACCCCTGAGTAGTATTGTGCCTGAATAGTTTTTGCCGTGATTGTTTGCTTGTCTCCTGTACCCCTGAGTATTATTGTGCCCTGATTGTTTTTCCCGTAATTGTTCGCCTGCCCTCTGCCTCCACCGCCGACCCACCCCGCTCCCTGCCGCTGCTTACCCGCGGCCCCACCCCCGCTCCCTCCAGCATCACCGCTCCCCCCCTCTCGCCACCCCGCTCCCGCCTCCCAGCTGCTCCTCCCTCGCCCCTCCCCTCCCCACTCTCCACTTATGGCAGAGTGCATGCCTACGCGCAGCGTTGACGCGCAGCGGGCGCGCCGATTGCGCGCGAAGGGGTGCCAAAGGCAAGCCCGCAGGACCCCTGGCCCCCACCGATGCAAGACGACCCAACAGACCTACGACGCCGCCGCCCTCACCGCACTCAATGCCGGCCGGAACCCCGCCTGCTACCAGGCCGCCCCGAAACGCATCCACGAACCCTTCACCTGCAAAACCTGCAAATTCACCTGCCTTCGAACCTGCACCGCACCCGCCAAGCCAAGCACCATAAGCAACCACCTCAAGTGCATCCTGCTCAACACCCGCTCCGTCCACAGACACGCCGTCGAACTCTGGTACCTGCTCGACACAACATCACCAGACGTCGCCTTCCTGACGGAAACCTGGATGACCGCCTCCTCAGCGCCCGACATCGCCATCGCCATCCCGGACGGGTACAAGATCATCAGGAGGGACCGCGTCAACCAGACCGGAGGAGGCATCGCCATCGTCCACAAGAACACCATCCGCATCACGACCGACTCCAACGACACCTTCGCCGCCGCAGAGTACCTCCACTTCCAGATTCACACTGATCCAAAGACGACCCTCAGAGGCACCCTCATCTACAGACCCCCGGGACCATGCACACAATTCAGCGAAGACATCACGGACTTCATCAGCCCACACGCCCTCCATTCCGCAGACTACATCCTCCTAGGGGACCTCAACTTCCACCTGGAGAACAACAAGGACCGCAACACCGCCGCCCTGCTGGACAACCTCGCCAACCTCCGACTCAAGCAACTGGTCAACACCCCCACCCAGTACGCCGGCCACACGCTTGACCCCGTCTTCTCATCCAGCAAGCACATCACCTTCGGCCACTCCACCGGACTCCACTGGACCGACCATAGCAGCGTCCACTTCAGCTTCAGAAGAACCACAACCCACCACCACCCGCAACAGGTTCCTCACAGGAGCTGGAGCAAGATCACCACCGACCAGCTCACCACCTCCCTCAGCCAGAATCCACCCGCCAGCACAATGGACCCCAACGAAGCAGCCCGCAACTTCACGAAGTGGCTGACCGCCTGCGCCGACGACCTTGCACCACTGAAAAACCCTCCCAGCAGACCCGGAAGCAAGAAGGCCTCCTGGTTCACGACGAACTCAAGGACTCCAAGAAGACCTGCCGCACCCTCGAAAAAGCTTGGCTCCTCGACCAGACCACTGACAACATGACCGCCCTCAAACACGCCACCCGCACGCACCACCAAGAAGAAATCACTGAAAGAACGACTGGACAACAACGCCCACGACAGCAAGGAACTCTTCAGCATCGTCAAGGAGTTCTCCAACCCCAGCACCGGCAACAACGACATCACTCCCTCACAAGATCTCTGCGACTCTCTCGCCTCGTTCTTCCACCGCAAGATCGCCGACATCCACAACAGCTTCGGCGCACCATCCACGCACCCAACCATCGAACCAACGCCCCCCACCGCCACCCTCCACACCTGGACCACGGTGACCACCGAAGACACAGCCCGCACGATGAACACCATCCACTCCGGATCTCCAACCGACCCCTGCCCCCACCACGTCTTTAACAAGGCCGACTCCACCATCGCACCCCAACTCCGGAACATCATCATCACCTCCTTCAACACCGCCACCTTTCCGGAGAGCTGGAAGCATGCCGAGCTCAGCGCCCTACTGAAGAAACCAACAGCGGACCCCACCGACCTCAAAAACTTCCGCCCCATCTCGCTTCTCCCTTTTCCTGCCAAAGTCATCGAGAAGATCTTCAACAGACAGCTTGCCGCCTTCCTCGAGACGAACGGATCCCTCGACCCCTCACAGTCCGGTTTCAGAGCCAACCACAGCACCGAGACCGCCCTCATTGCAGCCACCGACGACATCCGAGCCCTGCTCGACAACGGGGAAACAGCGGCACTCATCCTCCTGGACCTCTCTGCAGTGTTCGACACTGTCTGCCATCACACCCTAGTTCAACGCCTCAGCAACATCGGCATCCAAGAGAAGGCACTGGAGTGGATCATCTCGTTCCTCGCCGGAAGAACACAGAGAGTCCGCCTCCCCCCGTTTCGATCTGAGGACACCGAAGTCATCTACGGCGTACCGCAAGGATCATCACTCAGCCCCACCCTCTTCAACGTCTACATGAGACCTCTCGCAGCCATCGCACGCCAACACAACATCAACATCATCTCCTACGCCAACGACACCCAGCTGATCCTCTCCCTCACCAGAAACCCCGACACCGCCAGAACCAGCCTGCACAAAGGGATGAAAGACGTCGCCGAGTGGATGAAGAACAGCCGCCTGAAACTGAACTAAGACAAGACGGAAGTCCTCATCCTAGGACCATCGCCTTCCGCCTGGGATAATTCCTGGTGTCCCCCAGCCCTGGGCACCACTCCCAAGCCAACAGACCACGCACGCAACCTAGGCTTCATCCTGGACTCCTCCCTCTCGATGACCAGACAAGTCAACGCCGTCTCCTCATCATGCTTTCACACCCTACGCATGCTTCGCAAGATCTTCCGATGGATCCCGACCAAAACCAGGAAGACGGTCACAAAGGCCCTCGTCACCAGCCGACTGGACTACGGAAACACCCTCTATGCCGGCACCACAGCCAAGCTACAGAAAAGACTCCAACGAATCCAGAACGCCTCCGCCCGACTCATCCTGGACATCCCCCGACGCAGCCACATCTCCGGCCACCTGTGGGACCTGCACTGGCTCCCTGTCAACAAGAGGATCATGTTCAGGCTCCTCACCCACGCACACAAGTCTCTCCACGACCGCCTGACCTTCTACACGCCCACCCGCCAGCTACGGTCTACTAGCCTCGCCCTCGCCGCCGTACCACGCATCTGAAGAGCCACCGCCGGAGGCAGATCCTTCTCCTACCTGGCGGCCAAGACATGGAACTCCCTCCCCATCCACCTTCGGCTGACCCAGGACCATCTCGCCTTCAGGAGACAACTCAAGACCTGGCTGTTCGAGCAGTAGCGGACCCCTTCCCTCAAGCGCCTTGAGACCCTTCCGGGTGAGTAGTGCGCTATACAAGTGTTATGATTGATTGATTGATTGACTGTAGTGTTTGTTCATTTTTGATTTCATGTGCATCTGTGGTTGGTTTCATGTGGCAGTGTAGTTCTGTGATGGTGCACTTCTTGTGTGATTTGTGGTATGTTGTGTGTGGGGTTGTGCACTCCTGTTGTGTGTGTGCTCCCATTGCCTTTCCACAGTTTGGCTGACAGGGTATGTCTGTTTCTGATGGGGTTCTGTGTGTGTTTCTGTAGTGTTTTTTGTTGCTTTTGGGCAGGCATCTGCTCAGGCATCCCTGTGTGTGTGTTATGTTTGTGCCTACACCCAGGGTGTGTGTTTGTTTGTGTGTGTATGTACTGGCAAGTATTGGCAGCCTTCAGTGTGTGTGGCACTGGTGTTGCGTGTTCCTTGTCAGCCACTCCTGCAGTGGCTGTCTCCCTGGTTGTTTGTTGTGTGGTGCAGGGTGTGGATTGTGCTTGCTTGTTGCTGTGCTTGTTGCTTGTTGCTGTGCATGGGGTTGCACAGGATGGGCACCTGGCCTGTAACTTGATGGGGTGTGTTGATATATGCTTTTTGGTGGTGTGTCCCTGTGGTCTTTGTGCCCTGCCTATGCCTTGGACTGGCCCGGCCTTCTGCATTGTGTGCATGTGTTGACCGCTGTGGTGACGTGACCAGGACCGGGACGTTGCTGCAAGTTCGCGGTCTATGTGTCTCCAGGATTCAGTGGGGTGACTTGGTGGCAGGTGGGTCATGTGTGGGTGCCCTTGTGGATGTGTTTCTGCCCCCAGCAGGGTGTCTGTTGTGGTTTTGGACCCTGTGTCAGCCTGTGTGTTGTGTGTTGTATTTGTGTAGTTGCATACCTGTGGCGTCGTCCGCGGCGGCCCATTAGAAGATAGTTATGTAGCAGGTACAGTTCGGGATACACATGTAGAGCTGGGCCCATGGCGGCCATGACCAGGTGGTGTGGACCGGGTCTCCGCTATTGCGCTCCGCTGTCGAGTGTCTGCCGTTTCTGGTTGGGCAGTGTCTCCGCTGCGGTGCGTCTGCCTGTTTGGGCCATTCTAATTTGTGGAGCGGGGCGGACGTCATTCCGCATGGCGGAGAGTCTCCATTGACTCCCACCGCCGCGGTGGCGGGTGCACTTTGATGGCGGTGTGCGTCGCTCCGCGGCAGATGGGATTTGACCTATTTTGCAAAACTAATATGGCAGACGTGTTTCCCGCTGCTCGCGGGTGGAGAAAGGCGTTTTCCCCTCCCCCGCCAGCACCGTAGTGGTGCCACCGCCTGCCTTCCTAATGGACCCCTTAGTTTTTTATTTAAATGATTTTGACGATTTTCAAGTGGTCCACATAATATTTAAAGAAATGTCTTGGTTCTCTTACCAGACGCTCTTTTCTCTTTCACCAATTTCTCTTCATTTTGCCCCGTTTGTTTGTCAGTTGTGAGGCGATAGTATCCATTTCTCTGCTTCTTTTTTCTCTCACTTTTGATGGCATTGTAGCTGTCTGTATTTAGGTAGAAATTGATGCCTGAAAAGAAAAAACAGTACATTTACTTTTTCATTACATACAATCAGATAACATATTTTAAGTATTTAATTACCAACATAAAGAGTTGTCGAAATATAATATACCTCAGATAACTCCATTAATGTTCATGTTCATGTCTATATTTCACTGTCTTTGTCAGTGTAGGCTTTAGTCTCTTACTGGGTGTTCCACCACTTTAGTACGAATCTGACTACCTGTATCAGATCCACTGTTGGTGTGTCACTAGATGAGCAAGTAACTATTTTGCTATATGAGTGGCTCACTTAGTAGCTTTATATCTTTGTAAATGTGTATGAAAGTGGCTTCATGAATTGCTTACTAGTTGTCTTAGTGAGTGTTGGGGTATGCACCTCTGTCTGCAACTGGCTCTGCTACTGCTGGATATAAAAATACTATGGTGTTTGAGTGAATGTGTAAGTTCCTCTGTCACTGTCTGACTGGGTGTGTGAGTGGCTGTATGTATTTGTCAATAGGCATATAAGTCACACTATGAGTGGGAGACTGGGTGTATAACTGGCCATATGAGTGTGAAAATGCACATGCAACTCAGTGACATTGAATAGCATATGTCTTACCTTTTAAACACATAGCACCTTGCCTCATGGTTTGCCTAAATCCTACCTTGGTTGTGTCTTATATGTAGTAGTAGTAGGGGAGAAGACAATGATTTTAAGAACATGTATATCACTGGCAGTATGGGAGGTATACTCTATGCAGTACTAGGCATAGGGGTCTGCAAGTACACAAGCAAATCAGTGAAAATAAAATGGACATCTCTTACTTTTTAAGCACAACGCACCATGCATTATGGCATACCTACAGCTCAACTGAGAAGTGAGTTGTGTGCACTAAAAGGTGGGTTTAAGACCTGGCAAGCAGCTTTTACATGCTAAGTCAAGCTGGTCTTTAAAGTGCACACATGACTTTTGCAGTAGTAGGCTTCACCTAAAAATGCAGAGATATCCTCTGCAGTGCTAGGCCTAACCCATCTACTACATGATTGGATGGGTGACTAGCTTGTGTCAGTAAAAGGTTGAATATGTAAATAAGTACAGGAGATCACCTGACCGAGTGCCGTCAGATGTTTAAGTAAGTATACTAGTATTTGAATGTTTAACTAACTCTAAGGCTCACTTAATGTGTGCTTAAGAGGCTAAACAAGTAGCTCAGTCCCTATGTTGGTGAATATATGGGGTATGTAAGTTTGTCTGCAACTCCTTTTGGTATTGCTGCATACATAACGAGTTTCTGAGTATGTGAGAATATGTTTAAGTCCCTCAGTCATTGTCTAAGAGGGTGAACGAGAATCTATGCTTTTGAGAAAACGTATGCCAGTTTCATTATGGGTTGTATGCACTATCAAGTACTTGGCATAGAAGTCTCCAATTGCATGATTAACGTGTTGAAACTGAAAATTCATCTCTCAGATTTTGAGCACAAAGCATCATGCTTAATGGCATATCTCCAGCCTATCTCAGAGAAAAGTTATGTGTATTAAAAGATGCGTTTAAGACCTGGCAAAGGGGTTTTTCATGCCAAGTCAAGCTGACAGTGATAGTGCACAGACAGGATCTGCACTACGCCTGATTCATGTTTAATAGACTGTCTGGATGGATGATTGGTTGTGTCAACAGTTCTTGCCTACATATTTGACTGAGTATCGGAGTCCACCTGTAGCAGTTACATCAGTTGTTTGTTTTGTTTTGTTTGTTTTAGTAAGTCTATGGCTTTCTGAATGTGAATGTAAGTGGCTGAATCAATACTTTAGTGCATGTGTTGGCGAATAGAGGAGCATGTAAGTGTGTCTGCAACTGCCTTTGATAGTGGAGAGGTGTGTTGCAGAGGCCAGGGCAGATGACTTTGGAGCACAGGGTTCACGGTTCACAGTTCGCCCCCAGCTCAGCTCAGCATCATGTGACTCTGGACAATAGCTCACTTAATTTCCACGATGGCCCCCAGCGCCTTGAGACCCCATAATGGTGAGTAGTTTGCGCATTACAAATACGGATTTACATTCACATTTTATTTATTTTGTGTTACTTTTGGATACATAACTAGTTTCTGAGTATAGGAGTACATGTATAAGTCCCTCTGCCTTTGCCTAAATGGGTGAGAGAGAGTCTATACTTTTGAGAACATCTATGTAAGTTTCATTATGGGTGGTATACACTATGTAGTACTTGGCATAGGGTCTCCAATTGCATGAATAACTTATTGAAACTGTAAAGGGATCACCTAACATTTGAGCACAACGCATTGTGCCTATCTCAGAGGTGAGCTATATGTTCTAAAAGGTGCATTTAAGAATTGGCAAAGGGTATTTTCATTCCAAGTCAAGCTGAAAGTGAGAGTGAACAGCCAGGCTCTGTACTAGTTGGTCTAAAGAACTACTTGACTGGATGGGTGACTAGCTTATGTCAGAACCTGGCTGAATATTTTAATACATGAGGGAATGCCATAAGACGTTTGAGTAATATATATATATATATATATATATATATATATATATATATATATATATATATATATATATATATATATATATATATATATATATATATATATATATATATATATATATATATATATACATATATATATATATATATATATATATACATTTAGTAAGTGTATGGCTTTCTGAATGTGTACCTAAGTGGCTGAAGAAATAGCTCTGTACCTGTATACAAGGGGAAAAAGTTTGTCTGCAACTGCCTGTGATAGTGCTGCATACATAATTAGTTTCTCGGCATGTGAGTGAATGCATACGTTCCTCTGCCATATCTCACTGAGTGAGACAGTCTATGCTTTTGAGAACATGTATATGTCTTGTATTGTGGGTGGTATACTCCGGATGAGAACCCTCACTCACCGTTAGCTGACATTCTTCATTATATGGGTTCCCTCCTCACACTGAGGTGTGGGCTACAACTCCCCAATGGGAGGAGCTGAGCTGTTTTCTCAAGATGAGTGTTTGTAAAGAGGTGAATGAGGTGCAGAGTGCAAAAAAGAGTAATGATTTAAAAATGTCTTTATGGGTCCACTAAATCTTTATTGGGTGGCCTCAAGGACACGGTGAAAAACAAGAGGACCAGGGATTTAAACCAATATATCGGGGAGGAGCAGCCACACATGGGTATGATGAAGCATGTCACCTAACGGTGAGTGAGGGTTCTCAACCTGAAGGGAAATTCTCCTCCTTACTCTTTCTTCCATCACAGCTCTTCTGACATTACACAACTTCTATTTTTCTCTTCCTTTTTTCACATACAGCCGGACGTACTCTGTGTGATATTTTTTAAATGTGTCTACAGGTCTATATATTTTTGTGTGTAAGTGCAGGCACAGTTGGCACAGGTAACAGCAGCGGTGGGATGGGGGTTGCGGTGGAAGTCGACGGACGAGGGGATAGGGAAAGTAAAATAAATAAATAAATAAAACCACTTACCTTGCACTCGCCACATCAACGAGTCAGTGATGCAGCAAGCACTAGGTGGGTTTCTTTATTTTTTATTTTACTTTACCTATCCCCTTTCTGTCGACTCCCCGCTCTGCCCAATAGTCTCACCTCTGTTACCTGTACCCCCTTTTCTAGTGAGTCATTATTGATTGTAGATGAATTGCCAAACACTACAAGCTTTAAATATTCAATGCAAGGTGTAGTGACAGGTATATGTGAAAAGAGTGTTGTCACCAGACCTCTGAGACAGTGGTGAAAACATGACACCGGACGTTTGGTAAACATGGAACGCAGTGTCACTTGGAATGCTACTGCAAAAAAGTTGCTACCGGTTCCATAAAGACTGGAGTGATATTGTTTGTATTTGCAATAACTCAGCTACATATATAAAAAAGTTGTATGATGACATGTCAAAATCGATACCTGAGCTGAAGTGCTTCCCTGTAAGAGATCCTTGTCACTTGCTATATGGTATTCTAAAAGCATCTTTACAATCTTCAGACTTAAAGAAGAATTCCATTGACCTTGTAGTCCATTCTGGTGCACAGTTTTGGTATGCCCAAAAACTAAAATGCAAATATTTCTAATTTAGTGCTGTGTGTGGCATCAAAGAAAGAGTCATCCTAACTATATCATTTAGGCGGTGGTTCTCAGTTCTAGAGGCTGTGAATGCTATTTTATCCATGTGGTGACCGTTTACAGAATTTTTGCCTAGTAATGATGCCTAGGCAAGAAATGTGATGATCTTTGATCACATATTGATAGTGATGTGAAAAAGTACAATCTACTTCATGCTTAGGTTTTTACAGGAATACATGACAGATGTAGTGGACATAATCAAAATACTAGAGTCTGAAAACACCCTTGACTACCAAGTGTTCAGTGTAATTGGTGCAGATCTGACACATCTCCTTGAGAGTAGGCTGGGAGATACGTTTAGTGAGTTTGACACTGCTGCATGCTGCATGTTAGAATTCTTGCCACCTGGTAAGCAAAGAAATGTTGAGGAGCAATTCTGGAAATGTTATTTTACAATCTATGGGAAATGGACTGCAATGATGCATAGAAATGTCTCTTCAACAACCATGGCATTTGAAGTTAATGAAGCCTCACTGAGGTACACTACACAAGTTCTAGATCCCTTCTGAATTCTCTCCAGACTTTGAAAAGTACTGCTTCATTTTTGATGCTTCAATAACTGAGGGTCTATGCTCCCAATTCAATGCAAATGTTGCAGAACATGTCCCGGAGAATCACAATCTTCAGGTGCACCAGTACTGGCATGGAAAGCAATGTCATTGGTCAGAGTTAGCAAATTGTGTACTGGTTGTTTTAGCGTTGCTCATCTCAAGTAGCAATAGTTAGAGGGCCTTTTCACAGATAAACGTTTACATCGGAAGGAAAGAGCGAGCTAGCATGACTACAGACTCACTAAAGATGTATTGTATGGTGTACTACAATAAGTTTGATTTGTAAAAATGTATTTGGACCTCATATACCCTGCACACATGCTGTCTATGCACATGCACTATTAGTGCATAAAGCAAGCAATAATTAAAGCGAAACATTCCATAAACACCGTAAAAATACTGTTTCTATTGTTTTTAATGGCACGAAAAGGTGTAACCACTGATACCCACTGTTTTTAAGGTATTGAAAACACTGAAAACAACACCAGAATTTACCAAAAATATAAACTGAAAACAGGAAAGTCTAGTTATATGTAATAACTGCTGCATACGTACGTTCTGTACAGGTATATCACTGAATGGCTACATACCTCTGACTCTCTCTTATAGACTAAATGAGTAATAATTGTTCCCTACATACACACAAAACGTGTACTATATATGTAACACTGCATATTTACCTTTGGCTATATGTTTCAAACTACACATGTGACTCTGTATTATGTAAAAGGGTACGTCTGACTATCTAAGCACATTCAAGCCTGTCCTATAACTTACCAACACCCATCCTAAAGGGTCTTTAATATCTAAAACCTATGTTTCAAAGGTTCATGTGTTATGCACTGCTAGAGAGCATGTTTTTCCCTTTCAATTCTGATTTGATTGTAAGATTTATAAACTGCAAGAATGCCCTTTGCATCTTGGTGCTAACATTTATCTGGTTCTATACTGTAAATAGTGGGAAGCTAGGGAGCACAAGGTAACAGCCAGAATTTTCTGTCTGTGCCCCTCCTCAGCAACAGAGATCTTCCTTCACAATCTCATGAATATAACCCTGGCTCATGGGCGTTCCACAGGGGTGAGAGTAGACTAGACTATGTGAGGGCCTCTCAAGTCTAGGTTTGTGTGACACATGCCAACTGTAGAACACTAAGCATCAACAGTAAATGCATACCTCAGTAGCTGATAACTCCCATGCATTTATAGACCTCCCTTATGCCAGCCACAGACTGCTTACACATTCCTGAGATAGAGGTTCTCCCTAGAGGAATCTCTGAGCATGCCCCTCTACTCCTCGCTCTAGGCTTTAAGGCTGCACCCGTTGTCCTATGTGGTGGCTTAATGCATGGCACCTCAAAGATAAGGCGCATTCCTAGGCTCTGACTGATGACTCAATGCTTGTCAAAACGCAAGCTGTTGTTGTATATAGAGCCCATGTTATGGTCTCCCTGAGAAATGCATAATAGTTTTATAAACATGTTTTGTGGCTTTGTCAATCTCTGGATAGAACTG
The DNA here is from genome assembly GCF_964261635.1 of Lissotriton helveticus. NCBI lineage: Eukaryota > Metazoa > Chordata > Amphibia > Caudata > Salamandridae > Lissotriton > Lissotriton helveticus. Next base: position 917,875,150 of record NC_136059.1, read on the forward strand.
AATAGACCCCTCCCATTTCTCCCTGTGGCATATGGGCAGTCTAAGTAAAAGGTCCTTAATTTTGTAAAGGTATCCTTCATTAGGATTTCCACACCCACCCCAGTTGGTGTGCTCATGTCTTTGCCACCACAGTGCACAGTCATGAAATGAGGAAGTGAGGGGGTTGGCAAACCACAATGCTTTCATGCAAAGGTACCAATTGATGTCATTTTAACCCTCTCTGGCCAATCCAAGTAAATCCCACATTAGCCAAACTCACATCTCTGTCAATGCCACTCTTTCTAGCAGACACTCTAGCCCAAAGGACAAAGCTGTGGCTCACAATCCACACTTTGACTATTTTGAAGTGTAGCAGCAGTAGCAGATAGGATAATGCTGGAGCTGAATGAGACAGCTTTCAAAATGAAGGGCAGTTAAAATGAAGGTGTGTTCCCGGTTTAAAAAAACATACTTGATTGGATGTTGTCAATATGCAGGTGAATAAACTTAGGTAGTATATTGAAGGGATAAATAACTAGATCTATGATTGGCTCTGGTAAAAATAGAGAATTGTAATGCAGATTTGAATATGCTTTTAATTCTGTACTGTAAACCACACCTGTTGCTGCTCATTTTGTAACTAGTATGGCCCTTCTAGAATGTGGAGGGACCTTGCTATGGGCACTCTGCTGAGGGAGTTTTTCGGGGGAAGGGTCTTAAAGAGAGTATTGTCTGCTTTTTGGAAATTAGAAGTATGTGGATTCATTTTTGAAGAATAGATGTTTGTTTATGACTGAAGGTTTTCTTATAAAGTGCAATGTAGTTCTAAAGTAATAAAACTACCAAGCTAAACATGTTTATAGAGTCCTTTAATTTTTCATTAATTAGTTGCGCAGATTACGAGTAATTCGCGAATGTGCACAAAGATCCTTTCATATTGGGCTTCTTTGAAAAAGTGCTTAAAAGGGGTCACGCATAGTAACCATTTAGAAGTGAAGTTACAAAACTAAATTATGAAAGGCATGCTTTTATTTGTGCAAAGTTGAAAAATGTTCCATTAATTGTTGCTTAGTATGAGAGTGCAGTGCCATTCATATGCTTAGTTTTCGCATTTTCTGAGAGCATTGAATCTGTCTAATAAGAAAAAAAAACCTATTTGACCAACAAACTCAAATTTCAGGTATGTGAATAATATTGAAGTTTGAAAAGTAAGACTAGCTGTGTGACAAGTTTCTTACCAAATAAGTTGTCCTGGAACTGTTTATTGCACTTGTATTGTTTCACTGTATGCTCTAGTTGGTATAAAAAACTGTTTGCTAAGCTTTAAACTTATACTTAACAATGTACTACAAGACCTGCAAAGTTGTAGGTGTCCGTATATATATGCTGCTCAAATAGAATATTCACATTTAAACTCTGAGACTTTTAGGGGCATATTATCAAGGGGGTTTATCTCCGCTTTTTTGGCTTTAAAAGCCAAGAAAGCGGAGATAAAATTATCTCCCTATTACCTAGCTGTCGCTAACACCAGTTAGCGAGAGCTAGTAGGAGATAGCGACCATCTTGGGCCCCACTTTGCATGTCAGTGATATTTATCACTAATGATATGCAAAGTGGGCGTGCCAAGATGTTAGCGACTGAAAACAGTTGCTAAAATCGCTATCTCCTATTACCAACTTTTGGAGATATTCGCGCTAAGCGCGAATATCTCCAAAAGCTAACACCTGCCCTGAGCAGTTCTTAGCCATGTTATCCAATGGGAGGTGGATAACATGGCTAAGAGCATTAGCTCGGTAATGCATGAATATCGCTGACTTTTCAGCGATATTCATGCATTGCGGCCGTTTTTTATCGCATTTGCGATAAACCTTGATAATAGCAAGGTTTATCTGCGATAATTTCTGACGATGCTTAGCGTTAAAAAATTTGTTGCTGAGCATCGTTAGCGATAAATATTGCTTAACGTTGGTAATATGCCCCTAAGTGTTTATTTATGTCATTTTAAAAGAGCAGGACAGTGCCTTGACTCCTTGGGGCATAGTGTGCTTTTGATGGCATTCAATTCGCAGATGAAGGCAACAAGGTGTTTCTGAGTTGCGTCGAACTCTACATCCAGTCTTATGTGTAGTTGTCATATACACACAACCAACACAAAGGCTCTTCTCGGAGCCACCCTAATCCCCCAAAATGTTTTCTTTTAAAATATCTCTTTTTAAAGTTGATTCACAAATATTTTATGAATATGCAAAACAAAAGAAGACATTCAATATTCATAACTATAGAGGGAGATGGAGGATTGTGCCCTCTTGATTTGTCAACGTTAGTACAAAAATGATTTTCAAACGTTCTTTGATGGTTTTACGTTCGTGGTCTTTATTTGTTATTCCATACACGAAAAAGACTGTTGTGTTCTATTATAGATTCGAAATTAATTTTCCGATTCATGCCCTTATATAGGTACAATTCGCGTTGCCCTTATATAGGCATAGAAATCCAGTCCTTATTTAGGCATAGCCCATGTTACACAAATACAGACAAGGCTATTTCCATCCGTACATCTACGTCACAACAATTTCTTGGAAAGACAAGATTCATAAGCAGTAGAGACTTCCCCTAGCCTGGATATTGATTTCTCCAAGAAACTCATTATTATGCATGAACAACTATTCCTTAGGGGTTCATCCATGACGTTCATATGCCTGACTTTACGTCAAAGCTGGCATTCCTAAACACCTTCAAGGTATAAATATACATTCACTTGCTATAGCAAAGCACGGTGTGGTTCAGTGCACTTCGACTACCTACTTACCTGACGCAGCTCGCTCCAGCATGTGCTGACTCTCCAGCTGACGCACTGACAAAGAAGCTGACATCCTCCTGCCGAGAATCCAGCTCCAGTGTTTCTGACTCCCCTTGCGGGGTGTTGGGAAATCGAGTTCTGAGATAGAGATACCAATCTCTTTCATTCTAAAGGTATGGTGATTAGAACCTAGAGAAATCTTTGGCAATTCTTGGCAGAACTAAAACTAATGCAAAGCAGCACCTACTTCTTCCCTGGTACTAGACCTAGGTTAGGTACATTGGGGTAGGCATATTTTAGAGGCACCAGTTGAGTATGTTAGCCTGTGTTATTTATGTATGTATTTTTACATGTCATAGCAATAGACAATGCTATTATAGTATTATTTTATATTACTGTTCTCGCTGTACACATTATACTTCACATTCTGTCTAATGACTGTAGCAGTTCACCTCTCTTGCATGAGAAAGAAGACTGTTCAATAAATCCCTATTATTAAAATGCCTGTCTCTCTATTTCTGTGCAACTCTGTAGAAACGAAGAATGTACGATTAAATGAGTAAACTAGTAATCTATTGTTTCCACAATTCTGAAGATATTTTTTCCAGTCCTAGGGAAACAAAGTTGTCATGTTTATGCGGTTGTCAGAAACTAATCCCTTCTTGTTTATTCGAGAAAGTTTCTATTGACCTCTGAGTTAGTCGGCACACACACTTAAGTTTAATATACTCGATAGAGACATACTGATCGCAGTCCTATGTCAAATCTATATTGTATATCATTCCAATGCGCAGAGCCTATTGGGAATATAGGAACTACACTACATGGCGCCCAATGGTTTGGTAAGGCACTAATTGAACGCTAGATACTAAAGTAATTCAGTCGTGCTTTTCTCAGAGACCCCTTTTTTCCGTAAATACTCCAATAGACGTCTGGAGTGGGTAAAAGGATGAAATCCGCCATAGCTTAGTAGGACGAAAATCCTATGTATTAGTTTTTGGTTTTTTCAACGTTGAAGGATAGAGTGTTCCAAAATATTGTGCACCTTATCTTTGTTTCCTTGAAACTTGCTCTGCAAACTTTTGGTCAACAAAATTACAAATAATGGCAACAACACCGAAGCCGGTGGAGCTGCGGCTGATCCAGCCAATGCAGCTTTTAACATCACAGGTTCCCAAGAAATCGACGAGGATGCTATAGGCATTTCTCTAAATTTAAGGAAAGCCATCACTATAAAACTTATAAAGCATGGCCTAACATCAAGAGGAGGTAGGGCAGTTTTTGTGACAGAGGCACATGAATATCCCCAGACAGAGGTATTCTATTCTTGAATAGTCTTCCCTGAAGCAAATCCAGAAGATGAACCACTGGAGGAATATATTCCTTTCGAGGATATTGAAATTCCACTCACATACCAGGAGCATGAGCTCTGGTTTAAAGGCGCCCTAAAACATTTAAATCATATTACCAGGCTCGGTCCACTAGGTAGACCAGGAGCCACATTGCCAGTTTTAGCTGGCTATACACCACGTCCCGACATTAATAATATGACAGATGTGGCATTATTAGCTCAATTCAAAGAGTTAATCAAAATCGGTAGACAATTGGTTCAATAGAACCTGGCTAGAAGGAGCAACTAACAGGCTAGCTCCTATAAAAATAGTTTGCAGTAACAGGGAACGACCTAGTGCGCCGTGGTACTCACAGGATTTAAAGAAAAGTAAACTCCTCTGTAAACATCAAGAAAGGGTGTGGAGGAGGGAGTACAATGCCAAGGAAAATAACAGATAAAAATCTTGTCTATCAGATAACAATAAATTACTGCATAAAACAAAACAAGATATCTTTGTAAATAAAATACAGTTGGCAAAAAACTCCACTAAAGAATTATTTAAAACAGTCACAGCCCTAGCACATCCAACGTCAAATCCAGTGGTTGCTAGTCAAGAACTGTGCGTCAAGATAGCCAACTTTATCCTTAAGAAATCGGATGATATCTACAGCACCTTTACAGTAGACACTAACTACATTCCTCAAATAAAGGCGGCCAATGAGGAAGAGTCGGGGAATATATTGTATATCAGTTATGCCAGTTCACACCTACCACAGAGGTGGACATACACATCAATCTGACAATAATCAAATCAGGATCCCCAACAGACCCCTGTCCCCCCACTGTACTGAAATTGGTAGCAGAACCAGTCATATCGACCTTGACAAAGATCATCAATATGTCTGTCTCAGAGGGCTATTTTCCAAAAGCCTGGAAAACTGCATTGATTTTGCCTCTGCTCAAGAAACCAAAACTTGACCCCATGAATGCCAATAATTTTAGGCCAATCTCTAGACTACCACTTCCCGCAAAAATTATTGAAAAACTTATAAATACCCAACTTAGTCAATTTCTGGAGGAGGGTCATAAACTGGACCCTACCCAGTACAGCTTTAGTGGGAGTCACAGTACTGAATCAGCTCTCATTAAATCGACGGAAGAAATAAGAGCCACTCTCGATGAAGGAGGTAATGGAGCCCTGATCATGTTGGACCTCTCTGCGGCGTTTGACACGGTCCATCATAATTTATTGATGGACCGGCTCCAGGAGATTGGTGTTACAGGCATGACTTGGAAACTGATCAAATCTTTCTTAACCGATAGAGAGCAGACAGTCTTGCTCGGCAACTTCTTTTCTAAGCCCTTCTCGCTTCCCTATGGAATCCCGCAGGGGTCATCCATGAGCCCCACTCTTTTTAATGTTTTTGTTTCCCAGCTCGCTCCCCTTATTGGCTCCTTTGGACTCAAGCTGACCTCATATGCTGACGATACTCAGATAGTGGTCACCTTGCTTCTGAAGGAAACCCAGGAGCCAGGAAGGGGTTTTCATGATTGTATGACAGCTGTAGGTGGTTGGATGGCCCACAAATTGCCTAAAACTTATCTCGGCTAAAACGGAGGGGATCTATTTCAGAAATAATCCTCAATTTTGGACACCAGCCTCGTGGCCAGATTCGCTGGGCCCTCTTCCAACACCAGTTAGGAAAGTGAGAAATTTGGGGTTCATTATTGACAACAAACTAACCCACAAAGACCTTACACTCAGTCATTGGTAAGTTACCTGCAAAAAGGGAACAAATTCAATTCTGGATAGCTCAAAAAATTACTCAAATCGAAGCAGTATTTCCTAATACTATCCCTCATTTAACAATGTTTTTACCAATGGGGATCGCACCACATCTGGAAGACTGCAACACTTGGGGAACAGCCTACGTTGCAATCTATACTAAAACAGATGGTGTACCGTCTATGGCGGTAATACCCGATGTCCTGAAACAGATTCAAAACGAATACGGGGCAGAGCATGCTTTAAATTTGGGTATGAAACTACTGAAAAATTTCAAACAGGTCTCAGCAATAATATTAGCTAATATTAAAGGAGAAGCAGCATCAGTGGTGATCCGCCAGAATTTGAGGGAATTTGATGTAACAGAACAACCACAAGAGCTAAAAGGAGGTATAACCTCAGGAATAGGGATAATTTGAGAAAACCTGATAGATATCAAGATACTGATACATGCTCCTCTAGTACCTTTCCGACTTCGTCACAGAAACCTGAAAGAAGAGGACGGTCAGAAAACGAAGAACACGTGAAGTCCTAAGACAATCAACACGTTCAGAAAAGCAAGAAACCTCAATTCACCAAAATGAAGGTAGCAGGTCTAAAAATCAGACATGCCGAGGATCTTGAGGACACAACTCAAGAACGGAGAATGGGCCCAGACAATGTTGGAGAGCGCAGCAGAAGTCAACATAGCTCGCCAGAACATGAAGGATCATCTGGAGACAGTGGACTTGAATGAATTCATTCAAGTTGAAACTGCAGATATCAGGGTTAATTCTCCACAAAGGTTATGTGAAATAACACTCCGAATGGAGGGAGACACACAAAGAAAAGTGAGAGCACTCTTTTGGGAGCGACTTTCCAAGGGTTATGACATTCTTCTAGCTGAAAAAGACTGGCCACCACAATTTTTCAGGGAGTGCCCACATGGTGAAGACATCATTATGCCAGCCTTCTCTAATCATATTCCAATTCATTTAAAGTAAACAAATACCAGCATATGGGCAGTGGCCCAAGTTCCACCATTATATAAAAATCATGTAGGATGGGATGAGGACTTGCCTTACCATAAAATCAAACTGAAAAATCAACCAACTGCACAAAGGCAGTACCCAGTTAAGCAAGAAGCTAAAAACAGGTCAGGGAGATATTAGATCAACTTGAATACCAAGCGGTGATTGACACATGCACCTTGTCAATGAACAATCCTTTGTTTCCTGTCTCCAAACCAGACAATACATATTGTCTAGTATTGGATTACAGACATCTAAATTCTTGTTGCAAAACATTTGCAGTGCAAAATGCACACAGTACAGCATTAATGAATAACATTGTGCGTAAAAAATATAAAACAACTTTAGATATTTCTAACGGTTTCCTTTGTCAAAACATTGCACCAGAAAGTAGGTATTTGACCGCTTTCTCAATTATGGGGACACAGGGTTACTTCTGTCATCTCCCCCACGGATTCAAGAGTAGTCCTGAGTTATTTTCAGCAAGGGTAACAGAGTTACTACAAACTTATGATGATGAAGCATTATCTTATGTGGATGACATCTATCTGACAGACGATGACTTGGATAGGCACTTGAATAGGGTGAATACAATTATACTTGGAATCGCTTCTGAGGGGTACAAATTCAATTAAAAAAATCTAGAATTGCCCATCTAAACGTCCTTTTTCTAGGATATGAACTTTCAAATGAAGGCAAAAGCCTGGCAGCAAACTTTCTAGAGAAATGTGCACTGCTCCAACCTCCAAAAACCCTGAAAAACCAACAGTTGATTCTAGGATTCTTAAATTTCGGAAGAACTTACATTCTAAAGTATGCAGAGATTGTTAAACCTCTCTACGAATTATTAAAACCTGATTTTAAAACAGTAAATTGGACACAAAAACACACAGAAATTTTGCGTTCACTCCAAACAGACACGTTAGCAACTAAACATTTGCAAACACGCGTAAACGTACGCAACTTAGTGATCCGAATCATTCCGGGTCAATGCATATTCACCTGCTTAACTTTTAACGAAGGTGAAAAAGAACCTATAGCTTACAAATCACATTTGTATAGACAAGCAGAAATGAATTTCACTTCAACAGAAAAAATACTGACTGCGATTCAAACTGCTGTAGCAAAAGAAAGAGCCCTAGCACTGGGGAAACGCATTATGGTCGTAACGCCGGTACCTGCTTAGAAGCAGTGACAAAAGCGAGCATTCCAAATGCTAAAAAGCTTTACATCCACAATGGATACAATGAGTTACTTCTCTTGCTGCAACTGATGTTGAATAAGTTTTTGATCCATATTTAAAAACACAAGCATTTCTACAATTTGAACATGAATGTCCTCTGCCTACTGAAATTCTGCCTCTTGATCAGTATGAATGTATCATTTAAACTGACGTATCAGCTCGACCCGCTACGGAGGGTAAACAAGCCTATAGTGCGGCGTGCGCGATGGGTAAAGGTCGCTGGCGCCATGGCAAATTCCAACCAATGGTCACAAAAACTCAATCTCTAGGAGATTGTACAGCTCAGCGAGCTGAACTACAAGCATTCAAGATGGCACTTTAAAACACGGATCGCGAATTCCCCACACTCGTATTATTGTGTTCAATCCTACAATGAATACTTGCAAAACTGGATTCAAAACGGTTACAAAGATGCAAAAAGTGGCACAATCAAGCATAAACTGCTTTGGGAACAAGTAGTTCAGTTACGACAAGGACTACAATAGACTCACGTGATACATACACTGAGTCATCAACGTGATGGCATTCACGTTGAAGGGAATTCATTGGCTGATGAAGCCACGAAGGCAGCTGTGCAAATGGTTTCCGTAGCTGCAATCACTCGTTCAAAAACACAAATAGACAGTGAAATAATGCTGGCTGTCAATGCTTCTAGCAAAGACAGCGAAAAAACGTTACCTAAAGGGTTTCCACTCAAATACTCATATATAGCTGATGCGAACAATGTTCCGTTTGCTAGAATCCTGCAGTGGGGGATAGGGTAATTCCAAATATAGAACATAGATTAGGACTCATTTTAGCAGCACATGAAGGGCTTGCCTCTGCACATGCAGGTGTTTCTGCTATAGTGTCATTATTAAAACAGAAATACTGGTGGCCACGCAGAGGAAACAAACCAGAAACTATGTTTTGGAATGTTAAATATACCAAAAGATGAAAGTCTCTACTGTGAAACGTCCTGCGCAGACACCCCTGTTAATCTCAGCTAAGCCATTAGCTTCCGTTTACCTGGACCACTGCGGTCCCTTACAGAGGGATGGTAACTACAAATAGATCACGGTTGCAGTGGATTTGTTTTCAAGGTTTATTTGGATGTGGCCTCAGCGCTCGGCTGATGCTTGAACTGTTATAAAAGATTTGTGAGTCTTTATCAGCACATACGCAGTTGGCATGCTACATTCTGACCAGGGTCCTATGTTTAGCTCTCGAGCTTACAAGGAGGCCATGGCCAGTTTGGGCGTTGCATTGTGGTACTCTAGTCCATTCCATCCTGGGGGAAATTTGGTTGTGGAGAGAGAAAAACGGGACATAAAGTAATCTATAACAGCTAGGGTATTGGGATCGAGTGACGGGTGAGTCAAACATCTAATACGTGTCCTACATAGTCCTAACAATATACCAAGAAGTTTTCTAGAGGGTATCACTCCATATGAAATCCTTTTGGGGACAAGAATGCTAGTAGCTGACCTCGATTGTCAGATGTCAGTGGTAGACCAAAAAAACATTAGATATCAGGGACCGTTTGGCTGTTTTACAGGACTAAAATGAAATAAGAACGAAACAAAGCAATGTGTTCCTGAAGCACACCACCACTGAAGAAAAACCAACCATCCCAGCAAGGCCTGTCTGGATCCCAAAGCTTGGTGATCTAGTCAGAGAAAAGATTGCGGACAAGAAGGAATTTGGGCCTTCTTACAGACAAACCAGTACCTGTCCTCGCAATCCACGGATCAAGAACAGTATTACTGCCGCCCCTAGCTGGAAAATAGGAGAACAGATTTGTGTCAATTGACCTGGTCAAACCACATCATGTGCCGATACTAAGCAGTAGGCCAAGTGGACTCCGACCAAGTAGCAGACGCCATAATCTAGCTACTATCCAAGAGGTTCAAACTCAGAGAATCATCACCTTTGAGGAATCTGCAGTGCGAAATGAAGGACTAAGCAATAAAGCTATGGAACTTGTACCTCTTAAAACCCAAATAACAGTTCATCAAGAAACACCTGTCTACAATGATGTAACAAGTGATGAAGTGGTTCCAGCGATTTCAACGAATCCTAATGCAATCCCAACAATTGACAGAACTGCCTCTGGCTATTTCATTAACTTTCATACATTTTCTGAGGATCCCAGCAAATCTGAAACAACGCCAGCAAAAAGAACTTTAAAAAAACAAGCAACAGACCTTTTTTATCACCTGGAAAATACTTTTGTGGTTTCACCATGGATTGAACTTTGGATTGTGTTGGGTATGCCTTTTCTTCTACTTTGGTTGACTCTGGTAAAAACACTGGGAATGCTGATAAATGGAAGATATGTCAAAATGAACACAGCAAGTAAGAACATCAACTTACTAATCAAGCCACACAAATCATCTCGTCAGGAACAAAGAGACTTTTCATCAGTGAACATCACAACCATTCCTATACCTGGGGGTATAGCTTGGGACCGTACTGATTATGACATTTTTGGCCCGTAAGAGCTGTTGAGGATTCTACACCAATTCAAGATTTCATTAAGTGACTTTGTTTCATCTAGTTCCTTTTCTGATGATTGGGACATCAAAACTGTTAATAATATGATGTCAGACTTAGAAATGGCTGCAGTATTAACAAATCATGAATATATAGAAGGTTCATCAGACTATGAACAAATGCATAGTTATAATCATTATGGTCATCATTTCTTGCACAAATCGTAGAAATGTATTAATGTATAACCAATGGGAACATTGTCCTACACCACCACAGGGTAGCTCAAAAACTTTTGCCTGTAGGTTTCCATACTTTTCAGGGTTTAATGTATCAAATGGTGAATCATTTTTCTTTAAAAATGTAAACAAAACAGGAATGAAAAGTATGTTGACCAATACAAAACAGATTTATTCTGCAGCTTTTTATGCCCAGTTGTCCGGACTAGGTTTCAACTTTTGGAAAGACAACATTGAGACAACAACTGTCTGGGGTACAAAAGATTGGCAAGTGCAGGGGATAGAAGCTATGTTTAGAGCCTGTATCATCCCTGAGCAAATTATGTTTTTGAAAGACACTGTTCAACAGACTGTTGCAGGGTTTCTGTACTCACACAGAACTGTGCACAGAGGAGTGGAACCTCGGCAAATTAGGATGTCCCAAAACTTACCTTAGCAACCAACTCACCCCTTACCGAGCTAGCTACAGTGTCTCATTGGACATATCAAACACCCAATGTTTAGACAAACCAGAACATGAACTTACAGTACCTCAGGGTACGTGGGACTCATGAACACTCTTTCGTTATATTATCATTACAAACCAGAACATGGAGTAAAGAAGACACATGTGCATTTGAAATGTTTATTTACTAATGCCGTCTTCTCAGGCGCAGTATCTTTGATAATACAAGTATACTTATTATCAGTAGCAAAATTATCAGCATAGTTACTAAGACATAAAAAGCGAATGGTGACAGCATGTTAACATGCTGTAATGAATAAGAGTTAACAACACTTATATCTCACCCTCCCTAACACATATATTATATTATTATCTAAGAAGGTCTCTTTGGGTTGTTTTAGGGCGGGCCCATACCTTAGTGTCCTAGCATGAAGGAATCACATCAGCATACACCAGCTCTCTCTGCATGTGCACCGCATCAAGTGTGTTAACTATTCTCCTGCAAAGCAATATCAATCCCGCCTCAAGCCCAAGTTGGCAAAGGCTGCACTTGTGTTATGACTATGAAGGCGTGGAGATCAGACCTCATAACAATTCCATATCGTGTTGCTCCTGAAACTTCAGCACTCTCCGTGCAGACATGTTTTATTAAACAAAGCAGATATCAGAGCAATAACATATTATTCTCACATTCACCACGGCAAACTACTAGGTTGAAAGCTAAGTCAACAAATGAGGGTCGTGTGCAGAAGTTGCAAGAAAGGAAAAATGGCGTTTAAATCTGAAATGTACCTATGCTAACTTAACACGAAATATGGATATATAGGAGCTATACAACACCCCCCCATGATCCGAGAACGGACTAAATAAGGTAACAGAAGTGCCATCACATGAGAGCAGAATCCATTTATAAACGAGCATGAATAAAAATTCAATTATAAAAACTAATGCTAAAAAATAGCCCACAAATATAATGTGGCTCAAGCCAATAGGCAAGCAAAAATAAAATGTCTTGACCAAAAGTCAATAAAATCAAGGAAATGCTATCAATCAGCATGCCAATCTGAGGCAGTGTCTATGATAAGACCGTATATGAAAAGTAAGCTGCAACAGCCTCAAGGAGGAAGTCACTGTCCTCATCCGAAAACAGTTCAGCCATCCAGTTTAAAAGATGAAAGGAACATACGTGATCTTCCAGCACCGGATCCTCTATAACCATCAGAGGACAGCTCGGTGGGTTTTCAAGAAAACTTTGTTCCAAGAAATTTCGCGCTGCCGACAACACATCCCAGGGACCCATTAGTCCATGTGCCACCGCCAAGGCCATAATTCTTTCGTCAGAACAAACCAACTCGTGAGCAATGATAGGACTCATCAGTTGATCAAAATCGACGTCAGAAGATGCTGGTCCGCAGAGACACAAATCAATGGCCCAAAGGAAATCACAGGTCAGGCAGCGAAATACAGGCTGGACACAGGTGAAATAGGAGAACCGAAAAGATAATCCAAACGCCGTGCTTAGAGTCGCCAACGGCAGTGTGCCATAATAATCAAGCATGCGGTTGCGAAACCGCGTCAGTAGTAGCTGTGCGTGGTCTTGCACAGGAAGGGCATCCATATTTAAAAAGGCAGAAAACCACCAATGCGCCTGCCGCTAAAGCAAGTAAAAACGGGAACCCTCCAAATAAGGATGAAAAAATAGAATGGAAGAAAGCAGGGATGACTCCAAAAATCTTCTCAAAGGAAGTCACGAGACCACCGCTAACAACTTTAAAAAAATGTGCTAGGCCCGTTGTGGAGGATGCGTTAAAGATAGAACGGACCATAGCTCCGAAATGCAAGGGCAAATCAGTGTTTAAAAGAGCCTGAACCTCCGTGCGGGTGTTAGCAATGTGAAGCACGAAAGTTTCACGGGCCGAGCTCAAGGCCACCTCTTTCTGGGACAATAGAGCTCTTATTCTAGCCATGCCGCTGAATTCTGCTCCCAAGGTCGGTATCTGTGGCCAAATGGAAGACTCCCTATGTTCACGTGTGGGAGGATAAAGAACATTTCTGCAGCAAATAACTCGCTCACTAACTGTTACTATGAAAGCTATACCTTTAATTAAACCACAACAGTTTTCATTATTGAGCATTAAATAACTACCATTCTCTAACAATTTAAACGTGGGGATGATAGCAGGAACTGGCGTGCCCTGTAAAACGCAAGCCATATTCGGTCTGTCCTTGTTACATGAACCGTGTAACTGTATGTGTCTACACATTAAAGAATGATCTGGCGTCTCAGTACACTCATCCCCTGTTAGATAAACCTCTTGTTCATCCTTGAAACATCTGTATGTATATGGGAGTGACCAGACCTCATGAAGAAAACCGCTACCTAAGGGTTCAAAACGACCTATTGGCACATATTTCATACAAATTGAAAACTTATATAAAGCAAAAGGCAGCGTTATTAAACCGTGGATAAGCCACGTAGCAGCAGTGGTCTCTGCCACAGAAAAAGGCAAAGATTCCAATCTTTCAATATGGAGCATAGAAAAGGAAGCATCACGCATTGAAAGCAAGCGTTGTTTGTCTGTCAAATTAAACGGTGCAAATAAAGAGGAAACGTTCATGTATCCCCAGGGAACTTTACCCATTTTTAGAGTCTGTAGTGTCCATGCAAACTGCATGATTGAACGTAATTGATTTTGACCATGGTATAATACAGACACTTCATCATGCACAATATCAACAACAGACGACACAATATTATCTAATGTGTAAATTCTAGAGGAAAGCACGTTAATGCTATTGTCAACAACTGCAAGAACTTTCTCAAGATTTGCCTGATCAATAGCCCTAAGGCGTGAAGCAGCCTCAATTTGTGAGAGTTTCCAAATTTCATTGTAAACACCATATAACCAGCGTTTCGACCTGCCACTAGCTGGGCCCTTAATGAAATCATTCAAATCCACGTCTGCATTCAGTTTGGAAAGGTGATACTTAACCGCAGGTAAAGTTGAATATTTCAGCCATGATTGACACAACTTGCCCACAGAGTAAGAGGTGACAGTATGACTCAAATCAAAACGGGGATCAGATCTAACAGCCCTAAAACCGTCAGTCATATTTAAAAATCTCTTTTGGCAAGAATCAGCACCACGGTGCCAAAGCAGCCAACCCTTGGGGTTCATACTGGAAATGTTAAAGGAGGAATTCAGAAGCAGAGCCTGTATTTCTCTAATGGACAATTTAGTAAAATTACTCCAATTCTCATATTCCTCCAACTCCGGGAAAGACGGGGTGTTTAACCTTTTAGATGTAGCCAATCCAAAGCACGTGGTCTGGGAAATGGTTTCATTTAAAAACCACATATGATTTGGGATGAGACATGCACGGTGCAAAGCCTCAGTGCCTTGTACCTGCCAGGCCCTTGAGCCCCAAACTGATTTAAGGTCTATGGTATCCTTCCATAACTCATACCCTCCAGAAACTAATTGATCCAGGAAGGCCTTTGAATATAACAATTTTGTATTTGTAAGTCGAACCTTGGACAGTGGCTGTTTTTGAAATTTAAAATAAAAGGACTCGGGATTGGACTGATTAAAGTCAGTGAAATAAGTATACTTTTTAAGAAACGTTTCTGAACTCCCTTGTGTTGGTGCTGGGCAATGTTCCCACTGAGTAAAATTAACCGCATCCCTTCGGGAAGATGTCTTGTGTAAGAAGTGATTGCCATAATGTTGGTAACAGAACAATTCACCATAATTAGCAGATTCTAAATATAAATCCTCAGCATCAAAAGCAGCATAATATTTCAAATCAGAAAACAAACTTTCCACAGCATTAACATCCCAATCATCAGAACGAATGTTTTGTTTCACCACATCCCCCATATTAACTCTTAGTACATTAGGAACATTAACGACTTCCGTTGGGCCATGAATCTGAAAACGAACTGCATCCCACGCGATTCCATCCAGAACAGGCCACGCTGTGATGTTAACCAAAGTCAAGTCTCTTTTTAATCTGTGTGTAGAATGTGAAGAGGAAAGTGGGGCCAAAGTTCCATTCAAATGAGTAATGCAAGTTCTCTCCTCGACATAGTGTCCATTCATAATCCGAAAAAAATAAAACACAAAACCAATTGACATAAAAAGGTAAACTGAAAAAAGGGCCAGCCAAATGTATATCCAAGGAGGTATCAAAAAATGTTTTTTAAACAGGCTAGCATATAATGCAATTTTAGATGGTTTTTTCGAGGCAAGGGAAGCAGAGTCAAATGAAAATCTTGATTCCGTGGCTAAACGAGCTTGCAGGTCAGGCATGGACAAATCAGTGGGGTATGTATAGTCTGTCTCATCAAGGTTAGTTCCTGGTAAAGTATTCAATAATGGAGTGGAAACAGCAGGTAATTCGATGGCCACCTCAGGTTCATTATTAGAAGCAGTGGGCATAATTGAATTTCTCACAATGGAAGGACAGGAAACAGCCGGTGTCATGCTAAGAAGAATCGGCCACTCTGTGTATCTTGACATTGTCAATAGAAATAAACCTGTTTTCCTTACGACCTGGAAGTGGTGGTAAAATGACTGTTCTTGTGCCCTTCACTCCAAGCACTGGGACCGGAGCGCGATAGGAGGGACCAAACTCTTTCTTGTTGTCGATCTTCTCTCGAACCAGTTCTCCAACTTGGGGTAGCCAGCCAACTACCGGGATCTGCAACGCATCATCCGATGAGGAGGGCAAATGTTCCTTTGCAAGAGTGTCTCTCGTCTTTTGTAGATCCTGTAAAACATTGCAATGTTCATCTGCGTCAAAGGAAGTGGCGCGAACCACCGAGTCTAGACCGTCAAGGTCAGGGACGAACATCTTGATGCCAAAGAGCATTTCGTATGGGGTCCGCCCACCCAGAGACCTTCTAGGGAGATTATTAAGAGCACGCTGTACGCCATAGAGGTGAGCCAGCCAATTTCTGCCAGTGCCTATAACTCGGGCTGTCAAAGATTGCTTTAAATCACGGTTCATTCGTTCAACTACACTATTACCCTCGGGTCTGTAGGGTGACGAAAACTTGACTTGGACCCCCATCGAAGTCATGGCATCCTTATACGCCTTAGAGGCGAAAGCCGGACCCTGATCCGAATGGAAGGTACCACAGGCAAAAATCCCTATAAAGATACGCAAATCTCTGATGACAGTCCGGGAATCAGCGCTGCGATGTGGCCATAACCACACAAAGCGTGTGCATGAGTCAACTGCTACTAAGATGTATTTATACGCAGTATCAGATGAAAATGGACCGCAGTGATCTAAATAAACACAGCCTAGTGGTTTATTAGAAATGTACAACTGAGTCTGAGGCGGACGCGTAGCAGTTGAAGGTTTAATCTGCTGGCATATGTCACAAAGAAGGACATAATCACGCGTCTGTTTGTACAGTCCCCGCCACCAGAAACGTTGTTGTAGTTGCGTTACAGTGGCTGAGACGCCCGCATGCGCAGACGCCACACCTTCATGAGCCGCTGTAATCAAGTCTGTTCTGCGATCAGAGTTGGGAATCAGCCGTTCCCCAACATCAGGTATTGTCACAAAAGGAACCTTTTCGGGACTTAAGTGGTATCTATACTTCGAAGGGAATCCCGAAGGATGTTTACTTCCCTTCTCAGAGGCAGCAATCGCTGCCAAGATGTCGCTATCAATCTTGGTTTTCGACCTAGTAACTGCTGCAACTAAGTATGTAGATACTGCTGATTTCGCTGCTTCATCAGCAAGCGAGTTGCCAACAGCGTGAACTCCCACGCGCTGATGACCGAGAGTATGAATCACATAAACGAGTGGCAACACAGCCTTAAGCTCTGCCACTCGAACCCAGATCTTTTTATGTTTTATTGTGCTACCCTTGGAATCATGAAAATCATTTTGAATCCAAAAGAACAAGTTTTCATTGTAAGACTGGACACAGTAGTAAGAATCACTTACAATTAGAGTAGTAACACTTGGATCTGCGTACTCCAAAGCTAGTAAGAGAGCACGAAGCTCTGCTAATTGTGCGGTGCAATCGCCCAGGGGCATCGTGTGTACCTCCCTGGAAATGAACTCATCATTCAACATAGCACCGACCACAATGGCGCAAGCGGAAACGTAGGCATGTTTAGAGCCATGCGCAACCTGCGCCGACCCATCAGTGTAAATGATGCAATGGAAGTCCTCCAAAGGTCGCATCGCCAGAGGAGCAGGATGAACGAATTCATACTGCAAGTACTCCTGCGACCGTAAGGAAGCGTCAAAAATAAACATGACATCCGAGGATGACAATGACGCAGCCCACTGAATCCACCGAGGGTGCAAAGCTTTTGAATTTGGTACACTCGCTTTCGTGACTGCCTCCAAATGAGGACAGGGTGTTACCACTAGCATGCGTTTCCCCTGTGACAGAGCTCGTTCCTTTAGAATAGCCATCTGTACAGCAGTTAAAACCTTTTCTATGGTGGGAAACCGCATCTCAGCCGAGGTGTACAAGTGTGACTTGTAAGCAATAGGTACTGTGTCACCTTCATTAAAAGTGAGGTAAGTGAAACCCACCGTCCCAGGAATTATTCTTATGACCAGGTTGGTGTGGTTATCACGAGTCAGTAAATATTTAGAAGCGAGCAGATCAGCCTGCAAGGATTGCAAAATGGCTGAATGCTCAGGCAGCCAGCATGATTTTGAGAAAGTTGGTTGTATCAAAGCATACAAAGGCTTGATACGCTGGGCATATTCCGGAATGTAAGTTCTGCCGAAATTCAAAAAGCCCAGTAAGGATTGTAATTTTTTCAGAGTTGTTGGTGCGCGCAAATGTGCGCACTTCTCCAAGAAGTGAGGAGCCAAACCTCTACCTTCATTGTTGAGCTCATAGCCCAAAAACAACACTGTGTGTTCAGCAATGTGCGATTTTGCAAAGTTGAATTTGTAACCCATGTCTGCGAAGTTGCAAACAAGAGAATTTACACGACACAGATGCTCCCAAATATCGTCGTCTGTGAGATATATGTCATCCACATACGAAAAAGCATCAGGGTCGAGTGCCTCCAGAATAGAGACAATTCGAGCGGTAAATACACCAGGACTATTCTTGTAGCCCATTGGAAGACGCCGGAATTGCTTTTGGACTCCAGCGCTTGTAAAACTGGTCCATTGGGAGCTAAAGCAGTCCAATCTGTGGGCATAAAAACCATTGGATATGTCAAGCGTTGTCTTGAAACGCTTACGCACGAGACTATCCACTAGGGCAGAGCCGTGGGTATTCTGTACTGCACAGTTACGGCAATGCGAGTTTAAATGCCGGTAATCCAAAACCAAACGATATGATCCGTCAGGTTTATTCACAGTAAAAAGGGGATTATTCATCGGTGACACACACGTTTCAATAACTCCCTGATATTCCAATTGTTCAAGGATTTCCGCGACGGAAGATTTAGCTTCACGCCGAATGGGATATTGAGGTTGAGGCTGCGGCTGAGACCGCAACGGAATTTCGTGGCAAGGCGACAATTTATCCCAACCACATTGGTTACGGTACAGAGCCGGCGCGAGAGCCCGAGCCCACTCTTCTGCAAAATGCTGCGCATGCTCTTTCGAGACAGTGTTCGCGAAACTGGGTAGGATTACCTCCTCCCCTCGCGGCGCCGCGAGCACAAAAGGTGGGGGCCAGTCAGCCTCCGAAAGTAAAATATCATATGTAGAAGACAGATTCTCCCAAAATACACCTTTAACGGTACGCTGTATGTCACCTTCAATTAACAGGACAATTTCATATAGTCTTTCAGGGGGAGCAAGTCTCGTATCCGCTGTTTCTATCACAACGTAGACATCAGTCGCTGTCACCCTCAGTAGTGGACGCAGCGCCTCTCTGACTATGGTTATCTCCGCCGCGCTGTCCAGCAAGGTCAGAGCCCACGTCAGATTCCGAAGCCGCGTTCTCACTATCTGTGGCATATCGATGCGCTGTTAAGGCTGCGACTTTCTTTTTCGCAAACTGCGGACGCCTAGGCGTAGAATCCTCCTGCTTCACTGCGCCGTCCGTCTGGCGGGACTGGCCACGTCCTTGTTGGCCACCACGTCCACGTCCACCCCCTCCTCCACCGGTCTTCGGGGCCGATGTGTCCTGAAAGGAACGAGGAGAGCGTTGATCAGAACCCTGAAAACGATCAGGCGATTTAATCATCGCGCGGTCGCGCAAATCATAAACTTTTTCGGGTGGCGCAGGAGCCTGTATTGCAGGAAAAGTACCCTGAGTCTGCGTTGTCTGCTTCCCCTGTGTCTGTTTTTTAGGCCAATTTTGTTTCTTGGACTTGGGCTGGGCATCTGTCACTGCAGATTGTCCCTGTGGTTGTTTTTTCTCCTTCACTGGAAAATATTTCAGACCCCTACTTGTGCGGCCAATCGTTTTATAAGCGGCCACCACAATTTTTGCTAACTGGCGGGGTTTGTCGGCATCGGGCAGAGCAGCCAAAGCATTCGACACCTGAAAGTTAACTGCATCTCCTTTAACATTGGAGAGAATGAGATCACTTACAATCTCAAAAGAACCACACAGGCGCATACCCAATTCAACCGCTGCCTCTGGACCGTGATCATTCTGAACACGTCTAACGATTTCAGGCAGGGCAGTCATAGACGGGGTGCCGAAGCACCTTGTATAAACTGCCGCAAATGTTTTTCCCCAGCTGTCACAGTCAGCAAGTTCAGGAGTAATATCCTTCGGTAGAGTAATCGTCAACATTCTATGTTTATCAGCAGGAGTAGAATTCGGAAAAACCGCCTCCAGTTGATCAAACTTCTCTGCTAGCCAGAATGGGAAGTCATCGTTGTCAACTGGACGCGCACCAAAAACCGAATTTACCATCACTGGATTGAGACGCATTCCGCCTCGTTCCAGGGGAGCGGCCGCACCCCCCTGGGGACCACCAGGAAGATGTCGGCCGATGTATTGCACTAAAGCACGAATCACGGAAATGGAAACTACATGCAGCCTGCGAATTTCTGCCAGGGTGCAAGCCCCGTGATTCGGGTGCGGGGTAAAGCCACCCAACGCAGGCCAATTAGTACCTGGAATTGAGAGTGGGCCTAACCTCGCAGGGGACATAGAGTGGGGGAGGGCGCCATCAAACCAAACTCGATGCTGCCAATGATCAATAGGTATTTCCAATGCCCTGTACGGCGTATATACAGCCGGGACATCCGAGGCGGTGTAGGAGTGGAACAAACCAGAATTAGCGTCCACAGCCGGAAACGTAACCCAAGAGTAAAACAACTCGTAAGGAAACGCCGGATCTGCACATACCACGAAAATCACAGCCATCCCATCTACTGGGACTTGGTACGTCTGAAGATGGTTGCGTACCGCTACGCGACTATGCTGCGCAATAGCCACCGCTGCCGCCATTACAGTATTGGAAATAAGAAAACACAAAGAATACTTTGTAGCACAACTGGGTAGTAATCCAAAGAAACCGTTTAGGTAAGAATCAAGCTTGAATAAAGACCTATTCCAAGAAATAGGTAGGTTTCACCAACACCCCGTTTTCCGGAAACGGACGTGAAGGGGTTAAGGCATGAACGATAAACTACTCGAGTGTCATGATATAAGACCACCGAAACCGTTGGGCGCCATGTTGCAGGGTTTCTGTACTCACACAGAACTGTGCACAGAGGAGTGGAACCTCGGCAAATTAGGATGTCCCAAAACTTACCTTAGCAACCAACTCACCCCTTACCGAGCTAGCTACAGTGTCTCATTGGACATATCAAACACCCAATGTTTAGACAAACCAGAACATGAACTTACAGTACCTCAGGGTACGTGGGACTCATGAACACTCTTTCGTTATATTATCATTACAAACCAGAACATGGAGTAAAGAAGACACATGTGCATTTGAAATGTTTATTTACTAATGCCGTCTTCTCAGGCGCAGTATCTTTGATAATACAAGTATACTTATTATCAGTAGCAAAATTATCAGCATAGTTACTAAGACATAAAAAGCGAATGGTGACAGCATGTTAACATGCTGTAATGAATAAGAGTTAACAACACTTATATCTCACCCTCCCTAACACATATATTATATTATTATCTAAGAAGGTCTCTTTGGGTTGTTTTAGGGCGGGCCCATACCTTAGTGTCCTAGCATGAAGGAATCACATCAGCATACACCAGCTCTCTCTGCATGTGCACCGCATCAAGTGTGTTAACTATTCTCCTGCAAAGCAATATCAATCCCGCCTCAAGCCCAAGTTGGCAAAGGCTGCACTTGTGTTATGACTATGAAGGCGTGGAGATCAGACCTCATAACAATTCCATATCGTGTTGCTCCTGAAACTTCAGCACTCTCCGTGCAGACATGTTTTATTAAACAAAGCAGATATCAGAGCAATAACATATTATTCTCACATTCACCACGGCAAACTACTAGGTTGAAAGCTAAGTCAACAAATGAGGGTCGTGTGCAGAAGTTGCAAGAAAGGAAAAATGGCGTTTAAATCTGAAATGTACCTATGCTAACTTAACACGAAATATGGATATATAGGAGCTATACAACAAGACGTCTTGCCTTGGGTTAGCCAAGATAAAAGACCTGAACAGTCCGTCCATACCTACACCTACACCTGATAATAATAACACTTCAGAGGGGGAGGTCAACGTACAAACTATTTTGCATCACAACAGAACAGATCCAGAATGGAAATAATGATTAATCTGGCCCACAGACACAAACAACTGTCAAGATAGATTCCTGAACAAAACACAGGGTTTCACATTCACTAGGCCAGACCCAAGATATGTTCAAAGACAGCATCCTGGGATAGTAACAACATACAGTGTAGGGAAGCTCTGCCTAGGTTGGCTACAAAGATCTACACATAAGATTGTAAAGCAACATTTATCTTTACTTCAAGATGGCGCTGATCTTAGGGAATTCTTTCTAGGACCAAGAAAACCGCATCATAAAAGTTTTATATATGCCGGTATCTATGCTGCTTATAATGAAGCATGGAAGATTACGCAAGCAGAGACTGCAGAAAGAATATGAGAAATTGATCGTATTAATTTAGAGAAAACTCTCTCTGTAGTTGACAATGGGTTAACGACTCTGTCATCCAGGATATATTCATTGGACAGCAATGAATATCATGAAACAGGACTTGGTCATGTTGCAACATGGTCAGTCGCAATTATATTCTATCATGCTATTAGGCTGGACGCTGCAAAACCTTTGTTTAGGCTATGATCCTTGGCGTTTAATCAATACTACGTCACTGTTTTCAGAATTCAATCTCACTGATAAACAGATCAAACTGGCACAGGGGGGGGCAGACTATATGGTGCTCAGCATTGAAAAACTGGAAAGATTGCCATTTATGGTAGCAGAGAAACCAGCTACTGAATGGATTATACATGGAACAATCACTCTGCGTGTTACAATTTTCCATTTTCAGTATTGCTTAAAACACATACCAGCAGGCACATATGAAAGTTGGGTAAAGAATACATCAAAACATCCTGGGAAGTACCGTACACATATAGATGTTGGACTGGGGACGTGAAGTGTTTCTTAGCGGTAAAAACTGTGAAAACGCACTAAGCGGTTCTCTTCTTTGTCAGGGTATAAACTTACACAAGGCCGGCGATGGTTTCTCTAACAATTTATCCTGCCACCTGCAAGGTTCACCAGTTGCAGTGATTGATTCAATTTTTGGACAGCTCTCGAATGGGAGTTACCTCATGTTGAATGATCACGGCTGCTGTGGCATGTTGCCAGGCTGAACATTGGTAGGTGGTCTGCACGCCATGTTTTTCATTATTTTCCGTTTCATTTAGTCTAAGCATTTTTTTGCCAATTGCGTGCGTCCCTGGATTGTGCCAGCCCGAATGCACTAATACTAAGTAAGAACATGCGGGGAGCGCGTGGTCACACGCCCCACTCCCAGGTGCACTGCGTACGAGGATACAAAATCCAACTCTATTTTTTCATCATTCAACTTCTCCTCAGTTTATACAAAATTCATCGTGGGTGCTTGTCATACTGTTATCATGATATTCATCAAATCCACACATTTATCGTACTGTATTTCAAAAACTTCTCGTATTTCCCTGTGTCCATCCAGACTTCTTTCGGAAATAAGATCATCATACACTGAGTGGTTCAGAGCAGCATTCTTTTATTTTACTTCAAACCCAATGCATTTCGGGCTAAAATCCAGCCCTTCGTCAGGGGTAACTGTGAATGGATAATTATAATCATGCGTTATTTACAAAAATATCAATATCTTCTTTTATAGACTCTTTTTAAAAAACGTTCAAAATGCAAGCAATAAACAATGCTGAATAAATGTGCAAAGTGCATAAATGTCCAAGTCCTTTTTATCGGCTACAACTGTAGAATTTGACTAACGCTCCCCCCTCCTGAATAGTCTGATTTGTAACCCCATTTGAACTAACTTTACAAGGCTTTAAGGGAAAGTCAGTACAATATTCCGGGAACAACTCAATTCTAACTAATGCGGTCGCCTTCGACAAGTGCTGTCTCTATTGACCATATCTAGTAACTGTGTCAGCTAGGGTCACTTGCTGTATGCAAGTATTGTGTCCTAAAACCAAGACAGACAGGGAGTCGCCGGTATGGCCTTCACTGAACATCTCTTCTATAGAAATTGATACTTTAAGTAGAATGAAAGCCATTCTTTTGCAAATAAACTGTGCCACCAACCTCGGCCAAAGAGACCTATGATCTGCAAGTCGCAAGGACTTCTGCCGAGATACATGTCCTCTTAACTACACACTGCCCTATACATTTCTCGGAAATGTTAAGTCGTATCTTAAACATGTCTGATACGAGTGGTATTGTACATCTATTTAAGAACGTATGTTCCTGGGAATAATTCCAAACTTCGCGCACTCTGTGGTTGGTGGTCTACCTCTCCTTTTGGGACTCGTTGCGGGGATATTATTTTTGCTCCTACTGCTAAGATATGGCAAGCCAAATCACCAGCACCACTCCAAGCACCATAGAGAAAGCTCTATTGGAGATGAAGTGTCGTGCGCGCATCGTCCACATTTTGGGATTAACTCGTCTACGAGAATTAAACACCACATGGTTTCTGTCATTCAGACCAATCTGGCAAGATTGCATTGGATGTATGACGTTACAACACAGGCTATTACAACGCCTGCCTTTACAACGCGGTTTTTACATCGCAGTCCATTACAACGCATAGCGCTTTGGGGTGCTGGATAGTGAATAGTTTAATTTACTATTCCAACTCCAGTCCCCGTGGATAGTAGGGAAGGTTATTGGATAGTAAATTAACCTATTCCCTATCCTAGAGCGCCCCCAGAGCAATGTGTTGTAATAGTTTGCGTTGTAATGACCGCGATGTAATGGTAGTGCGTTGTAAAAGTTTTGTTGTAAGTGTTGTTCACCGATTGCATCTTACCTGTTCTATGCTGCCTGCCATGCAGAGAAGAATGCGTGCTAGACATCTGTCTAACACTCCCATCAGTCATGCCAACGGATGTCGATACTTTGCTGGACCCGGTAACGGCCCATGCGCAGTGTTGTCCCCAGCGGCTACCAATTCTGATCACGGCATTCATTGAGATCTCTCAGACGCAAAATGCTGATGCTGAAGTACGAGAGGAAACTTCAGGAACACAGGTACCATCCATTTTGAACATTGATAATGCGACCAATGCTGAAAGCAATGCGTCACATCTAAGTGCGGTTAATCTTCTTAACGAGGTAATCCAACTGTCACCTACAATGATAGTTTACTTTTTTACAGACTTGGAAGATTTCATGTTTTCTCCAAGCGCTAACACTGACTTTTGAATTGACACACTGTGTTCTGAGAGACTTTGAAGTTGACCTTTATTTTTTAAAGTAAAGAACTTTTTCCTATGATTAATTTCTTTTTACAAATTTGTATTTTTCATTTTTGGGCACAAAGTAATCTTCTTAAAGTAGAACTATTCATAGAGAACAAGAATTCTTTCAATACTTCAAAGAGACAATATTTGACCTTGTCCACATACAAACAGTTTTATGTAATCTGACATTAAATGAATTCGGCTTTATTTCTTCTGTATTTACGAGCCATTTCATAAATGTATATTTTCATAATTCATTCATTTAGCATTCAAAATATACATATATATTCTTCGAATGAAACATTGCTTTAATGCGTACAGCACCAATGCATCTTTTTATGTGTACAGCCAGTTCAAATGCATTTTTATGCATTTTGGGTGGGGGGTTTTCACACTTCATGTGTAGCTATGTTTTAGAAATGTGTAACATGTTTAGAAATCAGTAATGTCGTACATAAGAAGGTGGAGTGGGTGTTGTGTTCGATTATAGATTCCAAATGAATTTCCTGATTCATGCCCTTACATAGGTACAATTCACGTTGCCCTTATATAGGCATAGAAATCCAGTCCTTATTTAGGCATAGCCCAGGCTACCCAAATACAGGCATGGCTACTTCCATCCGTTCATCTTGTCACAACCATTTCTTGGAAAACCAGGCTCTTAAGCAGAAGGGACTTTCCCTAGCCTGGATATTGATTTCTCCGATAAACTCATTATTATGCATGAACAACTTTTCCTTAGGGGTTCATCCATGATGTTCATATGCCCGACTTTACGTCAAAGCTGGCATTACTAAACACCTTCAAGGTTTAAATATACCTTCACTTGCTATAGCAAAGCACGGTGTGGTTCGGTGCAGTTCGACTACCTACTTGCCCGATGCAGCTCACGACAGTAAGTGCCGAAGGAAGCCAACTCTCCAGCTGACGCACTGACAAAGAAGCTGACATCCTCCTGCCGAGAATCCAGCTCCAATGTTTCTGACTCCCCTTGCGCGGTGTTGGGAAATCAAGTCCCGAGATAGAGATACCAACCTCTTTCATTCTAAAGGTATTGAGCTGATTAGAACCTAGAGAAACATTTGGCAATTCTGGCAGAACTCAAACTTATGCTAAGCAGCACCTACTTCTTCCCTGGTGCTTGACCTAGGTTAGGTACATTGGGGTAGGCATATTTTAGAAGCACCAGTTGAGTATTTTAGCCTGTGTTATTTATGTATGTATTTTTACATGTCATAGCAATAGACAATGCTATTACAGTATTATTTTATGTTACTGTTCTCGCTGGACACATTATACTTCACATTCTGTCTAACAATTGTAGCAGTTCACCTCTCTTGCATGAGAAAGAAGACTGTTCAATAAATCCCTTTTATTAAAACGCCCCTCTCTATATTTCTGTGCAACTCTGTAGAAACGAAGCATGCACAATTAACTGAGTAAAATAGTTATCTATTGTCTCCTCAACTCTGAAGATATTTGTTCCAGTCCTAGGGAAACAAAGTTGTCATGTTTATGCGGGTGTCAGACACTAATCCATTCTTGTTTATTCAAGAAAGTTTTTAGTGACCTCTGAGTTAGTCGGCACACAATTAAGTTTAATATACTCGATAAAGACATACTGACTGGAGTCCTATGTCAAATCTATAGTGTATATTATTCCAATGTGCAGAGCCTATTTGGAATATAGGAACTACACTACAAGACAGCCGACATGTGTTTCCCCCTAGTCGCCTATTGCCCGTGGGCTTTTTCAAGGCAGAATTTAGTTATGTAGGCAGGTAAAGTTTGTGATTCTCTAAAGGGAAGGTATTCAGTCTCAGGTCCTGCATGTGGGGGGCTAAAGCTCCCCCACATGCCCAGGGATCGCCACCTCCCCGGGGCACTATAATGCAAATTTGGGGGTCCATTACAGACCCCTGAGCCCCGGGGACCACCACCTCCTGTGCATTGCCTGGCCAGTGCTGCTGTGTGGGACTGACAGGCGGTAATAGTTTGGGAAGTTGGCCCCCAAGGATGTCCTTGGGGTCCAACTGCCCCTCTTGTTACCTACATTAAGTCCCACACAGTTGGATTGCTAAGATGTCTTTGGAGGCCATTGCCCCCTTTCTCTACCACTCTGCAGACGTGCCTCGTGGCAGACTAGGTGATGGGGATGAAGTCAAATTTAGTCCTGAGGGAGTTTGGGGGCCAAGAATACCTCCTGGTACCTCCTGTAAATCCTACGCAGTGGAATTCCTGAGCATTGGTTGGATGCCCAGCATCCTTTCTCCACCACGCTGCAAAGGCGACTATTAGTTAAATTTACATATTTCTGCACCTCTGACTTAGAGGTAGTTTTAATGCCCTTGCCCTATTATGAACTAGGGCATTACAGAGGAGGTCATGCTAATCACAGGGAGACCCCAATGCATAGTGTTCCCTAGTGTATGTAGGTATTTTCACTGTATTCTAAGTGTCTTTTAGAATAGCACTGGCTCTAGGCGTGATTAGTCAGAGTCAGTTACCACCAGTACCCGTCTGAAAAAGTTGTGGGCACAGGATGATTTTGCAACAAGGCCTCTTTCTGCACTTTTTTTTGTCTTTGTGGCCTTCTCCTGCTTCTTTCTGCATCTTTTGCTTCTTTCTGCGCATTTTTCTTCTTTCTTCACATGTCCTACCTCTGTAGGCATAGTTAGAAACTAGCATTTAAAAAACATTAAAATTCCCTTGAAAATCCATAGGTTTCCCGCAAGTTATACTTCGAAATTAGCGTTTAAAAAACCTTAGGAATTCACTCCAAAAACCATCGGTTTCAGGCACGTTATAGTTAGAAATTAGCATTTAAAAAACCTTACAAGTTCACTTGAAAACCATAGTTTTCAGGGTTGTTATAGTTAGTTGGACGTTTCACTCACACAAAACCAATGAAATTTGCAGTTATATTTAGTTCGGCTAACTATAACTTGCCAGACCACAATGAACTGCTGAGGACATCACATATTAAATCACTCATGACATGGTCAGTGACATCACTCATGACATCACTGATGACATCTCAAATGACATCACTGATGACATCATCCTTGTGATAGAGTGGCAGACCTCCTCTCACCCTAATATAACCTTTGATATACACACTCAAAAATACAAATTAACACTTTCAAAACAATTGACATACCAATACCAGTTACAACATGCCCATTCAGTAATTCCAAGATCTACACTCACATCCACTCATTCACCAACAGTCCTAACAGTCACTCATACATGCACTCACTCATCATATGTACTCATACACCTATGCCTACTGTTATACACCGCCACTCATCCAGAGTTACTCACACACATAGTCACACATGCAAACAAAGTATCAAAGATCCATTTTCTTGCATATACAGTTATACACACACCACCACGCTTACTTCTACAGAACCTTACACATACTTACTCTGTTAAACAATCACTTATAGAAACACATACTTATTTAAACAGGAACTCTTTCAATCTCTCACTCTCACATATACTCACTTATACACACCAATACTCACATATACTAGTTTCAAACATATGTAGTTACTCATAAAGACACTATTGAGACAGTCATTCACTCACCAACTCAGCCATAAACACACTCATCCACCCATACAGTCCTACACACATGCTGTCTTTAACACATATAAACACTGAGTCACTCATTAATGCATCTATGCACTAAGTAATACCCCCACTGAACCATGCAGACACTCAGACACTCATATTGATACTCAAAATACCAACCAATAACCGATATAGACACTCATATAGCTACTCACCAGCCCATGCAGCAACTTAGACACAAAGTGAGAGACTGATGCAGATATTTACATATTTAAACATTGCTCACTAGCCTATGTATTCACTAAGATATACTTAATCAGTCAGTTATACAACCAATGTTTCACAAACAAAATCATCCATTTAGACACTTATATACCCATTTATTCTTCCATCGACTTTTAGATATATATAAAACATATTTAATTTTCAGGAAAAACATTCACTGGATGATGTCATCAGGGATGTCATTTGAGATGTCATGAGTGATGTCACTGACCATGTCATAAATGATGTAATATGTGACGTCATCAGCAATGCATTTCGGGGGCGCGAGTTATAGTTAGCTGAACTGACCATAACGGCGAATTTCATTGGTTTTGTACGAGTGAAACGTCCAACTAACTATAACAACCCTGAAACCTATCGTTTTTTTAGCGAATTTCTAAGGTTTTTTAAATGCTAATTTATAACTATAATGTGCCTGAAACCTATGTTTTTTTAGTGAATTTCTAAGGTTTTTTAAATGCTAATATCTAACTATCACATGCCTGAAACCTATGGTTCTTTAAGTGAATATGTATATATATATATATATATATTAGGGGTGGGTGGAAAAATTCCCTCTGCGTAGTTGCGCACACGAGATTTGTCTTGGCGCACGCTGGTGAGGGCCACAAGACTAGTCACCCACTAGCAAGCGCATACGAGATTTGGCGGCTGCTAGCACAGTTTGTTTCTGTGATAGTGCCTTTTTCATTGTGCTGGTGAGTGCGAGCAAGTGCAGCAGCACCTCAAGCAGATTCATTATTTGAGAAGCAGATAAGTCTCCTCGAAAATAAATTTCCATGTGTATATTCTACTCCACCAGACCGGTCAAGTTGTTTTTTTAGTGTGAGAAGCCTTTTTTCTATTTTACTTTTCTTTTCAACTAGATGGAAGTGCCCCAGAGACTCCAACATTCTGTTCCTGAGCAACAGGCTCCTGCCAGTGTTTTGTTAATCTCCTGGTCACTTTTCATTTGGATTTGGAGCTGGAATGATGACTCTTTGTCTGATGCATGTATACCACCTGATTTGATGACTTTGCTTTTGTGATATCACAGGTATGCTCAGAAACTGGTCTTGTTTGTTTGATAGAAGGCATGCACCAGTATTTATTTGCACTTGAATTCCATTTATTTTTTACATTTTTTGTGTTAGGTACCCTGCAGTTTCAGGATGAGCTTAGTTATATTTTGGCATTTAATTTGTATTCTTTTGTAATGGACAAATGTTGCACATTTCAGTACGTTTTCTCTATGTTTGTTAATAAGTTTGAAATATATTAATTTTGTTTACTATGTGGCTGAGTCTGCCAATGGGTAATCCAGCCAGTAGGCCCACTGTTTCTGTTGTATATGTTTTACCCCTTTTTGGGTATTTCACTTTTTATTCTGCAAAAAGTGCATAGGTGGGGTCATATTTGATGCCTTGGGGGGATGTGTGTTGTTGTAAAATTGTTATTGTTCAGTTAATTTTCATTTTTGGCATTACTGAATTAATGGTAGTGTTTTCTTCAGTGTTATTATGAAGTCTCTGTCTGGCCAGTGAGTGTGTTTGCTCTCCAAGCCTTGTGGCCACTGGCCATTTTGTGTAGTTGATGTCCATAGGCCTGCATGTTTTTTTTGTTCTCCAGGCCTTTTTATGTAATCTTTGACCACGTGGCCAACAACCTTTTTTGTAGAGAGTTAAATTGTTTTTGCTATATGCCTACATGTGTTCTTAGTTGTCCATACCTCCTTAATGGTTGTTGTTTTTGACCATGTGGCCTATTGCCATTTTGTGTAGCCAGCCAGTGTGCTTTGGCCTTAGGCCTGCGTGTGTTCTTTGCTGTGGCCATGCCTCCTTGCTGGTTGTTGTTGGTTCATTATGTGGCTGGCAGCCATTTTGTGTAGCTACCTTTAGTTTACTTTTTCCACTTTTCACTCAAAGCCATTTTCTATGGAGATTGATAGGAAAGGGATATGCATTTTTCATATTTTACCAATTTTGTACTTCTCTGATATCAGTTTAACAATGTTCGATGGTCATTGCAGTATACGTGCATTATGATTATTATGAACCGTGTTTCATACTATATGATTTTCTTTTCAATTTTTTTACTTGCACATTCTTGCCTCAAAATGGGTTTCTCAAAGCCCCCTTATACACAGCAGTTAATTATTTTGTTATTTTTATTGTTTTTTTTCAAAACACAATTACATTTTGTTAAGTTTTTTTTTAAATGTTGAGCTTTTTTTTTTACATTTTCCCACCATTCATCCATCCACCTAACCCTTGCCTGCCATAAGTTCACAGCCACACAACAACATTCATTTTTGAAGTTTTATTTCACTTTCTCCTGGACCCCCTGCCTGCCATTGTTGCACACATATCAACATTAATTTATTAAGGATTATTCCCATTTGCCCTGGACTCCCTTGCCTGCAATAGGCAGACAGATGCCTTTTTTTTAAAAGGATTATTCCATCTTCCCCTCCACCTCCTTTAATGCCACAAGTGTATCCCTGGCTTAGATGCACATAAAGCAATCATTTACATCTGTATGTTGTTTGTGCTGATTGGAAATTAAATATTCATGTTATTGTGGTGTGGTTTGACTTTGGAATGGATACACTATTGTTGATAATTATTTAGGATAATACCTTAAGTAACCACACTAAATTATAATATCTTTGTCTAAACTGGATTTAGACTTCAATAATGCAATGCTTAACTAAACGCTTTTCTTGCCTATTTGTCTATAGATGCACACGAGACACCAACCAGAATACTACCAGACAGAAGGCCTGAACAAAGTGACGTGACCAATAAACACATGACGTGAGTGCTCCAATCTCTCCCAACTGACAGCTTCAAGATGGCCCCAAAGAAAGATGCAGCTGAGAAAGTGGCCAATGAAAAGAAGCAGCTTCCACCACAGGTGTGATGACTCAAACTTTTTTCCACAAACTTCTGCCTGCCTCACCGTCCTCTGAGCAAGTTGGGAGCAGCAGTCCCGCATCAATTGCACCACCCCAATTTAAATCCAAAGCCATGTCTTTCATAAAGACAGTCACTGCAATCATGGCGACGCAGACAAGCAGTGAGATTGAATTAGATTTGTCTCTTTTGCAAAGTATTACCCAATGGCTGCAAGAAACTGAGCACAGTGAACAACAGCCACAGCCAGAAATATTAGATGTTCCTAAAGCAAGATCAGAACAGGATGTTGAGCTTCCTTCTGAGAAACAGACTCCTCTTTTAGAACAATTGGCTTGCACATCTCCAGAAAGAAAAAGGAAGGGTACACTACCATCTTCTCCAAGCCACCCTTCTGATGATCTGGACACTGTTTGACCCTGACTGAGTCTGAAAAATGCCAGGAGAGGCTCAGAAATAGGAAAGTTCCTTAAAGCCTTACAATTATAGAAGTGGGTGAGGATGACGACAAGCCAGTCATTGTGGAAGCTGTCAGAGAGGAGATTGACAGTACCCCTCCTATTCAACCTGCTTTGAGGGATGTGGTACCACCATCACCATCTGTGCCAGCTCCCATAGTTGTAAGGCACCCACTGACACTAGCTCAGTAGACGTATACAATGAAGAAAGCCAACTTTCGAGACACCCGCATACCTCCAGTTCTGCGGGCATTGGCAGTGGCACCAGTGGCCCTCTGAAAAAGTTAATCTCCCAGTTTGGGACTTGTTAACGATTAGCAAGCAGGAGGATAACATTGCAATATGCTCTATTTGCCACGCGGGTGTTCATCAAGGGAAGCCTGGTTCGCACTATTACTGGTTTTCTCCAGAAGTTGCCTGCTTTAGTGGCAGGAAAAAGAAAAAAATCAAGACTACTATTGCAGGCATGTTTAGGCAGGAGGGGCCCTGTGAACACAACCACCCAAAGGCACATTTGTACAATAGGATTCTGGATAAAATGTTAGCACTGGACCTCCTCCCTTTTTCTTTTGTGGGAGGAGTTTTTTTTAAATAATTTGTGGGAACCATCTGCCCAAAATGGGAGGTAACCAGCCATACCTATTTTGTTCAAGTTGCTGTTCCAGCACTCCCATCATGATGTGCTACAAACGGTTATACAAGCTTTGCAGCAGGATGTTATTCACACTAGCCTCCTGATAACTGATGTGGACCAGTTGTCCCATCACTGATAATATGTGTATCACTGCACACTGGATCTATTTTGTAGGGCTTAGGCAATAGCTGTCTACAGATCTCAGTGCTGAGGAAAGTTCTAATGGAGTTCAGCGGCATGCAACAGTAGCCATGTTCATCATGGAGAAATTCCATGCTGCTGAAAACATATTGGAATACTTTAACAGCAAGGAGTTTAAATGGCTGTGACCCAGAGATCTCAGGATTGGATTTGTTGCCTTGGATAATGGCAGTAATATAGATAAGGTCATGGCAGATGGTGGCTATTTCACCATACTAAGGGGCCGATTATGATTGCGGTTTATCCGCATCCTCCGGGCCAGCGGAAGTCATCGTCGGCCCGGAGGATGCAGAAAAACCGCTGCAGAGCCTCAAAAGACCCACCGCCATATTAGGATGGCTGGTGGGTCTGGAATGTCATTGCCGCTTCCCCGCCGCGGTCGCATTACGACTGCGGCGGAATAGCCCTAATATGGTGGCGGTGTCTAACAGACACCGCCAGCCATGTTAGGATGGTGGAAAAGACATGCTTTTCCACGGCGGCTTTTCCGCCATGGAAAAGCATTCGGACTTTCACTTCGGGGGCCTGTTGCTGGCCCCCTGGGTGAACATCAATACAGTCATAAAAAACAACCAAGTGGGTACATAAATTATCTCTACGAGCGTTTCGGCGTATCAGCACGCCTTCTTCAGGAGAACCACTTGCTGATTCTAAAAATAGAACAATGTATAAATTACAACACAGTATGATATCCATCCAGTACACTGCAGTACAATACATTTACTACATTAAAATAGCTACTGAAACTTTAGAAGCTGGTTCGTGCAGAGAAACAGAGAAAGGAAAGAATTCCGATCACCAAACGAAAATTCATCGAGATTTGGTGCACACTACTATGTGAAGGACTGCATACTAGAATACAGATGCCCGATCACCAGGGGTGGGGATGAAAGACTAGATCAATATGAAAACCTATAACCCGTGACTTAAGTGCTTACTTGCGGGTGATTCATCTCAGAAAATAGATGTATTCTTACCTAAAAAGGTTTTGTAATTATCCTGTAATTATCCTGTCTCAGATATCAGGAAACAGATTAAGTTATGTAAATTAAAGAGCCAGAATGTCTTCCTGTAGGAGTTAAAGGACAAAGATTTAATTTCCTGCAGAGATGAACAACCCTAATCAAAGTTAGTATTAAGTTAAAGGAAGTTAATTATTATTACCTAAATGGGGTAATCTAATTATATCCCAAAATCGGTAGAAGAAAGATGTTATGTTCACAGTTATAGGGATAAAAACAATGCTTGCTTCTAGCCTACCACGCCCTGGGGTCCTGCAAGGAAAAGGGAATAATTTACTATGCGTGGTTATAAAATCGATTTTTAGAAACAATGCCCCATTGTAAGTCTTATTAACTCTTTTACACAGGGCACAAGTCCTAAAAAAATAAGTGGGGGGACGCTGTCACCGGAAGTGACGTCACGACCGGAAGTGACATCACGAAAGGTGGCTTGCACCATCAGGCTCATTGCCTCCCCTCGCTCACCCCTTAGATGCGATTGCATCTGAGAAGTCAGTGCCTGAGCAGCGGGCTGTGAGCTCTGATCTCATCCCAGAGAGGCCAAAGAGTGAAGTCCAGCTGTTTGGCAGGGGGGACGGTGTCCACCCGTTAAAATAAGTGGGGGGACGCTACATGAAAACCTGGCTGCGAAAGTCCGTTTTGGCCCAAACGGTGAACTGTCAACTGAATTCTCCCTTGCACGAGGAGTGTGCCAAGGGTATATACTGCCCCCCTGCTATTTATCATCTATATAAAAGGCCTCTGTCCTTACCTGATTCTGTCCCTGTAGGCACCGTGACCCCATAGATTGCTCATTTCCAGGTGCCCGCATTATTGTACGCAGATGATGCTGTCCTACTGGCACAAACCCCAAATGCTCAATGGGTGCTCCTGGATAATTTTGTCTCCTTTATGAGCAGCCTAGACCTGGACATTAATTTTGAGAAGTCGCTTAATATGGCATGTGGGCCTTGTGAAATAAACACCTCTAAGCTTTTAATAAAAGGGCAATCATTCAATAATGTGAATAAATTTAGCTATTAAGGAATTAACTTTAATTCCATGGGCTTGTGGCATCTGCAGCTCAATAGCTTATGACTTAAACTTAGTAAAGCAGCTGGCACAATTTTAATCTACCATGGGCTGTGGGGAAAGGAACCCATTACCCTCTATTAAATGTGTAGAATGCACAGTGTGTCCCTTCAGCCCTATATGATACAGGGTTTTGGGTCCATCTCAATGCTTGGTCTCTCCCATCTGAAGAAAATCGTGTTTGTCGGCGTTTGCTTTATTTTCCTCCATCCAGCTCAAACCTTAATATACACTCGGAGCTAAACCTGCAGTACATATCAGACAATGTAAATCTGGCTCTTCTGTTGTTAGGAGTTAGTGTGTGGCTTAATCCTGGGGTCTCTCTCTGCAGAGATAGTGTCACCGTCAGTCTCAGATTGAATAAGGCCCATACAGTTCCATAGGTAGATTGTATTTTTTTAAACCTTTTGTTCAATGGAATTGCACATGTTGTTCATGGTTCCTTTGACTATCAGGGTGATGCACCAAGGATTAAGCACCTTTTCTCAGAGCTTTGTGAGACTAAGAGGTTGCACACTTAGTTAAGTAAGTGTTCTGTGCAGGGCTATTTTAGATCGTTGGCACCCACTGAACCTGCACTGTACCCGACCTGAGATCTTATGCACTGGGAGAGATCCCTTCTTTTCCGCTTCATGGCAAAAACTGTTGGTGGCTTCTGTGCTTTTGGGCGGACTGCAGCCATTTGAGGGGTCCCACGCCCACCCCGCCTTTTCCATGTGATGGCTTCGCAAATCAAACCTTTTGATGTTTCATATTTTTCTGTAAATGTTTAACTTGTATTGCAACACTTTCTTTAACCCTTACTAAACTTTTCTGGGTTCCAGAAATGTATAGAAGCTCTATTCTACTTACAGCTGCTAAATAGCTATGATGTATGTTTAAGGGTTAGCACATTATGGACAGTTAGATCTTCGGGTGTGGCTCGCTTGCCCACATCATTGTATGCAAGCTAATTGCTCCCAATGTAATGTTTTTAGAATATATTGTGGCTTGATTTTTATTTTAGTAATTTACATTGTGGAAATGTGGTTATATTATCCGATGTACTTTATGAATTTTATATGGCTTTTAAAAATATTATATGTTTTACTTGGGTGTTTTTATTATGGCCAAACCTGGCCGAATACATTTCTTTTGATTGATTGATTGATGGCTATTTCGGGTCCTGTATTTGGCACATTGCATCAACCTCATTGTGTGGGACTTTCTCCAAAAGAAGACATAGTCAGTAACTGACCACCTGCAGAAGAATCTGCACTCATTTCGGTTATTCTTTTCAAGCCCACAAGCCCAGAAGCAGTTGAGGATCATTCAGCGTGATAATAGAGTACCAGTTAAAGCCCTCATACAGGAGGTGCCAACACGGAAATGGGCCTCTTACTTGTTGCAATGTCTGTTCGAGCAGTACAAATTGATCAATGAGTATGCCGATTCAAAGAGGAGGGGATACAACTGTGAAAAACATGTCCATTCTGATGTACAAATTGGGCCTAGTCAAATGTGCTACTTCCTTTTGAGGTTTTCACACGAGAAAAGAACAAGGAGGACAGGACAATGAATCAAGCTGTCCTGTTGTTGCATCTGCTACAGGACCATTTAAAAATGGTGGCTGAAACTTGACAAGTGTAAATGAATATGTACATAATTTGTTTTCAAAGCGTAATCTTTTGCTTGGCTGATTATACAAGGCTGCAAAGAGCATGTTGTCCAAACAGTACATCTGTGCTACAATACTTGATACATAATACAAAAAAAACTACTGTCCACTTTCATTGCTTTTTCAGAAGGGGATATTTCAGAAGACAAGACCTGGATTATTCAGTGAGCCACAGACCTGGTAGAAGAATCGCTGGAAAATAGAGTCCCATCACCAGGGCACAAGTTCTGGGGTGCCAACTTCAGCTTCCAGAGAGGGCAGTCCTGTTGTCTCACAGCAGTCAACACAAGCAACAATAACACTGGTGGCAACAATATGAATACAACAGTCTGCTAGAACATCTGCATTGGGTTGGTTTCAATTTGCAGGTCTTCATTTCTGTGCAGAGGCAAAGGTGAAAATAGTTTGAACAAGTGGAAGCACCAATGACTCTTCTGAGGATGATTAATGACTGTCTGGCTGACCCAAGAGAGGTCTATGTGGATCAAAACCCATTGGTGTATTAGTATGGAAAGATGGGCAAATAGCTAGAGTTCAGCAGGCTGGCAATAAGGGAAACATCACTTACAACGCAACTTTTACAACGCGATGTTTTTACATCGCAACTTTTACAACGCAAACCATTACAACGCAATGCGCTGGGGGGCGCTCTAGGATAGGGAATATATTTAATTTACTATCCAACACCTTCCCTACTATCCACGGGGACTGGAGTTGGAATAGTAAATGAAATAATTCACTATCCAGCGCCCCAAAGCACTATGCGTTGTAATGGTATGCGTTGTAAAACTCGCGTTGTAAAAGCATGCGTTGTAATGTCATACATCCGGCAATCAAGTATCTAACCAGTGTAACTGCTGAGCGTGTTTTCAGTGCAGCTGTTGCGGTTGTCACAGTTAGAAGACAAGTGTCTCGCATCAAAACATGGGGAGATTGACTATGACCAAAATGAACCAATACTTCATATCACACAATTACACCATTCCTGAAATATCACAAGAAGAGGATGAGGGTGATTGCTCAGCCTCAACTTCTGGGCTAACCACCTGAGATTGAGGATGAACTCTTCTACTTTGACTGAAAGTAGGCCACCACAGAACTCTTTAATCATTTATCATCTAACTGCTTTGCCAAAAAAACAAGATATTGCTAGTGTATTTTTATGTTTGTATCAGATTCATTCAGCCCCATCATTTTTAGGCATATGCATGGCCGGATTGGAGTTGGACCAGTTTGCAATGAAGAATCCACCCCAATGCCTGCCTCCCTCCCATGCCTATCCTTCTTTGTTCACACCCTAGCAGGACTTCTCCAGTTAAGATCACTTGATTTATAAGAGTGCCACATTCCAATGTTTTGCCTGCATCAAAGAGGAGATACAATTGTGTACCTACCACTGTGCTTGGATTAGAACAGGTAACTAACTATTGCACCAATGAGTGATATATTATTGATTGATTGTGAGTGGTGATTGATGATTCATGTGGTGGCAGACAGTGAGGAAAGGTGTTCAACTAATAATTTGTAAACTTGATTTTGAGGATTTGCATTTTTTGGGGCAAGACGGTTGATCATTTTTCCTGAAGGTGAGGTGATTGACCCTTTCACTTGATTTGCTTACTTTATTAATCCTCTCCTTTTTCTAGTTCCTCAGAGATCACACCAGTCCCTTTAGTTAACACAAGCCTACACAAAATCCTCAAATCCTGTTTCTCTTCTTGTTCTTCAACAGCAGTGCACTACAGGTCTTGGGAAGGAGTTTGTCTGATTCATTAGTCAGAGTCAGGAGGAGGATGGAAAGACACAGGCGGGACTACGTCAACAGCTAGAATGAGGAAGGTATTGAGTCAATCAACTTCAAAGGGACACCAACATGATGATGACCCTAAGGGCTGTTCAACTCTGTGGACTGGAGAGAGATGTGATGATTTGGAAATGCTGCTGAGTGTGTGTCCTGGCTCAAATGAGCAACTTCAATAATCTGTTTGTAGTCAGGTGGCCTGATGCCAACTGGAGGCAGACTTGTGATGCCACATCATCATCACATGATGCATACACTTGAATAAATGTTATGATTCTTGTTGTGAGATTGATCAGCCTGGTACATACAGCTACTTGTCTGTGTTTTGTTGTAAATTGCTCTCACTTCTCAATTAATCTATCTGCCATGTCTGATAATATGAATGATTGCATCAGCCTATGCTCTTGCTCTACCTTTGAGTCTTGGTACTTGGTACGCTCCTCATGAAGATTACCTTTAGTCCATTTCTTTGACTCTACGATATTGTTTCTGTTTTACAATCTGCAGGCATCTTCTTCTTCTACACAAAAGGCGAAAGCTCCATTACACTCCAGATTACCTTATCGGACTGGTTTAGCCAGGGACGCGAGATGGACATTACGAAAAGAATGCACCACCCAATTTGACCGTACAGTATAATTTGTCTTTTAGCAATCACTATTTTTAGAACTGTGTGGGTTCACTAATTACAGAGGGAGCCAAACAGCACAAAATTTGGTCAGGGTTATACAGTAAACTTTAGCAGGGACATTTTGACCCCCACACTGTGGGACCAGGTCCAGGATCCCCAAACCTCTGTGCCTCTTGACTCCTTTTTGACCTCTCAGTACCTGCATCTCATTGCCCCTCAAATGTTCCCTCCTGATGCCACAACATTGGTAGTGCACCAACCCATTTTCAAGCCCTTGAGTGACCACAAACAAACACCATTCCTATTTGCCTTCGACTGTCATTCTCTCAGAGACCCAGGTGCTTCTGCCACTGTTCAGTCTGAATTGGCTGGTTGGATGCACATTGCTTGGGTATCCAGGCACTTATCACTCATACAGCCCCTCTCAGCACACCTAGACTACACTTCTTTTCACTCATCCATACTTTGTATTTTTCAAATCTAGATGAGAGGACTTTTAGTTATATAATAATTTGGGTCTCTGTAGCTGAAAAACTGTTTGCCATGGATTTAACTGAACTGTGTCATACTAATTTCTTAATTTCCTTCCACAAAAGATTGATGTTGATGTGCTGCTCATTGTCGCCCTGATGAGTATTGTTGTTGTTGTGTAGTGTTTGTCTTTGCCACACCTTTCCCAAATCCCATTTCCCATCCATTCATCATAACTCTATCTCTCTTCTCTGGGTTTTGTGATTTTTTGAGGTGACTTAATATACATCATAATTAGATCACACGCATGTTGGGGTGAATGCGGTGAAGTGATACCAACTCACTGCAGGATTTTCTACTACCTGAGCAATAACCCACACAAGCCCCACTTACTCACACATGCATAAAAGGTATTTTGATATAGAAATTCATTCATCAGCATCCTCGTCAATACCTTGTGTTGCGTAAACATTAAACCTTCTCTTGGCTCAAGGATTTCATAGCTTTAGTGTTAATTAAATAGCGCCCTATTGCTCAGAAGTTACTATTGCTAGTTTTTGTGATATTATCAGGCATTCTTTTCTTTTTATTCTGTCATGGTGGTAGTAGTCTGGTCTCAGTCTTTTTAAAGCTGTGATATCAATATAAATAACCCACTTATTCTTCGTTATTCTTTCAATTTAGTTGCCTGTAATGGATAATCCTTTTGGTTAATCCTACAGTTAGTGCTCACATGGTTGGGAGTGGGACTACACTTATTGGGTTGCCTTCCCTGTTAGTGTACTAGCCTGCTACTACTACTACCAGCATTAAGAAAGTACCTTAGGACATCCTGCAGTGAATTTTGGAAGATAGAGAGAGGTAGCAGCCATCACTCTTATTGTCAGGTAAGAGAACTATGGAGTGAAGTGAACTAGTTTAGTTAGTAAGTAACTAACTTCTATCACAGATTTGTCTTTCCTTCCTTATTTTTCTAAGTTGTTGTTGGCAATACAGGCAATGTCATCATCCCCTACCCCCCAATTGTCAGTTGTATAGTTACAGAGGGTAGTATGCCATTAGTATAACTAACTATAACTAACTGGTATACATACACAGTGAGGAGCAGAGAACAAAGCACACAAAGAGGGTTGAGGCAAGAGCCCGCACCTGTCACTTCAAATAACTGGCTAGTATTGTGATGGTGCTAGGAAACCAGGAAGTGTACCCCTCCACACTTCCTATGGGGATGAATCCCCAAAAACAAGCCCCAAAAAATTGGAATCAGCACACATAAATTTACAATATTGTTTAACGTTAATATGATGTCAGGTGTCTATGATGATCTGAAGAATTGGCAGGTCCAAATTTTTCTTTGTAAACACAATTATTTTCTTTTAAACATAGAAGCACAGGTGCACCACAACATGAAGCACAATAAGAGTCAATATAGAATTAAATATGAACATAATCAGATCCCCAGTATTGAGGTTTCACGCAGAGGAACATTGATTCCTTTATTGTTTACATTTTAGATCTGGAAAGACAAGCTTTTTTTGGTGTGTGCAGCATCACACTTTTATACCTTTGTTTATCCTCTGAGGTATTTTGGAGTCTCTTCTTGTTAGCGGTAGGTATATGCTAACTATTTTGTTGCTGAGTCAGTATACACAATTAAATGTTTGGTGGATAATGGATACTAATGTAAAGGTATGGCTCTCGAATACCGTTTAATCTTTGGTTGAGACTCGTGTAGTATAGATGGGGGGATCAAGGCCTTGATCTCTCCCCTGCATTTTTCTGCATCCCTATTCTTTTGTCTATACAACTGTATTATCCATACATATATAAATCTATTTATCCCAGGAGAATACTAGTTCCTCTCTTTTATTCTTTTCTTATCCCCCCCCCTGCTCCCTCCCCGGTTCTTCTTCTTTCTTTCCCCTCTGTCTGTCTACATATGTTAACATAATAACAGACCTGATCAACAAAGACAACATTAAATTGAATGTCGCATAATGAATTGTGGTTCTTTTTTTGAAAATACATGGTGTTTTGTTTTGTATGGTCCTTTTACGTTTTTACATATGTATATTTTTTATATGTGCTTTTATATGTGTCTTATATATGTTTGTTTATATGTTTGTATCTAACAGCCCTGAAGAAGTCCTATTCTGGGACGAAACGCGTCAGCTGTATGGTGCTCCATTTTTCGAATGAAATAAAGAAATCAAACCAAGGAATTTCTACTTCTGTGAATTATTGGAATTGCATTCTATATTGACTCTTATTGTGCTACATGTTGTGGTCCACCTGTGTTTCTATGTTTAATTGATTAAGTTCCCGTGGGAACAGGCATTGAAACAGTGGGTGCTCTTCGGTGTGCACACGAACCCCTGTGAAATTAGTAGGGATAATAGTCATCATTTGGGGCTATCTTTTGTTAGGTGCTGACCTTGAGAAGGTTCCACTGTTAGGTCTATTTCTACCACAATTATTTTCTTTATTGATAAATAAGTTCAGTCGCTAAAATGTTTTGCACATTCTACGAACAAACGAAGAGACGATTTCTGCTGGCCACCTTGCCTGCTTATGTCTATTTCTACCTTATGACCATCGTATCAAGAAGATTGCTGTGACACTATACCTTTATGTGTCTTAGTGACTTCCCTTACAGTTATTGGACCTTGGATATAACACTTTTACATAACACAGAGCCCTGAAGAAGTCTCTTTTGAGACAAAACACGTTGGCTATATGGCTAAATGAAATGTGTGAATATTGGATTTTAACGACTGAACTTATTTAGCAATAAAGAAAATAATTTCGTTTACAAAGAAAAATTTGGACCGGGCAATTTCTTCAGATCATCATGGATACTTGACATCATATGAACTTTAAACAATATTGTAAATTGATGTGTGCTAATTCCAATTTCTTTGCACTGTGAAGAGCAAGCAGATAAAAAAAGACTGCATGAAGATGCAGCAGAGCTAAGTAAAAGTAAAGCACAAAAAAAGACAGTAAAGGAGAATAGCATTTCCCTTTACTTATTTTTAACAATAAAAACCCACCTTCTCCACCCACAACAGGCCCACCTCCCTCCCTAAGCAGATGTCCATGTCGCCAGACAATGTCCAAAGAAAATTCACAGTCCAACGTAAGTTAAATGCCTTCCCAATTCCCACCCACTTTTCCTACAAGAAAAGTCCCTCCCACTAAAACTAAAACTTAAAAAAGGGCTAGAAGTGGCCATACTCCATGCAGGTCCTGAGCTCTTCAAGGTTTCCCTCAATGTGGGCCATCCTGTAGTCCAGGCATGCCAGATGTTGCAGGACACAGCACTGAAAAAGGTGGTCTGAGCAAGGGGGAAGCAGTGGTGGTTGGATGTCCAGCTACTGGGTGCCTGCAGTGCTGTTGCCGGAAGGTGGAGGGGCTGGCAGCTGGCAGGAGGAACTGAGACCCTGGGCAGTGGCAGATGCCTCAACATCCTCCTCCTCCAGTGCCACTAGTTGTGGATATTTTAGAAGGATGGCTTGCAATCTCTGCCGCAGTCCAAGCCACATGCAAGGTCAAGCTCCCATAGGTATAGATCTTCGCTTTTGTATGCACGAGGGGAGAGTATAGTGTGAGGAGTTCATACTGCTTGGATTCCATCATGTTCACTGAACATCCCATGTCTATGAGGGCTCTCACAGTCGTGTTCGCAACCTTGATGGAGCACATGGGGGTGGCCACCTCCTGTGATCTGTACATCTAGAAAACAACATCAGAAACATATATTCCTCCTCAATGGCCACGTTGAACCCAGAGCCTTGCCCAAGGGCACAATCTTGATCAGGTGTGTCATCCAATGACAGGTGTTTGAGGGCCACCGCTATCTCTCATGATTTGCTAAATGAGGTTCAAGACCTTCAGCTGCAGCACATTTTGGTGAAATGATTTGGCATTCCACATTTGGAGCATGTCTTGCCCTTCATAAAGCATTACACCTGGAATAGAATATTCCAGCCCACATTTTCTGCAGGGTCCACTGAAGTGCTTTCGCTGTGGCAGGTGCAAATGGTCTTGGTGTCAATGGATGGCATTGACCCTTCAGCTTTAAGGGCGAGTGACCTGGAGGGGCATGGCACGGGTAGGTGCTTTTTGAGGGCTGCTTCCATTTTCTCATCCCTTGAGTTACAAAAAACATGAGACCGAGCCACTATGAGAATGTAATTTTCCTTGTTGTCTTAGAATTAGCCGGCAGAGCACTGCAGACCAACACCCTTAAATGTGCTGCACTCAGATTTTCTCCCGTTGATCATGGAAGGTGCACGTGGTCACCAACTTCCTCAGACACGAGTAGAACAGGTCCATGAACTTGGTGTCTGACTGCTTGGTGCAGCTTAAAGTGTTCAAAATCCGGGTTAATTTGGGCATCAAAGTGTTTATGTACGGCTCTTACCGCTGCGTCAAAGTCGACCTTCTTACCCATGTCGGGTGGCATTTCGAACAATACATATATTTCAGCACCCCCATAGTGCATGAGCTGGGAACGCTTGACGACACCATCTGTCTCCCTTGTGCCTCCGAAATAGTGGTTGTCATCCTATTCATGACTGCCACCGGGGACAGCAGTCCCGGGATCAGCTAGCGTGCTGAATGGAGGGAGTGGCATTACTGCTGCATGGCCATGGTGTTGCAGGACTTGCCGGTCATCCTCCGGGGAAGAAGATGCACCTGCTTGCTACAGAATGCTCATTGGTGGCTGCTAATTTGGCTTACGGTGGGGGACGCTGGTCTATACAGGTTGGGTGGTCGCATGGAACTCCTACAGTGTAAGTAGTGGCTTCTGTGGACCTTCCCCTCTTCTGTATATGTGCTGTAGCTTGTTGTATTTTTGGTTTTATTATATATTTTTTTGTACATTATCCCCTTTTTCTTTTCTTGCACTGTCCCCGCT
Source organism: Lissotriton helveticus (assembly GCF_964261635.1). Taxonomy (NCBI): domain Eukaryota; kingdom Metazoa; phylum Chordata; class Amphibia; order Caudata; family Salamandridae; genus Lissotriton; species Lissotriton helveticus. Next base: position 917,919,988 of record NC_136059.1, read on the forward strand.
TAGGCCTCACTCGAATTGGCAAAGAAATAACACATGCATGCACTATGATTGATTCACTGCCGGTGAAGACCCGTTTATTTATCACCTCGAGCCACACCGGGCCCCGGAAGTGTTGCAGGTGGCAACATAGTATTACGGAGTCTGCATGGCTCTCTACAGTAGGATCTCCAAGTTGACTAGATTCCCCCTCCACACAACACCCAATGTAGCTAAACCAATGAATTCTCATTTAGAGAAGCCCCTGAGCCTCCCTACGTCTGCCAGTGTGTCACTATCCCTGAGTGGTGTCATTAACATGGGCTTCCCCTGACAACCAAGAAAGCAAGTAGCTACCCACTATATCAAGGCCATGATAGGAGTCAGAAGCGTCAAGGACCTGCAGCTTTGCCTTGAACATAGTTCTCTTGGGCATCCCTGCTGTTTCACTGCATGGTGGTTCGCCCTTACCGAAGGCTCATCCTGAAGGTCAAAGACCCATTCACTGATAAGGATTAACTGAGAGACCCAGTAGTATTTCTCCACATCTGGGAGGGCAATACCCCCATCATACGACCCCCTCATGATTTTACAGAGTGATATCCTAGCTGGTTTCCTGTCCCAAAGAAACTGGTGCACCATCCATTTAACCTCCCCAAAGTACTCAGGCGGAACCCAATATTGTAAATTTTGGAGCATATGGAGAAATGTTGGCAAGGTCACCATTTTATACATAGCCTCCCTACCCAGAAGGGAAAACAAGAGTTTCTGTCAGTGTTGCACATAGGCTCTGAATCGGTCCAGTACAGTAGGTAGATTGACAAGGAGGGAGAGGTCAGGCCGTCGGGTCACATGGGGACCAACCACAGCCATGACATCATCTTGGAACCATCTAAGGCATCATAAGGATGCAACATTCTAATGAGAGAAACATGTGAGTAATGATAAAGTGATGAACCACATAACAATAAACATAACAGTATTGAAAGTCCACCTCCTCCACAAATAGACCCTTTGGGGTGTGCCAATTGATAGGCCAGGTGCATAGGGGAAAAATAGGGGACTGCCCCTAATTTATCCAAAAGCCCTAATCAATCCCATACAGCTGCAATATGTGAAATAGCCAGGGTAGAGTAGCCTTTGACAGAGTTGGCTGGTCTTACATCATTGCAGCAGTGGATATGACACCTCTAGGTCAGAAAATAAAGGCCCTTTATTGACCAATTATGAGAATCCAGTAACTAGGGTTAATGTAAAAGGGGAATATGAAGGAAGGGATACTGCCTTCGGCTGTACATTTACACCTCATGAGAAAAGAAGTGGAATAGCAATCACAGTTGGAAACCTGGGCAGAAACTACCCAGACTCAGAACCTCAGATTCCATTTACTCTTGGTAGGCTTAAGGAAGACGAACATTTGAGCAGAGGTTCATGTCCCAAGCCCAAGTCATGTGCCCAAAGGCTAGCAAAGGCCGGTGTGCTCTAATCATCCAAGCCCTAGTCGGGTCATGGCACAGATCCTAGCCAGAATCTTGCACAAGGGAGAGTGAGAGATAAAGTGCTTGCTAGTTTGCGGTCCAAGAGAGAATAGCCCCCTCCCAACTATATGGCCGGGATGCCCGCCACCCCCTCCCAACACACATCCCCAAGGATGGGAAGTCGGACAATAGTTGACTTTTTTGGAAGACGGGAGGGAGTCACCCTCCCGGCCGTATTTATTAAAATATGAAACAAATTTAAAACATTAAATTAAAAGTTTCATCATTATGCATTATGTACAATTTGACATTTATTACATTTCGATGCAGTCATGTACTTTTGGCTAACATCCTGAAAATGCATACACTCTAATTCAAATTGTACATCCTAGCATTAAGGGCCAACGGCAAGGTCTTAACCGGTGTCAGCTCCCTACTACCAAACTCCCGCCCTCACCGTGTGAGCGGCGCATGCGCAGAGGGCTCTACCCTCATTGCCAACTGTAACTTCCCTTGTCGTGGTGGGGGCCCCCTTTCTACTCGACGCCATCTTAAGGGTCATCCGAGTTCCCGTATGAGGTCTCTGTAGGAAGGACAGCGTGGACTCTCCCCCCCACCCCATACTCTCTATCCGCCGTCGCGGATATCCGGCCCCCGGGAAATTAGTCAGGAGGGGCATTTAACCGCCTCCCCCCCTGGGAGGGGCCCATGGCCATCTCCCCCTAGGCGCCCCATCCTTAGTGGGTGCTGCCTCCCCGTGGAAGGGGCCAATGGCCGTCTTCCCCCGGGCGCTCCCATCCATTGTGGGTGGCGCCCCACTCTAGGGACCTTTAAATTCCTGCTCACCGATCATGACCTTACCGCCCGACAAATAAATACGACAGTTGTTTATCTACTAAAAGGAAAAAATTCCACATCATCTTACTGCTATTACTGATCATTCCTGCAAGAAGAAATTCTCCAATGCAAACCATATACATTCTCAACATTCCTTTATTCACTCTACCAAGGAAAAGGAAAAGGCCTATACTTTCATCACTCAGAAAACTTTATTTCCTCCAAACATTTGCTATCAGGGGCTGGTGGGTGGGTCAAAATTGCTGCTTGTTCCGTCGAGGGCTCACGAGCAACGAGTGGGTGCAGCCTTCCGATCCGAGGAACAAGAGGACGATCTTCAGGGTTCCCGCTCCTTTATCCTTCTGCGGGAGGGCGTGTACCCGTCCCCGATACGCCTACTGGGCGTGGTCTTCCTTCAAGATGTCTAGGACAACCCCTCTCGGGCGGGGGAAAGGCGCGCTCCGGCTACGCTGCTTTGGGCATACCAGCCGGGCCACGCCCACCCCGCCCAAAATGGCTTCCCGGGAGGTTCGGGCCCCCATCCATACGTTCGGGGGGACCTAGCGGTCGCCCCTTTCCATATGGCCGGGATGCCCGCCACCCCCTCCCAACACACATCCCCAAGGATGGGAAGTCGGACAATAGTTGACTTTTTTGGAAGACGGGAGGGAGTCACCCTCCCGGCCGTATTTATTAAAATATGAAACAAATTTAAAACATTAAATTAAAAGTTTCATCATTATGCATTGTGTACAATTTGACATTTATTACATTTCGATGCAGTCATGTACTTTTGGCTAACATCCTGAAAATGCATACACTCTAATTCAAATTGTACATCCTAGCATTAAGGGCCAACGGCAAGGTCTTAACCGGTGTCAGATCCCTACTACCAAACTCCCGCCCTCACCGTGTGAGCGGCGCATGCGCAGAGGGCTCTACCCTCATTGCCAACTGTAACTTCCCTTGTCGTGGTGGGGGCCCCCTTTCTACTCGACGCCATCTTAAGGGTCGTCCGAGTTCCCGTATGAGGTCTCTGTAGGAAGGACAGCGTGGACTCTCCCCCCCACCCCATACTCTCTATCCGCCATCGCGGATATCCGGCCCCCGGGAAAATAGTCAGGAGGGGCATTTAACCGCCTCCCCCCCTGGGAGGGGCCCATGGCCATCTCCCCCTAGGCGCCCCATCCTTAGTGGGTGCTGCCTCCCCGTGGAAGGGGCCAATGGCCGTCTTCCCCCGGGCGCTCCCATCCATTGTGGGTGGCGCCCCACTCTAGGGACCTTTAAATTCCTGCTCACCGATCATGACCTTACCGCCACAGACCGGATAGTTGACCGACTATCCGGTCCCCCCAACTCCTCCTATAGGTCATGCTTCCTCAAACCTCTCAACCATGCACCTACATCTCCTATTAGTAAGTCATTCCCCACCCTGGACAGGTGAACCCCATCGTTCAAATACATATGGTCACCCCGGATACACCCATGAGGAATGACATGCAACTGTGCAGAACGGAACAGTCTATTAATCTTATTATTGACCCGTTTTACTGAATGGTTCAGAGCTGACACCGAAAGGCCCCCCTGCCACCTCCTTCTAGGAATCATGTGGGACCAGGCAATTGTGCACCCCGGGACTCTTTTAGCCAACCAGCTAACAGTTGACAAGATTCGTTCAAGTAACACTCGTCTACCCAGTGTCACCAAATCGTTGCCACCCAGGTGTACTATGACTATAGATGGCGGTGACCTATGCCGCCCTAAAAGTCCCTCGAAAAATGACTCAAATTTGTCAAAAACGAGCCCACCTTTCCCATGGAAAGCCACTCTGAACCCGTATTCCCCAGGTGCGTGAATCGCGTCACCTTCCTTGAATACGTCACCGGCGCGTCTCACGTATGAGTGGCCCACGACCCATACCATCCTCTCCCCAGTCGGTGATCTCTGACCGCTGGTCACTTGATGTAGGGTCGACCTCCAATTCCGCCCTGCATGGCAGGCCCGCGAAACTGCAAAGTAAACAAAAGACAGAAAACGTGAGTGCATGTCAATTGATCACTTACAACATGTGCAATCGCACATACCTCTTAAAGAAATTCGAGGACCAACGGCCCAACTGTTTCACTTCCTCGGCACTCTGACCCCTGGCTGTAGCCTCAGTAGCAGCCCCTATCCTAAAGGAGTGGGTCCCAAAATCGCACAGGTCCATGCCCGCGTCAGCGATTGCCAGTGCCAGCACCCTCTGAAACTGAAATCTCGTCAGTGGGGTGCCATCCTTGTGTCGGAGCAAGCTCCCCCCCCAAGAGGCCGCTCTTAGCGCCAAATAGTCTTCCACACACTTCAACGGGCAGACGGGGGACCCACGCTTGCGCTGCACGACCACACTATCTCCCATAGCCCCCTGGTCAGTCTTGGACCTGGCTATCATGATCACCATCGAATCACCCCTTATCTGGATGTGATCCCTGCACAAACCTCCCTCCATATCTCTCTTGTTCCTTGCGACAAGTTCGCTCACCCTCATGGCCCCATGGAATGCCAATGTGAACGCTGCCCGGAACAGAACTGCTTCGTAATGGGAGGAACACGTCTCGTCCAGCTTTGCTCAAAGCAGAGACAGTCTGTCTAAGCCGATCGGGTGCCTCGTATCTCTCTTGCAACCCTCAAGGCGCTGCCAGCCGCGAAGGGCTTTCTTCACCAAAAAAGAACCTGTAGGATCTTTTATGCCGTGTACCTGGGCCATGAAGGAAATGGCCGCCCTATGCCTACCGGCCGTAGCCACTGATCGGCCCTCCCTGTGTAGTGCAACCAGGTACCCCAGGAAGGACTCCTCCTGACCCCAATGCAGACTCCCTACAGGACCCAAATATGTGCAATAAGAACGAAACGCTCCTTAGTATGCTTTCCTTGTCCTGGGGGCTAGGCTCGCTGCCACGAGGTCTTGTAATCCGAGGCACCGATAAGCCACATTGCTTCTGGGAATGGTGCTGCCTCTAAGTCTGCTGTGGGCAGATAACCCCTGAATGCCTGTATACGTGAACGAGAGAGTGCATCAGCCGCAAGATTGAGTACACCTGGCACATGTTTTGCCCTGAACAGTACATTCAATCTCATGCACAGCAGCACAATCTCTTTCAACAATCTCAAAATCATTTTGCAGCGTGCTGCCTGTTGGTTAATGCAATCTACGACAGTCATATTGTCGGACCAAAACACCACTGAGCGGCCCCTGAAATCATCAGCCCATGTCATCAGAGCCACCCAAATGGGGAATAACTCCAGGAACCCAATGTTACCTGTGAGGCCGTCGGAGTGCCACCATGTTGGCCATGTTTGTGCCGACCATTGATCACTTAAGATGGCGCCAAAACCCACACTCCCAGCCGAGTCGGTCCATAGACCTAATTCCACCGAAGACTCTGGCGGGGAACTCCAGACGACTCGACCGTTGAAGTCCGCCAGAAATGCCAACCAAATCCGCATATCCTGGCGAACCTCTCCAGACAGTCTTGTACGGTGGTGAGCCTCTTTGAGACCACCCATAGCCTGCGCGATAGAGCGCGAAAACGGGCGGGCCATAGGAATCACCCTCAGGGCAAAATTAAGCTAACCCACTGTTCGTTGTAACTGGTGCAGGGTCACTTTCTCCCCACTCAGGCATTGCATCAAGGAAGCCCGGAACTTGGTCACTTTGTCTACTGGTAGTCGGAAACACCCTTCCACAGAATCGAGCTCAATACCCAGAAACTCCAGTGAAGTAGATGGTCAGATCGTCTTACCTGGTGCCAATGGGACACCGAATTCTTTCATGAGGATGCAGAAATCATACAGCGCCTGTGCGCAATTCATATCATCGGCTGCCCCCAAAAACAGAAAATCATCCAGATAATGCATAACATGTCTATGCCCTGTGGCCTCTGTAAATGCCCATTCCAAAAAACAGCTAAACATCTCAAAATATGCACATGAAATGGAACAACCCATGGGCATGCATTTATCCATGTAATAATTTCCCTGAAATGCAAAACCTAGCAGGCGCTGATCCTGCGGGTGCACCGGAAGCAACCGGAATGCTGATTCGATATCACATTTCGCCATCAGCGCCCCGGGGCCTAGGTGGTTCAAAATGGCCACGGCATCGTCGAACGATGCGTATCGTACCGAACAAACTTCTGGGTCTAGGGCATCATTCACCGAGGAACCCCTGGGAGCAGAGAGGTTATGTATGAGTCTAAACTCCCCCGGATCTTTCTTCGGGACCACCCCTAACGGAGAACATATGAAATCGGCCACCGGCGGGCAGGAAAAGGGGCCAGCCACTCGTCCTAAACTGACTTCTTTAGCTATTTTCCTTTCCGCCACGCTTGGGTTGTGCCGTACCGATAACTGATTTCTACAAAAGGAGTTCCCCCGAACTTCCCCCACCGGGATGTGGAAGCCATGTAAAAAACCCTTCCTCAACACCCCAGCGGACACATGATCAGGGTACTTGTTTAACCACGGAATCATAACCATTAGATCAACGGGTGTAGGCAATCGGTCACAAAGGTCCACCTCACTCCTGCTTAGGTCCTCCTTTTCCACCCGCCCTGACATTCTTTGATCTACAAGCACTTTCCGGGTGTGAGGAATTCCCACAGCCGGCACACACATGCTTAAACTTGCATGTCCCCTGTGGTCTGTTACAATTGCCTCGATTGAAGCCCCAACAGACCCCTCCTTGTCCGCCCTTCCCGCCAACTCTAGGCTGATAGCCCCCACCTGTGCCTGCTCGAAAGGGCACCCCGGGCTTTTGGCGGACAACTCCGGACCCGCTCCCGCCTGGCGAGGACGTACCTGTCGCCCCTGGCAGGAGTTGCTTGTGCCATGACACCGAGTCCAAACAATCCCAAGACAGAGAAGCATCAAATTATTTTGCTTTATGGAACTTCATGTCATAGCCTTTCCATTCTTCCCCCTCATACATTGAATAAAAATCCATAATGCGATTCTGATAGCAAACCAACTCAGTCATAACATCAGGTTTACGTTCCCCCATAACTGCGATAAATATAGAGAAGGCCTTAACCCAATTCGTCACTGTCTCTTCCACCCTGAACTCGGCCATCTTGGCGCGCCATACACTAGGGTGCCACAAATCTTTCTGCGTTTTAGCATACTCCATCTCACGATGGTCCGTTAACAATGAAAACATGTTGACATACTTGTCTCCCCATATTAACTCTTTCGTGGCCAAGGGAACGTGCTGTGCAACTTTTTCCCGCCTTGAGGGTATCGAGCCCTCCCCCACCATTGGCAATGCGAGCTTACCCGGATCGGCTATTGCTGCCGTCGCCTTCTCTTGACCAGCTGCTGGTACTCCTGGCGCCACCTGTGGGGGAACAAGAGGAACACTCGCCCTTGCGACATCTCTCGATTGCCGCAACTGCTTCATTAACACTCTGGCCTCTTCGGCCGGATCTCCCGGGGTCGCTGTGCCCCCCACCTTTGTTTTCAGCCATGCGGTCAACTGTGTGGCCAATTCTGGGGGCATTTCATCATCCTCGGTCGAGGTGATCACCACTGGGATAGGCTGGCCTACAACTGGTTCCTGAACCGGGTTACCAGCCGGTACTAGGGGGACGATGGGCGGCACCTCCGGTGCCGGGACACCCCCCGAGACTGCCCTTTCTTTGACCCGCTTCCCTCTTAACCCGGGAACCACTCCCGGCAAGGCCGGGCCTATTACCTTTTTCGGCTGACCTGGGTCGTTCATTGCAGCCAATTGTTTCTTTACCTCCGCCAAACCTCTACCGAGCGATTGGACTTGACCGAGCTTTCGGTCCATACACGCCATCCGGGTCGACAACAGGCGTAACATCTTCTCCATCTCGGAACCCTTTCCTGCTTGCTTGCCAGGCATGGTTTCGAGTCCTCCGCCTTAGGTCGATCCACGAGGTCCTGAAATCAAGTGTCGAAACTGAATGATAAAAAACAAGATTACCACGTTCAAAATTGCTGCTTGTTCCGTCGAGGGCACACGAGCAACGAGTGGGTGCAGCCTTCCGATCCGAGAAACAAGAGGACGATCGTCAGGGTTCCCGCTCCTTTATCCTTCTGCGGGAGGGCGTGTACCCGTCCCCGATACGCCTACTGGGCGTGGTCTTCCTTCAAGGTGTCTAGGACAACCCCTCTCGGGCGGGGGGAAGGCGCGCTCCGGCTACGCCGCTTTGGGCATACCAGCCGGGCCACGCCCACCCCGCCCAAAATGGCTTCCCGGGAGGTTCGGGCCCCCATCCATACATTCGGGGGGACCTAGCGGTCGCCCCTTTCCATTAACATTCTATCCTCACCACTGCAGGTGAGCCGAGCACTTGTCTTAGACCACAGAGACCACTGCTCTCACAAGAGGAGGCATCCTACTGTCCTTTTAGAATGTCCTCTTCACAGCTTCCGCTTTCATTAGTAGGAATGCATGGTATTTTATGTGGGCTCACTTACAGCGAGATTTGAGTAAGGAAACAGAGCCGGTTCTAGGATTTGCGAGGCCCTGGGGCAAAAGGGAAAGTTAGAGGCCCCTCTAATGTAGATAAGTGGCCCCTTGCAAGGAGACCCATCACAGACACTGCCTTTTGTCCAGCATTTTGTCGCCCCTCCCCCCCACAGTTTTAACTTTCAGCCCACAAGCATTTCTCACACCTTCAGTCCGATTGCTTGTGGGCTAAAAGTTCAAACTATTGGGGCGCCAAAATGATGGACAATGGGCCTCCCACAGTGTCTGTGAATGGGTCTCCTTTCAATTGAAGGGAGCGTCTCCCTCCCTTATGTATGCAGATACCATCCATGAGAGGCCCGGGGAGGGGGGCCCCTCCATTTCAAAGAAAGGTGACACCTTTCTTTAAAATGGATCCCCAGGGAACCGACAGGACACATCACCAGTGCATGGCCCCATGCTGGTGGGCTGAGTGCGAGGCCCTGGGCAGCTGCCCACGCTGGCCATGCCTAGCGCCGGCCCTGCAAGGAAGTGTCAGAACCTCAAAACAATACCATTCCTGTGGTGTCAAACATCACCAGCAAATACCAAGCTTTATTGTTGTAAACAGCCCACGTTCAGGAACAGTAATGTATTCAGCTGATATAAAATGAAGTTGTCTGCATCTTCAATTCTTAAACTCAAGAATTAGTCTGCCTGGTTTCCACAGACTAGCGTTATGCAGCGCCAAGTTGTTTTAACGAGCGAGGCCTTCTTTTCATATTGATGAAGACATGGAATGGAGAACGCGCTATTTAATCTTGTCACAAGTGCCTGGTTGTTGGAATTAATTTAATACTTTTCTCCGGTTTCTAAGCAATCTTAAAACAGAATCAGAAGCCTGCTGTATGTGCGCCATCTATTGATTCGCCGTCGGATCTATGGCTTTCTCTCCTCACTGAAACTGCATTTCCAAGAGAAACTCTCTGCCTTTAATCCTGATTCTGCCTTCCATCGGCATTTTTGCATTAATCATAGTCATAGCGCTGAATACCTAATGATCCCGTTAAAATGATCCGAGAGAGCTGATTGAAGTTGTGATGACGCGCGCTTTTTCAGAGGACTTCAGTGACAAAGGATCGCTGCTTATTCACCGCGTGTCAATGCAGAGCAGAAGGAGGGATGAGAAAGGTGTCCCCTTCTTAAAGCACTGTACTATTCTGACTAAAATCAGGCGGTTGGCTTGGAATTACCTTCCATTGTCCAGGTAGAAGTGTCTCGGACTCTACCAATGCCTTTTTTGACGATCTTTTCAATAATGCGCCGAGTGTACATTTGAAGGTATTCATAGGATTTTGCAGAATGAGTGACCTTTTATTGACAGATGCGGGTCATTATTAGACTGCTCTACACATTTTGAGTAGAATGTTAAATTATAGCGCTCGATGAGATAAAAAAAAGAACACGAGATTAGTAAGGGCAATTTCACAGGCTGTTTTCGAAAATAAATTGTCCATGGATCATTTGAACAAATTATCAAGCTGTGAAAAAATTTCGAAAAGTGGCCATTTACCAAAAGATTAAAATAACAGCCTCTATTACCCTAACGCGTATATTTTACAGTCACGCGTGCGAAAGCCTCCTTTACTTTGGCCTCCAGCTGTGTAAGTCAGCAGCAACCAAAATTACGTTCATAAAAGGATCCATGGAAGTACAACCAGAAGGGGAGTTTTCAAAGCTTAGTTGTTTTTATTTTTATTTTATTGTTACTTCCAAGCACCTTTCTACCAGAAGCACTAAACAAAAAAAGAATATGGTGAATTAGAAAATAGATCAGTGGTAGGGAAATGGCACGCAGACTGCAGTTCAAGAGTCAAAGGGGCAGATTTATGAAGGAGTTGCGCCGCAGGTGCGTCACTTTTTCCCATGTTAAAAATGACGCACCGGCGGCGCAAGGCCTTCATAAATCTGCCCCAAAGTATATTTCTGCAATATCTATGGACAGCAGACTAGCCACCGGCAAGTCTGAGAACTTTGTCACACGCGTCCTCTTCGTGCACACAACGGTTGCATGCACATGTGAAATGCTGTATGTACATTGCACAAACTAACCCCTGTTTTCAAATCCATCTGGTCACAATCACAGCATTCCAATGTACTGGATTATGTCCACTAACTGAACCCACCGAGCACGGTTGATGAACGTTAGAGACCAGCACCCACACATTTTTGGACTTACTATAGCCGAGATATAGTTCAGTATATAGGGGCAGATTTATGAAGGCCTTGCGCCGCCGGTGCGTCACTTTTTCCCATGTTAAAAATGACGCACCAGCGGTGCCAGGCCTTCATAAATCTGCCCCATAGTATTTTTCATGTCACAATGGTCAAGGAGAGTCCCTGAGATCCGGGCCTAATACAAAGTGCCGACCCAAATGACCTGGAAAAGTGCCGTAAAAAAGGATAAAGGTCCTTGCAATTATTACACGAGCAGTCCTAGGCAATGCAGGTTCAGTTCCGGATTTACTAAAATTCTAAATTGGAGTTGTGTCACTTTTTTTGTGGAGTACCAATGCAAAATCTATTTTGGCATTTACAATGCCACTCACAGCCCATTTGCGTGGCTTTGTAAAAAAAAACAAAAAAATGCAAGGTAGCTCATATCAGTGCTGTGATTACCTTGTGTCAGATACTCTTTTCATTGGTGGAGCATGGGCATTCCCATATATCTAATAGGCCTCTGTCGAGTTCGAGGAGTTCTGCTAAGTGGAACTCCACAAAGTGACCGAAATACTCCGCACCACTACGCAGAGTTCCGCAAGTGGCAGTGTGTTAGATCGTGCTATTCACGCTGATCTTTAGCGCTGGGTGTTTGTCGTGCACAGGAAAATCAGCACAAATGGCACCATGAGCAAGAGGGCGCTACTTCTTCTTGCTGCTCAAGTAGATTTTCTATCTGACTGGCAGCTTCTTCAACACGAATGGAAGGTTTCTCATTTCATGCCGCCGCAACCATTTGTGACCACCTGCATTGAGAAATCTTGCTGGGAGGTGGTCTAGCATTGGATTTTCCTCGCTTGCACTTGCCAATGTTAAGTCCATTACACAAAGTTTTTCACAACTCCGTATGCTCCGCGGAGTACAGAAAACTCTGCAAAATCTGTGATCGGATAGGAGTTCACTGCCCGGGCCTTATATCCACCCATGAATTTTGATGCAAATCCATACTTACAAAAACTTGTACACAAGGGATTGTACCAAAAGGGTGAACCTACAGAGACTGGCATAAAGAGGAGAAATATTTAGTCTCCCTCTCTTTGATGCGACGCAGCTCAGGAACTTCCCTTACTGTGTTGCATTCTGACATTCTGTCAAAGTTGTGTAAATCTGAGCCTAAGTCTGGCTCCCTGATTTGGTTCAATCTCACCAAGGAACAGATCATGATTGGGTAGTGCTACATGTATTTATACTTCGTGAGATTATGTGGTGACCTTTGACCTTATGTATTTTAACTGAATATATTTTGAATGTACAACATAGTTTTGGTGTTCTGGCATGATTTCACTTTGTTTGAGAATATGGGTTCATGACGTTCTGTCAGTACCATATCTAGTGCACAGTTGGGGTGAATATATCACACTCCTAATTTGTTCAATCTAAATATTTGACTTAACTTATATCTAAACCTATTATTTGTTTCAACAAAAAACATTCTAACATAAAAATTACATTAATCGCGGTCTATTCACAATCTTTGTGAATTCTTTATTTCTTGTTTTGATTGAGTGTTGTTGCAATGCTAAAGTATTCAATCACTTGACTAATGTTATCATTCACAGCTGTGACAATCATTACTTCATGATTTACATATGTGTATACATTCTACTGTATTTTAACTGACGGAACGACGATTGATGAGGGTGGCCCGATGCATTCCGGGACACCTGTCCGTTCTACAGGGGCCTCTGTGGAAAAAACAACAATGTGTAACCTTTAAGTTTACAAATGCTTTTTTAGTGTTTTCATGGTACTTCTATGTCGCATATACATTAATAATCTTTTGGCTGTTCGAGACATGCAGGGGGACCTGTTTATAATGCGTACAAATAGCGTGCAATCAATATAAATTGGACTGAGCTGCTTTCTTGATCATGAAATGCTGTTTCATAAAAGTTGATCTTTGGTCAATTGTTTGATGCTATACTTGATTAGGACTCTGTGGTTTCACTGACTTTTGAACCTTTGTGTCTAATCCTGATCGGGGTAGTGTGTTAAACGCATGCTTTCCTGTTTCTTTAAAAAATATTAACTTATGTGTTCAAGTGTTCTAGTGCTCATGCTGAAGTAGAAAATGTCGGATTACTCGACATTTAAGGTTAAAAACTTTCGTGTTAAAGTGGCATGCAATTTGCGTGAGTGTGAAACATAACACTGACCTTTACTATGTATTCCAATGCTGGTAGTTAAAAAATGGAGGGGCAACTGATCACAGATTTCACTTTGTACCTTCTTGCAACCTCAGAATAAGATGCTTTCTTTCTTTTCAGCACAGAGTAAAACAGCCTTGCTGGAACAGAATGTGTGTGATGTGCATTCTAAAGTGCGAGAGAGGAATGCCCTTCTCTGTCTTGAAGCCAAAATACAGAGGGCTGGCCAGCTTCCATCTTGACCTCGGTATGGTGGGACTTGGTTTTGAAACAGATGAAGGGAGGTGGAATTTCTAGAAGTCTCTCTCTGTGTTAGTAAAAAGTATTAAAGACAGGAAATTTAGCACTCATTCAGAAGCTAATTCGAAAAGTAGATGCAACATCACCGGGCAGGTTTTGCTGTCCCATTGAGACTTCTGGACGACTGAAAGGGCTTCCCAGTTGAGCTGACCAGAATGATGGTCTCAAGGGGATGTATAAGCTATGAGTTTCATTGCTCTGTGATGTTTTCATGTTGTGCTCTTTATAATTGGTTCTTGAACTTGACAGTGTTTATTCCTGACATTCGACAGTGCTAGTTTCTTGCATTGGATATCCATTATTATTATCTGCTTATGATTTATTCCCTTGTATTTGACTTGTCTTACATTATTATTTGCGTGTGTTTTACTATTATTATCTGATTGCGTTTTATCTCATGCATTTGATTACTTGTGAGTGTAATTATTATTTGCTTGTGTATATATATATATATATATATATATATATATATATATATCTTCCAAAAATCGCTCCAGCAATTGAGGCCGCACTCCAAGCAGAGGTAAGAAACATCTTTATTTGCTGTAACAGGCAGCTTCCCCTCCCGTATTGGTGTCCTTTTGCCTAACGCGTTTCAATGGATTCGCCCATCTTCATCAGAGGCAGACGTGAGCAGGAGAATGTTCGTGCATAACTCCCCGCCCCTGCATGCTCATTTAAATGTTTTCCAGTTGGCCTCCGGTGTGCCTAATTATTTCCATTGTTGTTGCATGCTGGGCAGTGTAGTTTGATTAAACACCATTTGCACCCTCCAGTGGGTTACCTGCTCACGTTTAATTAAGGACCATTTCTGCAGCCCACATTGAGCCTCTGGAGGAGACTCTGTCTGTTTAACTCCGTAGCACCTCCAATGCCCAATTCAAGGAGTAGTTACCCCTCGAGCGGACCCGGTCTGCTTTCCTCGGGCGGTTCGTCGCCCCCACGGCCTGAGGCACGCCGTGAATAACATCTCCCAAAAATCGCTCCAGCAATTGAGGCCGCACTCCAAGCAGAGGTAAGAAACATCTTTATTTGCTGTAACAGGCAGCTTCCCCTCCCGTATTGGTGTCCTTTTGCCTAACGCGTTTCAATGGATTCGCCCATCTTCATCAGAGGCAGACGTGAGCAGGAGAATGTTCGTGCATAACTCCCCGCCCCTGCATGCTCATTTAAATGTTTTCCAGTTGGCCTCCGGTGTGCCTAATTATTTCCATTGTTGTTGCATGCTGGGCAGTGTAGTTTGATTAAACACCATTTGCGCCCTCCAGTGGGTTACCTGCTCACGTTTAATTAAGGACCATTTCTGCAGCCCACATTGGGCCTCTGGAGGAGACTCTGTCTGTTTAACTCCGTAGCACCTCCAATGCCCAATTCAAGGAGTAGTTACCCCTCGAGCGGACCCGGTCTGCTTTCCTCGGGCGGTGCGTCGCCCCCACGGCCTGAGGTACGCCGTGAATAACATCTTCCAAAAATCGCTCCAGCAATTGAGGCCGCACTCCAAGCAGAGTTAAGAAACATCTTTATTTGTTGTAACAGGCAGCTTCCCCTCCCGTATTGGTGTCCTTTTGCCTAACGCGTTTCAATGGATTCGCCCATCTTCATCAGAGGCAGACGTGAGCAGGAGAATGTTCGTGCATAACTCCCCGCCCCTGCATGCTCATTTAAATGTTTTCCAGTTGGCCTCCGGTGTGCCTAATTATTTCCATTGTTATATATATATATAAAGCCCAAAAAAATCAACCGGACTCAACAGTGTCTGACTTTAGCTCAGGAGCAGGGTGCGAGTCAGAGTCTGAACTACGTGGAGCAGCGTCCATAGCAGCAAAGAAAAAAACAATCACCAGGTGAGGAAATAGGTTTTTTTATGCCAGGAACGTCTCCAGTCCCTAAGACCTGGGACTCGAAAAAACTACAGCGAAAGCATAAAAACTACATCAGGAGGCCGAGGCAGAGGACAAGGAAATGGAGGTCAGCCCAAAAAATGGGGCAGGGGCAAGTGGACCAAGAAGTGATGAATTTAAATAACTCACAATTGACTATCGTCAACCTCACACCAATGGTTCTAACTGACAGGGAAGAGGATATTCTCAAGTTGGGACTGTCCTTTGCTCCCAAAACGAATTTGAACTATGCGGCTGCTCGAACTGACATATATAAAGCAACAAGGAAACTTAAATTGAAGAAATTTCATATGACAAAAAAGGCCAGTCTTCAGCCAGCTAGCATTGCATTAAGTCAGGAGAATTCAACAACCGCCTTGTCACAAGAAATGTCAGATCTTTGGATAACTGAAGGAGCAGATTCAATGACGATGGGCATAAATAGAACTGTACCAGATATCAGTACCCCAGGATTGGCCCCACTGACACCATTCAAACCGCCCTCTACCTTTTGCCCTGTTAAGCCACGTGACGGTATCGATGTATTTCATGAGACTGTGACCATTGAAGTTAAGGATTCACAGAAAAACATGCAAAGACCATTATAAGCATAACCAACTGACAGTGGATTATGAACTGCTGGTATCCAAGCTCAACAAGGACAAGAATATTATTGTCCGCCCCAGTGACAAAGGGGGCAATGTTGTATTACTTACAAGGGCTCAATATTATAAAGAAGCATATGCACAACTAAACAATCGTGATCATTTTGTAAGAGTGAATGCAGGGGTGATTAAGGATATGCAGAGTGAGTTTCATTTACTATTGTCTAGATGGAGAGCAATGAAATTGATATCTGATAGTGAATATAAATATTTGAAAACTGATTATCCAGTTACCCCTTCCATTTACTTTATACCAAAAGTTCATAATGATATTGTTAATCCGCCAAGTAGACCTATAATCACTGCCAGAGGGGGTCTACTTGAAAAAACATCTGTGTATATTGCTTATTTTTTACAAACTTATGTTAAATCCCTGGATTCATACATCCAAGACACAGGGGATTTCTTATGTAAACTCAGGAACATCCAGTGGCAGCCTGGTGATTGGATGCTGGCGTTGGACGTTACAGCCCTTTACACCAGTATCCGTCATCATGACGGAATATTGGCAGTAAAATACTACCTTGAATGGAGGGATGACAGATTTAATCAACACAATCTGTTGCTTATTGAAATGCTTAAGCTTTGCCTGGAAAACAATGTTTTCATGTTTAATAGTTTGCTTTATAAACAGCGACAGGGAGAATCAATGGGGGCCAATTTCTCCCCAAGTTTCGCATGTTTGCACATGGGGCTTCGGAGGAACTGGTCCTCAGAACTTGCTTCAAACATGAAATGGCAACTAATGTCATTGCCTGGTACCGTTTTATAGACGACTTATTCGTGGTCTGGAGGGGCAGTCAAAAAGAGGCAGTAAAATTTGTAGGTGAACTTAACGAAAATCAATATAATATTAAGTTCACAGTTACTATGAGTCAGAAACAAGTCCCCTTCTTGGACACAGAAGTGTATGCCAGTGGTGATAAATTGGAGAGCAGGCTGTACCATAAAAGCACAGACGGAAATACCACTCTACATGTTGGCAGTACCCATCCTGCCCATTTGGTGATGAGTATCCCATATGGTGAAATGTTACGCCTTAGAAGACTGTGTAGCAATGATAAAGATTTATTGGAGGCACAGGCAGCAAGCACCAACAGGTTTTTAGAACGTGGCTACCACATCAGTGTCATAAACAAGGCAGTATTAAAATCCATGAGATTAGACCGCTCTACCCTTTTACCCAAATATGATACCTCGGCTGAGATATCTGAACAAAGAACAGTAGCTAGTTCAGGAGACACTGTTACAGTAGACACTTTTCGAGTTATCATTGGTTATTGCAACCAACATAAAGAAATTTGGAGAATCATCAATAGGAACTGGCAAATAATACTTAAAGATCCTGTCATTGGCCAAGGCCTCCATCACATTCAGCAAAGCCCCCAACATGAGGGATAGGTTGGTAGATACTGGACCTGAGATGTTGGATAAATCTGTGTGGTTGAAGAACAACAAAGGTTGTTTCACGTGTAAAACCTGTAAAGCCTGCACACATGGCACAAATAAACTCACATACAAGGATGGATTCAGTGATCTCGAACAACAGATCAGCAAATTATTAACGTGTAAAATGGAATTTGCTACATACGCCCTTGAGTGCCCCTGCGGTTTACGTTATGTGGGGAGCACACCTGTGCATAAACGTATTCTGCAGCATCTAAGAGCAATAACGTCTCAGGATAACACCTACCCAGTTGCACATCATTTTAAGCAGTTGCATCAAAGTAACAACAAGGGTTTGAAATATTTTGTGGTGGACACCATTCTAGCCAGTAGGCGGGGAGGTAATAGGGAGGCAAAGCTACGCAAACTGGAAACTAAATACATTCTATGGCTCAATACCAAGCAGCCTTGTGGGTTAAATCTCACAGAAGATTTATATACTTGTTTACATTAGGATCTGGCAGTATATGATTAGATAGTCTACATTTGTAATTAATAGTGCTAGAATCTGAACTCTTATTAAGGTGTTTTAGCTTTTCTACTATTTATTATTTTAATGTGACTATAGTTTTAGTTTTTAACATTGTGTATATTATAACAGAATGTATTCCAGCATTAACAATAGATAAAATTAAATTATTTTGCGCTACTTTGCACTAGACCTTCACCCCACCCATACTGGTAAATTGGTTGTTAAATGTCTTTACAGTAAGAGACATAGATGGGATGATATGAATTAACTGTGGTTTCTCCTTCCTCCCCATACCTGTAATGTATCTTAGATTTTCCCAATATTATCAGTATGGTATCTGTGACCAGTAGTTTCTGTTTATGCCCAATAGGGATCTGTTGGACATCCTCCAATTAGTATAATTGGGGAGCCCATATGGTAACTACATGATGTCTTAGGATTAAAACAGACTGGGCTCAGTCTGTTAGTTGTATACTTTTTTATGTGCACATTTCCACTTACACTCATTTTGCACATTAGGTATGGGTTATCCATTTTTTTGTATACAGTTTAGATTAACATGGCATTACATTGTACGTAGGGAATTTAACCCAGTATTGTCTTTATTAACATCAACGTCGACATATATGATGAGTTATGTTTACATAAAGTATAAATTACATATTACTGTTTTTAATACAATGTGTTAGTATTATGCACTAGAAACAGTATTGAATTGTGATGGCAATATCAAAGTGAATTTTGGTCTGTCTTCACTGTTTACTAAACTGTGACCCAATCAATTGTCAGCACTTGCACTTTAAAAACTCACTCTTCACCTTAACACGCTGTCATGTGATCAAGGCTCAGGTGAGCCGAAACCTTATGGCGACAGCAGAATAAAGAAATAGGCATCCGATTACCTTGGATCCGTGTCTGCTTCCTGTGAGAGTTCGTGGGAGGACGAGCTTGCGTCGGAAACGGAGGTTGCTGTATATATATATATATATATATATATATATTACCTACTGGCGGTCGCCAGTAGGTAGTTTTAGTTAGGATTGTTTTCCATAGGGAAATCGCAACATTCTATTGGGAATAACTTTGGCGCCGGTTGAGGAATCTGCCTGAATTTTCCCTCAACTTTGCCTCGCGGCTCTCCGCTCCTTACCAGAAAGTATGAGGGGGATTCGTCAAGCGGGGGCTGAGATAAAAGGGGGGTCCCAAAACATGTTTTCCCCATGTTAATTTTCATAGGGCAGTCGAACTCACTTTTAGCTCGAACGGCTGAATGGATTTTCACCAAACTTGGCAAAATTGTAGGGACTGGTAGCCCGATGTGCCTTTGCTATGTCTCAAGATATGTGCTCCAGAGGATTTTGAGTAATTTGAGTTTAAAAAAAATATATATATATCTATAAGCGCGCCCCGGTACGCGTACCGTGGAGCGCACCGGGCGCGCTACGCGACTTGCGCACGGAAAGCTGATTCGCTCTCGGGTGTCTGTAAACATTCGAAACAGTCCGCAGTGGCCGCCATCTTGTGTCTCGGTAGGATCGAGACACAAGAGGTGGCAAAAAACAAGGGGGGAAATGACCAAAAGGGGGCAGGGTACACCCCCCTGACCCCCTAGGTTTGATGTGGGGGCCATAAAAGGGTCCCGCGGGACAAAAATATTTTTAATATTTTTTTCGATTTTCACGGGGGGAGCGCCCGATACGCACACCGGGGAGCTTACCTAGGAGCGTATCAAAAGGCAAACCCAGTGAAACAGTAAAATAATAATTTATAGTGATTAGAGGTAGGGTAGCTCTGCATAGAGTTGTTGTGTTGTTTGGGTGTTTTAAGTACCAACATGTAGGTACCAATACTGAGTCTTAAATTTAATGTACACCGTTTCCTCTGTAGATATCTTGCATGTTGTTACAGAAGTTATTGTGGTATATGGAATCCATATCATAGTCTGTCAGGAAAGCAGAAAGAACATGGAGGCAGGAGATGAAAAAGAGATGTCAAATACACATTGGAGATAATATAGTGGGAGAAAGGAAGTAACTATGAGCAAAATTACTATGTAACATAAAAAAGTTGCACAGTATACTATAAGTCTGAATTTACATTATAATCAATTTGGTACTAGTTTATGAATTACATATAAAAATGAATAATGTCTCGAACAATTTTTGATTATTAAATATACATTTATTTTTCTGATTCTTTTTCCAAATTTAACAGAACTTCTAACAACACATTGTCGGAAATGTCCTCATTTGCAATCAGCGAATCTACTGCTTCTACACATTGAACTAATTCATAGTCCCGTGATTCATCCATGAAATCTAAGTCACCATTGTCTTTAATAACTTTTTCAGCATTGTTCTCCAGGACAATTTTGAAGGAAATATTCTGCTCTCCTTCCATTTTCTTGCTGTAATTTGCATAAAAAATAAATATATCAGTAGAGATCGGGCACTGTTGGGTTTAAGTTCAGACAGGTAGTTTTGATTTTTTAACAGTGAAGTTATCTTTGGGCAGTGTATGGTATCAGGCGGGAAGTAGAAATAGAAAAAAGTGTATATCATAAAGCCTAAGTAAATTCATAATTATACAAGACAGGCCTAACTTCATCCATAACTATAACAGAGAAGCCTATCTCAATCTATAACTATTACAGAGGGATAGTATATAACTATCAGAAAATGTTTTCCAAATTAACTTAAAGTGCACAACATACTTCAGTTTTCAAAGTAACATCTTACCTTTGAAAAAGAAGTTTACGTTCTCAGTGAAAATCCTTTTGAAATGTACTTCAGGAAGTAGTAGTCAAAATGGCTGTGTTTCCCTCTCTTTCTTTATATATATTCATGTACATAACCAATCAAATGTCATGAAATAATAGTAAAAAATGAAAGTAACATTTTAATTGGTTGTAAATTCTAACACTTTAGATGTGTTTTTGTCAAGTAATTCAACTCAGGATATTTAGAGAGGGCTACAGGCCAAATGGCTCAATGGAATTCCACCAAATTTGGGAAAATGGTAGGGACTGGTATGTAGTATGGCCTATTCTATATTTGGTGAAAGTGTCTCCAGTGGTTTTTATGTAAATTAACGTTAACAATTTTTTGGCAGCGGTTCCCGGTGCGCGTACCGGTAAGCGTAACGGGAGTCCTCCATTTTGTGTTTCGGTAGATTTGAGACAGAAAATGGAGGACAAACAACGTTGGGAATGGGTATCAGGGGGCATCGTAGGCACTCCCTGACCCTCTAGGTTTTCTGAGGGGGTCTTAGGAGGCCCATATAGACGCAATTGTTTTTTTATTTTTTGCGGGGGGGAGCGCCCGGTACGCGCACCGGGGAGCGTACTTTGGTGAAAAATAGTGAAAAAAGTTAAAAAAAAGATAATCATTTGGAGTGATCAGAGGTAGGGTAGCCCTGAAAAGAGCTTTTGGGATCTTTGGCTGATTTACATACCTACAAGTAGGTACCAATGCACAGTCTTAAATTCAGGAGGAATATTCTATTCCCCTCATCTGAGAAGTGCACACCATCTCCTCTGTAGATATCTTGCATGTTGCAACACAAGTTGTTGTTGTATATTGAACCCATTCCATAGTCTCTCATGTAAGCAGAAACAGATTTATTCACATGTTTCCGTGCTTTCTCAAATTGTGGACAAAATTGGTTGGACTACTTCCATTTCTGTCTTTGGCATATATTGGAATATACCATGGCAGTTTGTGGGTAAAGTGTCATCAATTGCCCAAAGGTGTCCTTTAAAAGCATCTCCAGACCTACCCCAGTCAAAGTGCCTAGGTCATTTCCACCACAGTGCAAAATT
Organism: Lissotriton helveticus; assembly: GCF_964261635.1. Lineage (NCBI taxonomy): Eukaryota > Metazoa > Chordata > Amphibia > Caudata > Salamandridae > Lissotriton > Lissotriton helveticus. Next base: position 917,941,740 of record NC_136059.1, read on the forward strand.
ATGAGGTCAGGGTGCGGCAGATGGTAAAAGGTTTTCACCAATGGTATCAATTGATGACATCTCAATCCTCTTTGGCCAATCCATTTTATGTGCACATTTGGTAAATCAAGGTTGTGAAAATTTCTGGTAGCTGCATACCTTTGAGCCCAGTGAATGTAGCTATGTCCAATAATCCAGACAGAGTACATGGTGAGAGGAGGTTCTGGTGCAGTCAGATGAAGTGTAGGAATGAAATGGCAGTTGGAACAGTAGTAGTTTGCAAAAAAAAACTGTGGAGTTTCAGTGCTCTTGAACGACAAGCAATGATTGGTGGATTCAGATAGTTGAAAACTGAAAGTTAGGTTGCATGGTTCTGTTATGTGAAAGAAGTAATTTGAGTGGTTAAGAAAAAGTAATTTAAAGAAACATTGCACCGGATAAGCTGGTGTATTGAGAGGTCAAATATGCTTGCTGATTTGATTTGCAACATTGTAGAATAAACTTTTAACCCTGGGAGCTCAGTGAGGAGGGAGTTGCTATGGTAACAGGTAGAAAGGGCTGAGGGGGGAAAGGGTGTTGATTTGAAAATAGAGAGGGAAGAGTTTTGATTGGTTACCATGAGGAATATGTGTGTAGAATTAGAGGTTTTCTGTGCCATTAATGGTTGCAGTGCCTGGAGAACATACCTTTGGCTCTGCTAAAGAAATATTGGTGTGTGTATATGACACTGTTCTGAATCTTCTAAAGCATTTGTAAAGGTGAGTTATGATTCATTTAGATAGAGAGTTCAGATTAAGAAGCACATTGATTTTCTTTGCTGTTGGTTTGTGTGATGCTTTTTGAAAATGCATGGTTTCTATATTTGTAAAATAGAGGATTTGTATTTTGTGAAATAGTGATGTTTCAGTAGTGAAGTTGAATGGTTGTACATAGGACTTGCACTCTGTATCTAGAATGTTATTTTAAAAATCAATTTTAGGGTACATCAATGGGTTTCAGTAGTGAAAATGAATGCTTGCACATAGGACCGGTGTTCTGTTCCTAAAATGGTAATTGAAAAACGATTTTAGTGCAAATCAATGGGTTTCAGTAGTCAAAATGAATGCTTGTATATAGGATCTGTGCTCTGTTTCTAAAATGTTAATTGAAAAACGATTTTAGTGCAAAATAATGATTTTTACTAGTGAAAATGAATGCCTGTAAATAGGATCTGTGCTCTGTTCATAACATATTAAATAAAAAACGGTTTTAGGGCAAATTAATGGCTTTCAGTAGTAAAAATGAATGCTTGTACATAGGACCTGTGTTCTGTTCCTAAAATGGTAATTGAAAAACGATTTTAGTGCAAATTCATGGCTTTAACATTTTTAAGAAGGAATAAATAGTGTGTGCTTAATTACATAAAATATTTGAATCTTTTACAAACATGTTACCTGTTTTACCTCAGATGTAGAAGCAGATTGAGTTTCTTTGCTGTTGGTTTGCTTAATTTTTTGGGTAATGCTTGGTAGGAATGTTTGCAAGAGATAGGAAATGTATTTTGTAAAATAGTGACTTTTCAGTACTGAAATGGAATGATTGTACATAGGACTTGCACTGTGTTTCTAAAATGTTATTGAAAAATCGATTTTGGGGCAAATTAATAGCTTTTACATTTTTGAGAAAAAATAAAAAATGTGTGCATGATTAAGTAAAATAATTTGAAGCTTTCATAATCATGTCACCTGTGTTACCTCAGATTAGGAAGCACACTGAGAGCTTTATTTATGAAAACAGCGATGCATCACTTTTCACTGTGCACTCCTTGTGATACCAATGATGCATTATATTTAATGTATGACGCATCATGTTTCTAGGACTTACAGATAAGTCAGTATTTGTGATGTATCTGTAAGCGCAAAAGTGATGAATTGCTGGAGTGTGTCACAAAAATGACGCAACTCCAGCAATGCATCCTTTCACATGGGGAAAGCTCCATGTGAAAGCGTTTGCCTCAGTCTTATGTCTGCTGTGAGGCAGGCGCAAGATTTTGACGTAACAGTGTCCTAAAAGTGACGCAGTGAAATCTCATTGATTTCACTGCATCGCTATTACGAGGCTTTCTGCGGAGAAATGACCCCTCTGTGTACATTACACCTGACAGAGGTATAATGTGGCGCAAAGGTTTAAAAAGTGACGCATCTACATAAATGCGTCACTTTTTAAATATGGCGCAACAAGGCACATTCTTTATGCCGCCGATGCGTCACAAAAAGTGACGCATCAGCAGTGGAAAACTGATGCGGGGCTTTATAAATGAGGTTCATCTTTTTTTTTGCACACTACTCCAGTTTAGTCCTGTCCACTGCACTCTTGGACACAAGCCTCACTTTTTGTGCTCCCCTGGACAGGCTTCATTACATCTGCACTCCTGCTTAGGGCTCATAATCTTTTTTTAGAATAACATTTGAAAAACAGAGAAAAGGTCATATGTATAAGCTTTTCATTACACTACTGAAACATTTTTGGAGCAAATTAATGTCTTTTACATTTTTGAGAAAGAATAAATAGTGTGTGAATGATTACATACATTTTTTTGACCTTTTCACAATCATGTCACCTGTGTTACCTCAGATTAGGAAGTAGATTGTGCAGATGAGGTGAGGAATGTCCACAGGGACAGAGGAGGTGAGGCCTGTGTTCAAGACTGTAGTGGGAGTGAGGTTTTTCTTGGAGAGCGTAGGTGGTGAGACCTGTGTCTAAGAGTGCAGTGGACTAGGCTTCATGAAGCCTATCCCCCACTGCACTCTTAGACACAGGTCTCAAGTTCTTTGCACCCGTGGACAGATCTCTCTTCTACTACACTCTTCAATAGAGGCCATACCTCTTGTGCACCCCTAGACAATCCTTACCTCACCTGCAACCCTGAATAGACTTAAACTATTTGGCATGCTTAGACAAGCCTCAGCTTATTTACACCCTTGGACATGCGGTAGGATTGTTTGCAAGAGAGAGGAAATGTATTTTGTAAAATAGTGAGTTTTCAGTACTGAAATGGAATGCTTGTACTCCAGCAATGCATCCTTTCACATGGGAAAGCTCCATGTGAAAGCGTTTGCCTCAGTCTTATGTCTGCTGTGAGGGAGGTGCAAGATTTTGACGTAACAGTGTCCTAAAAGTGACGCAGTGAAATCTCATTGATTTCACTGCATCACTATTACGAGGCTTTCTGCGGAGAAATGACCCCTCTGTGTACATTACACCTGACAGAGGTATAATGTGGTGCAGAGGTTTAAAAAGTGACGGATCTACCTACATGCATCACTTTTTAAATATGGCGCAACAAGGCACATGTTTTATGCCGCCGATGCGTCACAAAAAGTGACGCATCAGCAGTGGAAAACTGATGCAGGGCTTTATAAATGAGGTTCATCTTTTTTTTGCACACTACTCCAGTTTAGTACTGTCCCCTGCACTCTTGGACACAAGCCTCACCTTTTGTGCTCCCCTGGACAGGCTTCATTACATCTGCACTCCTGCTTTGGCCTCATAATCTTTTTTTAGAATAACATTTGAAAAACAGAGAAAAGGTTATATGTATAAGCTTTTCATTACACTACTGAATCATTTTTGGGGCAAATTAATGTATTTAACATTTTTGAGAAAGAATAAATAGTGTGTGTATGATTACATAACATTTTTTTACCTTTTCACAATCATGTCACCTGTGTTACCTCAGATTAGGAAGTAGATTGTGCAGATGAGGTGAGGAATGTCCAGAGGGACAGAGGAGGTGAGGCCTGTGTTCAAGACTGTAGTGGGAGAGAGGCTTTTCTTGGAGAGCGTAGGTGGTGAGACCTGTGTCTAAGAGTGCAGTGGACTAGGCTTCATGAAGCTTATCCCCCACTGCACTCTTAGACACAGGTCTCAAGTTCTTTGCACCCGTGGACAGATCTCTCTTCTACTACACTCTTCAATAGAGGCCATACCTCTTGTGCACCCCTAGACAATCCTTACCTCATCTGCAACCCTGAATAGACTTCAACTAATTGGCATGCTTAGACAAGCCTCAGCTTATTTACACCCTTGGACATGCGTCACCTCATCTGCACCTACTTACTATTAATTATACTCAATACATTGAGGCCTGTTCAGAGGACAGAGATGAGGTAAGGCTTGTCCACGGTTGAGAGGAGGTTAGTCCTCTCCACTGTAGTCATGGACACTGAATGCTTGTACATAGGACCTGCACTGTGTGTCTAAAATGTTATTTAAAAAACGATTTTAGTGAAAAACAATGACTTTTAGTTTTTTGAGAAGGAATAAATAGTGTCTGCATGATTAAATACATATATGTCATCCCTTCATAAAAATGTCACCTGTGTTACCTTAGATTAGGAAGTAGATTGTGTAGATGAGGTGAGGCATGTCCAGAGGGACAGACGAAGTGAGGCCTGTGTTCAAGACTGTAGTGGGAGAGAGGCCTTTCCTGGAGAACATAAGTGGTGAAGCCTGTGTGTAAGAGTGCAGTGGACTAGACTTCATGAAGCTTATCTCCTACTGCACTCGTAGACATAGGTCTCACTTTCTTTGTACCTGTGGACATACCTCTCTTCCACTACACTCTTCAATGCATGTCTCACCTCTTCTGCACCCCTGGAGAATCCTCACTTGATCTATAACCCTGAATAGATTGTTTGCTTTTTGTCATTGCTTTGTTGTTTGAAAATACTGGTCTATAATGTGCTATTTTCTTCTTTAACACAGATTGAAAACAAGATTTCAAGAGTAAGGAAAGATGCCCTCAAGGCAAAGAACAAGAAAATTTGAAATACGGTTACAAACAAAAACAGCATCGAAATTACAGCAGTCCTCCACAACAAAGACTTCAAAAAACAGGAAAGAAGCTCCTGGTAAGATAACTAAGTCTTTCTTACGAAACATAGGTAGAACAAAAAAAATGCTGGACAGCATGTAGAAAAAGAGAAGGAGAGAGTAAGTTTGAAAAGGAAGGAGAGGCCCTCAAAAAATTTTACTACTGGAGTAGGAGAGAATAATATGTATCGGAATAGAAGGCAGAATCAGTTTAGAGACATACGTAAACGGATGTATGCCTTTACAACGCACACTTTTACAACGCATACCTTTACAACGCATTTTTTACAACGCAACATCCATTACAACGCACACTTTTACAACGCATACCATTACAACGAATTCTTAAAAAATACCTTTACAACGCATTCCACTACAACGCATACTACATTTACAACGCATACCATTACAACGCATTACATTACATTGTAAATAAGGTAAGTGCTGGATAGTGTAGGGGTTAAAATTACTATTCTAACTCCAGGGGGTGCAACAGTAGGGAAAATATTGGATAGTGTAGGGGTTAAAATTACCATTCTACCTCCAGGGGGTGCAACAGTAGGGTAAGTATTGGATGGTAAGTTTTGCGTTGTAATGGTATGCGTTGTAATGACTGCGTTGTAATGGTATGCGTTGTAGTGGTGTGCGTTGTAGTGTCATGCGTTGTAATGACTACGTTGTAAATGTATGCATTGTAATGGATGTTGCGTTGTAAAAGTTTCGTTGTAATGGTAGTGCGTTGTAAAAGTTGCGTTGTAAACGTTGTATACCTTCGTAAACGAATGTTTCGCCATAGGGTGATTTTAAATTTGTTAAAAAACATTAGGAAAGGAAAACAGAGAGCTGCTTTTTATAAGAAAAAGAAAAATGTAGAGAAGATTGTTGATCAGGCTTTTGAAGTTAAGAAAAAATTATTTATTTTAATAATCAATAGAATTAGGACACTTAACAAGACAATTGATGTTTTTAAATCAAACAGTAGATGGAAAAGAGTAATTAATCGGACTAATTTTTGTAAAGTTTTTTCAGGAGAATGGATGCACAGTTCAAGTTGTGAGCCATTTTTTAATGAGGAGAGTTACTTTCAGGAGAATGATTTAGTGCATGCAGTTGACACCAGTGGTCGAGCATATGAGGTGCAAGACGGTTGTCTGATTGAAAAAGAGAAACTTGTGCCTAGAGAACCAGAAGAGGTGTTAACTGATGAAGTTTTAAGGAAACGTACTAAGGGTCCAGTGTACACTTGGAAGTGTAGTCGTATTTGTAGTGTGCGACAGGAATCAATTGATTTGTTTTGTAATTTCTTACGTACATATAGTAAGAAAAGTCTGAAGCAGAAAATGAAGTTGTTGCAAGATTTAGATCCTTGCAGACTGAGAGAAAAGACAGGTTTGCAAGGCCATTCACTGGCTTGTCTTTCTAGAAAAGTCTGTCAAAGTGTTTTTCATCATTTTAGGATGTTAGCAGTGCATCATACAAAAATGAGGAAATTAGTGAGAATGTTGTATTATGCAAAAAGTCCAGCACTTAAGCTTAAACAATTAAACAGTGCTCTTTTGCATGGAACTGAATTAGATGTGAAGAAGATTTGTGAAGAAATTGAGATTTCTTATTTTGGTGAAAAAGAGGACAGTGTAGAAATTGACACAGAAATTCAAGGTAATGTGGAAGCCAATGTACAGATTTCAAGTACAGAAAAGTTTGACCAGGAAATGAACAGGTTTAAGGTGAAATCAAGTGAAAGGCCGAATTTTACTTGTGTGTGTTGTCGACGAACTCATTATAAGCATCAAACTAGATTAGTTGATTTATACGCAAAAAGTGAAAAGATAAATAATTATGAGTCAAAGGATTTTGCTACTTATTTGTGGGTGGAGAATAGTTTTGATTTGAGTTCTGATCAGCGTATTTGTAAATATTGTTATGATAAATTAAATCAAAATAGAATGCCTGCTAGAGCTGTTCATAATAATCTGGAGTTGGTAGACATTCCTCCTGAATTGATGGATTTAAATACATATGAGCGTGGCTCAGTGGTTAGAGGCGGCAGACCCGGAAGCTGAGATCGACCGTGGACCAGGGTTCGATTCCCCGCCTCGGCGGGTCTTGGGCTTAAAATTCCACGGACTTGACAATTCTCGCTCCGGTGCCTACTCGACTCATGGGTCACACTCTGCGACTCTCGGCAATAGCTTGCTTAATCTCCACTACGGCCCCTCGCGGCGGGATGCCTGGCTTTCACCTTCTGGACACCCTGCCGGGGTTTCTCACAGGGGAATACCAGGACGGGTTCCCTAAGCAAGCGCTTAGATACCGTGTCGGTGATTTGCGCTATATAAATACATGTACATTTACATTTACATTTACATTTTGATTCAATGTGTCCATCCTTTTCAGGCTATTGTTCGCATGGAGCCTAAGATAGGGAAATTGCCTCCTTCAGATTTACAGAGAGGATTAAAGGGAAGAGTTGTTTATTTGCCTCTAGATTTCAAGAAAATATTGATACCATTGGTGTAGAGAAAGTGGAAGAGGAACCTCTGGTTATTCTAGTTAATGGGGTTCCGACAAAGAGTAAGAAAATCTGGCAAGATTTAGTGGATGTTAGGAAAGTCAAAAAGGCAACGTTGTATTTGGTCAAAAACAATGAGTACTACAAACATGTATGTGTTGAAGCAGAGGAAACAGCTGCAGATGAAGACAGTGATTGTTCAGCTGGCCAAATTGAAAAAGTTGATGTATCAAGAAGTGAAGAAATATATGAACATTATACTGTTCATCCTTTGCATTCCAAAGAAGTGATGGGGAATGCAATTGACTTGTTTCAAATGAAAGCAGCAAAAGGAAGTCCCATTAGTGTATGGGAAGAAAGTTTGGAAGCTCGTTGTTTTCCACATTTATTTCCAACAGGTCGAGGTGGACGATATGACGATCGACCACTACAAATTCTTGCATCTGAATACCGAACTGTAAGATTATATGCTGAAGATCCAAGGTTTCGTCAATGCATTCCCTATTTGTTTCATCTACTGTATGAAAGTGACTTGTCTGGGCTTTCTTATGCAGTAAACCATATACTGAAAAGTGGAGCACATTTGCAAAATGTTTCGGCGAGGGACTTTATGGAGAAAGTGAATCTGCAAGATAATATTTTGGATTCCCATTTAATCAATCTCATGGCTTGTCAGCGTGGTACAAACGAGTATTGGTTCCGTCGTCATGGGGAATTGAAATGTATGCTAAGAAACTTAGGAACTCCTACATGGTTCCTCACTCTTAGCTGTGCAGAGTATGCATGGGACGACTTACTTCAATTTCTACGAGAGGCAAATGCAAATATTCAAAATATAGAAATCAAAATTGCTGGAGAACTCTGTTCTTTGGATCCAGTGAATGTATGCAGATATTTCAATCATAGATTTGAAGCTATGATGTCTTTTATTACCAACAAAAAAAATCCTCCCCTTGGAGAGGTTTTGGATTTGTTTTGGAGAAAGGAGTATCAAGCGAGAGGTGCTCCTCATATACATATGTTGTTGTGGATTAAAGATGCACCCAAATTTGGAACAGATTCGGATGAGACAGTGATGAGCTTCATTGAAGAGTATTCAACATGTGCTGTTCCGAAAACTACAGAAGAAAACAGTTTAAGGCAACAAGTTTTACGCTTTCAATCCCATCGATGTGGAAAGTACTGTCGTCGAAAATTCAGAAACAAGGACAAGTTCTACACAAAATGTCGTTTCGGCTTTCCACGACCAGTGATTTCTAAAGGAAGAGTAAATAATTTGATGTCTTCTCTGCGACATACTGTGACGAGGAAATAACCAAAAAATACATACAATTTAAAAAGAAACGAAGACTCCAAGTACATCAACGACTACAACCCAGTGATTTTGTCCATGTGGAATGCTAACATGGATATTCAATTCGTTGCTGACAACTCTATTGCTGTGGCTCGATATGTGACGTCTTACATCACAAAAAAAGAAAAGACAGAACTGAAGGAAATGTGGGAGGACATTTCACATGAAAAGAGTCTAAGCAAGAAATTATATAGTTACAGTCTGAAGATGTTGTCGCATCGAGAAATTGGAGCATATGAATGTTCTGATCGATTGTCATCAGCAAGTCTCTATGCCAAATCTAGAACCATCATTTGGATAAGTCTAGGTCTTGCTGCAACATAAAACCGTGTTTTGAAATCTGTACAAGAGATAGAGTATTTGGCAGAGAAGGAACCAGAAAGCACAGATATTTTGAAGACAAACATGTTGGATACATACTATCGAAACAGAAGTCCTCACCTTGAGAATGCTTGTCTCTATGAAGTTCTGCAAAGTTATATTTATAAGAGGAACATCAGAGAAGATATCAATAATGGAATATATGCTGTCATTGGATGTGAAGGATGTTTAGTGAAACAGAAAAAAGTTCATTTGATTAATCATCGAGTATTTGGCAGAGAAAGAACCAGAAAGCACAGATATTTTGAAGACAAACATGTTGGATACATACTATCCAAACAGAAGTCCTCACCTTGAGAATGCTTGTCTCTATGAAGTTCTGCAAAGATATATTTATAAGAGGAACATCAGAGAAGATATCAATAATGGAATATATGCTGTCATTGGATGTGAAGGATGTTTAGTGAAACAGAAAAAAGTTCATTTGATTAATCATCGAAAATTGAGTTGTGAAAATCCAGATAAAAGAGAATTTTACTATTTGGCTCTTTTGCAACTCTTTAAACCATGGCGTAAAGAAGAGGAACTACTTGGAGATTTTCTCTGTTATGAAGACTCTTTTAATGCAACGAAGGATACCATAGAATGTCCGGTTTTTCCAAATTATCTGCAAAAGTTGAATGAAGAAATAGAGCAAGAAGCAACAATTGCTGCAGAGATTGCGAGAGACAGTTCTCAAGACAGTCAGAGTTCTGCTTCATTGAGTCAGGATCCACTAGGAGGACCAATTATCCAAAATGAAGCTGCCACTGCCATGGATGAGGTGGAAAGCGCTATGGAGCAAGCTCAAGAGGATGTAATTAATTTAGAAGATTTGGTGAAACAATTAAACCTTGAGCAGAAACAGATATATGACGAAGTCATAGAAGAGGTTGAACATGGATTCAGTCATGAGAAGAAAGAGTGCTCATGTACATCATTTAAGCCTGTCCGACTGTACGTGAGTGGAGAAGCGGGAACTGGAAAACGTTTTCTGATTAAAGCAATTGCAACTTATCTGCAGAAAAGGACTGAATCACCGCTGTCTTGTGTTGTTACCGCTCCAACTGGGCTGGCAGCACATAATATTAAAGGGATTACTTTACATCGTTTACTGATGCTGCCAGTGGAGCATGATAACAAATTGCAATACCACAAGCTATCTGGAGATGTGTGTTGTGAAGTTTCGAGAATCCTGAAGAAAATGAAACTTCTTATCATTGATGAAGTAAGCATGGTCTCAAATGTAATGCTTGCTTTTGTGCATTTGAGAATTCAAGAAATTCTTAGAACAGACTATGATGTATTATTTGGAGGAAAACACATTATCGTTTTTTGAGATCTACTGCAGTTGACTCCAGTGAAAGGTCAACCAGTGTTTAAAATGGTCACGCATGAAGATACCAGGAAGTGCCTAGGAAGCATTGGAAACGTTAATATATGGTTACATTTCAAATATGCAGAACTACTCCAAAATATGCGGCAGGCAAAGGATGAAGATTATAAAAATATTCTACAACATGTAAGAATCGGAAAAATAAGTCAGCATGGGAAAGAAGCTTTACATGGACGATTAATTTCTAATTTGTACCCAAAGGAAAACATTCTTCCAGAGAATATTTTTAAGAAAATTAACGAGAAGAAATCTGCCATATGTTTGATGCCTACTCTCAAAAACAAACAAAATGTTGAAGTTAGAAAATGAAGAGATAGTGAAACTGGAAGCTATAGATAAAATAGAGCATATGGGAGCAACAATTATTTTGTCAGAAAATTTGAAATCAAAATTGGATTCATTAGAGAAGACTATATCTAAAACTGCTGGTTTTGAAAAGACTCTGAATGTGTGTTTAAATTGTCGTATCATTTTGAGAAGGAATTTAAATGTTGAAAGAGGTCTGGTAAATGGAGCAATGGGTCTTGTTGTTGGTTTTGTGAATTACAAAAATAGAGATGGAATTGAAATTTAAAAAATTAAATTTGATGGCATTGACGAAATAAAACAAATTTGTCGTTGTTCAGCTAGATTTTTGCTTGTGAAAGACTTATATGTTCGCCGAAAACAGTTTCATGTTTGTTTGGCATATGCAGTGACAATTCATAAATCTCAAGGTTTAAGTGTAGATAGTGCTTTGGTGAACATTGGAAGTTCTGTGTTTAAAGAGGGTATGGCATATGTGGCATTATCATGAGTCAGAACTTTATCAGGATTGTACTTGATTGAGTGTGATGAAACAAAGATTTATGCTGATCTAGATTGTGTTAAAGAATACAATAGGTTAAGAAGAGAGTATGCTCAACATTTGCCTCAATATCCTCTGTTTGAAAAACGTGTGGTAGGCCGAAAAAGAAGAAATGAGATTAATTGCAGTGAGGTAGTAGCAAAAAGGCAAAAAGTAGATAAAACTGTAATTGTAAAGAGAAAGAAAAAGGATTCTGTTGAAGATGTTGTTGGATTTCAGTTTGAAAACAGTTCTGGTGTCAACTGCTATGCTAATGTAGTAGTTAATGTTTTTTTTCTTCAAAATGTACAAAAACAGATTGTCGAAAATCGGGATCAAACATTGTGCTGTTTATTGAATTCTGTGTTAGAGAAATGTAGCAGTGATAGAGCAAAAATAGAAAGTGTTTCAGAAATTAGAAATTTTCTAGACATATGTTCTGGTCAAAATCAATTTTCACAGATAATTCAGCAGGATTGTCAGGAATTTTTAATGTATATGTTTGATGTATTGGAAGATGAAGGAGTAGATCTAAAACAGCTTTTTAACCTTTCTTATCAATGGCAACATGACTGTGATAACTGTACTTCATCAAGTACTACTAGAATAGACACTGAAAGATTTATATATTTGACTTTACCAGACTGCAAATCAGTGTCTTTCAATAATCTAGTTAAAGCAGCTGATCACAATATGGTGTGTACCCAATGTAAGTCTGCAATGCTGTCCACAATATTTCTACAAAGGTATGGTCACTATGTCATTTTAATGTTTCAACAATGTAGACCTGATGGAACGAAATTGACAACTTCTATTAAAAATGTTGCAGCTTCTCAGTTATCAATTTCAGGAAGAACATTTGGAACTGTAGCTATTATTTATCATGACGGTCCTTCAACAACATCAGGGCATTACACATGCTATTTAAAAAGTTGCAAAGGTTGGACCCTTTGTAACGATACTCATTTGACTTTTAAACAATGTTTGCCTTAAAAAATTCATATCTAGTGTTTTTAGAACCGAAATTTAAGTAAAGGGAATTGGCGTATGAAGACGGGAGCAGTTAATAAAGGTTAGTTTGCTATTTAAAAACGGTAATTTCAGAGTTTCTTTAAATTAATTTGAAAGTATGCTCATACATCTAACACTATTTGGCCTAAAGGAAAGGTTAAGGAATGAGCAAAGAGTCATGAGTGAAAAAAAGGAGTATATGAAAATAATGAAAATATTTCAGATGTTCTTGGAGCTTTTCTTCTAGAAAGTCGATGAAATTGAATTTTTAGTAAACAGCAGAGTACTTTCCAACGAGAAGCGGACCTTCATGATATACTATTTGGCCTAAAGGAAAAGTAAGTGAATCAAAGATTAGTGTATATTTGTTATTTGTAACTTTGGATGGGTTTTTTTAAAACACAATCTTTGTGATTGTGTTTTTTTTTCCCCCGCTGTAATATGATGAGTAGTTTGAACTCACTTTTTTAAGTGAAATTCAATATATTCTGAGAACAGCAAAAATAAACTATGTAACATGATGTTCAAGTTAATCTATAGTTTGTATTCTGTAATTTAAATTATTTTCCCATTGTCTCACATTCACTTTTCTTTTTCCACCCTCTTCCAGCTTTTTTTACTAATTTATAATGTCTTTCTTTCACTCTCTTTCAACCCCGTTCCTTTACTCCACTTCTTCCACAACCCCTCATTCTCATTTCAACTGTCTGCATCCCCTCTCTCCCTTGCATAACTTTTCAGCTTTCAGTCTCTCTGCTTTACTTCCCTTTTCTGTATTTTCCTCCTTTGCTCTTTTAGTAATTCCTCTTTACTCACGCAGCAGTATTGTCGCACTCTATCACTATAAATCACCCACTCTCCCGCGCTTATCTTTGTTTGCTCCTTTCTTTTGACCTCTTCTCTCTATTTTTCATTCAGTACCTCTATGTCCTCAGTGCCTCACTCTCCTTGTGTTATGTTCACTTTTGTTTATCTACCTTCTATCATTTCTTTTACAACAACTTCACTGCTCCTCTGTCATCGTTCTTCATCCCATTTCTTTTACTCTGGTTCCATTACTATCTCTCATTTCCTTTCTTTCAATGTCTTTCTCTTTACTTTCATCACCAAATTATTTTGTCTCAGTACCACTGTTTTAGTCGTCTTCTCCTCTCTTTCCTTTTTTGCTCCCTTACCCGTTTCCTTTGCTCACTTATTGTATTGCACCTCACTCAGTTTTTCTCTTAGTGTGTCTGTCTACTAACTTCCTCACTCCATTTCCCTCAATCATTGTATATTATCCTCTCTCCCTTCATCCCTTCACTTTGACTGTTCTTCACTTACTCTCAGTTATCTTCTATTTCTCAATCTTCTAAATGCATCCTTAATTAGACTCTTTTCCGTCTCTGTTATTATCTTTTTACTTAATACTGTTTCCTGACTTAGTTTTGCTAACTCACATTCTTTAAGTATCTTTCTTACCTTCAGTTCATTTCTCTGTTCTTCTCTTCCTCTCTGTCAGTGAATCTATATGCCTTACTCTTAGTAATTTGCTCTCCTTCTATTTCTTTTTTTCTCTTTTTATCCTTCTACCTTACTTTATTTCCCTTTTTGTGTCCTTCACTCTTACTTTATTTCTAAATACACTGTTATGATTTTTGACCTCTTCATTTGTATCTTTTAATTTAAAATACATATTTTACTGATTATAACTTATTTTTTCTTCTCTCTTTCACAGATACAAAGTGTAGTAAAAAAATGTAATTAAAGTTACACTTATTATATGGTAAGTAGGACTAAAAAAAGTATTTTGTCATCACCCTTTGCTTTAAGCTCACTAATATTTTCTCAACCAACCTCACTCCTGTTTCTTTACTCTGCTTCTCTCACTTATTCTTATTCTACATGTTTACTCCAATTTCCCTATTTCCCCTCTCATATTCAACTTCTTTCAGTCCCTATTCTTTACTTCACTTACCCTCTGTTCCCTTCCTTTGCTTCTTCACTCATCCTGTTTTTCTTAATTATTTACCTTACTCCTACACACATGCCTCATCCCCCTCCCAACGCATACACACACCTCTAACATACACCACACAGACCACACACACACCTCATACACACATTCTATCAAACACACACATTCCATACACACACATACATCGAACACATCTACACCCCACACCCATACACTCCTCACACATATTTCACACACCCTCACCTCCACCCACACCGAAACACCCCACACACTCACACCAACAGACACACCTTACACACCCACACCCCGACCTACACCCACTGACTCCCTATAAGTCAGACACACTGCATTACTTATCTTTCTTTGCTGTTTCACTCAAACCCATTCAGGTATTGTTTCCTTTACTCTCTTTGTCCTTTCTCTTTGTCACTCCCCATGTCTTATCCTAATTCAATTTTTCACCCTCTTTCACCCCTCTTTACTTATACTAACTGGTCTTTTCTCACCCTCCCTCACCGTTCTTCATTTATCCTGGATCCGTCACTACCCTTCATTCCCCATTTTTTACTGTCCTTTCTTTTTCTTTCAACACCCACTCACATTCTCTCACTATCTCTACTTTAGTCTTCTTCCTCTCTCTTCCCTTCTTTCGCTTCCTTATTCGCTTTCCTTTTCTCACTTTCACCCTATTACACCTTCTCTGTTTTTTACTATGTAATAAACAATCCCTCTGTGTTTCTCCCTCCAGCTCTCTTTCTCTTAACATTACTCTCTTTGTGTACTTCCCTCATGCTAACTCCTTCATTAATATATATTTTTTTTTTGGTGCGCGCCCCGGTGTACGTACCGGTACGCGTACCCTGCAGAAAAAAGATTGACACAGATTCATTAAAAATATAGGTTTATTTTTATAAAGTAAAGTTAGTTCTAAAAAGAACTGTTTTTTTTCTTCTTTTTGTTGTTTAATATTTTTTTGAAATTTTTTTACTTTTTTTGGCTTTTCTGAACACTTTTATATTTTTTTGTATTTTTTATGGGGAGAAACAAAAAACAGGGAATTGTAAATGGCTCAACTGGAGCATAAAAATAAATCAGGAAAAATTAGTTTTTTTTTGGACACTTATGGTTATCACCAGCAACCATGATAAGTTCAATGCTTTGCTCACCATAGCAAAGTGTCTTGTTACAATATTTGCATACTATTTTGTAATCGCCAAACTTAGGTTGAATAGTAGCCAATGTGTCTCTTGCCCCCAAACCCGATGGAGTGGGTTGTTTTGATGTTGAGGGTCTAGACGTTGATGGGGGTAGCTTGCTGCAGAGGTCCCTTAACTCTGCATTAGAATAATTGTTTGGATGCCAACGCATCATGTGGCGAATCATGGTGTGATTCCCGAAGGAATACTTTTTGTTAGGGTTCCCCCTGGATAGCTCAGCACCACAAATTAAACAAGTCACCTTTGCAGCGTTGACTTTTTTTAAACCCCTTGGGATTTTGTAGAGCTCCCATATAAAGTGCTCTTTTGGTTTGTAGGGCTGTTTATCTTCAGGCAGGTACTCCCTTGTCTGTGCCTCCTCTTCATCATCCTCCTCCTCTTCCTCTTGACCACCAATGTAATCTTCTGGTGGTCTTTTAGATGGCGGTGGTGGTGGTGGTGGAGCAGATGCTCCAGCTGCTGCTGCTACTGTAGCCATTTTCTACTAGTAAAGAGTAGAGATAGAACTCGAAACAGGTCTTCCTCAGTCAAAGGACAAAGTCAGAATAAGGAAAAAAGGTGGGGGCTTTCATCATTTGGAAAACAAAACTGTTCTGGACCAATGAAAAGTGTTATTTTCAAGTAACATTATCCAGGCTTTCATCATTTGGAAACCAAAACTGATCTGCACCAACGACAAGTGTTATTTTCATTGTTCTACATTCTGTCTATCAACTGTGTTTTTTGCAATTTTCACCCCGAGTGGGCTGGGTATGCTCAGACGTGAGTCCCAGGCTCTCCACACCACTGGAGTCAAGCTATCCAGGCTGAATGAAGGCTGATAGCCAGAAACCGGTCCTTGGATGCTTGATTCCGGTCTGGGAAAGACATGGCTTGGTAGTTCGGACTGGACTGTTCCCATGAGGCACAGGGTCAGAGCTGATTTGCATATAGCCAGTGTCTAACCCAGGGTGGTGTGGAGTGCAAAAAAACGATGGATTTAGGCCCAGATCCTTGTACTGGGGTGAATGTATGACATTGTCCTAAATTCTGTCCATCAACTGTGTTTTTTGCAATTTTCACCCCGAGGGGGCTGGGTATGCTCAAACGTGAGTCCCAGCCTCTCCACACCACTGGAGTCAAGCTATCCAGGCTGAATGAAGGCTGATAGCCAGAAACCGGTCCTTGGATGCTTGATTCCGGTCTGGGAAAGACATGGCTTGGTAGTTCGGACTGGACTGTTCCCATGAGGCACAGGGTCAGAGCTGATTTTCATATAGCCAGTGTCTAACCCAGGGTGGTGTGGAGTGCAAAAAAAACGATGGATTTAGGCCCAGATCCTTGTACTGGGGTGAATGTATGACATTGTTCTACATTCTAACCATCAACTGTGTTTTTTGCAATTTTCACCCCGAGTGGGCTGGGTATGCTCAGACGTGAGTCCCAGGCTCTCCACACCACTGGAGTCAAGCTATCCAGGCTGAATGAAGGCTGATAGCCAGAAACCGGTCCTTGAATGCTTGATTCCGGTCTGGGAAAGACATGGCTTGGTAGTTCGGACTGGACTGGTCCCATGAGGCACAGGGTCAGAGCTGATTTGCATATAGCCAGTGTCTAATCCAGTGTGGTGTGGAGTGCAAAAAAACGATGGATTTAGGCCCAGATCCTTGTACTGGGGTGAATGCATGACATTGTTCTACATTCTGTCCATCAACTGTGTTTTTTGCAAGTGTTATTTTCAGATCACATGACCCGACGCGCTTACGCTACGCACCCCGGGCCCGCCCGTAGGCGCGCCCCGGGGCGCGTCGCGTAAGCGAGTCGAGACGTTGTGGGATCGTATGCGATCGCGTACTTCCGGGTGCGCTTACGCAGTGCGTCATATGACGCATCACGCGGCTACGTGAAACGTCCCGATGTTGTTTTCGTTCGCGGGAATAGCGCTAACGGGACGCTCACCGGTACGCGCCCCGGGGCACGCCGTAACATTGCGCTTACCCGTGCGTTCACCGGTACGCGCCCCGGGAGCGCCCCAGGGCAAAAAATAAATAAATAAATTTCATATTTATACAATATAAAATTCGTTATAAAAAATATTACTTTTCATACCTATAGAGATTTGCTATTAAAAAACCATTGAAATTCACTGAAAAAACCATAGGTTTCACATCAGTTATAGTTAGGAATTAGCATTAAAAAACCTATTAAATTCACTGAAAAAACCATAGGTTTCACACCAGTTATAGTTAGCTGGAAATTATACTCGCATAAAACCATTGAAATTCCCACGTTATAGTTAGTTGGACTCACTATAACTTGCGCGTGCAATGCACTGCTGATGACGTCACATATTACAGAAGTGGAGAAGTGTGGCTCACTGGTTAGAGGAGGCAGACCTGGAAGCAGAGGTCAGTCCGGGACCAGGGTTCAATTCCCAGCTTGGCGGGGTCTTGAGTCCTAAAATGTCCATGGACTCGACAATTCTCGCTCCGGTGCCTACTCGCTTCACATATTCACACTCTGCGACTCTGGGCAATAGCTTGCTTAATCTCCACAACGGCCCCTCGCAGCGGGATGCCTGGCTTTCACCTTGCGGATACCCTGCCGGGGTTATCTCACAGGGGAATACCAGGACGGGTTCCCTAAGCAAGCGCTTAGAAGCCGCTTGGTGATTTGCGCTATATAAATTCCTGTACATTTACATTTACATCACTCATGACATGGTCAGTGACATAACTCATGACATCACTGATGACACCATCCTTGTGACAGAGTGACAGAGCTCCTTTCACTGTAATATAACCCTTGAAACATATTCAAAAATAGAAACTAAAATTTTCAAAAAATGGAGATACCCATACCAGTTACAACAACCAATTCAATAATTCCACCATCTATATACACATGCACTGATTCACCAACAGTTCTATATAGTCACTCATATATATACTCACTCATCATATGTAGTGATACACCTAGACATCCTGTTACACACCGACAGTCATCCAAAAGTTACTCACACACATACTCACACATGCAAATTAACTATTGAACATCCATTTATTTGCATATACGGCTATACACACACTACCACTTTACTTCTAAGGAAACTTACACATACTTACTCTCTTAAACAATCACTTATAGAAACACATACTAATTTAAATAGGAAGTCTTACAATCTCTAACTCTCAGATATACTTACTTATATACATCAATATTCATATACACTAGATTAAAACATATGTAGTTACTGATAAAGAAACTAGTGAGACACTCATTCACTCAGTAACACACACATATACACAGTCACCCACCCATACAGTCCTGCACATATGCTGTCTTCAAAACACATACAAAGAGAGAGTCAGTCATTCATGCATCTATGTGCTAAGTAATACCTCCACCAAACCATACAAACACTCATACTGATACTAAGAAAAACATCTAATAACCTATATACATACACATGTACCTACTCACCAAGCCATGCAGCCACTTATACACAAAGTGAAACACTAATACATATATTTAAATATTTAAACATTACTCTCTAATATATGTATTCACTAAGATACACTTAATAAACCAGTTAACCAATCAATTAAAAAAAAACATCCATATAAACACTTATTTAAACATTTATTTTTCCATCAACTTTTACATGTACATATATAACACATATTTTTTTTTTTAAAAGACACATATTCACTGGATGGTGTCATCAGTGATGTCATGAGTGATGTCACTGACCATGTCATGAGTGATGTAATATGTGACGTCATCAGCAGTGCATTGCACGCGCAAGTTATAGTGAGTCCAACTAACTATAACGTGGGAATTTCAATGGTTTTATGCGAGTAAAATTTCCAGCTAACTATAACTGGTGTGAAACCTATGGTTTTTTCAGTGAATATATATATATATATATATATATCCCACTCCCAGCATTCCCTCATCACCTCCAGTCATGACGAAATGAGGAAGACGGGCCACATGGTTCTTGGCAGAAAGATATTTAATTTCTGTTTTTCCTCTTTGCTACGACGCGTTTCAAGCACAGCCGTGCTCTTCATCACACAAAGAAATTGCAGCATGCCGTTACTTTCAAATTGTGCAAAGTGACCACCCCTGGTGCACCAATCACGTGGTTCAACATTAGCTGGACATAGAAGACATACTTGTGCAATAGTCTCCCTACCTCATGATGACCAGTCAGTTCACATTCGATGTTACTTTTTGTTATCTGACTGTTTTGGCCATATCTTTGTAAACAATGTTTCCAATCGGCTTGAATGCCTATATGTGCAAATATTGCTGTAGTATACTCAATGCAAATTATACAATAAATATATAAATAACATACAAATATTTAAATACATAAATATGTACAATTCATCATTAAACCCATAAAAATTCATAAAAATTCATATACAGATCACATTATATTACTATACATAAAAACTTAGCACTAATTGTATAAGTAGATGTATGTAACTGTAACTGGTCCACTGTGTAAAATCTTAAGACCGTTACTACTAAAAACTTGCCGACTTACATCTTTTGGTGACCACCTCTACTTTAGCATGTATCTGAATATATGTAATGCACTGCATGTTATTTAAGTATATCTTCAGAATTTGCTTAACACTAATAGGGAGTTGTTCTTATTCCAGCATAAACGCTTGATTATATGTTGCTTTATATCCCAAAAAAAACCCTATTGTATCCAATGTTATAAAAAATGCCAAATCAGAACATATTATTCTCCTGGCTGTAATTGATATACTGACACTGATCTTGATCCTGCTAAATGGAAGCCTGACAATAAAGTGCTATTGAATATAAAGTGCAAAGAGTGCAAAAAAAGTGCTTTCCCATCAAAGTAAACAACACATACATTATAACGAAATTTGTATTAAAATTACTGGTGGTTTTCAGAGGATAATATTTCAGTCACACTAAAAGCGATTATGTGGATATATTAGAGTCATATATCAAACAGTTGCTATTGGATCTTTGAAAATTCATCTCCAAAACATATGCATCTCCTGTAGAGAACACACAGACATAAATATATTCATAAATAATGATGTAAATCTTCGGTGTTGTTCAGCCCATTTGGATTTTTGCTGTCCTACTCAACAGTCATGCGAGTTTCCAGTTTTCTCAATAGTTTTTCTCTATCTCCACCCCTTCTCAAAGGTGCTACCGCATTAATCACATAGTACGTGAGGCACCCCAAGTCGTTGTTATGTACTGCCCTGAAGTGCCTAGCGACAGGGTATGATGCATCATTATTTACTATGGCCCTGAGATGCTGAAGAATTCTGATGTGCACCTGTAGCTTTGTGCTACCCACGTAGCGTAATCCACAGGTGCACGTCAGAACATAAACCGCATTCTCAGTGCGGAATCCATAGCTGCCCTTGATAGCTACACTTACATTCGAGAATGGAGTAGTGTAGTGGGTTGTATTCACTCTGAATTTACATGCCCGACAAGATGAGCATTTAAAGAATCCTGTTCTAGGTTTTAACCACGTGCCTTCAGTTTTAATTTCAGGGCTCATCCTCACCAACTGACTCTTCATAGATCTTGCTCTACTGAAAGTAATCGTAGGTGATTCAGGTAGTTTACTACGTAGCACAGCATCAGTGAGCATAATGGGCAAATTATTTTTAGCAATGGATCTAATTTTCCTCTCTTGTTTACTGTAAGTGGTATTAGTCTAGGACTTTCCTCTTCATTTAGTTCCACTTTAGCCTTAGGGACTAATAATGATTCTCGTGTTCTATCATTTGTCTTCCTCAAGGCTTTAGAGAGAACTGATGTAGAGTAGCCTCTATCTTGTAATCTTTCCATCATTTCTTTCGCCCATTTATCATATTCTTGTGTGAAGCTGCATATGTGTTTTAGTCTTAGCAGTTCTCCCAGCGGAATGCTGTTTATGAGGTGTCGAGGATGGCTGCTGCTGGCATGTAGAATACTGTTGCCAGAAATTGTTTTACTAAACAGGGTTGTTTCTAATTTGTTGTTAATGACTGTGAATCGTACATCCAGGTATTCCACTGTTAATTGACTAATATTAGACGTAAAATGGAGATTACATGAATTAATGTTCAGATTATTAACAAACTCTGGCGCGCTTGCCAGATCTCCCTCCCCAATTGCAAAAACATCATCTATAAAACGCAGCCAGTCCTTAACTTTGTGTTTATTGGGTGTTCTGTCTAGGACCTGTTTCTCCCACCAGCCAACATGCAAGCATGCATAACTGGGGGAGAAATAGGACCCCATAGCTACACCCCTTTCCTGCTTCCAGACTTCTTTGCCAAATAAAAAGAAAATATTGTTCAGACACCAGGCAATCAAATCGCACAGCATCTTATTGTGCCCATAATATTCACAGGATTTTGTACCAAGAAAATAGTTGATTGCTTGCAGGCCTGCCTCATGTTCAATGCTTGTGTAAAGTGACTCGATGTCTAATGCAATTAAACACCAGTCACTCTCCCATTTGATGATACTACATTTATTTAGAAAATTCACGGTATCTCTCACATAACTGGGGAGATTTCTCACATGATCTTGGAGGTAATAATCTATATACTGGGAGATATATTCCGCCATGCTGTTAATTGTGGATATTATAGGTCTACCTGGAGTCGGTGAAACCATTTTATGCACCTTCGGTATCAAATGAAGAATTGGAATTACAGGATGTTCAACATTGAGAAATTTAAATTCAGTTGCAGATATCAAACCATTTCTTTTGTACTCATATAACAACTTTTTTTATTTTTTATTCTATTCCATTTGATTTTGTATAACAGTGTGCATCATTCAATTGTCTCATGGCTTCTTTCACATAGCCCTTTCTTGGCCATAAGACAATATTACCCCCTTTGTCTGATTTATTTATTATTACCTCTTGATTTTCTGATAATTTCTTCATCAG
Organism: Lissotriton helveticus; assembly: GCF_964261635.1. Taxonomy (NCBI): domain Eukaryota; kingdom Metazoa; phylum Chordata; class Amphibia; order Caudata; family Salamandridae; genus Lissotriton; species Lissotriton helveticus. The sequence goes on from NC_136059.1 coordinate 917,964,146, forward strand.
CTTAGTATATTGGGTCAATTTGTAGTCTTTCTTTTTTTGATGATGTTGTTTCTGCACTGCACGGTTTAGCTTCTTCAGATCTTCAGTAATGCATTCATGGAAAATGTCAATCGCATCTTTTGGCATATTGGGAGTAAAGACGCTCTTAGGTTTAAACAGGCTTTCTCCAGCTCCTCTTTGCATTATTTGTATTTCACGAAGACAGTCTTGTGTGCTTGTGATTTCCTCGTCTGATGTATTTCCTTGTTCTGATACCGATGTTGCTAACTCATGCGTTGTCAATAAAGTTCTGGCATCAGACGACTGAACTTCCTGAAATGATGGATTAACTTTCTGTCCCTTATTTTGTTGGCAGTCAACGGTTCCTCCTGATTTATTAGTAAAAATATTTTTCTGTTTTAATTTTCTTATAAAGCAAAAGACATCCGCCCTAGTGCTGGCATAATTAAATGAACTTTCTGGATAAAAATTAAGATCAAGTGCAAGAAGTTGTTCCTCAGCTGCTGTTAACGTGGTCTTAGATAGATTGGTGATTGTTAAATCTGTTATCTTTTCTTTTTGAACCACTGTTTAGGTTTCGTAACCTGGCGAGGGGCGAAGCCCCTCCCAGATCGAAATCTGTTGTTTTTAATAGTGAGGTTAGGACAGCCTCTGTTTCCAATTGGCTAGCTCCATAAATGGAGGCTAGCCATTGGGAGGCAGAGGCTGTCAATCGCGTTTTCTCTCGAAAACGCGATTCGGGGGCGTTTCTGGTGCTTTTTTTAAGCCCCGCCCCTTTGTCCCGGGCCGCGCTGCCATTGGCTGCCGGCCCGGGACACCCCGTGACGTCATTCCAGGGCCGCACTGTGATTGGCTGCCGGCCCGGGACACCCCCGTGACGTCAGCCAATCACAGCGCGGCCCGGGACCTGACTTGTTCCCTTTTGTCACTGTTTTACCTTTGGTGTTTTAGTTTCTCCCATTTCCACTATTTGGTCGAAGCCTGGTAAAGCAAAAATAATTTATGGTCCCTACCACCTGCAAATATCGTCACAAAGTAGGCACTGGGGCTAACGCCGATGAGCGAGGGTTAGTCAGGAACAACTCTAGCCACTCGTGTTTAAAACGGTGTCTGCCGAGGGGGCGTGGCTTGGCTGCCGCGCAAGATGGCCGGCTAGGTACGGAGCTCCGCCGCATCGACCACCTCACGGCGTATCTTCCCGATGTAAACGGGACCGCTACTGGGCACCGTCGCTGGATTTAGCTTGCGGATCATAGGCGGAGTCGGTGGAGCAGCTTTGCGGCGCTGGTGGTGCTGTTTTCGCCCCTCTCCGAGATGTTTTCTCAGCCCCTCACGGAGCCGCCATTTTGAGGCTCTTCCGAGTCTCGGAGCCTCTGCTGCCGGGCGCTGCCACTACGCGACGTGTCCCTGGACACCAACGACCTTGCAGACGCCGACTTCCTTTCAGGGGTGAGAGATGCATTTCATGTGAAAACTCTTTTCCTACATTTTTCTCTCCTCTTCCATATTGGAGGGCACAACCAACCTGCAGTTTTCACAGCGCGTCACCCCCTGACAGCTGTATTTTTCATGCCCTAACATGCTCAACGCCCTGAAATCCTTTTTCTCCTAAGTGTTCTTCCTCATGGCGCTATTATAACGACTTTCTCTGAGACTCTTTGCTCATTTTTCATGCGCCTCAGCTCCTTCAGGAAGCCCTTCCATATGCTCCCATTCTAGTCTCCTCTCTTCTGTACTCACTGCCTATTTCACTCTAATTCCCTGACGCTTTTTCAAATCAGTCACTTCTTGGTGCTTCGCCTCTCTTTGGAGATATTTCTGGAACATTTCAAATGCACCTTTAGTTGTTTTTCAGGGAATTGAGAATATGTGAAGCGCGACCAGTCATTTTTACGGTCAGATTGCGCAAACTTGTCTTCACGCCATCGGGGAGTGCTTCAGAGGCTTCTTCATCTGGTACAAATTAAGCCACAACTTCTATGAAAATGACTTCTCAAAAATCCTCATTGGCTCATACCAACACCAGTAAGCCTCCCCCACCTATTCCAGCGGGCAAACGCCTTAAGCAACATTCTCCTACACCAGAAGACAATCCTTCCACTTCTCCTACTGACCAAATTCTAGAGGAGCTACGTGCGCTACGTCCATTTATTGAAAAAACGAGTACAGATATGCAGCTTTTAAAAGATAAATGGGACAATATGGACGCCCGTCTTTCTACTGTAGAACAGCACCTTCCTGAAGTTCAATCCAACACACAACGTATAGACACTTTGGAAAAAACTGTCCTCTCACTGCAAAAACATACAGAAGATTTGGAAAATCGCAATAGGAGGAATAACCTCCGTATTTACAATTTGCCGGAAAATCTTGAGGGGGACAATCCAGTGTCTTTCTTCACCACTTTCTTGCCGAAACTTCTAGACCTACCACCGTCCACCTCCATTAGTATACAAAGAGCCCATAGACTAGGTGCCAGAACGGGCTCCTCCTCCAAACCTCGTGGAGTCATCATCTTATTTCTGAAATACACAGATCTCCTATTGATTCTTTCAGCTGCAAGAACTAAAAAACAAGTGTCTTGGCAAGGTCACCGAGTATTTCTATCTCAGGATGTTTCCAATGTCACTGCCTCCAGACGGAAAGAATTTCTGGCTATGCGTCCTTCTCTGCGCTCCCTGGGAGCAAGATATGGCTTGTTTCACCCTTGTACTCTCAGGGTCACCTATCGCGACAAGTCTTGGTCATTTCAGGAACCTGGAGAATTAAGAAACTTTCTTCTTCTACACAGTGAAGAAGGGATGGACGCCTCCTCTTCTGCTTCGCACAGTGGCTGAAATGGGACTTTTATTGTCTACATGTTTGTTCTTCTAATGGCTTCTTTTTGCCTTCATGTACTTCTCCATGTTTCTCATCTCAATTTTCACGTTCTCTTTTGGCGTATCTTTCCCTCTTGTCTTTTTCTTGCGTCTCCTATATATCTCTAATTTCTTTTCCTACTTTTTGCACCTATTCTTCTGCGTCATATGTTCTGTATGTTAACAATTTTTCCTTTTTCTTCCCCAGACGGATATATATCGGATACTCCTTTTCAACATTTTGTCCCGTCCCATGTTCCTTATGTGCGGTCTCGATGTGGTTTTCCTCCTGATCCTGGTCCGTACGTCTTGTAACGCATCACCACCTCCCCACCTTCCCTTTGTATACTTCCCCTTTCAGGTATGTTTAATACAGTCATCCTTTTGGATTTGTACTGTCTTCTATGCCTTCTCTCTTTCCTTCTTTCTTCCTCCCCCACTGATCTTCTTTCCCTGTTCCTACCCCTCTCCCCCTCCCTTTTCCTTTTTCTTCTTCCTTTTCTACCTTTTCTTCCTTCTTCCTTTTTGAAAAGTTTTATGGTTACTATTTTTCTACAGTTTGCATTACTAGATGTACAGTATGTTCTTGCAATTCTTGGTTTTGATCAGTTTAATAAGCTTTCACCTTCAAAGTTGTTTCATGGAATGTGAAAGGATTTAATCACCCTATCAAAAGGCACAGAGTACTCTCCCACCTCTCATCTTACAATCCAGATATTGTCCTTATTCAAGAAACTCACCTATCTGATATTGAATCTTTGAAGCTAAAACGATTGTGGGTTGGAACTGTTTTATTTTCTCCTGCTTCTCAAAAAAAGAATGGGGTGGCTATTTTGATTCATAAACGACTCCAGTGTAAAGTAGTTCTAGAAGACAAGGATGATGAGGGGCGCTGGGTTTTGGCTAAGCTAATAATTAATAATATCCCAATTACGATATTCAATGTTTATGGCCCTACCTGTTTTGATTCCTCTTTTTGGCCCTCCATTACGGCAAAATGTATTCAGTATAAAGATGATTCCTTTTTATTAGGTGGAGATTGTAACCAGATCGTGGACCCATTTTTAGATCGTAGATCCTCTTTTCGTTTTTCCCCTCACAAGCCACATAAGCAATTCCTTGACACTATCACTCAATCTCACCTTGTAGATTCATGGAGGCTCACTCACCCAGATGCTATGGATTTCTCCTTTTTTTCTCCTCCTCATGCCTCTTTCTCCCGCTTAGACTATATTTTTCTATCTTCATCTCTTTCTCAACACCTTATCTCCTCTTCTATTGAACCGATTGTTATCTCTGACCATGCTCCTATTATCACTGTTTTTGACCTTCTTCCTCTAACTCCTAAATCTTCTCGCTGGCGTTTTAATCCTTCTCTTCTTGTTGATCCTCTTTTTTCTTCCTCTTTTCGCTCTTTCACCTCTGAATTTTTTCACCTCAACTATACACCTGATACCCCCCCTCATATTCTTTGGGATTCTTTTAAGGCCACAGCCCGAGGTTTTATTATTGATTTTGTCTCCAAAAAGAAGAAAAAATTCCTTCAAGAACGTAAAGTTACCCTTGCACATATTAAATCGATGGAACATCATTTCTATACTTCCTCTACTAAGATTATGTCCCCTGAATTGCTTAAAGCTAAGATAGCCTTTAACAAACTTACCACGGACTCTGCTTCCTCTTTTCTCCTCCGGAGCAGCGCGCGATATTATGGAGGTCGAAATAAATCAGGTAAATTATTAGCTAACTATTTAAAATCCCGTAAAGAACGAACTAATATTGACTCTATTTATTCCCCCTCTAATACTCTTCTTCATACCGACGCAGAAATTTTAGAACAATTCCACTCTTTTTATGAGACTTTATATACTCCGGAAAACCCTCCCGCCCCAGAGCTTATTCAATCTTACTTTGACAACATACCTCACCCAGATACTTCCCACCTTAATTTCTTGGACGTCGATTCTGACCTCACTATTTCGGAACTGTCTTCTGCTCTTTCCTCCCTCACTAAAGGCAAAACTCCAGGACCTGACGGCTTCCCGGTTGAATTCTACTTACACTTTTCAGACCTCCTCCTCCCTAAACTTCTAGTTCTCTTTCAGTCTTTTTGTTCTACTGGATCAGCCCAAGGCTCCTTTCAGGACGCTACCATATGCCTTATCCCTAAAGATGGTAGGGATCCTAAGTTTTGTAAAAATTACCGACCTATATCACTAGTTAATGTGGATTATAAACTTTTTGCGAAATTACTAGCTCTTCGCCTTGACCCGCTCCTACCGCATCTTATAGGCAAAGAACAATGTGGATTTGTTAAAGGCCGTTTAACGTCGGACAACTCTAGACTTTTCCTTAATGTTTTAAGTAAAGCCCCTTCACTTTCACTTCCCCTTGCAGCCATTTCAGTAGACGCTGAGAAAGCCTTTGACCGGGTTGACTGGTCCTTCCTCATGGCCTCCTTAAAATGGCATGGTTTCCATCCCAAATTTATATCTTATATTTCTTTAATATATTCTATGCCCAAAGCCTCTGTTCTCGTTAATGGTCAACTCACTTCCCCATTCATACTCCAACGTGGCGTTCGTCAAGGCTGTCCTTTATCACCTCTTTTATTTATTTTAGCGCTTGAGCCCTTCCTTACTTCCATACGAAATAATCCATCCATCTCTGGTTTCCCGTATGGTAAACATCATCTTAAATTGTCTGCTTATGCTGATGATATCCTTTTATTTATTTCAGATCCGACCACCTCTGTCCCCGCTTTATTAAACGAATTTGAGAGATTTTCCTTGGTCTCAGGTTACAAAATAAATTCTGACAAAACAGAGATCCTTCCTTTAACCAAATTTTGCCTTCCCCACTTTTTCACAGCCACTGGCTTTGCCTGGAATTCTACAAAAATTAAATATCTTGGTGTTCTTTTTTCTAGCTCTATCTCTTCGTCTATTCAACTCAACATGAATGCAGTCATCTCTAGAATAGACTCATTACTCGCCTCTTGGAATCCACTATTTCTCTCCTGGTGGGGCCGTCTCGACTCCATCAGAATGATGATTGCCCCTATTCTGATCTACTTACTGTCCATGCTCCCACTTCGTATTCCAATCTCATATTTCCGTCGTATTGATTCTGTGTTGTCCAAATTTCTTTGGAAGCAGAAAAAAGCTCGCATATCGCTTTTACACCTACGTAAATCTAAACTTAATGGTGGTACCAACTTTCCAGACTTTCGCCTCTACCATAAGTCCTTCTCCCTTCGACAAGCCTCCCGCTGGTTATCTCAGGAACTCTCCCCTTTTTCTCCCCTCTGGCTTTCTGTTGAACGAGAATTATTGCTCCCATACTCCTTCCAAGAGGTAATTCGCTTCACCTCTAAAGCCCCATGTCTTAATCCCTTTCTATTCAAACATACTTCTTCTCTTCTACATCCTTTAGTCTCTCCTACCTCAGTATCACAGGAATCCTTCCTACTATTGCCTATATGGTACAATTCACTTATTTTAATTAATAACAGACCTATTGCATGGCCCTCATGGAGAGCGAAAGGTATCATATGGGTACATCATCTTTTTGATGGTTCATCCCCTTGCTCCTTTCCCAAATTTCGCTCCCAATTCCACTGCCCTCCTTCTTTTGCAAAGAAATTCCCAATCCTTATGGAAACCATTCTAGATCGTTATTACTCTCTCCCTTCTGAAAACCTATCAGCCTCGTCTTCCTCTCTGCTCACTGTTCTTTCTACAACTCCTAAAGCTTCCGTCATTTACCGATACTTCTCAGCCCCCAACCCAGATCGTCTCAAATCAAAATTGGAATTGTCTTGGGAATCGGATTTACATTCTTCATGGCCGACTTCGCTTTGGGACAAAATATGGGCTAGATCCTTGAAGACTTCCCGTACTGCCTCTCTCACTCAAACCCTATTTTTCTTTTACCACAGATTATACCTTTCTCCTCTTTCTATCTCTCGCTTTCATCCGGATTCTGTTTCTACCTGTTGGACCTGTAATACTCCCTCTGCAGATCTTTTGCACCTCTTCTTTTTCTGTCCTTCAATTCGTATTTTCTGGTCTCAGATCTTCTCTCGTCTTTCTCGTATTTTTACCATCTCTGTTCAATTCTCCACTTCTTTTGTATTTCTCGGTAGCCTCTCAGAAGATTTAGCTCTCCCCCCACATTCTCATGGTCTTTTTGATCTTATGCTGGCTCTTGCATTACAACATATCGTTTCCAATTGGAAATCTTTGAACAAATTGTCTCTAAACTGTTGGTGGAATCTTGTATGTCAATCACACAGACTTGATGTTGCCTTTGCTTCCTCCTGCAAACCTTCCCGAAATGTTGACCTTTACTGGCTACCTCTTACTCTATACTTAGATCAATCTGCCAAAAAGTTTTACTCTCCACTTTCTTCGGATAATTTCAAACCCCCCTGAACACATGTACTCTTGCCTGTAGTTTTATGATATTTTTCAGTTATGATATTTTTCAGTTTTCATATTGTAATAATTTAGCTTTAAAATGGTCTCCTTTACTTCAGGTTTCATTCAAGTACTTGCTGAAATATGATGGTTTTTTACTGTACTCTTTGATTCACATTTACTGTATTTTCTATATTTACTTATCCATTTTCTATGATAAATACCATGTTTTCTTTCCCTCTCTCCTCCCTTCCCCCTTCCTCCCCTCCCAAATAATTTAAAATGCTTTGTTTTTCCTTGTGATATTGGCTGCCTCTATTTACTTTATTCCATTGTATGCCCTTTTTCTCATATTTTGCCGATGTCACCTTATTGTAATATCTATTTTCCTTTTAATAAAGCTTTCAAACATAAAAAAAAAAAAAAACGGTGTCTGCCGACAAGTCTCTTATATCACCCTATTTACTGTAACCATCTGACGTCTTGCCACATCAGGAACTTGAGAAACCTTGCTCAGGCACACAGGGCAGTCAGCGTTTTAGGTGTGACATTAGGTCGCCAAATGGACAGATGGGTCTGCATATTCACGCAATGACACTCGGCAAATTCATTCCCTTACTTTAATTTCTTTCAGGTTAGTTCTGCCCATCTGTCCCAGAGTTCCTGTCAAAACAGGTGTCTGAGGTATTTTCGTGCCAGCCCTTCCTCCGAGGCTGGCAAGTTCACTGACATCACGTGCCATATACCGGAAACCAAGCACTTACTGTCCGGAAAAGTGAGCATTCAGAAACTGACACACCGGAACGGAGGGAGGAAATCATCCGTCTCCGCAAACCGCTCTGTCGGGTGGCCTGCTCTACGCCTTTGCTCGAGCGCGAAATACTCTTACGTCACTCAACTCGTCAAGGGACAAAAGAGTCCCAGACACCTGTTTCCAGCCACCGGGAAAAATGTGCCTAGGAATTGTTTCAGGGCTATTGCTAAACGCCCTGGACTGCTACCATGACAGAAGATGACATTGGACGCAATTAATAATGTAATTGCATTCGTCCATTTGCAGCCGTCACCGCGTTCTGCCCGTCAGTGACCACAGCGTTCAACGTCCGCCTTAGCTGCAATTGCAGGTACGCATCCTGCCCACGGTGAGGACATTTCTCTCTGCCAGTCACCGGGTCAGACTGCTGTCTTCAACTTTCAGCTGCTGCCGCGTTCGCCTTGGATATCTGTTAAGTATGAGTTTATTTTGTGCATGATATTGTCAGCATGCTAAAACCGGACGTTCGCTTTTCGCTCTCTTAAAGGGTATTCTTGTTTAATCAGACTTTACTGTTCTCTATCCTCAGTTAAGCAGGTTCGTGATTTTTGTGGGCAGGGCTTGTTTTGTATTTTCTTTTGGTAGGGCGTGCGCTTGTTTTGGGCTTCTTTTCAAGGGGGAGTGTGCTTGTTTTGGATTTCAGACCTGGCAACACGAGTGGCGAGGTGAGACGCAGTCGTGGTATCTGTGCACAGACTCTGTCCATGGGACGGCTTGCCTGCCCCCTCCACTAGCTGCCCCGGTGTCCCCTTGCAGAGCCTGCGGGGGCTGGACGCCCTGCTGTTGTCGTTGGTGTGGCTGCAGCCTGTGGCCGGTAAGGAACTGCAGCTGTGTCTGCTTTGGGTGGAAGGAAGAGGATTTGGGGGGGGGGGTAGATAATCGAGGCAGTATTGCAGAGTGTATTATTTTAGAGGATATACGGGTTATGGGCTTCTGTACGGGCATGGGAGACTTTGGCGGAGACTATGTGTTTTGGGGTATATGGTACTTGAGTAGTCAGTGTTCGTTCCTTTATGAGGGGGGTATGCGGTGGTTTTCTTTTGGGAAGTATTTTCGGTAGGTTGTGCTCTTGTGCATTGTCTACGTTTTTTCGGGATTTGTGTTGCTTTTTAAGGCTATGAGTTGTTTACTTAGAAGTAGTCTGTGTTTTTGTCCGTTTCCATTGGAGAGAGGGTATGCGCAATGTTTTCTTTGGTATGTTTCTGTTCGGGGTGTATGTTTTAAAAGTGTAGGCTTTTCTTTGAGTGCCGTTTTGTGTGTGTATGTGGGGTACGTGTCTTCGGGCGGGCATGAAGGGTATTGTTCTTGCATTACAAAAACCCGCGCACTAAAAATGTATTCTGGTTCAATGATGTGGAACTAAGGAGGGTGACTGCTTTGCAGGTATGGGATGTGGGAGGAGGGTTGAGTTTAGCAGGGTCCGTTATGCAGTAGTTCGTGGGTAAAAACAACTGTTATGGTTGGGCTGCGGCTAGCAGGAAAATAGATGGGCAAGCATGCATGGTATCGGCGGACCAGTCATTAGGGCTACATGTCTGGTTTCATTCGGAACAGTCTATTGATGTGGAGAAGTGTGGCTCAATGGTTAGAGCGGCAGACCCTGATGCAGAGGTCTTGCCCCGGACCAGGGTTCTATTCCCGCCTCGGCGGGTCTTGGGCTCAATCTCCCCGGACCTGATAATTCTCGCCTTGGTGCCTAGTCTAATCATGGGTCCCACTCTGTGACTCTGGGCAATAGCTTGCTTAATCTCCACAACGGCCCCAGCATGCACCACCTCGTTTTATTTTATTCTAATTGTAACAGATCTTTGTGTAGTGTGCAGAGTAGTGAGTGTGCAGAGTAGTGAGTGTGCAGAGTAGTGAGTGTGCAGAGTAGTGAGTGTGCAGAGTAGTGAGTAGCTAGGGAGTGCAGGGGGAGTGCAGGGGGAGTAGCTAGGGAGTGCAGGGGGAGTAGCTAGGGAGTGCAGGGGGAGTGCAGAGTGAGTAGCTAGGGAGTGCAGGGGGAGTGCAGAGTGACTGCCGACATTAAGCTAATGGCAATGTAAATGACAATGCCATTTATTTATCTGTTTTCAAAACCAACACATAAATACAAATGTTGTCATTTACAATGCCAATAGCTCTAACTTTTCCAAAGGCGAAACCATTGCATTGTAAATGCTTGTACTTTCAATCTCACCCATCATACCTCGTGCAACCCTGTCCTTTTTAGTGCTGTATTGGCATAACGGGGACTTGGGTCATAGCCCTGTTAGCCCCCCTTCCCCCCTCCCAACCACCACCCCGGGTATGATTGAGTCTGCAAACACCATATATGACAGCAGCAGCATACTGCATATCAGTATATTGCAGCCATCTGTGCTCCAATGCGTGCTTCACTGCTCGAGATGCATAGGTGCAGACAACCAGGGCATACCCAAGCTGTAAATGCACGTGTGCGCAAAAAGCAGAAGTGCCTGTGTGTACCTCACTTTAAAGGAGCACACCCTCACAGTTTGTTGTGTATCTTAGTTAAAATGTTTTGCGTCCTGGAGTGGAAGCTGTGCCGCCAGGCTTTCGCCTGTCCCTGCATTAAACCTTTTTTGGATCAATACGGCGTAATCGCATCATTACACAGTTGCTGCAATAATTAAGTGCCGCATGCAAAACATGACGGACAGACGGGGATGAAGGTCAGCGGAAGCAAAGTAACCACAGGGTTGGAGTATCAAGGAGCCCACGTGCATGTTTTATTTCACGGGGTCAATTCACTTTAAAGGGGAATGCCCCTATATGGCCACTCCACCGTCTCGATGTCAAAGTCCCATTAATATATCTATCTGACAGAGGAAATTGTGCTCTACCATCACAGGATGTTGAATGTCACAGGGACTCGAACTTGGTTCTACAGTTCCAAAGCCGCCTCTTCTCCGACAATATTCCCAACATTCTTGCATTGCATTAAACGCATCTGCTGTCTGTCTCTTGATCAATAGACACCACCTTTCCGGCTCAGCCTAAATACAGACAAGCATACTCATCATGCCAACGTCAGGATATCCAGTTTGTCGTGGAGTATGGCAGCCCTTACTGCATCACACCCCCACGGTGAGTGACTGCAGCAGCAACGCTCCTCCAATCACTCATTCGCCTTCGCCTGTTATCCTAATACAGTACTCCTCTGCCTGTGGACGAAGCACTATACAAGTGCATACATTTCGTCCATCTACATATCGCATCCTAAAGACAAGATGCATTAAATACTGGATTAAACAAAACACCGAGCAGATCAAATAACTTTTTCAGTGCACCCTTACGATTGCCGCCGTGAACAAAGATAAATAAATCGCACAGGTACCGGTGAGTTCAGGCTCCGTCCATAGCCCCCCCCCCCCAGGACCTCCCCTTCCCGCCCCCCCCCCTCCCCGCTGTCCGTGTGCCCGTGCTGTTTTTCCCGTCCTTTCCCCCCCCCCCCCCCCAGGACTGTTCATTCGTTCCGTCTTCGGATATCTCATTTGTTTCTTGCTGCTGGGACATGGGTTTTTTATTTCTCCTTGTCTTTATATCAAGGCTTCTCTTTCACCCATCCACCTTTCCTTACCTCTTGCCATCTTATGTCTGTTTCACAAACTCCGCCTCCCATGTATGCTTTGTCTCTTTCCCTACAGCCATCTCATCCGCTTTCTCCTTTCCTCTCCCCTCCTCTGCTTCCACTTCATCCCTCTATCCTTATCTGTACGTATCTTCCCTTCCCTTTACCCTTGTCTCGTTTCCTCTGTCGCCCCTCTTCTCTACAGTTTTTCTCTCTCACACTTACCCTCCTTTCTATATAGTTTTCCTTCATGTTCTCTTCACCACCACTACATCATGTGCCTAACCGTCCAACTGTCTCCACTCTCCCTAATTCCCTTTAACTTGACCCTTTTCTCTCCCTCGACTCTTCATTGTCATAAACATAAGGTCGAGATGGCAGTAGATGAAAGCACCCATGTAGTAGTATGTCCCCGGCTTGGGTCATCTATTTTTGTACCACGCCTTGTCAACTCTGCTCCTCTCCGACCTAGAAGGTGTGACACAGGTGCACCAGGTTTCTGCTGGCTGAGGGTACTGATACTGGCCCTATGGCCAGTACTTTAATAAGGCGAGGTAAGCTTATTGTTAGAGGACAGGGAGCACTCCAGAGTCAAACCTTCATTTTGCCCGGAGCGCTAAACATTCATGCCTCGTTCCCGAGTATCCCATTTCCGAGGTGAGTACTCTCACCAAGCTGACTTCATTCAGGTGGCCTAATTGGCAGCTGTTTCTAGTTTTTGGTATTCAGCATGATGTGCATTACCCCCTTGTGGTGTGCCCAGCAGCCAGATAAAAAGTACATGGTGACCATTATTGTGTGTTTGAGTCACATTAAGTAGATTCTTGCCTCAACGAACTATAATTAGTACTCCTGTCCTGTCAGAACCCGGAACGTTGTCTAGATTACATTTCTGGTTGTGTCTCTGCCTTTGACTCAGTACCGCACTCTACTCACTTTCGACTAGGTTTATACCTCACAAGTATGTACAAATATACATTGTGGAGCAATTAAATCCCATGTGTGTCCATCCCCCAAACTTCACTAAACCGATGTAACTTTATAAGGAGTCTCTTTTTAGAGCTGGCTTGACAGCACAGCTGTCTCATTACCTCATGTAATTAACATAAAAGAGTTACAAGAAACACTACTTAGAGAGGAGCTTTGGCCCTGCCTAAATGTTGGTTATCTTCAATACAGGATATGACTGGGCAGATGTGTTCTTTCACTACAAAAGAGTGCTTAAATTGCACTTTATGCCGTATTGGAAAGCCTAGGCCTCAAGTTCGTTATGGGGATAAACAATTTATGCCATGTTAGATGCCCAGGATCTGGTAATCTTGGAACCTTAAAACAAAGGCAATGGAATTGAAAGGCTTTTACGGGTGGCTTGTTATTCCACTGTTGTCAAGCCTGTAGATGAGTGTTTCCAATTTCCTATCGAAAAATGATGTCTGATGCCATAGATTAAATCTGTTTATTATGAAATGGTTTGACAAATGCAGTAGTCTAACATTTCTTATGAAAAGCATAAGGTTAAGCTAACAGGTCTTTAAGGGTGGCTTTTTGTTACATTGTGGTAAAGTCTGCAGAAGTATTTTGGAACATGGAATCTCACACATTACAATAGTCAGCAAGAGTTTTGGTGTTTAGCCTCGTCTGACAAGCCCCCCTGAGTAGATTTTCATTGTGATAATCCAATTTTATGCATGTGATTTAGCTTTGTGTGTATATTAATCCAATTTTTATGGTCCGGCTTGTCATATTTAGCTATTTTCCAGGCTCTTGTAGTCAGAAAAATGTATTAAAAACATGCATCCATATACATTTCGAGAGGGGCCATGGAGCATTCCTTTTCGTTGGTCAGTCTGTTCTAATATCACTCACATTCTGTTTGTGACGTGTTAGCATATAGAATGTGACAATGGGTCAGCCCACTTCTGCCATTGATTCTCATGGCCTGTGAGTGACTGCAAGGCGGGGGAGATCGTGGCCGTCCTGCTGGCCCTGTCGGGCTGGGTGCTGGTCTGCTCCACGCTGCCCACCGACTACTAGAAGGTGTCGAGCATCGACGGCACAGTCATCACCACGGCCACCTTCTGGTCCAACTTGTGGAAGACCTGCATCACCGACTCCACCGGCATCTCAAACTGCAAGGATTTCCCGTCCATGCTGGCCCTGGAGGGTGCGTCCTGACGGGGGGGGGGCTGTGTGTGTGTCTGTGTATGTGTATGTGGCTCTGTGTATGTGTGTGTGTTGCTCTGTGTGTGGCTCTGTAGGTATGTATGTGTGTGGGACTCTGTGTGGGTCTGTGTGTTTGTGTGTGGCATTTGCGAGAGATTAAGCTATTGGCATTGTAAATGACAGTGCCATTTATTTATCTGTTTTCAAAACCAACACATACATAAAAATGTTGTCATTTACAATGCCAATAGCTCTAACTTTTTCAAAGGCGAAACCGTTGCATTGTAAATGCTTGTTTTTCTTTGGCTGCTCTTTTTGTCTTTTTCTTCTTGCTCTCCACTTCGCATTTCTCCTTTGTCTCTTTGAACATTCTTCGTTCTTGGTCGAAGCGTTTTTAACCGGTCCTCGACTAAAAAATAGATTTCTTCACTCAAATTTAAGACCAAATTGCTGCTGGAACCTTCTTTGCTACTCAGCTCAGAGACTGAGGTGCTTGACAAAGAAGTAGTATCCCCTTTTGTTTCTGAAGTCGGCTCTTTTTGTGATCTACTTTGAATTGTTCCTTTGGTAGCAATTCTATCATTTATTTTTTGTTTTTTTGCATAGTCGAATTTTCATGAGAATGTGTAAATCTGTCCCAGTTCGTAATCTTTCAAATCTCTTGTAAATTTGTGCACCTTTCGACACTTAATTCTGTCTTCATGCTTTCGTAGGTGCTCACTTATATCTTTTCTAGTTTTCTCAATCAGGTCTTTTTCCTGGGCATTCTGGCATGCTGTGTCCAATTCTTCATTGATCTTTTTAATCTCATCCAGTAATGCTAGCCGATCAAATGCTGCATACTTAATTAAAATTTTGACAAGATTCATCGAGGCCTCCAGATTGCTTTCGCCCCATTCACAAAGCATGGCAGGATTTGGTGCTTCAAACCTAGGTGCCAATAAAATGTACATTTGCAAGTTGTTTTCCCTGTTTCATTTGGCATGGGTAAAAGTCTTTCTGTTAGAGAGTCTTGCATTAATAAAGCCTTATGCTTTTTTTTAAATGCCTTTTTGTTTGCCTCATTTTTTGAGTGCTGAGCCTCCTTTCCAGATGCTTTTTCCTGCTTTGCTGAGTGCCTCATCTTGGGAGTGCCAAAATTATATTTGGGAGTGTAAAGCAGAACAGAGCCCTAAAGTTACTGCACTGCAGTGAAATAAAAATAGGAGGGGGAGAAAAAATATGCCATGTCTACTAAGATATGGCACATTCTTTCTCCCACCAGAGCTGCTGTTTTAAGGCATGGGCAATGGTTACAATTGATGAGGTCCTTCACCATCCAAAGGACCCCTTGAGAAAGTGAACTTTCTCTCTCTATTTCACTTCTAGATACCTCTGACTGTATCTCTCTTGGCCTATTTCCATGTTAAGGATTTTTGTGTCACTAGAAAAACGTATTTCAACTTGTTTTGTGGAACCCATTTGAGGAATTTGGGGCCTCATTTACAGTGAATTGACATAGGGCTGCCCTGCAAGTCTTTTTGCTGTGCTGCCCTACGCTAATTTGAAAGGGCAGGAATTCACCGTATATACACAAGGTATTGTGCTTTCCTGTCTTTTCTGCCTGTGCACAATTTGGTGCCTAGCAACAATGTAGGCACCCTTGCACCATGGTATCTGCATTGTTGGCAGAATTGTTTTGCGCTGGAAGGGACACCTACCTGCACAAAGGCAATCCATAGAGAATGCATGGATGTAGAATGCAGCACACATAGAAAGAGGAAAAAACATGGATAAATAAAAATCGAAGAGGTATACAGTTCTGGTGCAATTCCCTGCCTACAAAGGTTACTAGATAGGTGTTTGCATCAAAATCCATGGGTGGTTGATGGGATCACTCAGGTACGGGAAACAGTTGGAACACAGAGGCCTCAGCCACGCGTAATTCAACATCACGGTGTAACCACTTGCCCTAACGACGCTTATGCCTTAACAATACATATGCCTGATTAATGCATATGAGCGGTCTAGTTGCTGGCTGGTTGGGGGAGGCAATAAGTGAAAGGATCGGGAGAGGATACAATGCAACGCAGTGAGGTAAGTGAGGTTTTGGGGGGTGGAGGTAGTTTCTATGGTTTGTGGGGTAGTTTTCAGGGCTGGGAGGTCGGGATAATTTTCAAGGCAGGGGGATAGGGAATTTAAGGTCTCAGGGTAGGGGACAGGAAAGGGCCAGGTTTCAGACCGAGGGTCAGTTGGGCTGGGGCAGGGGCAGGGGGAGGTGGGGGTAGGTTTAAGGGGATGGGGGCTAGTTTTAGGGCTCAGGGATGGGGGCTGGCATCAGAGTAGTTTTTGTGGGGTTGGGGGTCAGGTTTTAAGGATAAGGATAGGGGTCAGGGTAGTTTATATGGCTGGGGTGGGTAGAGTAGACTGCAGGAAGGCCGAATTTTAGGGCTCAGGGCAGAGGGGCAGGAGTGTGACATTTACCACACGTCTTTTTACCAATCATGTCTTTACCATGAAATTACATGGTAAATGCATGTGTGGGAAAGGTATTCGTGGTAAAGAAGAGGTCATGGTTAAGCTCACGTTGTTCAATCGAGCATTGTAGAGGCATGTGTTGTTTTATCACACAAACCCCAGGAATGCCCTGTGGAACCCCCCCCCCCTTCAATCAAAGTAGCGTAAAACAGCATAGAAGCCAATTTCACATTATTTTGGGGAACGTTCTAACATAAGTCCTGCATTGTATAGTAAACTCACCACATTTCACTTTAGTGATTCCAAAACCCACGCAAAGCATTAGTAAATGTCAGATAATGTGTCTAAAGTTGAAACATAGAACTCAGATTTTCTCCCAGTTAATGTATGATCTTTAAGCAGAAGTAAGGAACAGTGAGCAGGGATTGACTTTCTCTGTTCCCCACTTGTTCGTTTTGAAGTTAATGGAATAACAAAGAGAAATTCTTAATTATAAATGTAAACTTTTGATAGCTTGCATGCAAAAAAAAAAAAGACACTAAGCCCACGTACTGTAACAAAGCCTCTGTGAACCTGATGTAGAAATCAATTATTCCTGTTGGTTTACCAATGAACTATTCTCTCATTGTTTCTCTTTGTTTTTCTTGCAAAAGTAAATTGGTCATATATTCCAATTCAATTATTGACCACATGCCCAGATGTTGAGAATTGCTGAGAAACATTATCACTCCATTGATATTTCTTTGGTCCATCCTCTTCATAACGGCCCACAAGTGATCATTGTTCAATCACAAGAGAACTAAACTATAAAAAGATCTTCATGAAAATATGTGACCAGATTGTTGTTGATTCCTCAGTAGATGAGCATCCACATCTGCTGACAGAGCATATTATTCCCACTGAATTTACTAGCTTTTGTAATTAAATCTACCTTACATTCTTGTTTGGACAGTGGAATTTCATAGTCTAGCTGGGAGCCCCCTCAGGACATGTGCAATTTAGGTGATGTAGCAAAGTATGAAGGGTATCTAAAAGTGAAAGCAAGCTGGAAAAACTCCTCGATCCCAGTGCTGAAAAACCCTGACACCATTCGAATGCATATTCCAATACACAGAAACAACTATGACATTTTAATTGAAAATAAAGGAGCAACTGGAGTGCATACGGATTGTAATCCATCGTGCTATCAAGAATTACGTACAGACAATATTTTTAATGATTCTCATGCAGGTCTATAATACACCTAATGATTCCAGTGGCTCCCTTGAAGTTTGTATTCGGGTGAATGGTTCCACTGATGATCATCATTATAAAATGTATCTCAAGAGGGATTTCACTGCGTAACCAATGCATTGATGCCCGACAAATGTGATACTATTGCCAATATTATCTTGGACATCAACCATCTCCCACCATCTTAACGTGTTGTAGAGATAACCTCCACTTATGAAAAGGGGGACGGAAATTCAACCAAACCCCTTCTTTGATGCTTCTGCAACCATAGTTTGCAAAAATCCTCCTTCAGCCCATCCAGTCTTGTGAAACTGCAAACCAGATCCTGTCACACGTGGATAATGATCTTTGTTCTGGAGTATCAATGAGCAGGCTCCACATCTCCACATTCTCATTTCAGAATACACAATGTTGGCCAAAAGGACACAATTCATGATATTCATCGATCTTCAATTTCTTGAATGTGATTTCTTTTGGGTGCTATCGGTCCAGGTTAGACAAAGTCCAAACCTTTCATTTGTACAACTATGCTGGAGTTTAGTGTGAAAGTTAAAGGCATGCATGTATTACAGGTCCATGCTAGTGCCATCACGCTGTTTAGTGTAATTATCAATGGCGTGTCCTCTAACGTGGGCAACTTTCAGTGAGAATTTTCAAATTGGGAAGTTAAACCTGTTCTCTTCATATTTTTTGCACATAATGCAATATTGATTGCAATGATATCAAATGGATTACACTCTGTATTGGATGGGGTTACTGGTTTCTGTAAGGCCTGGTGCTGGAAGTTAATTTTTTAGAATCAAAACTATGCTGCATTTTAAGGAGTGAGGAGAACACTGAAAATACCCTTGCCACTTTTGGGGAGAGAAGCATTGCAACTGCTCGCCGCACCCGCTTCGCGGGTGCCGCATCGATGCTGGGAGCAAGGAGAGAGCTCCTGCCTGGGGTCACGCTGCTGTCTGCGACCTGGGGTGGCCTGGCCTGGAGGGAAGCTTCGTGCTGAGTGCTAGCGGGGACTCGATCTACCAGGAGTCCCTGCTTCGCTGAGCACACCTGGTCCCGCGTTCTGCCACCCGCCACGCCCACAGGACTTCCCATCCAGCTCAAAAGACCCTTTGGCTCAACAACTCACTGGGTGCTGCATTTTAAGGAGTGAGGAGAACACTGAAAATACCCTTGCCACTTTTGGGGAGAGAAGCACTGCAACTGCTCACAGCACCCGCTTCGCGGATGCCGCATCGCTGCTGGGAGCATGGAGAGAGCTCCTTCCTGGGGTCACGCTGCTGTCTGGGACCTGAGCGGCTTGGCCTGGAGGGAAGCTGTGTGCTTAATGCTAGCAGGGACTCGATCTACCAGGAGTCCCTGCTTCACCAAGCATACCTGGTCCCGCATTCTGCCGTCAGCCACGCCCACAGGACTACACACGTGATATATAACAAGCGCCGGCACCCGCTGCGCGGGAGCGTCCCAGGAGAAGCCTGGGACAAGGGCGGGGCCATCTGCGGCCGTCCGGGGCCGAACGAGGCCGGGCTTGGCCACCCCTCTGTCAACCAGTACACTGCGAAGAACAAGACTCTGGTCAGTGACTTACTTACTATCTTCTAGTTATACCAGTTGTGCGGTCACCATGGCAGCCAATTGGAAAAATGGACAAAGGGTGGGAGCGGGGGTAGTTGGGTCATTGGACGCTTTTTTACTCAGAGCCGAATCCGTATTACAGAAGGAGATAATCCTGACGGAAAAGAGACTATCTTTAGGAATCTCTGAGAGTTACAAGAGGTCATCACTGGGAGCAATTGGTAAAGCTAAATGCCCAGTAGCAAACCTATATCCTCTAGTCCATATTAGTAACCAGGGGCAGGAACAAGGGACAGGCAGTACAAATCACGCAGCTGTGGTCGTTGATAATTCAAATGCAGATGTGCCTAATGACCAATCCCTAACTTTGACAGCGCCCTCTTTGGACATGGCTCAAGCAATTCTTCCAAGTCCAATAATAGTTTCACCAGATGCTTCATGTCTATCCAATACTCCCAAAACCCCCCTGGTGTCCTCTTCGGAGGAGGAGGACATACCTAATACTAGCCCAGCCCTTGTATCACGGCTCCGTAACCACAGACCAGCTTTGGTAGCTAGGGGTCAAGGACATTGCTCAAGGAAGAAAACGGTAAACCCCACAGAGAGGAACAATAATAATACCAAGAAAACCAGGGGAACACTGCAAAAGAATATGCCCAACTCAGAGGGGGTGGGGATAACGGAACGAACCAAAACAAAAACAATAAGCACCCACACAGAGTGTGAAAGTCCGTTTCTATCAATTGAGGGGATTATTAAAAACCTTGAAGCTAATCTTAAACTCTCATTATAAACTGTAATAAACGAGAAAGTGGATAAGCTAGGAAACACCCTGATGGCTAGCCTTTACCAGGTTGTCTTAAGGACAGAGCTTCTGTGCAAGAAGCTGGAGAATCTGGAAGGGAGTAATACTCCCCCTCCGCAAAATCTTTGCCTGAGTGAGAGCAATGCCCCTTTACAAAATAGGTCCCGCAGTTCACTCGATCTGCCTCAGAGTGCGCGGCGCGGGGCGAGAGCGGGCGCAGCCGAGCAGAGTCTATTTCCCTGATGAAGAGCATGCTAATAATGCTCGAAATGCATTGGATATGTGGAGAATAACCATGCCCGATTTATAAATGGATTTATTTGAACTTGAAAAAGAAAATAATTGAAATACATTTAACGCTAATGAACATTAAATAAACGCACAAGATGTGTAATGAACTTTGAATGGAAGTAGTTTTCTTTCACGAAAGGAACATCGTGAATGTGTGTGCCAACTGAGGGATGGAACTAGAGGTTCTCTAGCCCCACAATTTTTGGTTATAGTTACGACGTCGCAGGACACTCGACGCCTCCTTGTTGTGCACCACCAAAGTGTAAACCACAGATTACCAGTGGACTAAACTAAATAGCAGTGCATCTATCCAAATAGAACTATATCCTTTACAAAATAGGCCAGAAGGACAGGAAGTGGAAAAATCGAAAATACATATGACTCCTGCCCAGATGACTGATAGACAAATGGAGGGAAACAGACATAATACGCCCAGTAGTAACAGCCGCAGTGCTGGCAGTATACATAGATCATCAACACAGGGAATCCCAAATAAAATCTCAAGTAGAAAAATGGTGCATAGCCCGAAAGGAACAGACTTAATTCCCAGCTCTGATGTTTTGCAGCTACCACCGGCATCCGCACCGTATGTCCTAGTACTAACAAGGGTACCATCTTTAAAAAGAGAACAAAAAGAATCCTGGCACAATCTACACAATAAAGTAGTGGACTGGTTGGGAAAATTTAAACATTTCAACCCTGCAGGCAGGGAGAACATACTGATGGTCCACAGAGTTGGGTGGCTGGAAGAATCAGCCAAGAATATCCAAGGGGAATGTGTGGTCATCAATTTCAGGCGACCCCATCAAGTTAGGAGGTTACTAGAAGATAGGGAAGAAACTCACGGCCAAAATACATCTATCACAGTCGTGCCCTTGGGTTATTTTTACAAGCAACAGTACGGCAGCACTCTCAGGCAGCAGACTGTTCCTGTCCCCCTGGAAAACAGATTTGATGGTCTTTCCATATTGGATGAGCTCAAAAGAGCCAAGGGAAAGGGGTGGACTAGAGCAGGTAGTACTGACATATACTAGTAGCCAAGATCCAATAGTGGCACACAGGCCGTTAGTCAAAGCATAGGGACCCCTGTCCCTTATACTAACCATAAATTGTCACCAGTAAATGTGGAACTGAAAGTAAAACTCATGTCTTGGAATATAGCAGGGCTAAATAAGAACACCCAAGACACGATTTGGTGCACCTACTTAGACCAATGGGACATAATATTATTACAGGAGACTTTGTCATTGGAAACACCGGACAGAATTGGCTATAAAACTTTTAGCATGAATGCCACTACCTCAGTAAGAGGGAGACCATCTGGGGGCTTGGTGATCTTGATTAAGATTACTTTAGAAATAGAAAGCACCCCGCTCTGTATTCAATCCCAAGACCTATTGGCCGTAAAAATAACTACAAGAGATAAAAAAAAGATGTATCTAATAAATGTGTACAATAGGCCAAATCCACTCAACAAGGAATCCCAGACAATAGAGCAGCTCGATTCCTATCTTAATACTCTAGGCCCCAGTTCCCAAATAGTAGTTGGTGGTGACTTCAACTGTAAGTTTGAACCAATATCTGGTTTTGATAGCATATTTGATGAACAAGATAGGGCAAATAATATTCTTGCCCGAGATAGTAGAGGGGAGGTAAAATGTTCGGCAGCAGCAGTACAAATCTTACAATTAACCGCGGGCCATGACTTAAGGGCATGTAATGGCCGCTTTCAGTCAGACCACCCTACAGCACCCACATTTTCCAGAGGGACCTCTAAGAGCTATATAGATTTTATACTGGTCTCCATTAGCTTGTGGTACTTAATAATTGATTTCAAAGTCGATTCTAGGGCAGAGAGTGATCATTTCCTGTTACAATTAATACTTAAATCACAGTTTTAAAACATTTCCTTTGCTGATATTGTTGCACCCTTTCAAGATCTCCCCTTAGGAGAATGTGGTGCACTATAAATGCATCTCAACTTGGTGGATGCATTATTGCCTCTTCTGAGTAAAATTTACGAGAAAGACAAGGAAGCTAGGGATACCCAACTCGTACCAGGCAGCGCCTGGTGTAATAAAGAGTGCCATGCAGCTAAGACCGCCTTAATCCAGGCAGTAAAGAATAAGGACATCCAAGAAATAGGAAAAAGAAGGTATATATATAACAAAACTCTCATCAATACAAAAAAAGCCTGGGATGAGGAAATTCGGTCTGATTTACTTGCTGTAGCAAAACTTAGGGACCAGGCCACCTTCTGGAATTTAATATTCAAGGGAAACAGGACAGGCAGGACCCCTAAGGACCTCTTTTTAGACGAAAAACTTGGGTTGACCATTTTTCCAAGCTCTACTCAGATACCACAGGGGGATGACAAATAGTGGAACACAAAATAGAAGTAGCACCAGGGACACCTATCCTACATTTTGATCTGGAGGAGACTATACAGGCAATACAGGCCATTAAGGCAGGAAAAGTGCCAGGTCCTGATAAGATCCCCGGTGATCTTTTAAAACATGACCTAGAAGTATGGGGACCATACATACATTTTTTATGTAACTCAATAGCAGCAGGCACACCAATGCCTGATTCATGGAAAAGGGCCGAGATTGTCACAATCTTTAAAAAAGGAAAGCGGCATGATCCAGGAAACTATCGCCCAATCAGTTTAATTGATCTTTTACAAAAAGTCTTTGCCAGACATATTTTAAAGAGACTCCTAGAATGGATGGACGAGACCCAGGTATTATCAAAGTATCAAGCTGGGTTCAGAATAAGAACAAGTACTACGGACCAAGTTTTTAGGTTTACATGTATCTGCTGGAAGTATATCACTCTGAGGAAAGGCAGCCTGTATGTTGCTTTCATAGATTTGAGGGCTGCCTTCCATCTAGTCCCTCGAACCCTACTATGGGAGACACTAAAAGATATTGGGGTCCCAGGTGAATTACTTGTCCAGCTGACTAGACTCCATGCAGGGAATTATGCAAAAGTACGATGGGGACCAAGGGGTGAAACATCTATGGCTATACCAGTGAGACGGGGTGTACGACAAGGTTGCGTGTTGGCACCCACGCTCTTCTCACTTTATGTAAATGACATCCCTAATTATCTGGGTAATTGTATCCATGACTCCCCAAGACTTGGGGTGAAGCCATTACAGCACTACTATTTGCTGACGATACTATTCTTATTTCCCAGACGCCTAAGGGTCTACAAAACCTAGTGAACTCATTCCATAATTACTGCATGGAGAAAGGTCTGGAAATTAATTCAACCAAGACCAAATACATGCCTATAAACCTGCAAAAATCGTTTAGGAAGAACCTAGTTCTAAATAACCAAAAATTGGAATACGTGGGAAGTTTTAACTATTTGGGAATTTTGCTAGACAGCAAATTATCCTGGAAGAGACATCTAGAGAAAAACAGGACAATGTTCCGTCAAAATATACTCCCAATACTCAAAAGGCATGGAAATAGCCAGTCCAAGGCTATTTCACCTGCCTTGGAAGTGTTCAAAGCGAAGGCTCAATCAGCGGTACTCTATGGGGCCGAGATTCGGGGTCCCTTTTGCAAAAATAATTTTGAATGGGAGAAAAATAATTTTATACGCAGACTACTGAAAATCCCAACCAGAACACCACTAATCCCAGTACTATTGGACACCAACATTAAACGTACTGACCACCAAGCAGCTCTGAGACCCTTATTATATTGGATAAGGATATGGGCCACTCCTGAGTTGACTAATTATAGGAATGGCCTGATAGAGAGCATGTAGATTAGTGGGCATAAGAGCATCCCCTGGCTAAAACACATTTCATCTTGGGCGAATAAGCTACGTCTAACTCACTACTGGGAAGACCCCCTAAGATTGACACCTCTCTGTAAGAAGACCTTAAAATCTACATTCTGGTCCTATATGCACAACAAATTACTTCATAGCTCATCTATGGGGTCACTCACTCAGAAGTTCCTCGCATTTAAAGATGAAGGTTCCTTCGAACCCTTTATGGACGAGATAGGCCCCCGCTAGCTAAATCTTTATTTTTAAAATACAGATATGGCATCCTGCAAATAAATGCATACACGTCTAGATGGGGGGGTTCTAACGAAGACAAAGATGTATGTACTCTTTGCATGCAGAAGGCTAAGGAAAATGAAGTCCATCTATTTTTCTTTTGTCCATACTACAAAACTGTACGGGATCGATGGATCAGACCCTTGTGTAGGAATCTGGGTGTGAGGACCTGTAGTCAAGCTGAACGTATACTGAAGTCTAATACCTCACAATTGGTGGTATTTATACAAGTAGATTTTTATACAATGTCTACTTGATTAGGAAGAAGGTGGGACTAAAACTCTAGTTACATAGCCTCCCAACCAGTGATTCCTGGGTCTAGGAATTCTCGCATTTGCACTTTAGAAGATGTGATAGCTATCAAAATTCTTTTAATTGATAAAATGCCTGGCTTTTAAATCATTTTAGTGTATTTATGATATTAGAGGCTAGGTTTTATGGTGTAAACGGATCATGTGATTAAAAACTGTATGACCATTTCTACCACTAAATCCATTGTATCTGACCTGTTGGAAGATTTGTTATGTAAAATTTTTTATTTTTAATTGTTACTTGTATGGCTAAAAATAGCCAAAATAAAGATTAAATGATATGAAAATGAATGGTATTGTCCCAAATTTCCTATTGGAGAACAAAGGCTATTGTAAGTTCACCAATTATTACTTCCAGACATTCAATTAAGTGCTAATAAGAGGTCTCATGAACAAATCTATTAATGTGGGTCACTCATGTCTCTAGGGTTTGCAGTCCACAACCAGTTTAACAAAATATTTGAAGGTCAGCCAGTGGCTGTGCCATGAAAGCCCATCAGATCCAGATTATTCCCTCAGCTTTATACGGTCAGAATTATGAGGCTACACAAAATCCTTTCCATTTGAGATAATTTAAACACAGTTTTAAGGAATCTAAAATATCTAGGGAAGGAAAGGGGCGCCTACCCTACTTTTTGTTCAGGAAGGGATAACACGTAAAGTAAAAGTAACCACTCACCTTCTGGTACAGATAATGGGTCAATTGTGAGCTTTAAATGTGCAGGGCAGCAGTCTGGATTTTCTAAAGAGGATGGGAATATTAAATGCATGCATGTAAACATGTATCAGCCAATCTTTTGAGGCTGTGGATAAAACCCACGAAATAGTCAACTGTGTGTGAAGCGAGCAACATTGAGCCACATCGACCATGATGCATGAGGTAATTCAGCTGTGACGTGTCAGCAGGGTGCTCCAAGTCCCTTTGACTGTTTAAGATGGCTCCCGTGGGCCGTGAGCTGACGAGCTCTGTGAGCACCTGCGCGCTGAGAGTGGCACTAACCCTGAGGAAACTGCGGCAGCACGTCCAGCGACCTATGAACATTTTCCCCACTAATGAAAGAGGAATCTAGAAACACGTGTCTGGGGATACACTTGAAAAGAATACTGGTACTGGCACTGGCCAACAAACTGTGAGAACTGTGTGTGAAGCGAGCAACATTGAACCACTTCGACCACGATGCATGAGGTAATTCAGCTGTGACGCGTCAGCAGGGTGCTCCAAATCCCTCTGAAAACCCACGAAATGTAACAAAGGCATCCTAAAAGTGGAGAAAGATGCATAATGCCATTT
This sequence comes from Lissotriton helveticus, assembly GCF_964261635.1. Classification (NCBI taxonomy): domain Eukaryota; kingdom Metazoa; phylum Chordata; class Amphibia; order Caudata; family Salamandridae; genus Lissotriton; species Lissotriton helveticus. The sequence goes on from NC_136059.1 coordinate 917,990,022, forward strand.
GGTTGAACCATGACTGAGGCAGTAAATTCGAGCCTTCTCACCGTGATTACATATAGATTAAGCATTTGAGGGAAGAGAAAGCTATTTTGACAGTGTGCAATCTTAATTTCCTTACACAGTATATTTGGACTAAATGGTGCTGTCCAGAATATGGACTCATATAATATTCTAGGTAAGAATATCACATTTTATTTGTTTGTTGGTAATATATTTGAATAACTGTTTTATATATATCACCGCCGCCCTGCTGGATAACCTCGCCAACCTCGGACTCAAGCAACTGGTCAACACCCCCACCCACTACGCCGGCCACACGCTTGATCCCGTCTTCTCATCCAGCAAGTACATCACCTTCAGCCACTCCACCAGACTTCACTGGACCGACCACAGCTGCGTCCACTTCAGCTTCAGAAGAACCACGACCCACCACCACCCGCAACAGGTTCCTCGCAGGAGCTGGAGCAAGATCACAGCCGAGCAGCTCACTACCTCCCTCAGCCAGAACCCACCCGCCAGCACAACAGACCCCAACGAAGCAGCACGCAACCTCACGCAGTGGCTGACCACCTGCGCCGACGACCTCGCACCACTAAAGAACCCGCCCAGCAGGCCCAGAAGCAAGAAAGCGTCCAGGTTCACCGACGAACTCAAGGACTCCAAGAAGAACTGCCGCACCCTCGAGAAAGCCTGGCTCCTCGACCAGACCACAGACAACATGACCGCCCTCAAAGACGCCACCCGCAAGCACCACCAGCTCATCCGCACCACCAAGAAGAAATCACTGAAGGAACGACTGGACAACAACGCCCATGACAGCAAGGAACTCTTCAACATCGTCAAGGAGTTCTCCAAACCCAGCACCGGCAACAACGACATCACTCCTTCACAAGATCTCTGCGACTCTCTCGCCTCGTACTTCCACCGCAAGATCGCCGACATCCACAACAGCTTCGGCGCACCATCCACGCACCCGACCGTCGAACCAACGCCCCCCACCGCCATCCTCCGCACCTGGACCACGGTGAACACTGAAGACACAGCCTGCACGATGAACACCATCCACTCCAGATCTCCGACCGACCCCTGCCCCCACCACGTCTTCAACAAGTCCAACTCCATCATCGCACCCCAACTCCGGGACGCAATCAACTCCTCCTTCAACACCGCCACCTTCCCGGAGAACTGGAAGCATGCCGAACTCAATGCCCTACTGAAGCAACCAACAGCGGACCCCACCGAACTCAAAAACTTCCACCCCATCTCGTTCCTCCCTTTTCCTGCCAAAGTCATCGAGAAGACCGTCAACAGACAGCTTGCAGCCTTCCTCGAGACGAACGGATCCCTCGACCCATCACAGTCCGGTTTCCGAGCCAACCACAGCACCGAGACCGCCCTCATCGCAGCCACCGACGACATCCGAGCCCTGCTTGACAACGGGGAAACAGCGGCCCTCATCCTCCTGGACCTCTCTGCAGCGTTCGACACTGTCTGCCACCGCACCCTAGTTCAACACCTCAGCAACATCGGTATCCAAGAAAAGTCACTGGAGTGGATCATCTCGTTCCTCGCCGGAAGAACACAAAGAGTCCGCCTCCCCCCGTTCCGATCTGAGGCCACCGAAGCCATCTGCGGCGTACCGCAAGGATCATCGCTCAGCCCAACCCTCTTCAACGTCTACATGAGCCCTCTCGCAGCCATCGCACGCCAACACAACCTCAACATCATCTCCTACGCCGACGACTCCCAGCTGATCCTCTCCCTCACCAATGACCCCGCCACCGCCAGAACGAGCCTACACGAAGGGATGAAAGACGTCGCCGAGTGGATGAAGACAGCCGCCTGAGACTGAACTCAGACAAGACGGAAGTCCTCATCCTGGGACCATCGCCCTCCGCCTGGGACGACTCCTGGTGGCCTCCCACCCTGGGCATCGCTCCCAAGCCAACAGACCACGCACGCAACCTGGGCTTCATCCTGGACTCTTCCCTCTCGATGACCAGACAAGTCAACGCCGTCTCCTCGTTGTGCTTCCACACCCTGCGCATGCTCCGAAAGATCTTCCGCTGGATCCCGACCGAAACCAGGAAGACGGTCACCCAGGCACTCGTCACCAGCCGACTCGACTACGGGAACACGCTCTACGCGAGAACCACAGCCAAACTACAGAAAAGACTCCAGTGCATACAAAACGCCTCCGCCCGACTCATCTTGGACATACCCCGACGCAGCCACATCTCCGGCCACCTGAGGGACCTGCACTGGCTCCCCGTCAGCAAAAGGATCACGTTCAGGCTCCTTACCCACGCACACACCTCTCTCCACGACCTGGGCCCCAAGTACCTCAACGACCGCCTGATCTTCTACACACCCACCCGCCAGCTACGTTCTACAAGCCTCGCCCTCGCCGCCGTACCACGCATCCGAAGAGCCACCGCCGGAGGAAGATATTTCTCCTACCTGGCAGCCAAGACATGGAACTCCCTCCCCATCCACCTCCGGCTGACACAGGACCATCTCGCCTTCAGGAAACAACTCAAGACCTGGCTGTTCGAGCAGTAGCGGACCCCCTCCCCCAAGCACCTTGAGACCCTTCCAGGTGAGTAGCCCGCTATACAAATGCTATGATTGATTGATTGATTGATATATATGTGTGTGTGTGTAGATATATATATGTGTGTATGTTTATAAAATGTTTATTTAATGTATACATTTTAATGTATTCATTTGATCTTTAAATTTGTACATTATTTTATTTCAGAAATATTTATGAGATCATTTTAAATACATTGTTATATATTTGACTTTGGACTTGTTTAATTTTTTAAATGTATATTGTGAGTATTTAGTTTTAAATCTTATTTTAGTTCTAATTATAATTTTTATTGTATAGTGTTAGTTTTTATATCAATATTGGTATTCATTTCTCAATTTTATTGTATAGTTAAGTTTTAATTTACAGTGTTTTTAAATAATTTTTAATGATTATTAGCATTTTTAATATATTATTCTTATATTTAAATATTTCTATATGCTTTTTTCATATTTGGCCCATTATTTGGTTTACATTTATTTTAAACTATATGTAATCATTTTATTGTTTGAAGTTATAAAATGTATTTGTTCTGTTTTCAACATTGCAAATTTATCTTTTTTAAATGTAGATTTTAAGGTAATAATTTAAAGATATTTTGCATTCTAAGTACTAACCTATTTAATGACGATATTTTGGTCCACTATATTTTTGTAGTTGACATTTTTGTACTTTATATAGAAAGTATGTAAAGTATGTGTTTGTGTCCTCAATAAACGTTTGGTAATATTTATTATTACAATATTTGTGTCTGCAATATTATGTCATAGAAGGATTTTGACAAACATAAGTCAGTTTGATGTGAATTTCCATCTGTTGTTTATGTCCCTTTACAGCTTTACCAATTCCTGGGAAGGCAGAAGGCATGGTCTGCTCATGGAAAGAGAGAGTACCAACTCATCCGGGGATTTTTAAATGTGATACATGACATTTAAAAGGCATATTTTTCTTGTGAAGAAATACAACTAAGCACACGTCCATGACCTGGTTTAAATACATTAACTCAGTTTTGAAAAATGGCACATTATTTAAAACATATGTGATTTTTAGGCATATTCTACACCCTGCATTCTTATTTTGTTTGTTTGTATTGTATTACAACATATATTAATTAACATCTCAACAAATCATTAGCTTGTAAGATCAAAGGCCTCATTAAGATGGTGGTGGGACTGCAGTCCCACTGCCATCAACCATCACTTGTCCAGCCACCACATTACAATGGCAGACAGATGACAGGCGGATGATAGGCGGTCGGAGAGGCCAACTGTCATGGATCCGACGGAGTGACTTGTATCCCTACAATAATGGTGGTGCCTGCTCAGGCACCGCCATAGGGATTTCAATGCCCCTTTCCGCCGGCCGTTTCATGGTGGTTAACCTGCCATAAAAAAGCAGGCAGGAAGGGACTTTGATGCCCCCTAGCGGGCCCCCATACTCTCTTCCTTAGGTTCTGGGAGGCACCTATGGTACCCCGCTACATATCCCTGCACCATGCGGCAGGCATTACATGGTGCCAGCCGTATAGTGCAGGGATATGCAAAGTGTGTATTTTCTGTAACACAGCATGCAGCGGTCACATTGTAATCCCTATGGCGGGGCCACCGACACCTGGTTGGGCTGTCCCATCCCTTTCGTCCGACCGTCATCATAATCAGGCCCCATGTTATGGAATTTTATTCAGAAGAAGATTTGCATTAACTATATACGTTGGCCTGTCAGTCATGAATGGGAGGGAGGACAATCAACATTAAGGAATACTTTTGTTTCCTACTTTACATATTGCAGGCCTTCCATATTGCGATAATCCTGAATAGCTTCCTGAGCTACTGTATTCGACAGGCTAAGATCTGTTATTCATTAGAAATCAATTATGTGATCCTTTGTATTTTCACATTCTGTGAAAGTATTAATTCTACTTCCACTTATTATTTACATATGATTTCATTGCTGCAGCTCATCCGGCATGTACCCTATGTATCACTATGTTCAATTTATTGCATTCATCAGTGGGAGCAGATGAATTTAATGGTAATATGTTTCTTCTCTCACGATGTATTTATTGCTGTGAGAAGTTGACTTAATCAGTGTATTTCAATATTTTTCTTTTTTATATTCTGAACAAACATATACAGACGTTATCAAAATATCCCTGAAATAAATTATATTCAATGGTGATTGACTAAAACAATTGCATGCTTGGAAATCATTAAGAAACATATGATTTTAGTTTAGGTCCATAGACTTAAACGCCAAAAGAAACATTAAAGCAGCGTAAGAAGTAGCTTAAAAGCTACATTTGGAATGTGATATGTTTTGCGCCAATAGTTCTTAATAGATGATATTGGTGCCAGAATGAAAAAAGTGCTCTGATGTCTTTTCTCAAATCACAGTTTTTGAAATCATTTTTTATCTGTTTCAAGGTAGTCTTTCATTTGTCCTCATTTGCTGAATATTTATTCATGATGTATTAATTATCCTGACTTCAAAATTCAACCTAAGAACTTTTTCTTACACTACAAATGGTTATAGAAACAGTTGGGACCTGCAACTGACTTGGAAACATCTGAGAATGCTGATCAAAAAGTGAACTTTAAGAACTTTTTCCCTTCTATTTGATAAATTGGACTCCAAACAGAGGGCACTTGTCCTTAGAAGCAATATGTGGATATGCAATCACAGAATCATTATACATTAGAGGAAAATGTCTTCTTCACCAGAGTTGACAGCATTTGTGTTGCTCAGAAAATGCTTGCTCTGTAAATAATATTTAATGTGGACTGTTGGTAACCTAGACTTCTAGTAATAAAGCCATAATATTGATGAGCGACTCTACTACATCCAACAACTTGCTTTGTCTGTAGTCTCACACTGTTATCTATGAAGTTGTTAGTAACTTTCAAAGTTCCTTAAGGAAGCAAACATTGTTTTATTGATATGTGATGGTCACCATTTTCTCAGCATAACAAGGCAGAAGATACTCCTATTTGGAACCATTCTTTTTTATTTAAGAGAGCCAGCATCAAAGAACACAGCTTTCCGCCTACAACCACTAGCCGGCAGCGCTTACTTCACATGTGATTACACACCTGTATGCCTACAGCCCTGAGGCTGGCAGCATGATCAGTAGTGTATCTTAATTTTAACTGAGTTGACTCATATACTGAGGATTGAAAAGACAAAAACATTAATTAACATATCACTCCCCTGCCTCTACCCCCAATCTGCACCAATCATCTCCCTCCCCCTCCCACCCTCATGAACTAAGTAACAAAGAGGGTACTTGAATGCGTTCTCATGGCCTTATTGGCATCATAAGTTAGGGAGCACCCTGCAGGAGTAGTCGCAGAATTTGTTAGAATTTGGGGCATGTGATCTCCCTCAACTCCTTAGAGAGCAAGCGTAGAAAAGTGGCCCATAACTCAGCGTATGACTCTCCTTTGTGGTCGACGACCAAAGACACACGTCCCATAGCCAGTACAAGCAATAGTTTCTGAAGTCAGGCATTAAATTCAGGAATAATCAGTGTCCCCCAATGTGCCAGAATCACTTGTCATGCTGCTAATAGGGCCAATGCAATCTGTCTGCCCCTCAAGGATCGAACTGGAAAGGTCAGTGGATTTGGTAATTACAGAATAGTTTAGCCTGGAAATCAAGGGAGGGAAGTGTCAAAAGCTTTGTCTATATTATCCAGAACATCCTCCCAGTAGCGCTGCAATTTGGGACAATGCCATAATAAATGCACTAGAGAACCAGACATCCCACTACCCGCCAACAGAGTTCAGATTTGCTTTTATCCCAGCTGTGTATTCGTGCTAGTGTATAATACCAATAAAATATCACCTTGTACACAGATTCCGTGCCTGCCGTGTTATGTGCTGTGTGGTGTGCCCGATAGTGTATATCAGACCATTCTTTGTCAGAGAGGGGCCGTTCCAATTCCGCCTCCCACGTAACTGCCCCTTTGTTCGCCTACCTGGGTTGCCTGGAGAACGCAGAGAGTATAATTCAGAGATGAGTCGCCAATCCCCTGTCTTGCACACTAAACATTTCTCAAATCCCGTAAGCCGCCATGATGCTCCCTAATTACAGAAAGGGCAATGCAACCCAGTGTCGCAATTGATAGTAGGGAAATTCGTCAGACCGGTAAAGGTCGTAGTCCCGGCACAACTGATTGAATAGGATCAATCCGTTTGTGTCAAACAGGGATTCAATACTCTTGCAGCCCACCTCATTCCATCTGTAGAACACTTCTGAGTCACGCCCCAGGGGAAAATCCGGATTGTCCACAATCTGGCTCATTGGTGATGGAAAGGTGGTCCAGCCCTTCTTACCCGCCATGTCATTTCAGACCTTCATAGTTGAGGATGTCACTGGGGAAGAATATAGACCCCATGCCCTATGTTTGCGACGGAGCCAGATCTCACGCCATATGTTTACCCCTGCGACAGATTGGTCCATGAAGTTCCAATGTTTTCAAATGGGGCTGAAATATTCAGAAGCAAAATATTGGATTGAAGTGCACACCTGTTCCATGCTGTTTTCTGATTAAATCATTTTGAGTTGCGTGCATCACGGTCAGCCCTACAGCCACGTGAAAGATCAAAGCAATTAGTCGGGAACAAAATCGCTCCCATTCCGTGAGCACTGTTGCGTTGCAAGAAATATATGCCACAATTAATTTCCATTCAAACATTTTATTCTTGTTGTTCCAATCTTTTGTATCTTTCAGTTTTCCAATTCTTTCTATCACATGAAATCCATATTATGCATAAACATCTGATGCTGAAGGTATGCCCATCAGGCCTTTTCCATAAAGCAGGACATATACATATTTCATCCTCAGTAGTATGTCATTCCCAATGCATTTCGGGCATCTTCCTTGCCCTTCGTCAGGGGTTCACTACAAATATAAGCAATTACTTTAGACCTGATGTTTAAATCTATAAAACATTTTACATCCTAAACTCGTGACATGCTCATTATTTATTAGAAATGCTTCTATCGGCATATTCCCTCTAAAAGTTCACAACTCGGGACCTAGATGTAAAATGACCCCTTATTTCTCTCTCTCAGTCTAACATTGTAAACCTTAATAAACTTATGCAGAAATGTCGTCCCACAGCCTAACTTTTACAGATTGCCCCATACGGGTTAAACCAACCGCCTGAGAGACACTCCCATACCTGCAGTACATGTCCTGATCTCGTCCCACCTATTCCGAAAAGCCAACTAAACTGCTCTCTCACACCTGCTTCCCTTTTAACAGCCCATGTGACACCTCCCCTTCTCATCTCAATGATCCTACACTACAAAACCAATAATCCTCCATTCAATTATATCAAAAACAGCAATCCATTACGGCCGTGAATGATCTAAAAATGATGACCCCCCGTACCTATTCACCCCGCCCGCCCTTACGATGTTTCACGTTATGCCAGATATCAAATGTATATATGAAGCATTAAACATAAACAGCAATAAAAAATGCAAACGTTCTATTGTTTTGCAATTATTATTAGGTCCCGAGTTGTGAACTTTTAGAGGGAATATGCCGATAGAAGCATTTCTAATAAATAATGAGCATGTCACGAGTTTAGGATGTAAAATGTTTTATAGATTTAAACATCAAGTCTAAAGTAATTGCTTATATTTGTAGTGAACCTCTGACGAAGGGCAAGGAAGATGCCCGAAATGCATTGGGAAGGACATACTACTGAGGATGAAATATGTATAAGATCTGCTTTATGGAAAAGGCCTGGATGGGCATACCTTCAGCATCAGATGGTTATGCATAATATGGATTTCATGTTATAGAAAGAATTGGAAAACTGAAAGATACAAAAGATTGGAACAACAAGAATAAAATGTTTGAATGGAAATTAATTGTGGCATATATTTCTTGCAACGCAACAGTGCTCATGGAATGGGAGCGATTTCGTTCCCGACTAATTGCTCTTACCACCTTTAAAGCCATGCCCATTTTGTGGGATCAGGATAAGTGAGCTGTGTGATGTGGAAATCTCCCTCATTGCTCCCACTGAAACATGTAGGGCCAACAACAACGACAATGAGTGAATGTAAGGGACCGTAGTGACTGGTGCGGATAACAAAAAAAAGTAAAAACAACAACACCCAGAACAGAGTTAGCCCCCCATATCCCAAAACATAGAACCATCGAGTGACAACAGTTTGTCTTCAATGGGAAACACATAGGGGACGTGGTACAGCGGTAGACTTTTATGTCCTAGCTCTCTATTGCCACCAATCTGCACAGTAGTGTCCATCATCGAAGATCCCATACCATGTCATTGGTCCCCTCTGGCTTCGCCTCAAATATTCCATTCCAGAAGGTGCTAAGAAAGTATTGCAGGGGGAGATTGGATGGTCTGGTGACCGGGACAGTGAGGCATTCACCTCCTCCCTTTCTTTGGTAATCGTTGCTGGGTCTGGTTTCAGCTTGAAAGATGACTTCCCAACCAGATGCCAGCATGGGGGTTTCTGCGAGAAAGCCTCTAGGGGTCCGTCATCTTGCTTTGTTGCTGAGTTGTCTGTCAGCCCCAGTACCTCTTGCACCTCCTTCAGAGAGCGAAGTTGCCTCAGTCTTCCTTGGTACTTGAAGATGATTTGGAAAGGATGACCCCAAGAGTATGAGATTCCATGCTCTCAGAGGTAGGTGGTGATAACTCGGAATGCTCTTCTCTTGACCAGTCACTAGATCCTGGAAGAAAGTAGGAGCATGGCCTTGGAAGTGAATGTGTTGGGTCCGGAGTGGGCACTTTTTATAGAGTCTTTTGATCTCTGTTTACTTCAAGAAACCTGGGCAGTGGAGACGCCTCACAGGGTGGGCTATAAGACCTATGGTATAGGTGCGATACCCTCCAAAAGTGGAAGGCCGTCAGGGGGACTTCTGTTGTGGGTGAAAATAAGTTTAAGGGCAAAAGTTGAGAAGATAGATACAAACTCTGTAGATTTACTAGCTTTAAAAATCACGCTTGGTAACGGGAAGAATTTATTTCTAGTACATTTCTACAATAGGCCCTTACCCTCTTCAAGAGAATCACCAACCATCACAAAACTGGACTGCTTTTTGAGTGGATTAGATCCCAGAGAAGATTTTGTTATCCTGGCTGGTGACTTAAACTGTAATTTTGAGCCAGTTTTGGGCCTTAGCGAAATCTTCGAGGAAGAGGATCAGGCGAACAAAATCCCTACTCTTGAGAACGTTAAATCGGTCAAATGTTCAACACAGGGTCTCCAAATGGTTAACCTATGTACGGATCATTCTCTTAGGGCTTGTAACGGACGGCTTCCATCCGATAGCTCTAAGAAACCAACATTTACCAGGAATAATTATAAAAATAACTTAGATTTTGTGATCGCCGCTATACCCCTCTGGACACACCATCTGGACCTTGAAGTTATGGAACGGTTTGAAAGTGACCATTTCCCCCTAATCTTGACTTTAGATGTCTCACTGTTTAGCGATACGGTTCAGCAATTTCCATTTGAGGAAAATAGTGCTGATAATTTTGAGATCCATATTAGTAACAACAGAAGATCTCTGAAATGGCCGTTTATACTGGACAACAGTGACATCCTTAGCGAAATATATTCTCTTCTTGCTGGGATATTTGGACCCTATTTAGCTGCAAAGCCAGAGGACGAATCCAGAATGTCCTTTATGTTGTTACATCAGAAATTCTTTGCTGACCTAAGATTATTAGTCACTAAAATGCCCAAAAAATCCCAGCAAAAGACCCAGGATCTGTCCCATGGTAAGCCATGGTATGATAGATCCTGCAGAGAGTCAAAGAGGGAATTACTAATGGCAATAAAAACCAAGTCACCAAGAGACGTTAAAAGAGCCAGGAATAACTATAAGGCTATTCAAAGGGCCTCAAAGATAAAATGGGAGGAAGACAAATGGGCTGATTTGTTGCTAGCCGCCAGATCGCGTGATAACGTGGCTTTCTGGAGGCTGGTCGCAAATGGGAATCATGTAGGTAGGGTGGTAAAAGATGTTTTTCTGGATGAGCAAACCTGGGTTACCCATTTTACGAATCTATATAAAAAATATGATGACTCACATATGGACACGAATGTGGTAAACCATGACCTCTCAGCAGACCATTTGTTTTTTTTTTTTTTTAAAGAATTTTTATTGTTGCTGTCACATAGTATAAAATAACGGTGCATCTTACTTCAGAGCAGCGTCAACATTCAGCCGCCTACAATCAATAGAGCAACTTTTTTTCATTTTACCCCCCCAACTTAAAACAAGCTACGTCGAGGGTCAGAGTCCACATTCCGTACCAGAAATCTATCTTAACAATTGGTGTGTCCAATGGCATCTAGCAGCATTTTATGCAATCATTTGTAAAGATCTTGCCTGTGTTCACAGTTCCCAGGGCCTCACAACCTACGCTGCTACTGATCCCATTCCCCGCTCCCTCCCACTACTCCATGTCCTCATCCTCACCTGAGCTGTCCCCCTCTTCCTCTTCAGGCAGAGGTTCACAAATGTCCCCTCTATAGGTGTTCCAGGGTGTCCAAATTTTGTTCCATTTGCGTGGGTTGAGTCTCTGTTGGTATACTGCCCTTTCTGTCACCATAAGCATGTCCATGTTTTTACACCATTGCCCCAGTGTCGGCGTCTCCAGTGCCCCCCAATTTTTGGTGATATCCCGTTTTGCCAGCATCACACCAATGATCACCCAACTTTTCGCATACAGGGACATGTCTGTTGGGCCCCATACATTCAATAGGCAAACCCTAGGGTCAGGCGTGAACGGGTTCCGGAGGGTCTGGCTTATCGTGCGCGTTACACGCCTCCAGTATTCTTGTATATTAGGACAGGTCCATACAGTGTGGAACAATGTACCCTCCTCCCCACAGTTCCTCAGGCAATATGGGTGTGCTGCCCTGTGTATTTTATATAGTGTCGTGCGGGTGTAGTAAACCCTATGTAGTATTTTGAATTGGACCAATCTGAATCGGGTGGAGATACCTGCCTCCCTGGGCGATGCCAGAGCTGCATTCCAGTCCGCCTCGTCCAGGTCCCCAATCTCACCCTCCCAGTATTCCTTCAGCTTCCCCAGTGGATCCGGCAGGTTGTTTAGTAGTTTGCGGTAGGTGAGGGAGGTTGCACTAGACTCCATATAGTCCGTAAGCAGTCGGTCCTCTAACGGAGCCGACTCCGGAACTGTTACACCCGGCTCCAACACAGACATGAGCGCATGCCTAATTTGTATGTATCTGTATGTTTCAGTCACCCCAAGGTCATACTGCTCCCTCAGGGTCGCGAAGGAGAGCACGCCCTCTCTTGTCCATAGGTCGCCCACCGTGGAGATTCCGATGTTATCCCATTGATCAAACCCTTTAGAACTGCGCAGGTTACCGAGGGCTTTGGCATCCCATAGCGGTGTGAGTTTAGTAATCACTCCCTCCCATGCCAGCCGCCTCTGAGCTTTGTGCCATATAGATACAGTGTGTTTGGTAGGTCCTCCCAGCTTCCTCACCAGACCTTTGTTGTAGAGTGGGGCCAGGAGGGTGGTCGTACCCAGTTGGTGTCTATCCGCCATGTAAGCCGGGTCGTCTTGTGCCGTATGGACCCACTGGTTGATCACCTTAAGGTGGGCTGCCCAATAGTACAATTCAAGGTTGGGGAGGGCTATCCCCCCACTGTACCAGTCTCTAGTTAATTTCAACTGCGCCACTCTGGCCGGTTTGCCTCCCCACAGGAGGTCTGACAGTTGCGCTGACACGTGGCGGAAGAACGACACGGGGACCATCGCCGGCGTATTTTCCAGGACATACAGGAAGCGAGGCAGCGCCATCATCTTAAAGAGCGCTGCCCTACCTAGAAGTGTCAAGGGGAGGTTTTTCCAGTGGCGCACGTCCGCCCTCAGCCTGTCCAGCTGGGGTTTAAGGTTTAGGTCTATAAAGGTTGTATGTCCCTTTGTAATTTGAATCCCTAGGTACTTAAAGGAGATGGGTTCTACGAGCAATTGGCAATCCGTAGGTAGGACCGGAAGGTTGCCCTGCACCATATAAAGTATGGACTTGGACCAGTTGAGTTTATAGCCTGAAGCTGCACCGTGGCTCTCGCACAGCGCCAGTAAGACCGGGATACCGTTCGTGAGGTCCATGAGATAGACGAGCATGTCGTCGGCATACAGGGAAACTCTATCTTCCCATCCACCTCCCCATTGTATGCCTTTCAGCAGCTGGGTGGTTCTGATAATCGTGGCCAGGGGTTCCAGCACTAAGGCGAATAACAGCGGTGATAGCGGGCATCCCTGTCTCGTGCCCCTTGCCAACGGAAGCTCCTTCGAGATATGTCCGTTCGCAGTCACCCTCGCCACAGGATCGGTGTACAATAACCTGACCCAGGAAATGAACTTCGTGCCAATACCCATGTGCTCCAGGACCGCAAAGAGATAGCGCCACTCCACCATGTCAAACGCCATCTTGGCATCTAATGACAGCACTGCTGCCGGCTCCTCCAACTGTGGGGCTCTGGCTAGCACCCCGTGCAGCCGTCGCAAATTAAGCGCCGTACTCCGGTGTGGCATAAAGCCCGACTGGTCCGGGTGTATCAGGTGCGCCAGATGGGGCAGCAGTCTGGTGGCCAATAGTTTTGCTAGAATTTTATTCTCGGCGTTGAGGAGGGAGATCGGGCGGTATGATCCGCACTCTTCAGGAGGTTTGCCGGGCTTAGGTATTGCGATGATAGTGGCCGTGCGCTGATCAGGAGGCAATCTCCCCTGCTCCAGGCATTCCGTAAACATATGAAGCAACGGTGTGGATAGCGTTTCGGACATGAGTTTGTACCATTCTATCGGCACACCATTGGGGCCCAGCGCCTTTCCTGGGTGTAATGCTGCTATGGCTACCTGTACCTCTTCAGCCGTCAGGTCGGAGTCAAGATCATCCCGTTGGTCCTGAGGGAGGGTGCGGGTAGGCACTCCTATGAGAGAGGCCTCCGCCATCTCTCGTGTGACCTCACACTCAGGGGAGTATACGGAGTGAAAATGGTCCGCCAGGAGGTCAACTATTCACGCTGGATTGGTATGTATCTCACCACTAGGGTCCTTCAGTTGTAGAATGGCCCTCTGGCTTCCCCGTGTCTTCTCCAGCCACGCCAGTAGTTTCCCTGCTTTATCTCCTATGTCATACACCCTACTAGTTGTTGCTGTCATATTGTCCCTTACCCTGCGGCGTACAAAGTTGGTGTGTCGCTGCTGGCATAGTCGGAGCGCGTGCTGGGTAGCCCCAGTCGGATTCCCTTCGTGGTCCCGTGTCGCCTTGTCAAGTTGTGCCTCTAGATCTATCAATTCCTGACGCTGTGTGCGCTTGTGCAGTGTAATTTCTGAGATTGCCTGCCCGCGAAGAACCGTCTTGTAGGCCTCCCACAGGATTGTAGGTGACGCCACCGAGTCTGCATTTTCGGTGAAGTAAGATCGCGTCCCTCTCTTCAGAGCCCTAGCTAGTCCGGGCTCCCTGAGGTATCCCGGGTAGATAGGGTATACTCGTCTATGAGTTCGTTCCTGACTGGACAAAGTCAATGTCAGCGGGGAATGATCGGAGACCCCTCGGGGTCTGATCTGAGAGTCAGTGAAGTTGAGGAGGCCCCCCCCCACCGTCAGGAAATAGTCAATCCGTGATAGGCTGTCGTGTACTGCCGAGTAGTATGTATATTGCCTGTCTTCTGGGTGAAAACGCCTCCACATATCTATCAAACCTTGTGCTTCCATGAAGTCATGCAATCTGGAGGGCCCCGGTGATTGTGCACGCACTGGGTAGCGGTCTAGGGAGTCGTGCGCCACTGCATTGAAATCACCCCCCACGATAAGATCCCCTTCTGGAAGATCTAACAAAAATTTCCCTAGTTCTGGGAGAGCTATGGTGTGTAGAGCGGGCGGGATGTATACCGAGACCACGTTGAGCGGCTTTCCTTCCCACTGCCCATGTATCGCCGCAAAGCGCCCCTGAGTGTCAATGCTAACCGATTTGGATATGAACCTGGACGAGCGATGCATTAATATCCCCGTGCCCCGGGACCCTCTAGTGAACTCGGAGTGGACCACCATGCTGTATCCTTTCCTATCCAGGGCCCGTGTGGCTGAGCCAGTGAGGTGCGTTTCCTGTAGATGGACCAGGGCGGGCGTCAACCTTTTTATACTCTGTAGGACCAGCCCTCGTTTAACTTTGTCACCCAGACCTCTCACGTTCCAGGACATGAGACTCAATGGGGATGCCTGTCCCATATCAGTGCCCTCCCCCATCATGATTGGGTGTGTGAAAGGACAATTTGCGCACGTGGAGGACCCTGAAACCTGTGAAGTGAGCCTGTGCGCTGTGCCGCAACACTACCATTGTGCTCTCGTGTGCCCCCCCGTAGCTGTTTTGACCCTGTGTACAAACTAAGAACCAGAACCCCATCCTACCCCCAACTCCCCCCCCTCCCTGCCCCCCTGCTCAACGGACTCAGAACTGCCCGCCCCCCCAACTCAGCAGAGTGCCTGACCCCAACCCCTAACAAAGTACTTGCTCGCTGGGGTGAAGGACTCTCCGTTGTCAGCGGCCCCCTTCCTCAGCTGCGGAGGCCCCTCCGTCCAGTGTCCAAGGCGGCCCTGTCGGTCATCAACGTCAATAATTCAACCACACACTAGCAGTGGCTCATTGGTCCCCGTCGGCGCTGTCGTCATGCGGTTCAGACAAAGGGGAATGTATCTCTGTATCCTCGCCGTTGGCTTGGGAGCCCTGTCGGGATCCTGCATTACGATGTTTGTTCTGCCTGTTGGAGCGACGAGGGAGGCACGCCGTCCTCCACCCTTCCAGCCATTCCTGCGCCACCTCCGGGGAATCAAAAAACCAAGTTTTGTTGTCTGCCACAACCCGTAGTTTGGCCGGAAACAGCATTGAATACGGGATTTCTCTGGCTCTCAGTTCTTTTTTGACTTCGAAAAAGGTTCTCCTCCTCCGTGCAACCTCGGCAGTGTAGTCCGGAAAGAATGCCAGTGTAGCATTCTGTATCTTAATAGGGGGGGAGTTCCTTGCCGCCTGCAGGATGGCGTCCCGATCCCTGAAATTGAAGAGCCTCGCTATGATCGGTCTGGGGTTAGCGCCTGTCTTGTGGCGTCCCCCCGGGACCCGGTGCGCCCTTTCCACTGTGAAGAAGGCGGACAGTCCTTTGGGCTTCAGGGTCTCTTTGATCAGGGTCTCCACATATAGGTCCATCGCCCTCGTATCTTCTGATTCCGGCACACCGATTATACGGATGTTGTTCCGCCTCGAGCGCCCTTCCTGGTCATCGAGCTTGTCACGCAGTTCCTTGTTTTCTTTCGAGATGCGCTCCATATTAATCTGCAGCTCTGAGACGTCTTCAACCAAGGATTTGGTCACCACCTCCATATTGTTCACCTTCTCCGTCATTTTATGAAAGTCCGCCCTTATAAGTGTGATCTCGGCCGAGATCGACCCCACCGTGGCTTGTACCTGCGTGAGGGCCCGCATGACGTCGTCTATGGTCGCTTTCTTGCCACCGGTCGCGTCGGCCGTCTTGCCCGTTTGTGATTTGGCGTCCGGCGAGGATGAGCCGGGCTTCTCGTAAGCAAATCGATCCAAGCGCGACTGCGCCGCCACATTCTTCGGTCCTTTGCCGGCCATTTTGGTTGCGGGTTCCGCCACAAATGGATGTAGCCGGTGTTCCCTGAGCCGGTCAAACTGGTTGTCCGAGTTGCACCCCCGATTCCTCTGGGGACGCTCCAATCTTTCTCTCCCCAGTCAGGCACCGGGCACGGTCCAGGGGCCCACGCAGTGTCCAGAGGTTAGATGCGTCCCCTGAGGTTAGTTCGTGGCACCTGCGGCTAATGACTACAGCCGGTATTACAGGGTCTCCGCAGTCTGGTGGTGCCCTTACAGTTTCAGGTGGGTGAGGTTGCCAGCCGAGTCTCAGACCCTGTCGTGGGGCAGAGTATAGGGCGTCCGCCTCTCCCCTCCTATCCCACGTGTGCCGCCCTTATCCTGTGGCCGTCGGAGCTATCGCCTGGTATTCCTGGTGTTGACGTGGAGCTCGTGACACCGTCAGGCCGATCTATCCAGAGACATGGTGAGCGTCTCCCGAAGACGCACTTCTGCCCATGGGGTTCGCGCTGGGTGGAAGCGCACTTAGGTCTATTCTGCGCCCGGGCACCCTGCCTCTCAGTGCGCCCTCGTTCAGCGGGGGGGTTTCAGGCGCTACTTCGCGGTCTAGCAGGCAGCGCAGGGTATTCCGCCGCCTGTCTCAAAGCCCTGGCTGCCGCGTCAGGTCTGTAGCGGCTGAAGCAGGGCTATACCGCAACTCAAGATGGCGGTCACCAGCCCCGATGTCTCCGCACCGAGCGCCGTACTCCGCCCCCGCCGGCCGTCCGGGTCACTCTCCTCCTCACCGCAGACGGGCCCCCAGGCATGCACTCCTGGCTCCTGAAGTCCGATGGTACGGGCTGGACGTTCCGGGTTTTCCTCCGCCGTCACTGTCTACGACCGGGCACTTCCGGTGATATCCTGCCCGAGACAGGTCGCTTCCTGCCAGGGCAGTGGCGCACTCTGCTCCCCGGCTCGGGTGCAGCACTCAGGCCCACACGGGGAATGACCAAAACTGCCCTTCCCGACCTCGGATTGAGGTCCCGCTAGTCTGGTTCGCTGCCGCTCGGTCCTGGACTTCGTTGCCTTCCCGCCTGGGAATTGCAGTCGACGGATAAATGACCGGATTTCTTAGGGAGCCGCTTCAATCACGGAGCTCTCCTCCTAAGCTGCCGCCATCGTCGGCTGCTAGCCACGCCCCCAGACCATTTGGTTTTTACCTTAGGGGAAACAGAGCTGGCAATAACCCAAATCAAATCTGGGAAAGCACCAGGTTTGGACAAGATCCCGGGGGACCTATACAAGCACGACCTAGAAGTATGAGCACCTTATATTAATTATTTGTGCAATACATTATCTTGCTCTTTAGAATTCCCTGAAAGTTGGAAGGGAGCGGAAATTGTTTTAATCTTTAAAAAAGGCGACAGGATGGACCCTTGCAATTATCGGCCAAGAAGTTTAATGGACATCCTACAGAAAATCTATTCACGACACATTTTATTACGTGTGAGTGATTGGCTGGATGAAAATAAAATTTTAACCAAATTCCAAGCTGGATTCAGATCAAAAGTTAGCACAATAGATCAGATCTTTAGATTTTGCTGCCTCTATTGGAAGTACGTAATGATCAAAGGGTGCCACTTATATGTTGCCTTTGTTGATTTAAGGGCAGCATTTGATCTGGTGCCTCGAAATCTTTTATGGAAAACCTTGAGTGCAGCGGGCATGCCAAATAACCTTGTCGTTCAGATTAAAGAGTTACACGAAGGGAATTTTGCGAGAATTAGATGGGGCCCAAATGGTGAGCTAACCCAAAAAATACCCATTGAACGTGGAGTCCGCCAGGGCTGCGTTCTGGCTCCTACTCTCTTTTCCCTGTTCGTAAATGACATCCCCTCTTTTTTAGAAGGATGTAAAAATGACTCTCCTAAACTGAATGGCGAAAAGGTAACATCCCTATTATTTGCTGACGATACAATTTTGATTTCTCAAACGAAAAATGGATTACAGACACTATTGGACACCTTTAGCGAATATTGTAGTCAAAAGGGGTTGGAGATTAACGGGAAGAAGACGAAATGTATGTCCCTAAATCCTATTAAACCGGACAAGGGCTGTTTAACATTAAAAGGAGTAAAGTTGGAATCAGTGCCCCATTTTTCATATTTAGGGGTGACACTAGATTCAAAGTTCAATTGGAAAGCGCAAATGGACAAAAGTAAACTAATCTTTGCTCAGAATGTTAAACCAATCCTCAGGGAACAAAGCCAGAGCACCAGCAAAGCGGTGTCCCCAGTGATGGAACTATTTAAATTTAAGGTCCAATCATCAGTCCTTTATGGAGCAGAAATATGGGGCCCTGGGGCCAAGGAGATTTTTAAAGCTTCAGACAATAATTTTATGCGAAGTCTGGTGAGGGTCCCGAGAGGCACCCCACTAGTACCCTTGGAATTGGACCTAAACTTCAAAAGAACTGACCACCAAGTTCTGATTCGACCTCTAATGCTGTGGGTTAGATTATGGCATGTCCCCGAACTCCAAGATTACAGAGACGGGTTAAAAGAAATTATGGCACTTGACAGCCAGACTGCTACCCCATGGCTAAGGCATGTTAAGACCTGGTTGAGTTGTATAGGATTGAAACACTTCTGGGAGAACCCTGAGCAATTACCAGCCAATCCCAAACAAATTCTAAAAAGGGCCTTTTGGACCTTTATAGCAAATAGGACTGTAAACAATACAACTAGTGGGACCTTAGTCTCAAACAGCCTGATTCATGAAGCTAAATTGTACTCGCAAAGGGCAAGATTCTCAGAATCTTGCCTTTTGCGAGGGCAATTTTGGCATTTGGGATTCACAATCCCAAATGCAAAAATCGCTAATAAAGAATTAGCAAATATGCGAGGATTAGCATTTAAGGAATCTCTATTAGAGATTCCTTAAATGCTATTCATGACACATTTAAAAATTGCAATTTAGCAATTTTTGGCCGCTATTTACCGAGAGGTCAGACCTCTCGGTAAATAGCAAAAACGTAGAAAAATGCTTTTAAAAGCATTTTTCTAAGTTACATGTTGCACACACACATGTCCCTTGGACATGTGTGTGCGCAACACCTGTTTCAATTAGCATTTCAGGGGTGCTACAGCGTGTCCTTTGGACACCCCTGGCACCCTTAAAATCGCTATCTTATTTGCGAGTAGCAAATTGCTACTCGCAAATAAGGGATACTCCCCATTCATTCCTATGGGCCTTTTGGCCCATAGGAATGAATGGGGAGTTATTCCTTATTTGCGAGTAGCAATTTGCTACTCGCAAATAGAGAATATGTAGGAATCGCTATTTATTTAGCAATTCCTACATGAATACCGTTTTGCGAGTCCTCAATAGCGATTCGCTATGAATCGCTATTAGAGACTCGCAAAACGGTACCTTCATGAATCAGGCTGTATGTTCCTAAACTTTAAGGACGAAGCTCTTTATGAGATTTTTATGGATGAAATAGAGCCCCCACTTGCCAAAACTTTATTTTTAAAATTTAGGTATGGAAACCTTTTAATTAAAACAACTTTGGCTCGTTGGGCTAGGAATCGCGATTTATCGTCCCCAGCAATGGACGAAACTTGTCCTATGTGTGAACATGACCAGATTGAAAACGAGCAGCATATCCTCCTCTTTTGCCCTCTGTATGCTCAGGCAAGAAAGAGATGGATTAAACCAATATGCCTACTTTTAGGCCTGAGGTCATGTTCACAGGCTCTGAGAATCCTAACAACTAATACATCTCAACAGATAACATTTAGTGTCAGTAGATTTTTACTTTTTTTTTTTATCAAAGGAAAAAAATGGGGCATCAATTGTAACTGAACTGATTTGTTTGGAACCGATGTGGTGGTCCATCCAACGACATATGAATGTATTGTTTCCGCTCAAATTATCTTCCAACATGAATTGTATTTTTAACTAATGTTTTTAAGTAGTGATATGTTGTTTTATCCAATGGAATGCAATGTAATGTGTGCACTGTTCTTTTATGGCATATATGCCGAAATAAAGATTTGAAATGAAATGAATGTGTTGGGTTTCTCGTGCTTCACAAATTATCCTCTCCTTCAACGGAAAATCGTGGACACACACAAGAATGTTAGGTGGTGGGGCTTTATTCCTCTTCAGCAATCCCACCTGGTGTACCCGATCCATCTGTATAGCCTTAAAATTGTCATTGCCCAGGACATGTTGGTAGAGGGCAAGAACGTATGACCTTGGGTCATAACCATTTGCTTGCAAAGGAACTCCCCTCATCCTTCCGTTATTTCGTAAGGAGCGATTTTCCAGGTCCGCAGCATGCACCTGTAATTCTATGTGCTGCTCCTGGAGGCAGATCAGTTCATGTTGCATCATGTTGATCTCTTCATCTCTCCTAGGGTAGTGTTCCTCCAAGGTCGCCACACGTTCTCCCACTTCTTCTATACCACATCTGATCTCTATCAGGTCAGTGGAGAGCTTGCCTACCATTTCTTAAATGTCCGCTTTGAGAGATGAGAACAGATCTGTCATAAAAGCTTTGGTTGCAGGGCCATCCGCATCTTCGGCCGCCTCCACTCGGCCTTCTTCCAGTGTCGTCCTGATCCCCCTTTGTCACTGAGGCCTGATATCTCTGGTTTCATATCTCCCGTTCTATTATGCATGGATAAAGCCTACTCAATCTCTGTTCAAAAAGGGCGTAGGGGACTGCGGGATCACAGGGGTCCAGGGTTATGTGCATGGGATCGGGGTCCCCTCGGAGGAGTGCTCGATACGTGCTGCGGCGAGACTGCTGCCCAGGAATGCCCACAGTCTGGTCCCCCGCCAACGATTTTCTCAACTTGGAATGCCTCTCAGTGTCTCACTCGCCTCATGCAGGTATCCCAAAAGGCCAAGACCCAACCAGGTGATGCTCCGCAGTAATTGAGCTCCTTTAATAATAAATAATAATAATAATACGTTTTATAAAGCGCCTTGTTACACTGAGGACAGTGTGTCCCCGCACTAAATGTGGCTGGCACCGGTCCAACAGACTCTTCAAACTTTATGTTTGCAAGGGTCATCTCCAACCAGGAAAGTTTGTGGGATTTAGGGGTCTCGGCTCCAACTATGGTCACTGTGTCCAAGGGGCACTTCACTTTCTGCAGACTAATGCACAGGCCTCACAAGCCCAGTTGTAGAGGTCTCCATGTGCCTATCTAGGCCCGTGGCAGGGAAGGTCTGATAGCCTCCGGGCAGAAAAGAGAGCAGGGATGCACCCCCCCATAGGCCGCACCGACTTAGGAGCATATGTCCAATAGCCGCTTAGGTCCAAAGTGCGAACCGTGGCTAAGATCGTCCCTGGGACAGTGCACATCTATTGCTTGGGGCCTCAGGGTCTTCTAGTACTGTTGCACCCCCAAAGTGTGGTATCTCTGCTGCAGTCTAGCCCCAGGCGTTGCCAGATTAGATGATCAGACGTCAGTGCCCTGCGCTAGGTATGCAACAAATAGCGATAATTATCGCTAAATGAGCTTACTAATTATTTTTTTATCGTTGCGCTTCGCCGGATTTTATCGCAGAGATAAATTGCTATTAGCAACGTTTATCTCAAATGTGATAAAATATCCGGCGATAGCGGCTCAATGCGTGAATATCGCTGGAAATCCAGCGATATTCATGCATCATCGCCAATAGGGTCTTAACCTGAATATCCACCTCCCATTGGATATACAGGTTAAGAAGTGGTCTGAGCAGGCGTTAGGTTTTGGCGATATTCGCGCTTAGCGCAAATTTGTTTATCGCTTTGCCTACGTTGATATTAGGCGATAGTGATGTTAGCGACTGCTTTCAGTCGCTAACAGGTTGGGTAAGCCCACTTTGCATGTCATTAGCGATTAATATCGCTGACATGCAAAGCGGGCCCCAAACCGGTCGCTATCGCCTAAAAGCTGTCGCTAACTGCTGTTAGCGACAGCTTGCTAATAGGGCGATAAAATTATCGCTGCTTTAGCAGGAAAAAGTCCCGCTAATGCGGCAATAATGCCCTTGATAATATGCCCCCATGTTTTAGTAAATTTACCCTTTCATATTAAAAATGTAAATCAACACAGTATTGCTGTGTGAATAAAAGCTTGAAAGAAGACAACAAGTACATACATCATTCTTTCAGAAATCCTTCATGAATGAGGACTACAGTCCCTTAACATGTGGTGATGTCCCTCTCTTCCATTTCATCTTTGTCCCGGAGGTTCCCCTATCATCTTCCACTGTTTGTCTCTGTTTAAGAAGCCCTTAATCCAATGGAATGCGGGAAAATGCAGATTTAGTGGTCCACAGAAACATCCTTGGTATACCATTATATTTGAGGGATCATATGGCGCTCTTCCCAACATAACAGTTTAGAGCATAACATTTCCCCGCCTCCTTTGTCCAGGGGCTGCCACTATTTTGTAGATTTTGGGGTGCACCGTAGTGATGCTTACTGACCTCTTCATCTAAATTACGTCAAGTGAACTGTGATAAATGTAGTCCCTTTATGTTTATTAATTGGGGTTCTTGTGCAGGATTATGAATAATATAATGATATTAAAAAACTATTGGCTTTGTAATTAATGATCCTTAACATTAGAACTATTTTAGATGGATAGTTCCTCCTTTTGGTCCACCTGTTGTTAGGGCTATCGAAACACTATCAATAACATTTCAGTATTAGCAATGAATGAGAGATGGAGCATGACTTCTGAGGAAGAACAGCTGCACCTGTCCACTTCTTCCTTTCTCAGTTTTCCTGCATCAGCAGACCTCTGGAAATTGTACGTGGCTGCTGTCACAAGACACCGGACACCACATTGCATTTTATTGACTTGTGCCTGTTTGAGACTGAAGAAACTCGGCCTGCACCTGCTTGGTTGGAAATCTAAATTTTTCAGTAGCCCTTTTTTTTTTTCAAAAACATTAGTACATTTTTAGAATAGGAATAAATAATTAGATACAATAGAAGGTGATACAATCAAAGGGAGACATAAAAAAAAGAGCAGTATAATAATTGATCCAATAATAGAACAGAATTTTCAGGGAATAAATTAATAATATGGAAAATATTATAATGAATATGTCAATGAGTTAAAATGAATCAAAAAGATCATCAAGAAGAATCACTAATTAGAAAGCATAGAAAGAGAGAAAAAGTGAAACAAGAAAAAGAGAAAGAAAACAAGAGAGAAGACAGTAAGAAAAGAAGAAGAAGAATATAGAAAAGAGAAGAAGGAGGAAAGAAGGAGAGAGGGACACGAGAAAAAGGGAAAAGGAAGAAGGAAAGGAAGAATCTATCGCTGAGCTAAAAGGACAAACAAGGACAAAACAGAAGTTAGGTAGACGACACAAAGGGATATTGTTCAACCAACCCTTTTGAAGCTAAGTCCATATATGCGTCCAGAGCTTTCCAGACATTGTTAGAGATAGATGGGGTAAGGTGAGCCATATCTACGGAGGTATGAGCACTATGTAAAAAAGAGACCCATGCCCACCACGTGTGATATGATACAGAGGAAAAAGACTTCCATTCCATAAGAATAACCTTCACAGCAATTGTTAATAAAAGATCCATTAGTTGTAAATCTAATGTATCTAACGCACAACTTTTCATGCGAAGCTAATAGACCCAACATTACCATAGGAAAGGAAAGCTGAAAATGCATTTGAAAAATTAACATAAGATGCTTATGTATGAGATCCCAAAAGGGTTGTAAAAGTGAACACGTAAAAAACATATTTGAGTAATCACCAGCAGTCAGACCACAACTCCAACAAAGATCATCATCCTTCAAATTCAGAGCATGAAGACGCACAGGAGTCCAGTGAAGAAGGTTGATAGAGAAGAATTTAGATTGAATTAAAGAAGGGGCAATTTTATTACGAAGAGAAAACTTCCCAATCAACTCCCAAGTTTCTGGAGATATATGTTCGGTGAGCTGTGTATCAAAATGATGTAACCATTTTTGTTGGGTAATAGTAAATATGGCAGGGGGAGTGAAGACAAAAATTTGTAAATTCGTGAAGCAACATGACCAGATTTAACCCACATAGAAAGCAACGAAATAGTGGGAGACACGGGCTCCAGGCGTAATTTAGCAAGGGCAACCTTAATCTTTAGAAAAGTATAAAAATCTAAATTGGAGAGCGCAAATTGCGTAGCTAAGGAGGAGAAGGGTAACAGATTATTATCAGAGTCATATAAGTGACCGACCAACGTAATTCCTTTGGACGCCCAGTAAGTGATCAACTCAGGAGCAATAATAATCTTAATTCTGGGATTATGCCACAGAGAATGTGGGTGTTGGACTTGTAAAGCGCAGAGCTGCCCGTGAGCGTCCCGGTGCTGAAGACCGCTGGGGAACCCGTCCTGGCTTTCCCTGTGAGATGGTCCATTCTGGGTATCTCCAAGGAGAAATCAGGCATCCCCGGCGTCTCTGCGGGGCCGTTGTAGAAATGAGGCAAGCTTAATGCCCAGAGTTGCCAAGTGTGATCCCTGGTTAGAGTAGCCACCGAGGCGAGAATTGTCGAGTCCGCTGAACCTAGGTCCACGACCCTGCCGCGTCGGGAATTGAACCCTGGTCCCGGGCCGTTCTCTGCTTCTGGGTGTGCTGCCTCTAACCAGTGAGCCACACTTGAGTGACCACCTTTATTTAAAGATCGGGGTAGCCACTTTCCTATCGATAGACCTGACTGCAGAAATGGTGTCCAAAATGATCGTACGAGAAAACAGAATAGATAAAGTTGACGTGGATAGAAAAGAGGAGGTTGGCAAAGGAGACGAGAGGAATTGCTCAATTAACAGCCAGGAAGGAGTATGCACAGGTACAGAGGAAAACCATAAAGCACCTTGAGAGGCTAAAAAAGCAACCTGATATTTCTCCCAATCAGTGAAATTACAACCATCCATATCATACGATTGCCTAAAAAATGTATAAGCAATTCTAGGCCTCTTGTCATTCCAAAGAAATTTAGAGGTAAGGGAGTCAATCTCTCGAAAAAAGGAAGAAGACAATTTTATAGGAAGCATAGAAGACACGAAGTTAATGATAGGAGTAATCATCATTTTTAAGGTTTGGAAACGACCCCACCAAGAAATATGTTTAGGGGACCAGTTTTCTAAGAGATTACGAACTTTAAGTAAGGTTTGAGCCTCATTGTAAGCCACCGTATCATAGAGCGTGCCACAAAATAAATCCCTAGATATTTAAGGTGTTTAGCTTGCCATTTAAAACCAGCAGAACCCATATGTGCTGGGAAACAGTAAGCATTCAGGGGAAACATTTCAGTTTTATCTCTGTTCAGAGAGTAGCCAGAAACCCTAGAGAAACGAGAGATAATATCTGTGAGTGCAGGAATGGCCGATACAATATCATCCGAAAAAACGAGCACATCGTCTGCGTAAGCAGCTGTCTTTATGCAGTGCGAGCCAAAAGTAAAACCTTTAATATCAGGATGAATATCAATTAGCCTAAGGAGCGGGTCAATAGATAACAAAAACAAAAGCGGGGGCAAGGGACAACCCTGTCGAGTACCTTGGGAACGATTAAAAAACTCAGAAGTAGACCCATTGACTCTGATATTCGCTCTAGGTTGTGCATATAAGGATATAATCATACTGATAAAAGAGTCACCAAGATTATGTGCGCGAAGAACAGCATGTAGAAAAGGCCAGGAGACCTTGTCGAAAGCCTTCTCGGCGTCAAGGGCCAAGGCAGCAGCTGGAAGAGTAGACCGTTTGGCTCTACTCAAAATATGACAAAAGGTACGGACAATATCTCTAGCAAGCCTACCCTTAACAAAACCAGTCTGAGAAGGATGGATCAAAGCGGCTATGTGAGCCTCCGACCGTTTAGCAAGAATCTTGGCGAAAATTTTAGGCTCCATGTTAAGAAGAGAAATAGGCCGAAAATTTTGGGGATCTGAGGAATCTTCCCTTCTTTCGGAATCACCACGATAGTGGCGTCAGCCGACGTACCTGAAACTGCACCCTGCTGAATAAACGCGTCAAAAACAGATTGAAGACATACCAGACGATGACATCACCTTTGGAGCTCCAGGAAGAATCCTCTGGCTGAATTCAAAACTAATCTTTGACAACGAGTAAATTGCAGTGCCTTACTATCCCCTTTCCCCTTTAATTGCACCCTTAATTCCTATCAATACATTGTGTCGCACCATGTTTTAAGTCAACTTCTATATATTATGCTCACCTTATTTCAGCTCACCTTATTTCACCTTATAGCCCCTTTTCTTTTTTTTTTAAACACCCAGCTCAAATAAAAGATTATCTACCTCTTCAGGCTGGGAAAAACTATATGTCTTGTTTTTCCACATGATTCTCAATAGAGCAGGGAACCTCATCTGCACGTGGGCTCCTAGTGATCCCAACTCTGGCATTCTAGTGCCTAGCTCCCATTGTCGCTGTGCTGTTCAGGCTCCCAAATCTGACCTGATGAGATAGGGGTTTGCCCGATGGCAAAGATCTGGTTTTGATAGGCATCTCCCCAAAATAAGCTCCTTGACACTAAAAGTTTGAAAATTTACCAGTATCTTTCTAGGGGCTTTTCTATCTGCGTGTCTCTTGAAAGGGTCTCTATGTACTCTTTGAATTTCCGCCTCCAGGTCTATATTGGGGCGGTCCTTTAAGACCCCTTCCCATAGAAGCCGGCAAACAAATCCCTTGATATCCTCCAGTTCCTCACCCTCTGGTATCTTCAAGATTCTCAGATTATTTCTTCGGGCCTGAGTCTCCAATCTCTCAACATCAGTAGCCAAAGATCTATTTTGCGCTCTCAGGGTATCAATATCTTTTGAGTTTCCACGTACAGATTTACTTAAGGCTACCACTTCCGATTCCAATTTCCCAGTACGGCAGATAACATCATCTAACTTGGACTCCAAAAGGTCGAATCTGTCGTGTATTGCCTTTTGATTACTTTCAGATATCTCGAATTTAGACATCAGGTCCCCCCTTAGAGACTGAAAAAGATGTCCCAACCGATCACCATCAAGCTCACTCAATTCTTCCGATCCTCGTCTCGATCTAGGAGTAACAAGCTCTGGATTCTTATGTTTGTGGTGACCCTGATTTGCGTTCCCTTCTTGAGTGGCTGTCAGACCATTTGATAAAGGCTCATCTGGTATGTTGGGGGGGTTCCTCTGGGGGGAGGGGGGGTTGGAGCACAGGGTGGAGGGCGAAGGGGGGAAAAAAGTTAAAAAATCCTCATATATGGAAAAAGTTCATTTACACAAGGTTCTGGATGGGCGGGAAATTATAGCCGGGTCATGAGTAAGTTACATAAGTTTAAAGCCCTCTCATGGAACGTGAATGGGCTGGGGGAAAAAAGGAAGCAGTCCCGTATCTGTGAGTTTTTAAGGAACTCAGAAGCACATCTTATAATGCTTCAGGAAACTCATTTAGAGGCAAATGCTTTTAGCACACTATTTGGGAAATTGAGGTGGGTGCAGGAAATGTTATGCTCTAGGCAGATTGGAACAACTAGGGGGGTCACAATAATAATTTGTGCAAACAGCGGGATATGTCTGAAAAAATATGAAACAGACCAGACAGGAAGATGGTTGGTGGCAGCCATATCTATTCATAACATCCCCTACACGCTAGCAGTATATTATGGCCCTAACGATGATAATCCTGGCCCTCTGCTCAAGCTAGCGACAGCTTTACTAGGGACAACGGGCCCAGTAATCTTGGGAGGTGATTTTAACCTGGTTTTCGATCAGATATTAGACAGAACCTCCAAAGCCAAATATCATGCTCCCACCAAATCACTCTCTACCTTAGGCGGTATGATGAAAGATGTATGGAGGAAGAAATACAGCTCAACCAGGGGATTCGCATTTTATAGCAAAAAGTATAAACACTATTCAAGGATTGACCACTTTTTAGTTGATCAGCACCTTCTCTCAGACATTACTTCTCTCTCGTTTATACCTGTCGGGATATCAGACCACGCAGTTTTGGAACTGGTTTTCTTACTAAACTTGAGTCCCTTAAACACCAGATGGACCTTGGAGAGGACAGTGTTACTTAGTGATCAGGTAAAAAGAGAAGTTAGAGAATTTTTTGCAACTAATATAGGCTCCTCCACCCCTCAGGTTGTTTGGGAAACTTATAAGGCCTTCTTGAGAGGGGTCTTGAGCTCCCTAATGGCCCACAAAAGAAAAGCTATAAAAGCTAAAAGGAGAGAAGATTTAGCGGCAATAACTAGTAAAGACTCTGAGCTACAAAGTGCCATCTTAGCAAACTCCAAGAGGGTCCAGGCATTAGAGAAGGAGCTTTCAGATTTACAACTTCAACTTAAAATTTGTGAGGAGAAAATTATAAAAGAAAAATGGGAGTCCAGCAAACTAAAAAACTTTGAATATGGTGAAAAATGTGGGGCCCTTTTAGCATGGAAATCTAGAGAGGAAAGAACTAAGAACAACATCAAAATTTTAACTCAGAGAGGGACAGGGGACGTGATAGTGGAAGATGGAGATATCAGAGAAGACGCCAGGAGGTTTATGAAAAGTCTCTACACTGAAGACAAAGACCCAAAGTCAGAAGACATAGAGACCTGGCTGTCCCAGAATAATCTACCCCAAATATCCGACCTAGATAAGAGGTATTTAGTAAGTGAGATCACGGAGGGAGAAGTATTAAATCAATTAAAGAAAATGAAGCGGGGCAAAGCGGCAGGCTCAGACGGGCTTCTGACTGAGGTCTATTTAGACTATACAGAACAACTGTCGCCCGTCCTTACTACACTTTTCAATGGCTTATTATCTCAGGGTCACAGTATCCCCCCTACATGGGCTGAAGCCACAATAACGCTTATTGCAAAACCAAATAAAGACCTTAAGAAAATGGAATCCTACGGGCCAATCTCCCTTCTGAATACAGATATGAAGTTATATTCCAGGATTTTAGCGACCAGACTTGCAAAGATAATAAAATCTATAATCCACCCTTATCAAAGGGGCTTCATTCCAGGGAGACAATTAAATGAATTAACCTTTCAAGTGATAGGAGCTATAGACTACGCTGAAGATAAAGGCCTCCCGTTAGCCTTGGTCACGATAGACGCGGCCAAGGCCTTCGATCAGGTCAATTGGAAATATCTCTGGGCTACAATGGTCGCGTTTGGGTTCCCCCCAGTTTTTATAGAGGGTATCAAATCATTGTATCATAACCCAATGGCAAGAGTTTTGGTTAACGGGGCATTATCTGACTGGTTTGATATATCCCGAGGAACTCGGCAGGGTTGCCCCCTGTCTCCCCTTGTGTTTGACATTTATATGGAGCCTTTTGTTTGTGGTATAAGAGATGATAATGTTATTCAACCTTTTAGGATAGCTAACTTGGAGCTAAAAACTGCCCTATATGCTGACGACCTCCTTTTATGCACCTCTAACCACATAGAAGCTATTCCCAGGCTAATTGATCTAGCAGAGGAATTTGGAAAGCTGTCGGGTTACCAGATAAACAAGGAGAAGACAGAGATAATGGGGTGGAATAACAATACTCCTATACAGGGGGTGAAACAAAAAATGCGATATTTAGGAATTTACTTAACTCAAGAATTAAAGAATATACCGAAAATCAGTTGGCAGACTGTTGTAAAAGACATTATTAAAACATTAACAAGATGGGGTAGTCTACCATTAAATATATATGGACGAGTTAATCTCATTAAAATGTCCATACTCCCCAATTTGACTTTTCTATACAATTCCATCCCTCTATCTTTCCCGCTGAAAGAAATCACGAACCTTCAGGGTAAGATCGGCTCTTTTATCTGGGCCTGTAAATCTCCGAAGATAGCTTGGAAAAAATTGAGGAGGGGTTTAAAAATCGGGGGCTTGGCTTTACCAGACGTATTACTCTACTGCCATTCCTTCCATTTTAAAAACTTCAGGCTACTTGCTAACATACTAGATGCATCTTCACAGGGCCGTTTATTCCAGGCTTTATTACATGACTTACCAAATGGCCAAGAGTTTTTTTTATTTAAGTTTGGCAACCAGAAATTCTTTAAGAAAGTTCGTCTTAAGATCCTGCAGACTGCACTTAAGAATTGGGGGTTTATTCGGAAGGTATGGGTAATTCCTTATTATCATACTTACACTCCAATTTGGGATTCCCCGGGCACCCCTGCATGTCTCCAGGACCAGATTTCTCTGCCCCTGAGAACAGCTGGAGTACTGAAATGGGGGGATCTATGGGTGGATTCAGGTCTTATGGACGGGAACTCCCTGACATTACTCACAAACGGGTTACTGACAAGATTTAAATTTTATCAACTATCTGCATGGTGGTCAAGGCAGACATTACAGCGGGAAAAATATACTGGACTTTTGGATGCAATCCGCAGGGGGGGGGCTGGATTAGAGAAGTATCATTCTGGTATAAACTGCTTACAGATGAAAAGAATAATTTAGATCTTGAACTAACGAGCCTCCGGGGGAATACAATAGTTGAATACCCCGAAGAGCTCAGTAAAATGTGGTCAGATTCCTTCTCTTTATCCCAGAGATTAATTAAACCAGCTAATTTAAGGCGGAACCATCTGTTCACGGCTTATCGGGTGTATTGGACCCCGGACAAATTGCAAAAGATAACACAGAATAACTACTACTGCCCCCGTTGTAAACTTACAGCAGCAGATGACTTGCATGTATTTTTGGAATGCCCCGAGATTCAGGAATACTGGAGAGCGATAGTTGGCTCCGTGGGTGAGGTTTTATCTACAACTATTCTCTGTACTCCCAGGCTAGTATTTTTTGGATTACCCTGTGAGTATAATATCAACAACTCACTTTCACAGTTTATTATTTACGTGGTGGTTATTGCCAGGAGGGAGATATGTAAAGAATGGAAGTCAGCTGCCCCTCCCAGATTTGCCGACTGTTTAAAAAGTATAATGGAAGTCTGTAAGATGGACATGGTTGGTCGAGATGGAAGCTCTGAGAATGTATGGTCAAAACTGGACGCCTGGTTGAATAAGTAAATGGTCCAATGATTATGCCAGAGGTTGTGTCGGTCCTGTCCTCCCCTAGCCTGAAGTATTCCATCGTAAGACAGGGGAGTTGGATAAGAAAACAACCCACCTCTGGGACATCTCTGTTAGCTATATACTGACCCCGGGGCTGTTTCAGGAATGTCAGTACAGAAGGCGACAGCGAGACCCCTCTAGAGCATATAAAATCTGGTGGCATATAGGAGGACAAAAAAAAAACAGATTGAAGACGAGGAACCAAAGAGGGAAGAAAAGTTTTATAAAACATGATGGGAAATCCATCCGGACCAGGGGCTTTACCTTACCATGTGGATTTAATTGCATGTATAATTTCGTCAGACGTAATGGGGCCACCTAATTTCTCTCCATCTTCCATGGACCCGGACTGAAGAGGAATCGTTTTCAGAAATTCCTGACAATCCTGAATAGACGCTTGTATAGTGGGGGTATATAAATTCTTATAAAAGTCACGAAAAACCTCAAGAATCTCCTTAGTCTGAATTTTTTTAATACCAGATTGATCAGTTATAGAAGAGATCTGAGAAGATTTAAAATTGGATTCCTGAAATTTTAACGTCGCAGCCAAGATTTTTCCAGCACGATTCTTTAAAAGTAAGCGTTTAGATTTCTGAGCCTGTACACCAATATGAGCTCTTTTGGTAACAATAGAGTTATAAGAATATTTCAAAGATTTGATGGTAGATAATAATTGTTTGTCATGAGAGCGACGAAACAGAGATTCATGCTGTTTAATATCATCAGCTAGATCAGAAAGTTCCTTCCTGATATCAGCATTTCTTCTTGCCATTACCTTTATAACATGCCCACGCAGCGTAGATTTAAATGCATCCCATAAAACTATTGGAGAGTTAACTGAGCCCACATTTTCCGAAAAGAAATAGTCAATTTCATCCTGTATGGACTCAACCTGAGAATCATCATATAGAATTTCTGTATTTAGTCTCCAAGTACACGGCTTTTTCTTAGGAGCAAGATCTAAGAGAGAAAAAGAGACAGCCGCATGATCGGAAACAAGAATAGAGTGAAAGAGGGGAGAAGAAGAGGGTTGTACAAGAGATGAGTGGACCAACAGATAATCAATACGAGAAAAGCTAGAATGAGGAGAGGAGAAGAAAGTAAAATCACTCCCTGTAGGGTTATGAAGACGCCAAATATCCTGAAGATTAGCAGAAGAGCACATGTTTAGCAGTTGTTTGTGAGCCCTAGATGAACGAAAGGAAAAATCAGAGTTCCTGTCCAATATAGGGTCTATAGGTAAATTAAGATCACCACCAACTATGAGATTGCCGTTATGAGGGGTATGAGCCAGTATTTTAGTAACCGTCTGCCAAAAAGACGGATCATCATTATTTGGAGCGTAGATATTCAACACATAGAGATCAGTAGCACCATTAGAAAGTCTCAATAGCAACCAGGGACCCTCAGAATCATGTTCAGCAGAGACCACCGATAGACCAGAATTTTTAGAAATGAGAGTTATAACACCATTTCTTTTACCCTGGGCATCAGAACAGACAACGTCAAAGACCCAATCTTTCCTCAACAACAGCGCCTCTTTATAAGAAACCTTCGTTTCCTGTAAAAGTACCACATCTGAAGAAAGAGATTTACAGTAGTCCAGAATTATAGCCCTCTTTACCGGATGATTGAGACCCTTAACATTAAGGGAGACTACATTCAACCCAGGCATAAACAACAGAAAGAGGGAATCCGAATAACAATAAAAATAAAGAAAGCAAGAGAAAACCAGGGCAGCCGCCGAAGAACGAAAAAAAAAGAACTACAAAAGAGAAGCAGCAACCTCAGAACCACAAAGAAAGAAAAGGACATCGTAAAAGATAAGCACCAGCAGGAGATCCGAAGGAAGAAAGAAGAGAAGAAAAGAAAAAGAAGAGAAAAAGAAGACAGAGGGGCGAAGAAAAGAAACAGGAAAGAAGAAGAAAGAAGACCCACCAGGGGAGGTCTATCGGAGACCAAATTCATACAAGGGGGGAACATGGAGAGGCGAGCAAAAAAGGCCTACAAAGGAGATGTAACTAGAAAAAACATCCTCCAAAACGCTAACGGGAAAAACGGGAAAAAGCTAAAAAAGAAAGAGAGTTGATATCGTACAATTGTGAATACAATATAGAAACACATTATATAGACTTGTAAAAATAAAAACAAGAGAAAGGAGAATAGCAAATTTGATGACTGTAGACAATATCAATCAATGGTAAAAGATATAATAGGAGTGCCTAAAAAAGACATATCATCTAATCAAACTGTAGAGCAACAGAAATGATAACCTAAGTAAATATTCAATAAATATAAATGCAAGCATAGCAAACAGTCTTAAATGTGGTAATTCATTTAGAAATAAGATACCACAGCACATTACAAAAGAAAAACATAAGAACAAGAGTAGAAAACAGATTGCCAAGAGTCCAAAAGCAGAGACAAGAAGGAAACTAAACCCAGCAAATAACAAAGAAACAACCCACCACATAGCCTGAATAGAAACAGAAAAAATAGGAAACATAACAATGGCAAAGCTACAAAGCAGACGGCGCAAATAGGATACAGCCAAGAAAAACATGGACTTAATGTAAAAGCACGTCATATAATCTTATAATATTAGAAAACAGAAAAAAGCAAAACAGATTTCATGAACATAGAAATTGCAACACTGTTAGAACCCACATCATAAATGCATATAAAAGACATAAATAAAGTGAAACTGGAAAACAACAGGAATGGAACCGAGCCAGGGAAATCATGGAGAAACCTTAACTGTAAATTGAACACATAGTAAGAACCTTAAGCATGTTACTTAATTGAATAGTAATGTAAAACCAACACATCACCGTTTAACACAGAAAAAGAAAAATAGAACAAACACCAAAAAATGGAGTACATATTGACAAAGACCCAGGTACAGAGACTAAGAAGAAAACAAAACAAGGTATTAGACAGACACACAGCCCATCACAAAAACACGAACAGAAATAACAGTAAAAGGATTTTAAATAGAGGTAAAGCGATAACGCAATGAGACAAACAGGTTACAAAACCAATAAAATGCATGTAGACTCACAAGAACCTGAGGAAGACTAGGGAAGGTGAAGAAGAGGACGGCACTAAAAAGAAATACCAAAACAATCACAGAACAAAAACATGTATCCGAAGAGATACCGAGAACCGAAGGTATTACATAGACCACAGAAGTGTGTAGAGGACAAAAAGGGGTACAGAGTCTACATCAAAAAAGATATACCACTAAGCGTATAAGAGAACAGACAACAATGCAGAGAAGGCTCAAGAGCCCGAGGGTCCAGGAGAAGATAAAGAATCCATTTGAGATTCCATTTGGTTATCCAGGAAGGTCAAAAGATCCAAAGGCTCATAGAAAATTTGGGAGCGACCCCTGAAAGGTATACCTAATTTTGAGGGGCCAACAAAGGAGAACGGAATACTCGTGAATTGAGAAAACCTTTCCGCCTTATGACAGTGTCTCTGGCAAAGTCTTGAGAAATAGAAATTCTGTGGCCTTCCCAGGTGATCGATTTAATCTTCCTCATCTGGGCCTGGATTTGTTCAGAGTGTTGATGACGCAGTGGTTTAAAAATCACCGCCCTAGGATAAGGTGAAGATTTGGGCCTGAAAGCAGGAACTCAATGAGCCCGTTCAATTTCAAAGTCTTTCTGAAAAGAGAGCTGCAGAGCAGAAGTAATCCACTGAAGTAAGAAATCAATCATAGAGGCGGCTGACTTCTCTGAGTCTTCAGGCAGGCCAAAAATACGCAGATTGCTCCTGCGATTGCGATCTTCCTGCTCCGTAAGGTCTCTCCGTAACGCCAACATAGAACGTTCCATCTGCTGTAGTGATTTGGATTGGAGTTGCGCAGTATCCTCTACCCCACTAATCCGCGATTCAGTCGTTGACACATGGAGGGATAAGGATTTGAAATCATTCCTGATAGCTGCAACTTCCACCTGAAGAAGGTCAGTATTAGTTTTGGTCGATTGTGCAATATCATGGACCGTGTTCAAGCGAGACAAAATAGTATCCAGCGTTTTATTAACATCTTTCTGGGTTGACTCTGGAGTAGGAGAGGTTTGCTTCAGCCTTTTAAGAGGACCTTTTGCATCCTTGGTCTTAGGAGACAAGCCCATGTTGTCGGACATTAAAGCACGTAAGGAAACAAAATAAAAGCACGTATATCCTAATGTTGATAAAAGACACCTCTTTCACCAGAACAATGAGTATAGTATTGTAACGAAGACTAATATGATTGCATATGAGCAACCCTGAAAGCAACTGAGGAGCACAGCAACATAGACGTAGATGGACACAAGATAGCCTAACTTCCTGTGAAAAAGTAAATCCAGAGCCCTACCCCAAGGAGCATAGATGGCAATGCAGAGTAGATTCAAATGTCGTTATCAGCCATAAAGAGCAGGTTATGTAAAAAGTCACGAGCAATCATTCGAATAATGAGCACCTCACAGGACACAAAATGGCGGTCATTTGTCGGAAAAAGATGTAAAAAGAGTTTTAGAGGAAAGCAAAGACCTGAAGCCGGGTTGCTAAAGTAATATGAAAGCCCAAATCGCTCACCAATTGTTCTGGCAGAGAAGGAGTTAAATTCGTATAGTAGACAGTTCTGAAAAGGGCAAGGAACAACCACCACATGAAGAGTCGGCAAAAAACATCATATTCTGAAGCAAGGTGCACTGATAGAGGTCAGCAGAGGAATTTCAGCGCTAAATATTTCATCTCTGAGAAACAGCAAGGCTCCAGTGAAGTATTGGAAGCATATGCTGAGGAGAACTCGAGCGTCGCCACTAGGGCAGAAAATGGCGCCCGCTCGAAGTTCCTGACGAGAAGGACACTGCGGCAAATATCAGCGCTGTCCGAGCAGCGTGTGTGCCAAGGATCGCACAAATCACTCACGGCATGCTCCAACGGCAAATGCGGCACCTTCAAAGAATCTCTGTTGCGAAGGGGAGCCATAGAAACCTCCGACGGCCTTCGTCGCCTCGGAGCTCAAGCGCAGACCGCCATGTCACAGCGACGCGCAAGCCGCGCCCCCCTAAATTTTTCATTAGCCCTGAGTACAGATAGGCCATCTCTATCCATCTTGTGGCAATCAAAAGAGAAAGGACACCGGTATCTACTATAACCATTGGTTATATTTGACAACCCTCATAGGCGCTTAGATTATAACGATGCGGTGTATTTGTTTATCCGCCCCTTATCTAGCGTCGTGGCATAGTCATTGGGTAGTCAAAAGACGTGTTATATGCCTGCCTCCCAGAGGCAACCTCTGGCCAGAGTAGAAGTGTCCAGAAATATTGTGACACCTGCAGAGGAATGATGTCTGAAGCAGTCTAAGAGGGTAGGTTAAAAAACAGTGTCACACCAAAAGTGAAATTTTATTATAAAAAGGTGGATACTGTCAGTAAAATAGTTGGGTATATTCGATAATCGAGTTACTGGATTATCATATGTAACTTACAAAATGGTCGACATGTTTCAGCTCGTCTGGGCCCAGCCGGGTCTAAGGAGCTTTCGTCAGGACAAAACAAATAGGGGGTACTCACACAACTTGTGTAGTGTTCACATATGGTATGGAACTTTCATACTCATATTCCTGCATTGTGGGAACAAAAACACCGGCTGGTTCGCGTTTCACTACACGCCTGAGTGAGTGGGGGTAGGTTACGAATGGTGCAGACACTCCGTCGCTAAGGGTACTATCTCTAGCGCACGCCCCACCTGAAACAGCCGCGCAGATCGAGACAGGATTGGCAATGGTCTGACGGTGTGACAGTACTTCTGGCTAGCTCCAGTCATAGACCAACCAGGTTGTATAAACCATACTCCTGAGCTCACCTTAGGGCACCTAATAAGTTTATGAGCACTTTCTGGTCCTGAAGAATTGCCTTTAGGGCATGAAACATGTTGACCATGTCTGAGGGTTGAAATGAGGCCATACTAATGGTTACCTTGGGCCTCTATACCCCTCTTTGCACTTTTTAACAAAGTGGCTAGCCACACGAATAAAGGTCTCTTAGTGGACTATCCAACTTTTTTTAAACTCACATTTTGCTCACTACTTCACCTGTTTTTGTACCTCACACACCAGAAAATCACGGCAAGGAACAAAAGAACTCTGTCAGAGAGTAACACACGTTGTTACCAGTCAAGCATTGCAGCGCCAGCTTGACGTAGGAGCAGGAAGCCGATGATGCAAACAACATCACAAAGGGCTGAATGAGACATGTCATCCAGTCCAGTAGTTGTATGAGGTTTCTTAGTTCCGACAAGGGACCTGTTGGCTTCCCATACCTCCTTTCCCTCCACTACCCCCACTGAGAGAGAGACTCTATTACAGGCTTCAATCTAGGGGAACTTTGTACAACCTCTCTTGCAACAAAAACAAAACATCATACTTCTCACTGAGAAAGTAAACTTTGCATATAACACATGTACAAGCATTATTTGTAATTCACAAAACAATAAGCAATCATTATGATAAATGGATGCTTATTTATAGCGTGCATAACGTTAAGTGCACTAGAGCAAAAGAGCAGCAAAGAGGGGAGCAACTAGGTCCAAGTCTAAACTGATAGTCATCACTGAACAAGATACAAAGCGGTAAAGTTGTTGTAAATGTAAATGCCTGTAAGTATAGTAGATACGAAGCACTTCGTGTGTCATAGGGGTAAAAGTAAAAATGAAGGGGACCAAATATTAATGATAACGCGCCCATAATGAGGTCGAGTAGTAAGTGTCTATAGTGTTACGCAGTTAAGTAGGGCTTGTTGGCGCAATTTGTATAGCTCATATGTTGAGCGTAGAAAATGCACACATTAATGCCATATTAAAGGTATGCATTAAAAAGTAAAGGTAAACTACCAGCATGTCACAACAGCATTAATACACTTTAAATACCTTCATATTGGGTAAATTACTCCTCATCAGGGTGCGAAGAGTCGCTTTAACAGTGGTGATTCGTGCTAGAGTAACAAAAGAAAGCAAAGCGCTCTGTAAATACCTCTCGGTGGCGGTAAAGCGAGACGGCAGCAGGGAGTCAGAAACGCCATTCTTACCCACGTGAAGGAGTCTCTGCGCTCTATCCATCACCAGAAACCATAGAAGGGAACACCAGAGTTCTGCTATGTTCCTAAGGGTGTACCAATATGTCTGGCAAGCAAGCTACCTGACTGCACCAATGCATTGTTTATTGATTTATTCATTTTTGATGGACCCCCAATTGCCATTACCCATTACACGGTAACCTCTGGTTGTGGTGGTGTAAACAGTGGTTTTTACAATAATCTAAGTGGCATGGCTGTTTGAAGAAATGTCCCAGAGCAACACTAAGGGGGTTCCCTTACACTGCCCTGTAATATAGAGGTGTAGCGCCCAGTTGGATCCCAACAGCTCAAACAGAGTAGGGAAACAGGTGAATATGATAACAGAGTTCTTGATAAAATCGGAAATGCTGAAGATGAAATTAAATGAAATGAAAAGAGGATTTGTATAGCGCGGCTGCTGCCCAAAGGCGTCCAAGCGCTGAGATGGCACCTGATAGTAACTCACGCTTGTTTCAATAAAGAGGATTTCGAACCTTTGTGATTGAAAGGTGCAGATAGGTAAATTACACAATTACACATTTTTAGGTAGTAAGATGTCAAGACGGAAACATTGTCAAAGACTGTTTTCTAGATTCCATTTGATAAGAAGTAGGGATATTGTTTCCTTTGTTTGAGCACCTCCAGATTTACATCTGCTAAGCAGTCCAGGTAAAATTCTGTAGGTATCTTTTCTACCCTTCATATTCTTCAATGTTTGTATGAAGACAGGGTCAACCATATTAGGAAATATAGGTTCGTATTATAAGTGAATGCATAAAGCTACAGATCCTCAAACACCTAAGAGGAGGGCTGGTTGGAATAGTGGCATATTTTTTAGTAATTAATGGCAGATATAACCACCTGAATGATCCTGAATATGCTGATATTAAAAGAAGCAAACATAGATGTACTATTGAAAAACTTTAGACACT
The DNA here is from genome assembly GCF_964261635.1 of Lissotriton helveticus. NCBI lineage: Eukaryota > Metazoa > Chordata > Amphibia > Caudata > Salamandridae > Lissotriton > Lissotriton helveticus. The sequence goes on from NC_136059.1 coordinate 918,029,377, forward strand.
AGGGGGCATATTATCAAGGGTCATATCGCCGCTTTTTCGGCTTTAAAAGCCAAAAAAGCGGCGAGATTTCCATTGCAGTATAAACAAGCCCACGCTAACCCTTATTATGTTATGTTATGTTATGTTATGGTGATTTGTATAGCGCGCGGCTGCCCCAGCCAAGGGGCGTCCCGGCGCTGCGAGCAAACAAAATGCAGAGAGTTAGAGGCGCAGAGAAGAGAAAGAATTATTGAAAAAGATGAGTTTTGACGGCCTTTCTGAAGGCTAAAAGGTCCTGTGTACCACGGATAGCTTCAGGCAAACTATTCCATAGCTTGGCAGCCAGAAAGCTGAAGGAACGGCCGCCTACTCTGGCCAGTCTGGTGCGGGGTATGATCGCAAGATGTTGTCCCTCTGAGCAGAGCGACCTCCTAGGAATGTACTCTGACAGGAGGGGGCGCAGCATTGGGGGAGAAGCGGTTTTAAGGATTTTAAAGGCTAAACACAATGCCTTGAACTGGATCCTTTTGCCCACTGGGAGCCAGTGCAGTTTTTTCAAGGTTCCGGATACCGAGGAATGGCGAGGGAGACCTACCAGAGCCCTGGCTGCCGCATTCTGGACTCTCTGCAGTCTGGTTGTTTCAGCCAGGTTTGCCCCCAGTAAGAGAGAGCTGGCATAGTCCAGTCTAGAAAGGATGGTCGCCTGGACAATTAGCTGGAGAGTGCGGCAGTCAAAGAACTTCAAAATGGATCTGATGTTACGTAAGATGCCAAAGCACGTGGCAGCCACTTTTTTAGTGTGGTGAGTGAACTTTAAAGCAGAGTCCACCCAGACTCCCAGATTTTTGACACATTCCTTAGGCTTGGGAGGTTGGCCTAAAACATCAGGCCACCAATTGTCTCCCCAGGACGAGATGTTTTTCCCCAAGAGCAGTATCTCTGTTTTCCCGGCGTTTAGTTGGAGAAAATTCGCCGTCATCCAGTTGGTGATGTCAGTAAGTGTCTGTTTGAAGTGGTGAGCCTCCAGACCACTGTTGTCATTAAGAGCCACCACCAACTGGGTATCATCTGCATAGGATACCAATGCTAGTCCGTGTCTTCTAGCCACTTCCGCCAGAGGGCGGACATAAACATTGAACAGGGTAGGGCTCAGGGAAGAACCCTGCGGCACTCCCTGTCCAATGTTATGCTCCTTAGAGATGTAAGGGGGGGTAGAGACTCTGAAAGACCTGTTAGAAAGGAAGTCTCTAAACCATCCCAAGGCTGTCCCTGTGACTCCAATTTCCTCCAGTCTCGTCAAGAGGACCTCGTGTGACACCGTATCGAAGGCAGCACTGAGGTCCAACAGGACCAGTGCTGCCGTTCCGCCGGTGTAAAGAATGGTACGGAGGTCCTCTGAAACACTGAGCAAGGCTGTCTCGGTGCTGTGACCAGCTCTAAACCCGTGTTGGGAGTCATCCAGAATGTTGTTGGTAAGAAGGAAATCGGACAGAATGTTGTTGACATGTGCCTCGATGATTTTGGCAGGCCAGGGAAGCAGAGAGATGGGCCTGAAATTCTCAGGAAGCGAAGGATCTAAGGTGGGTTTTTTTAAGATGGGGAAAACCCAGGCCTGCTTCCATTTGGAAGGAACTCTGGCGGTGGAAAGAGACAGGTTGATGATGTCTCGGATGTGTTCTGTGATAAGTTCGTGAGCTACACAGAAAGTATCCGGTTTTAGGGGATCTGCCGGAGATCCAGATTTAATTTTCTTACCAATTATTTGGAAACTCTCTCGCTCAAGTGTAGGAAGGGAGGAGAGAGAGGGCCTGGTAGGGTCAAAAATGGCCGATGGCTGCGGGCATTTTAGAAAAGTGTCATAGATTTTCTTGATCTTATTGATGAAGAAATTAGCCAGGTTATTGCAAAAGTCAGAAGAGGTGGCAATAGTGTTGACAGTTCTTTTGAAGTGAGGTCTTTCAGAATTTTAAATACAGATTTCGAAGTGTTGGAGCTATTGCTGATTTCATTGGCATAATATGCCGCTCTTGTTCTGGAAACCTTACGGTGGTAAGCTTTTTGGAGCAGGACATAGTCCTGTTTGAGGTTGGCATCATAGTTTTTCCTCCAACCCCTCTCCGCCTTTTTGCATTCCTTTTTTAGAGTTGCTAATTCAGAGTTATACCAGGGACTAGCTGTGTGGGTGCGGGTCTTGGTCCATCTGGCAGGGATTAAGGTGTCGAGTGCCTGGGTGATCCAGAGGCAGAGCTGGTCATACCCTACGTCCGGGTCTTCACTTGAGGGTGGGGGGTTTAATACCAGGAGGTTGTGTAAGTCTTCAAGGCGGAGTTTTCTCCAAGGCCGTTTCTGAACTAATGGAGTAGGCACCGCTGCCGGGCTCGAATTGCAAGAAATAGAGAGTGTTACTAGATGGTGGTCTGTCCAGGTCATGGGAATAGGCAGGCCTGCGGATCCACTTGTGATGTTGGAGAAGATGGGATCGAGAAGGTGTCCCGCTCTATGGGTGGGGCCAATTACAAGTTGGTTAAGTTGGAAGGCCGCGAGATCCGCAAGAAAAGTGGCAACTTTAGGCTCGGTGTCTCTGTCAAGATGTAAATTGAGATCACCTATGATCGTAAAGTTAGCCGTTTTGATAATGTTAGTGCCCAAATACTGTAGGAGTGAATTCGTGAAGGGGGCGTCTGCACCAGGGGGTCTATAGATCAAAAGGCCAGTAGCGCAGAACTGTGAGTTGGCTTTGATCGAAAAGCGAGCGCTTTCGCTGCCCTTAATATCCACTTTGATTAATTGGCAGTCAAAATGAGATTTAATTATGAGCGCTAACCCCCCCCCTCTCGTGCTCCTGTTCACCGTGTGTATGGTATAACCCGCAGGAGTCGCTAGGTTGCAGACCGAGTCCATATCGTCAAGGAGCCACGTCTCGGTCATGAACAGGGCATCAAGGGAGAGATCAGTTAAAAGGTCATACATTTCTGAGTGATGTTTCTGCATAGATCTAACATTTAGGTGACCTAGCCTGAAAGTATTGATCTGGGGGGGTTTGGGTTTAGTTTTTGTAGAGGAGCAGAGTTGGGAGGGATGTAGTAGGGGATGTAATATATGGGCCGGGTTACGTCTAGCACAAGAACAAGTGGAGTGCTGAAGACCCAACAACTCTGCTTTAGAATAGCGCATCTTACCGCCTTAAATAGCAGATGAAAGGAACAGGATGACTGGCGCCTGGCGGTGCCTTAGCGCGGACGGGCGCAAACGGGCAGCTCTTTGGTGGGTCTTCGGCGGGGCTGCGCGCGAACGCTGCGCGCTCGTGGTGCTGCGAGGGCTAAATAGCCCAGAGGAAGTTGAACACTAGAGCGCTAACCGCTCTTCGTGCAGGCCGACCGGAAGTGCCTGCCGGCCCCTTCGAGGAGTTGCAGGGAGGCGGCTCCAACAATCAGTGATGGCGTGTGGTGCAGGGGGGTATTGAATTTTAAAACGCACAATTTACGAGGCACAATTTTACGAAGTACAAAATACAAATCACTATATTACAACAGAAATTAGAAAGCTGTTTAAAATCAGAGCGCTTTCTTCTCTTACTGCCCAGGTCAGTCGCCAAACGGGTCGGAGACACTGCCACTGTCTCCTTCCCGCAGCGCGCTGCAGCCCCTGCTCAGCCTAAATAGCCCAGAGGAAGTTGAACACTAGAGCGCTAACCGCTCTTCGTGCAGGCTTGTTTTCACGCGATGCCTGACTTTTTTTTATCTCCCAGCATGCCATTGCTAATGACATTCAAAGTAGGCGTTCCTGGGTAAAACAGCATGGAAGAACTCACTAACTCAGCTTCGCAAGATTATCAAGCCAGCAGCAGACCCGCGAAGCAATGTTAACAATCGCACTAAGCCCCCTTTATCGCAAGAATTTAACTTCAGCTTTAAAGTTGACTTACGCATCTTAGTAATGGGAGGTGGATTGCAAGGCTGAGACCACAGGGGCGTATTAGCAAGGTTTCCCTTATCACCCAAAAAATATTGCAGCATTTCCTGCGCTATTCCCGCTTTTTGCACCTATCGCTGGATTTCCTATCACCTTTAAGATAAGCATTGATAATAACGCGCTAACTCAGTGAGGAATTTTGGTGATAGAATAAAACGCGCTAAGCACGCTCTCCGATATTTATCGCAGTTTGTTGATAATATGCCCCTGAGTATTTCACTAAGAGGGGGGTGGTAATGGAACATCTACCAAAAATTGGCAGATGCCAAGTCCCCCCACCTTTTGGTTTTCATGCATTATTTAGCTATTAGTGAATGGTTGACTTTTCAACAGCAGATGATCATCCAAATTTGCCATTTCAAGTACCTTGCAGGTGAATAGGCTGGTATAAATCTTCTGGCAACCCATCAGAAGGCCTACTCTATTTAAAGTGGTGCTTCTGATGCTGTTTTTTCCTGCCTGGATCTGCCAAATAAGTCATAATGTCTGATTCTTTCGGTGTGCGACCACGTAGAGATGCAATGATGTCACTGAGGTTGGTTCCCAGCTCCACCTGAGGGCTAGGTGCCCCCAACACCTGATGGTAGTGGGGGAATCAGGCTGTTCCCTGGGGTAAAGGGAAATGATATTGACAAATGAGAAAGAGTCTTCCTCTCTGGGTCCCATGATCTGCCTGGTCTGCTTGTTCATGTGCTCTCTCTCCATCGCTAAGTATGCCTAGTCACAGGTTTGATGAGCCATCAATAAACTGTATCAGAAGAAACAAGACATTAGAGGACACATGTGAGCTTGACCCTTTCCAAGTGAGTTTTCTCAAAGGCAAGTTAAACCAGCTTACCACTCATTCCCTCCCTCCAACTAGTGCAATTTAGTTGTGTTGCAAAACAGGAGTTGGAGACACGATAAAGTAAGACACAGGAATTCGCTGAGGTCCAGTTCCAACTGAAGATCTGGGTTCTTAGGATCAGAAGAGCAAGTGTTTGGAAACAGAGACATTGCTGAAGACTCAGGAACCACCACTGAAGAAGACACCACACTGTTGCAGGTGAGTACTAAATAGCAGGTAGCGCTTACAGGCTGGTGTGGTTTTTATAGCCAACCATGCCCCAAAGCTTCCCAGTAAAACCTTGCGAGAATGGGATTGACTCAACACTGGAGTGCAGATTTGCAGAGTGTATGCAACTCACCTCCCCCTGACTCCCTCTCATCTCCTTTGCCTTCCTGCACCTCATTCATGCCTGCACATTGCTAAGGGTGACCAAGAAAGCCTGCGCTTTCCCTGCTACTCTGTGCTGCGCCATTAATTGTGGATTATGAAGGGGGCCAAGGACAATCAAAACACACAGTTGCCCCAGCGTAGAAAATGTAGTAGAGGTCCCTGCAGGCTGTGAACAATCTTCCAGGGCATCAGAGACATTGATATTTTGTTTTTTTCAAAAACAATCTCTTGATTTGTGGCTTATCTCTTTGAAAAACAGGCAATGGCATGCCACCCACCATTGCTGGCCAGTGTGCATGGAGCAATTTGCAGAAAGTGCCCCTGCCATGTCATGGGAAGCCCTTACAGTCAAACATACCCAACCAGATATTGGCTGGGTTATTGACAGGTCAGCGGAGGCAGTCTCTGTGCCTTCTCAGAGTGCTTTGTGCCTTGACAGCCTGCCTACCAAAACTTAAATGACGGCCTAGGTCTTCCAAGAATAGAACACAATGACTGGACCTTTGTCCAAAGTCAATGTGTCAAGGAAACAACTGTGTAGTAATTATTGAATCTTATTAGCCGCTCAGGAACAGATTAGGCTTAACAAGGAACAACGTTTTCTATCATTCAGTGCTCTGATCATTTCTGCCCTGTCTATCTTTCCTGAGCAGATGTCAGTTATTGAAGGCTTTGTAGTACCACAACTGAACTACTGTAACATTATATCAATGGCTTCCTTATGCTGATGTAGTTATATTACTGTATATTGCTGTAAGAACAGACTACAGCTACATGAGTACCATTGAGGCTTAGGTTGGATAGTGGTATCCACCGCCTTACACTCACTGCAATGGCTTGTGATGGATAAAGGTTTTTTTGTAAGACATTCAGCTCAATTCTTAAAGCTTTTACTTTGGGTAATATTATCTTGAACCAGTTTTAGTTGTGAATTACATACAAAATCTCGAGTTAGTCAATACTAAGCCTGAAGTAAGACACACCTACTCAAAATAAATGCACTGTGAATGATGCCTGGATATTAAGTTGTAAATTACCTCAAACACAGTAGTAAGAAGTAACTCCTGAGAAATAAACCTCTGTAGTTTTAGCCCTATGTATATTGCACATGAAGCTTACGTGGGGAAGCCAAATCATTCTAAGAAATAACATTTTCAGATAAAGCAGAAATGGAAAAGGCATCAATATATCACTTATTTTGCAGTGCAATAGGCTGCATCTATAAATCCAGAATTGTAAAAGTTATTATCAGTCAGATTTCCTTTGGTTTAGTTATACTGCACCACTGACAACTCCTTATCCTAAACAATTGTGTTTTAGAAAAATAAATATTACAAATAGTGGAAACAGATGGCTGCCTGAAACATTGTAATAAAACTATATTAAGAATCACCTCAAATGTTTCACTGACAGTGAGAGTCTTAGTTAATGGAAGAAAGTGGATTATTAATTGGGGTGGATTGGAGCCTCCCACAAGGAATGCAACTTGTTAAGGTAAATCACATGTCCAGTAATTTAAACCTAGGCCCAACCCCCTAGTATATATGGCTCAGAGCAGAGAGGTGTAACTTAAGAAAATGTTAACATATAAACAGTAGCAAAACAGCTAACATGTCAAACAACACCACAATGAAAATTTCACAAACAATTTATAAACATAGAGGGCATATAATAAATAAAATGACAGCAAAATGTCAAAAATCAAATTAAGGGAAGCAGAGAAATGAAATGTTAAAGATTTAAGGCAAAAAGTGCCCAAAAAAGGAAACAGTCAATCAGTAGTCACTGTTCATGATTGACTGGTACATTGGGGCAATTGCAGGCTAGCTACAATGGAGAATGGGTTATATACACCAAGTAGCATGTCCCAGCTCCAGTCAAATATCTTACCTTCTGACTTAATCTCTGTATTGGAAGTCAAAATCTTCCAGCAGGGCAAGGTTTCAGACTATACCCACCGAAGTCTATTTGAAGCCAGATAGCCACTGGATGTTGTCCCTCTGAAGCCATTGGTTTTGGAAGTAAAAGCTCAGAGAGGGAAATATTCAAATTTTTCAATTGCTGAAGTCCCTGCTTTCAGAGGACACTTTTCGCTCCATTGCCTATCAACATTTTTTCCTTGAGGCTCAAGCCTGATTTAAGTTTGGCAAACAAGTACTTTGTCACAAACATGACAGATATCCTGCCAAATTTGTGATGGAGTTCGCATCAGATAAACTGTAAATCAGGCCCTTAGTCTTTTTTATGGAGCTCAACATCCTCCAAAAAGGCAAGCAGGAAGCTGTATCCAATGAATTACCTTTGAAATCGGACACCTTTACCACGTGGTCCCAGTGACACTCAGAAGGTCTTGGACGTCAAACACTTTTCAGAGTTTCTGGGTCCGCTCCTCTTGGCTACTTCTAAACCTCCCAGGACATCAGAGACAGCACTTAGGACAAGGCCTACATGAGCAGTGGCCTCCAGCAGGGTCCAGTTCAGGTGTAGTTACTACTGGCCAACAGGGTACTCCAGGAAAAAGGCCTCATAAGCTTGCTGTGTCTGTGTGGCTACACAACAGGTCACCCAATTGATCCATGGAGCTCACTTCTTAATCCTGGGTAAAAGTGGGAGCAGGTTCAGCCCTTCAAGTCTCCACCTAGATTTCAACCAGCAGGACCAGTCCTCTTCTGCTCCTTTCCAGGTCAAGAAAGTGTTTTCAAGAGTTATAGGTGAGGTGCCACTTTTGGACGATTTACTAGCCAGTGGGTGGGGGTGGCTTCTGGACATTCCCTTACCAATAAGGAAAAAGTTCCCAGGGGCAAAACTTCCCACTTTTGCATCACATCCTGTTCGCCTTACTACAAACTATCCCACAGTGCACTATGATGGGTCAAATCCAATGTAGCACAATCTCTGTCTCTGGTGGTAGCTTGTGTGGCATCCAGGTGTGTGTTTAGAGGGATGAGTCTCCACCTTCTCAGCTACACAAAACAGATTCTAGGACCAGCACCACCTGCTACTGGGGTGGTTCCAAACTGGCTACAGACAGTCAAGCGACAACAGCCATCTCTTCCCCCAGGTCTCCTTTTACATCTAACTATGAATGAGCAGACCTCACTCTGGTCCCTTTCAAGTAAATGAAGTTCCTGAGCCCACCTAAGCTGCCCTTCCTGAGTTGATTGGTGTCACATACATCACATCCAGGTCTTCGGGCAAAAAGGCCTAAGCCACTGTTTTTGCTTTGAGAGTTGTTTTCATACATCAGTATGGGGTAGCACTAGCAGGACCATCTGTCAGCAGAATAAAGCTATTTGCTTAGTGGATGTCAGACAATTTTTAACTTTTTAGAAGTCATTGTTCATTAAGTATTATGTTTAAATTGTTCCATTAGCCTTTCTCAAACCCTAGCTATCAGAGTTATTATTTTATTCTGAACTGTAGTTTTCCACATAGGACAGACCCAGCCCTTTAACATCAAAACAGCTTTTGTAGGCCAGTCACTATATGAACAACCTAACTTAAATTCTTGCATGTACCGCTTTTAAATACTAGGCTTACTACTGTGTGAGTTACAAGTTCTACTTATTTGTATTCAAAATTAAGTTTCTTTTCCATCTAAATGGCTATTTTGACAGTTTCATCTGCAGGGTTATAAGCTCCAGAAGTCAGGCTTTAGAGGTATATAGCCAAAATCATGTTTGCTTTGTTAGCCTAGTGGATGGAACAACATGCACTGCAGTCGACTGGTGACATTCAATTTAACATGCCATTGTGTTATGAATGCCACTGTACCCCAATATAGACCTGGGTAGACTCCTAACGTTTCACCTACATTTACCATGCCATTGTACCACAGAACGTTTTTTGGTGCTGACCTTTTACCTAGTTAGGTGCTGCATAAATGTAGGGCGGTTTTTACCGAAAACTACTCTAATTTATTAAACATGAAGATTCTCAGAATCACAGCAGGTTTACCATCTCCTGCATAATAACTGTGCATAAGGTTCATCACTATCGTCAACCTCGACCAACATGACAGAGTAAGGTAGAAACCCTGAGGATAGCTTTTTGGTGAAGAAACACCACATCTTCACTGAGCCAGTCAGAGGAGAAAGGATTCCATGCTGGCAAACTAACTTGAGACGCTGAGGTCCCTGCATGCAGACATTCCAGTACGCAATGGTTTGACATCCCTTGCAGGATGTCCATCTCGAGACCAAGATGGGAGTCCTTCGCTCTCCCACATCAGGTAATGGGGTTGGCTCTATCCTCAGGGGATTCTTGGCTACACATGTACATACATGCTAGGTACATTTAGGTACATCTAGTTAGAGTTTGTACTGTAGAAGTATGCATTTCATTTTTATGTATCTATACGCCTGCATATATTCATTGTTTTAGTACTATGGTAGAATTCTACCTTTTTTTTACTGTACTGGCGCTCATAACCGTATATATCTGTTTATGTCTCATGGTTGTTGCACAATTGAGACCGGAGGAGGGCGGTCTAGGGGCACCTGATTTTAGGGTGTATTGCCTAGCTAGCCAATTGCAATGGCTTTCATATTGGCACTGCAGGAAATAGAATATACCCCTTGACTTTTGCACCATGGCACTCTACACAACATGCTCTTATCCACTGGTAGGCTTCCACCTATGCTTCTTTCATTACTCAATACGGCTCTCCTTTTTTGGAAACAAACACTCAAATATACCAAGAAAGCCATTCCATATTCCGATAATATACCGCTAATGGGAATCCCGACTGCTACTGGAATAGTCACTGCTAACAGGTTGTCCTAATGGACGACTGCAGGGGTTTCGACTGTGGGTGCATTGTTCATTGAAGGAACGCTGACTGATCATGACAATTTTCAACGTACTCATGGAGTCCCTGCGACTTTATTTTTCTTACACGTATCGCTTGTCTGTTATATTAAACAAAATTGGGCCCCTAATGGGTCCGAAACTTTTACACATGCTCTAATCCATGCAATACACTTAATGGGGGGGTGACACCTTATACGATGGCTGTACAGGGGTATCCAAACTCATTCCAGCACATCCTTACTCCTACTCCGCACCCAATGGTCCTTGGTTCTCAACAGGGAATTTACAGACAAAGAATGGTCCTCGATATTGGCATTCCCTAGGAATGTTTCCCGTAATGCCCGATTTAAGTACATCCGATTGATGATCTTACATACAGTATACCTCACACCACACCAACTTAATAGTATATATCTGGACGCCCAACTCTCCTGTCCTAGATGCAAGGAGGCAGATGCAACTCTCATCCATATGCTCTAGACCTGTCCTAGACTGCATTTCTTTTGGCATGCCGTCACTCACACCATTCGTCAAGTCACTAACACCTGTGACTGCCTAGCTCCTGAAGCTTGTCTTTTGGGCCTCCATAGACGCCCCAAGGGACAGAAGATACAACTCAAATTCGCCGACTTGGCACTCCTCATTGCTAAGCGAGCAATTACATTGAGGTGGAAGTCTCCCTCTCCTCTGATGCCATTACACTGGCATACGGAATTGACACGATGGGGCCTTGCTGAAAGTACTATAATCCGACAGTAGGAATTCCGGGGCCTGCACAAGATCCCTTTCTCATTGGAATGGGACCAAATGTTGGAAGTCATCAAAACTATAGATTCTTTTACACCACTGACATCACTGATGGCTTTGTCTCACCCCATTAATCCTGCATTCCCTTGAATGACTAGCTTGTCACCCTCTTGTACACTGTCAATTTTTTTTCCTTCTTAATAATAATGGTGTACACATGAACAACAGTCCTGTGTGTAGCTGTTAAGGCTGTGGTTCAATGTATTTTTTTCTTAGGCACTATTATGTATCATGTTCTATTGTACACAAGGGATAGACCTAAAGGAGTTTAGGATCTCAGACAGTATTTGGAACCAGAGAACAGGTGGGGTGGAGGGCATTGGTTTATCTTTTTATCTTTTGTTTATTGAGGATTAGGCATGTTGTGACAATGTATAGTTTACCCTCGTTTACGCCACGATTGCTAATTTCGGTATATGCTGTTCTACTGTGCTTCGTGTTTATACAACATTGCCTACTATTTGCACTGTTTAAAATGTGGCTACATCTTTATTCTTGGTAAACTGTACAGATATATCTTCTACGAATATGATGTATTGGTTAACACTGCAGGCATTTACAGTGCATGGTTCCTCTATTATAAAATCAATAAAATTATGTTAAAAAAAAAGTCTAATGGTTGTTGCAGCACACTTATTTTATACTAGAATGACGCTGATTCAATAAATACTTATTGAAAATGTCCCTACCGTTTACTCTGTGTATCTCTCTGAGACAAAGTAAGCATGAGTGACTGGGCGAAAGGTACTGTACTGTTTCCACGATCCCTGAGAGTTCAGAGTTGTCATGTTTGATTGTTGCTAGTAACTATTCACTCCTTGGTAAGAGGGGCTCATAGTGGTACTGTGAGCTAGCTGGTTTTCAGACTTGCATATCCTTCAGGTACCTGAAATCAGTCTAGACACCAATCCCTTAGTTTATGTTGTCTAAATGTGCAGATCCTATATGGATTTGTCGGAACTACATGACAATGGATGCATTTCCTGCACAACATACTATAGCCTTACTGGGAAGTTAAATATGTGGATTACAAGTTAGCTAATTTTACCATGTTTTAGGGATCAAAGCACATAAAATGAGGTCCGCACAACAGTTCCCCAGTGTGCAGAGTTCAAAAACCAGCAGGATCAGTCTAACAAATGAGGGGTGACCATGCAAAAAGAGGCATTTTCTCACAATTAACATTTAATAGTTGAGTATGTACTTTGCACTATTTTTTAAATGGGACAGTTTCATCTTGTTCCTTCCTAAATATAAAATGTGTGTTTGTCCTATTCTAAGCCACAGTTCGAAATAATGATAGGTTCAGCTGAAATCAGCTGCAGTGTCCTCTAGGACATTTGAGCATCTGATTAAGGCGTTCTGTCAGGCATGTAGGAAAGATGCCCTTGCAGGTCACTGACAAAGCTATGATTTTCTTAATTGAATTAATGATACTGAACCTACATTCACCAAACATAACTTTGGAAGTGGGACTTCTTCGTCATTGGGAGAGAGGAGAAAATTCATGCTTTTCCTGTTTCGAACAAGAATGTATTCATTTTTGTACTACTTGGGCTTCAAATGTTATATTCCTTACACTGAGCGTATGCAGATTGTATCAACTAGAATGTGAATTAAGGTCTCGTTCAATGTTCTACTGTTCTCTCACTAAGTAGATATCGCAAACCAATTTACAAACGGTATTGTGAACAGATACATCCTGGAACACCTGAATACAGCCGCATTGAAAAAGAAATTCAAAGGCCTCGGTCCTGTGGTAGGCATGGAAGGGTCAGACTGAAATCCACAGGGACTGAAACTAGGAAATCAATAATAATTCAAGGACAGAGAGTTTAAGATTGCAAGGCAGAACAGGTCAAACGTGAATGTTCATATATGTTAGTATTTCATCAGGCCAGGACACTGAATTTATTCCTGCACTGCATCAGAATGTAATCGTGAATCAAGTGCACGAGGGACAGCACTGTGCAACCTCTTACAGTTGACACAGTTTGTTCCAGTATCCACCCGGATTGACTTTTGGTTAGGTCTCCATCCAGTCTATGTGAGAGTTCTTTTTTAAAGCACCTATTTTTAGTTAGATGTAAGCAGTGCGGGCAGCAGGCAGACGAATCTGCAATCTTAGTGGTGACATATTGTACCATTGCATAACACTGTTCTGCTACCTCACCAGTGGTGGTATCTTCACAGCAGCATGCAAAATCATGTCTTTGGAAGCAACAAATGAAATCTTATGGTGGATGCATGAGTTGGGAGCTATGGCCAGATAAACAAATGGACACTGCATATAGGAAATGACTCTTGTCTGGTTTTGACCTTAAACCGTTTGCTGCTTCTGTCGGCCAACGGCCGCCATGAGCGGTAGTGCTGCGCATGTCCGTTGGCCGATGCGGCCCCGCCCACTTGATAGAACATTATGCACTGGCGCGGAACATTTGAAGCAGCAAACGGGTTAATAATGCAGGGAGAGCCTAACCTCCTTTTAAGAGAGCACATTTTACCCCTACCTAATAATAGGGACGAGGAGCTGTGTTTGGAAAATCCTAAGGTGCACTTCAATGCACAGTTTTTCTTCTGAACAAATGTTCCCTAGTGTTTTCTGCTCGTAGAGAAATGGGTGTGAGAAGGTGCTTGGACCAGGCAAGAGTTTAGAAAATGCAAGTGTGTACTGTTAAGCAATTTGGAGGAACTGTAAGTGAAAATTACGTTAAGAAACAACAGTTGCACTAACACAACCAGAAACTGCCCTGTATTTATTGGTCAAGGAGTTGTGCAGAAAATTGATTTAAAATGTTCTCACAAGATGAATGTTCCACCGTTGGAAATGAATATCTTTTATGTGAAACACTCCCAGATGTTTGCATTAACTGTTTTTGCTAGCTCTAGAACTCCTTAAACTTTGACTCAGCTAACCAGCGGTAAAGTGTAGGTTCTCACCCTCTTAACATGGTGAAATTGGCATACCTTTAATTGACATACTAAGTTACCTATACGTCCTTAGTATATGGTGCAAAATGTACGCAGAACAGGTAAGTTAAATGTACCTGTTTGGCTGTAGTACCCATTGTGCCTTCTGCTAATGTGACAGTACTAGTATGACTGCAGGCCTGCCCTGTGTATCCTGGTTGTACAATTTTAAACACTGATTTCTACCTGTCAAAATATCTCCCTTTGACAGGCCTAAACCTTCCCTTTAAATAATAATGTCACCCCTAAGTAGGCCCTGCTGCCCTTAAGGTAGGGTGCATGTTATTTGAAAGTAGGACGTTAACGTTTAATGCTTAACATGTCCTTACAGTGAAAAGGCCCCGAAAGCTATTTTCACACTAGAAGGATTGGCTGTTCCTTAGGAGAGTACTAGGATACAATATTACATTCACAAAAAATATATTGGGCTAGGAAACTGCTACATAATTCTTCCTTGGACTTTTTAGAACATTTATTATAAGCCTAATTCACTTGTGAAGTCAGATTTGTAATACATATTTCTAAAATTGTAATTTTACAAAGCTACTTTTTTCCCTGAATAAAGCCTCTGGAAGCCCATTTGAAAGAGCTCCAAATGTGACCTGGCAGCTGAATAGCCCTCGCGATGAGGTGTGAACTTGCTTCCAGAGTAGGGGCAAAAGGCCTTGGGTGTTGAGTTATGTTGGTTTTCTCTTGACAGGATGGCCTTTGGGCTGGCACCAGGAACTTGGTTAACATCAAAGATGCCTACCCTGTCACAGGCAGAGGTAGCTAACAACTGGGCCAGCCCTCTCCCTTTGTCCCCTCCTGTCAGGCCTATACCATTGCCAGTGGGATAGGTTCTACCTCCAAAGCAGGTTTATAATGACCATAAACGAGCAGCAAATCCTTTTCAGCAGGCCCTCCTGTCAGCAGTTTCCAGCCTTATAAAGCACTTTTTGGCTGCAGCCCGCAGCCTTGCCCCACTGAATAAAGTAGAGCTCCTGAAAAATGACCAGGTCTAAATGTAGTATCTCCTCCAGGCAAAAGAACGAAAAGTTTCTTGGCTAGCGAGGTGCCTCCCTTGGAAGAAAAATTCAAATTTCTATCATTCTGAGCTTTCCAGCCAAAAGTCAACAGTGTTCATCAAGACCTCATCCAGCTGCCATCTAATGATGCGGCACCCTGTACGGTCTCAGTCTGCTTGCTGCCTTGCCCCACTGATGTTTTTTTTACTTTCATTTTAGAGAATAAGGGAGTCCGCCCGGCACCCTTGCAGTGCTGAGACCGGCCGCCCGACGTGCTGCAGTCCCGCACCGCTAATTAGGATGCGACTGCCACCCTGGCGGTTGCATTCTGCAATTCTAATACTGAGGCGGGTGCTGCTGTAAGAAGCACCTGCTGCAATGGTGAAATGCATGTTGTGCATTGCCATGCACAACGTGGCAGGCACTGCGCGGTACCTGCTAGCTTGTGCATGGCAATGTAGGGGGTACCATAGGAACCCCCAAGTGCAGCCCCCAACTCACCGGGGGCCCGCAACGGGCCCCCAAAGTGAATCCCTGCCATCCTTTCCATGGCAAAGAAAGGCCTTGATTCCCACCTTTAATAATATGGATGGTGGTGCCTGCTAGGCACCGTTACCATTTTAGGCTCAATTCCTCCCGGCCGGGGACTTTGCGTCCGCCGCAATACCCCCCACCCTTATAATATGGGGGGGTAAATCGGGTCGCATTGGTGGGCGGATCTCCACCGTGGCGATCTGCCCGCCATCCTAATCAACTCCTAAATCTGAAATTAAAATGTCCGACCTAGTCGAACCTGGTTTCTGTATCCGACCCGGGCTCCATCATTGTTTCCCTCAACTAGATGACTGCAGTTCGCACTTAATGCTTTTTGGAGCTATTTTCGTTTTTAAACATTAAAAACGGATAACTCCAGTTTCCCTTATTTGATTCTAGTAGTTTTGACGTCTCTGTATTTATTTTAATAATCTCAATTTTCATTTGATGTGGGTTTTCTTGTGTTACATGTTGACTTAATTGCTGTTTTGGCACTGCTTAAATACTTACACATTGCCTTTAATTTAAGCCTTTCTACTGTGTGCCATAGCTACCAGGGAAGTCAGCTCTGGTTAGTTTAGTGACTTTAGTGATTCACCCTAACAAGGATGGTGGTTATTACTTGAGGTGAATCTTACCCGCCTCATCTAATACCCCAATTTCTTACACTCACTCTCTTACTTATTGTACCTCATTTTACTGCCTGGTTATAGGAAATTCCAGATGTGCAGAAGACGGCAGTGCATACCTAGGCACAGGAATTTTAATTTGGTGCTCTGTCAGGATATACAGGCCCACCTCTCAGTCTTTACTTAGGTGCTCATTATTTCTATGAGGGTGAAGGCAGTCTTAGGCTACACCTGCCCATGTATTTTTTGCCTGTACATCTCCAATGGTGTGTGAAGACATGCAGAACCAGGAAGCACCTGACCTGACTTTAGAGGTTGTGAGCTCTCAAAGGAAGTATTGAGGAAACATTGAGAGACCCTTTTTGATGACTCCAAATGTTTCCTGGAGGGCAGCACTCACACTTCAAAATCTGGAGCACCTTCCTTTGGGGTGGCCCCAGTTATTGTGTGCCGCAGCTCCGCCACCCATGGTGCGCTGCATTTACAATGCGGTGCACCATGGGGCAAAAACGACATAGATGCATGACGCATCTGTGCCGTAAAGGCGGCGCATTGCTGGGGTTGCATCGCAAGCGCGACGCAGGTCCAGTAAGGCTCGGGGGTGCCCTATCTGTCCAATGCTGCGTCAAGCCTTACGCCTGCTTCAAGCAGGCGCAGGGTTTTGACGCAGCATTGGCCTAAAAGTGACTGTGTGAAATCTTGTAGATTTCACTCAGCCACTTTTAGGAGGCGTTCCTGCGCCAGAACGCCCCCGCTGCACCGGAACGCCTCCTTATGGCACAGGGCTTTACAACGTGACGCATCTCCCAGATGCGTCACGTTGTAAATACCCCGCACCATGTTGCATCTTTTGCGCCACCGTTGCGTCACAAAAGTGATGCAATGGCGGCGTAAAAGAGGCTCAAGGGGCTTGTAAATCTGCCCCTTCGTTTTTTTACCTCAGTTTATATCAGTGATCCACTGATCTTGCTTTCGCCCACGTTGCTAAAAATAAAAAGATGTGCAAGTGTGCTAATGACACTCATTGTCAAAGACTGTTTCTGTCTCAACAAATCAAAGCTTGCTTCGAATATATTGACGATTTCCTTGAAGCATTGTCAGAGTAATTCAGCCACAAAATCTCAGAGGCACTGCACAATGTAAGTGCTGCAAACGCTATGAAAGGTTTCCGATTTCTCCTTGTGGTGTATGGTTTAAAGACAAATGATTTCTCACGTGAACATACAGGACGCATCCCAGGTTTGTGTGTTGTAATCGATCATGACTGTAATGCGGATTTGTGTTCCAAAAAACCGAATGCAAAATAATGATAGTTTATTTTCTAACAAATAGTTTATGTCGAAAGCCTTAAACACATATATTTTTCTAAAATAGGTAAATGCAGATAGACAGATATGGTGTCACGCTGGACAGCAGCTGAGAGAGACAGCGAGAGATATGGAAGAGGAAAAGCCATTAAAAAGCAGGTGATGAAGTCACTCAACCTAGAAACTCACACTCCAGTGAACCACGACCTGGCAGAAATCAGACGGATATGAGAACTACTAAGAACATGAAAGGCCACTGGGTGCATCATTCCTGATCTTTAAAGATTTTTTTCAAGTTACTTAACTTTTTCACCCATTCCCTTTTCTGATATATGACTCTTATCTCTGTCAATTATTTGATGCTCCTTGATTTTGACCTTAATATGCTCTTTCATCCCGCAGCGCAAGAGTCTGCCTTCAGATAGAGCAGATTCTGATTTTCCATCCACACAGTATGTTTCTTACTGGCGGAAAAACCTGTACGTTTCTTTTCGGCATCTGTAGTAAATTGTAAAAAGTAGTTAAAGATTTTTTGATTTACAATACCTAGCCTTCTTGTCCACTTTTAGATATCGGTGTTTTCCTTAATAAATGATCGTTGATTATTAATGTACTAGCGGAATATTTTTTTTAATGTTTACATACTTTTACTGTGTGGAGTATGTATGTGATCTATGTAAATGTATTTGAGCTTTTAAAGCGCACTGCTACCCGTCTGTAGGTCTCCTGGCACTGAATAACTCTGGGGAACCCGTCCTGGCTTTCCCTGTGGGATGATCCCTGCTGGGAGTCCCCAAGGTGGAGCCAGGCATCCCCAGAGTTAATGGGGCCGTTGTGGAGATTAGGCAAGTTAATGCCCAGAGTTGCCAAGTGGAACCCCTGATTAGAGTAAGCACCGAAGGGAGAATTATCGAGTCCGAAGCGAGAATTATCGATTCCGCTTACTCAAGTCCACGACCCTGCCACTTCGGGAATTGAACCCTGGTCCCGGTCCGACTTCTGCTCCCGGGTCTGCCGCGTCTAACCAGTGAGCCACACTACTCCACTCTATGTAGCATAGACCTGGCTACAATTCAAGAGAATTCTGAACAAATGGAGGTACAAAGGGGGGTTGTTGCAGTGAGGGGAGTGGGTAACAGGGACAGTTGGTATTTGGTTATTTTAATATTTTTTATTGAGTACTAGGAGACTTCTATCGGTTACTTTAGGGACCTATATGTGCCAAAGTGTGGGGGTGTAGGAGCCCAATTGGTTAGCTGAGGTACCCTGCCTGACATGTTCAGGCAAGATGCAATATTTTTAATTACATGCATGACCCATGGACGTCAACTCACAAAAATGCAAGGGGTAACAGAAGTGTCATCATATTTCATTTGATCCCAATACCATCACAGGTAGTGCTGACAACTAACCATTGACTCATATTCACCATACACATAACTGTCTGTTTTAAATATTTAAGCATTTATTATCTCTCTCAAGTTGTTGTTACTTTGTCACCCCTCCTGTCTCCTCCTCTATCCCAACTGCCTTTCTCATTGCTCTTCTTATATTTCATGTTGTCTCTTTTCTCACCATACTTTCTCACCTATTCTGTATATTTTTCACCTCCTTTTCACCTATTTCCCACCTCCCAACTCCCTTGCCGAGCTCTTTTTCTCGTTATGTTTATCCTCTCTATCTCATAACTACTTTCTTTCTCTCTCTGCCTCCCTTTGCCTCCCAGTTGTCTATCACTTCCTGAGACATTATCACACCGGTCTCTCCCTCTCTTTCTGTCCATTTCTCTATATTTTTCTTTATTTGTATCACACCTCTCATACAGTCATCCCCTCCCACCGGTACTCTCCTCTCTCTGTCTCTCGGCTGTCTTTTTCTCAACAGTCCATGTGTCTATCACCTATTTCTCTCACTTGTCTCACTCTCTCACACCTTTTTATCTCTCCCACACCTGTCACCTCTCTTTGATGTCTCTTTCATGCCTATCTCTGTCTTTTTTTTGTCTCTCACAAACATACATAACACCCACACACGCCCACACACTCACCAATTAACACACACAACATAAAATATTATTATGTGGACCGGCCATTGACCGCAATTAAGTGTGCATTTACTATTCTACCTCCACTCATGCTTTGATAGTAGGCTAGGTTATAAAACGGACCAAGGCAAATATAACTGCACTTTTAGTTTTTTGATACACTTACTCGAAATTTCCTGGACACTACAAGGACCAGTCGTTTTAACGCACAGGTCCCCACAAAGATTGTGTTTTGATTGTTTGGAGGATTTGATAATTGAAATTCCAATAAATAAACAAGTATCAACAACCTTAATCTCAGTACAATAAAATTAAATTGTGAAAGGGAATAATTTCTCTATTGATGATATGCGGTTCCTATAAGCCCCAATTTTAAAATGTAGCGTTATGATTGTCCCAGGGAGCTTAATTTTCCTTGGCCCATCCTGCCCCCACAGGAGTCAGCCTCCTGCAAGAGTGTGTAACAAACAACAATGTCTCAAGGGTATCGTTTCAAGGGGCAGGTATACATATATGTGTAATGACACAGTCATTTAGACAGGATTTAATCCAAAAAGGAAAGAAACCAGGGAAACAAATCAAATAAATGCAAAATATTTTTCATGTAGTAAAAATGTTGGACCTATTAACATCATATGTTTAAGCACATGAGTCAGTAGCACTGCGATACATTCAATGGCATGTAACCAACAAAATACTGTGCACAAGTGCTTGTGAAGTGTGGTGACGGAGCAAGTGACACATGAAATGGTATGACCAGTGTGAATGATGGGCGCAACAACAAGTGAGATAAAACCACGAATTACATGTTCAGGATACCGCTACAATAATGACAAGAGGAATCAATTTTAAATGTGTAGGGTATCCGTAGGTAGGGGCTCCAAAAGTTCCGCTGTGGAACGTTTGGCGTCATCACACTTCACGAGCACTTGTGCACAGTATTTTGTTGGTTACATGCCATTGAATGTAAAGCAGTGCTACTGACTCATATACCTGAACATATGAAGTAAATATGTCCAACATGTTTACTACCTGAAATATATTTTGCATTCATTTGATTTGTTTCCCTGGTTTCTTTCCTTTGCCATTACTAGCAGCTTCCTGTCTGTGGGAGAAGTGCCGGCTCCTGCTGGCTGCAGGGAGCAAGATGGGGTTTTGGGGCTCCCTGGCCAGCCCCAATTGACAGATTGGTAGTTGATCTCGGTGGGCACAAGGGCACTCACCTTGTCTTGTGGTTGGCCCCAGGGATGGGGTCCCAGTGGCTGAAAAGGGCCCAGAGAGGTGGGTTGCATACCCCCTCCCCCTTACAATGCAGCCACACCCAGGAGTGTTAAAATTGGCCTGGGGACAAGGGTCACATTACTCCCTCCCCTTTCAAAATTTCACTGGGCCCTGGAGTGCCCAAAGCAAAAATAGGCCTGGAGTGTGGGGCTGCGTGCTCCACTCCCCCTTCAATATTATGTCTGACCCCAGTGGATGAGGTCCCAAGGCCAAAAACGGCCTGGGGATGTGCCCTCCTCCATCTTCAAAATGTTGGCAGGCCCCAGGGGATGGTGTCCCAAAATCGGGCCCATAGGGGAGCCACATGCCCTCCATTAAAATTGCACTTGACCCAGGGATTGGGCCCCTGGGGCCATATTCAGCATGAGGAGAGGGGCCATGCGCCCCCTTCCTCTACACATATTGCCGGGGCCCAAGGAATGAGGTCCCAAAGGCCCAAATCAGCCTGAAGAGGGTTTTGCGTGCCCCCTTCCCATACAAATTACAGCTGACTATGGGGGAGGGTGTCCTTAGGGCTGAAATTGGCCAAGAGGGGGATCGTACATACCCTTTCCCTAAACAAACATGATAGGCCCCTGGGCATGGGGCTAAAAGAGTGACCCTGGGGTATATAGTTCCCAGGGCCAAAACAAGGCTTGTGGAATGGGGCCACATGGCCACCTTCCTTTTATTTAAATAAATGGCCCCACGGGATGGCGTCCCTGGGGCAGATAACGGCTCAGGGAGAGGTGCTACATGGCCCTCCTCCTCTTTGATTAAAAAAGCCCAAGGGGATGGGGTCCCCAGAGCCAGACCCTATGGCTAACCCCCAACTATGCATGATTGAAGGCCTTGTGCAGGTGTGTTGACTATATGGGAGGATGTTTGCTGCATGGATTGACTGCAGTCAAGGTCCTGCATTGGTGTGGGGTGCATTTACGCATGATACTTAAGTATTACTTTATGCTTAAAAAAACAGAAATTCACTGAACAAAACAAAGGTTAAAGTAACATGATAGTTAGGTGTGATAAAAGTATCTTTTAAAAAAAAACAAATTATAAATGCCCTGAAAAATACAAAGGTTAAAATAACTTTATAGTTAGGTGAATTTGCCACTGACAAAATTAACGTTTTAAACTAACCATACCTTCCGCCCCTCACATAAGGCATCACTCATGGCATGTTCTAAGACATCAGTTACAGTCACGGCCGGCAGTGGGAGTACCTGCAGGGCAGTGACGTGGGGAGGGGGAGGGGCAGGGTGGGGGGTAGTAATGTATGGATTACGGAGTTTTACAGGTAAATAAACATTTAAATAAATAAAACGAATTTCGTTGCGCACACTGCATCGCATTTGGGGATGTAGTGCACTCAACGGGCAGAGGGCGGGCCGTGTTTGGCCGTCAGTGGACGGAGGAGGACGGGACGGGCCACCCCCTTTCACTTTCCGAGGAATCACCTACCGATAAAGCCATATTCCACAAGGTCCTGTACCTATTGAGACTGAGATCTAATTCCCTTGTTGCAAGTATTGTACTGGACAAACAGGAGGTGGCATTGTGGATGTAATTAGGACTCTGTTGTTTATTTTTTATACTTACAATGAGAGACTTCCCTTTGCAGAATGAGTTATCGGGTGAAAAAAGTTAAAATACCAGCCACACGATCAAACACGGAACTGCAGGCTGCTGAATCCCAGCCCCTCCCCACTTTGACTGCAATTGACAAAATGCTGCAACAAACAATCGGTGTTGTGGCTACTGCCATTGAGAATACTGAGAGAAGGCTATCAATACCACCAACACTTTTCATCCAAAATCAGGGAGGTGATATCCCAACCACCATGGCTGACGCTCTTGAGGCAAATTCATACCTGACATCATCGTATGTAGATTTGCCCTGTAATCAGATACCCATTGAGACTTCTATAGAAGCCCAGAATTCTCCGATCATCTTGACCCCCCCTCCCCTGCGATAACCCCAAATGCACGTAAGGAACACCTCAGGAAAAAGAAAGACAACACTCCAAAACAATTGGGCAAAAATAATTTGGTTAATCACAATATGGTGACCCCGACTGCTAATCCATCGCTCCAGACATCTGGAATACCGTGCTGGGTCACCAATATGGTGGCCGACCTACAAGCATGTCTCGAACGGACTATTGTCACTCAACTTAAACCCTTGGTGTCGAAACTTGACAAACTCATCCACACTGTAAACAGCAAGAGTGTAGAGAAAATAGAGCCAGCCAAGCCACAGGGAAATGTGGTATCTTCTGGGGGTGACACCACCCTCAAAAACACAATTAGAGGTGGGGTATCCGGGGAGAAAAATCCCATTACACAGACTAAAAACGTAGGAGTTACACCAAACATTCAGAAGCAGGCACACAACCAACCTCACCCTTTGCCCACTATCAACACTCACAACCAAGCTTATCGAGTAGTGGGAAACCAGAAAATCCCCAGAGACAAAGCAACTCCAATGACTAATGAGGACGTAAAGGGGGGTAAATCCGGCTCATTGGAGAAAAGGAATATAATACCAAGAGCTATTCCCTATCAGCTACCAACAATAAACTTACCCCCAGAAGCCCAAACGTATGTGGTAGCACTTGCAGGAGTTCCATCTTTAAGTGAGGGGAAAAGAGAAAGGGAGAATGAGTTAAAAAACAAGTGCATTCAATGGCTTAGTGTAAATAGACCCTTGCCATTAAACGTCTCAGGTAAAATACTGTCAGCTAGAAGAGTAGGCTGGATTGGGAGGGGGCCAAAGACAGTAGCAGGAGACGTTATAGTTTTGAATTTCAGGGACACCTCTGCTGTAGAGTATATCTGCGACACCCCACTTTATACACTAAATACCCAAATATGTCCACAACATCTTTCATATTTCTACCCTACCCCTAGTTTGGAACCGCCCTACCCCAAAAGACCATATCACAATAGGGGCTGCCAGCTTCCATCAAACAGAATACCAAATGGGCGATTAACTAGGGCGGGCATGTTTTCGTGCAGTCCCTTCTTTCCGCTCCAACCACATTGGAATAGGTTTAGTGTGCTGGAAGAGGTTGACTGACTTAGCTCAGGGGTAACAGAGGAAAATGAGCCATCATCCATCCCTAGGGAGGAGTTAATAATCCAGCCTTCTCTTAGGGAGAATATTAGTGATAAGGGGAATAAGGAAATAAATGTTCCTGAAAAAATAGTAGAAGGAAGTCTAAAACTGGTCTCCAGGAACATAGCAGGGCTAAAAAATAAATTGCTTTCCCCGGAGTGGGCCGCCTTTATGGCAACACATGACATCTGCCTGATGCAAGAGACCTGGGCACTGGAGGAGAGCATAAGTTCGACCTTTGCAACCTATGATGTTCTGGCAGTGTCTACAGGCAAAGGTCGCCCATCGGGTGGGTTATCAATTTGGATAGGCTCTCATTTGGGAGTACCGGCAACACAAATCGACACAAATTCCCGGGATATCCAATGCGTTTTGCTAAAACCCCCAAGCAAACCCCAAATAGCCATAATTAACATATACGCGAGGCCATCTAAGAATGAGCAAGAGTCGAATACAATTAAAGCCCTCAATTCCTTTATCCTTGCACTAGACCCCTCTGTTACAATAATTGTCGGCGGTGATTTTAATTGCCAATTTGAACCGCTGGGCACCCTGGAGTTGGGTGAACAAGATGAAGTAGATGCACTATGGCACATACTCGAGCCTTATATCACTCCAGTCAGAGCGTGGACCCCGTTAGGGCTACAAATTAAATCTTTCACCCTTACAACGTCCTTGCGGGCGTGCAATGGAAGAATGGATCCCGGCCGCCCAGGCACAGCTACGTTTAACAGGGCAAACAAGGTTTCCATCATTGACTATATTATGGTGGAAGCGGAAAATTGGGATAAGCTGACGGAATTTAGGGTTGTGCAAAGGTATGATAGTGACCACAATGCCTTGGTTTTAACCTTGAAACCCGGGTCTTTTGGTCTGACAAACCCTGTCCTTAACCCTGACATAGAGCCCCCTCCGGTTATGGTCTCTAATAATAGAAGGAGGGTTAAATGGCCTAACTTAGTAGAGTCCCCCTTACAGCTTGCAAAAATATATCAGCTTGCAATTCCCTTTATAACCCAGATGAGTTACTCAACTACCGGGCAGCATGCAGTAGAAACGGATCACTGAAATAATATCGAGGGACAGAATATCGACTAACAAAAATATCGTTGACAAAATATCGAGAGACAAAATATCGAGTTTCTATCTACAAACAGGTAAGTACAAAAATATCGAGTTAAAAATATCGTTTACAAAAATATAGTTGTAAAAAATATCGACTTTAATAAAAACAATGTTTAATTACATTAATATAAAAAAATAATTACTAAAATATACTTAACAATACCTAAAATAACTTTTAATAATTAAATAATTAATGAAAGTAAAAAAATAATATTTTTTTAATCATATTTCTTAAAACATATATATATATATAGTAACAAAATTTAATTAAATAATAGCCAATATTATTAACGTACAAATACAAAAGAGTAAAAATTACTATTCCCACTCCAAAGAGTGCAACAGTGGATATATGACGTTACAACACAACTTTTACAACGCACTACCATTACAACGTAAGTATTGGTAAGTATATAATAATTTTTATAATTTAAATTATTTAAAATTAATTTAATATAATTTAATTTAATTTCATTTCATTAAATTAAATTAATGTAAATTTAATTTTACTTTAATTTTACACTGTACCCCTGTACCCCAAAAACCCAAAACTGACCCTGAACCCTAAAAAAAACCCTTTACCCAAAAACCCAAAACTGACCCTGAACCCTAAAAATACCCCTTTACCCAAAAACTAAAAACTGACCCTGAACCCTAAAAATACCACTTTACCCAAAAACCCAAAACTGACCCTGAACCCTAAAAATACCCCTTTACCCAAAAACTAAAAACTGACCCAGAACCCTAAAAATACCCCTTTACCCAAAAACTAAAAACTGACCCTGAACCCTAAAAATACCCCTTTACCCAAAAACAAAAAACTGACCCTGAACCCTAAAAATACCCCTTTACCCAAAAACTAAAAACTGACCCTGAACCCTAAAAATACCCCTTTACCCAAAAACTAAAAACTGACCCTGAACCCAAAAAATACCCCTTTACCCAAAAACTAAAAACTGACCCTGAACCCTAAAAATACCCCTTTACCCAAAAAACAAAAACTGACCCTGAACCCTAAAAATACCCCTTTAATTTAACATAATTAGCAATTAATCAATTAAATTAAATTAATTACCAATTACATTTTAATTAATTAACAAATATTTTTTAATTAACAATTAATTAAATATTACTACCAATTATTAAATTTACATATTGAATAATTTATAATTAAATTACTTCCCACCCTATTCCCCTATAAACCCACAACCCGCTACAGGAAATAAATTATTTAAATTTACACAATTAGCAATTGATCAATTAAATTAAATTAATTACCAATTAAATTTTAAATAATTAACAAATATTATTTAATTACCAATTAATTATATATTACTACCAATTAATACATTTACATATTTAATTAATTATAATTAAATTACTTCCCACCCTATTCCCCTATAAACCCACAACCCGCTACAGGAAATACATTATTTAATTTACATAATTAGCAATTAATCAATTAAATTAAATTAATTACCAATTAAATTTTAAATAATTAACAAATATTATTTAATTACCAATTAATTAATTATTACTACCAATTAATACATTTACATATTTAATTAATTATAATTAAATTACTTCCCACCCTATTCCCTTATAAACCCACAACCCGCTACAGAATAAAATTACACAATAATTTTAAAAAAATCATTAATTAAAAATAATTATAACATAAAATGACACTTTTCACACATATTCTAACATAAAAACACTATAAATAATTAAATATTATTTAAAAAACTATATTTTTTACTATCTAGATTATATACTTGGATATTTTCACTTTCTATATTATTTACAGTCGATATTACTTCACTTACCTTAAAAACAATATTTTGGCTGTCGATATTCTGTCCTGTCGATATTTTGTCCAAACGATATTTAAAACTCGATATTCTGTCCAAACGATATTTTGGAGTCGATATTATGTCTGTGCACCAGTAGAAACACATAGACAGCTAGCAGTGGCATTGGGGGAGGTGTTTTACCCTCTAAGTAGGTGCAAGCGGCCCATTCCTAAGACGCATTCCTGGTTTGATGATGCCTGCAAGAAATTAAAACAGGAGCTTCTTGCAGCAATCAAATCCAAAGACAAAGCAACCATCAGGGCAATTAGATTGTCCTATAAAAAAGAGATCATCAGGGGTAAGAGAGAGTGGGATGAAGCTAGGTGGGAAGGACTGAGAGGCGCCCTCCTGGCAAAGGACTCCAAATTATTTTGGGCAATAGTAAGTAGTGGCGCGAGAGAGAGAGAGGAGAAACTCCCTTACCAAATATCGCCCCATCAGTTTGGGAGACGCACTTTGCAGCACTCTACACAAGCCCCGAGACTGACACCCCGGAACATATAAACAGGGCCTGGATACAAGAGTCAGACATTGCCCCTGGGACTCCATTGGCCATAGACCTCCCGCACGAGTGTCGACTGCGGGGGCCCTTGGGCTTGGACTACCAGACGGGTCAGTGGGACTCTGGGTAGAGGACGGGCTCTGGAAACATTGAGAGCATCTCACTTAAGGAAGTGGAATCTGCGGTTGTCAGGCTGCTTCCAAACAAAGCCCCAGGTCTCGATAAGTTACCAGGCGACCTTTTCCGATCCCAGCCAAAAATATGGGCACCGTACCTTGTTGCATTGTTCAATGCGGTCCTCAGGGGAGCTAAGCTCCCACACTCCTGGGAGGGCGCTGAAATCCTCCCCATTTTTAAAAAGGGATGCCCTTTAGTTCCATCGAACTACAGACCGATTAGTCTTCTGGATACTACCCAGAAACTAATGGGCCGCATCCTTTTAGACAGAATATTGGGATGGATGGAGGAGTCTGAAATATTAACTACCCTTCAGGCCGGTTTCAGATCCGGAATCTCGACCATGGTCCAAATTTTTAGGCTGCAGGTCCTTTTCTGGAAGTCAGTAAAAATAGAGGGTGGCAGCCTCTATCTTGTCTTCGTAGACCTGCGGGCCGCTTTCGACCTTGTGCCCAGGTAAAGCCTATGGAGGGTCTTGAAAGAACTTGGCCTTCCGCCCTATCTACTAGATGTCCTGAAGCGTTTCCATGCTGGGAACTACGCCCAGGTGAGGTGCGGGAAGAATGGAAAATTATCTGCACGTTTTCCCGTAACTAGAGGTGTTCGACAGGGCTGTGCCCTGGCCCCCACGCTCTTTAGTCTTTATATTAATGGTTTAGTGGGGGAATTAGCTAGAGTCAAGGATAGTGATGCCCCGTGGTTGGCTACAGGTCGGGTGCCCGCCATGATGTTCGCAGGCGATACTCTGTAGTTGTCGCGAACATCAACAGGCATCCAGCGGGTTCTGGACGGGTTTGTTTCCTTTTGCGCCTCGAGGGGCCTGGAGATAAAATTGGAGAAGACCAAGTTTATGATCTTCGGTCCCCCGAGGCGCACCCGCCCGAGCCCCGTGCTAAATGGTACCCCGCTCGAACGAATAAGAACCTTTGTCTACCTGGGTGTCACCCTGACTGAAGATTTTGGTTGGGGTCCACAGGTATCTAAATCCACCTTGAGGCTTTCGCAGATCGTAGGGGGCATAGGCAAGTTTAAAAAAACAACCCAATTCAAGCCAGTTACCCCTCCCCTAGAGATCTATGGTGCCCAAGCTAGGCCAACTGTGATGTATGCTCCAGAACTCTGGGGTTATACTAACACGCAAAGCCTCCTCAAGGTGGAGCAGGCTTTCATGAGGAACTTGGTGGGTCTTCCCCAGGGTACCCCGCTTGTACCCCTGAGATTAGACCTCGGCCTAGAGCCCATTACAGAACTGTTAGCCGCTCGACCGCTCCTGTACTGGAGAAGGCTCTGGACAGTACCGGAGTTAGTGGATTATAGAGCTGAATTCTCTATAGTTTGGCAGCGGTTGAAAAGCAAGAATACACCTTGGTTAACACACATCAAAGACCTTGCATAAAATATCGACCTCCCCCAATTATGGGAGACCCCGGAGGCGAGCTGCCCAGCGTTACCTAGAAAAGAGCTGTTGGCCTCTCTGAAACATTATAACTTAAGTTTGCTTTACAGCTCGACAACCATGGGCAGGCTATCTATTGAATTTCTGCAGTTGAAACTCGTACCCAAGAGGGAGCAATTTTTGGACCTAATACAGCCTTTACTAGCAAGGAAACTGTACACCCAATTAAGACATGGCTGTCTGCCTATCGGGGCATTGACTTGTACATGGGCTGGACGAGAAGATGGAATCTGCCCAGCTTGTAAAGGCAGTAAAGAAGACATTGTCCACATTTTGCTCTTCTGCCCAGCCTATAGTAAACTACGGAGAGGCTGGTTGGCACCGTTGTGCAGAAACTTGGGACTGAAGCAATATGCACAAGCCTGCAGAATCTTAAGATATGATACCTTCCCCCTTATTGTGTTCTCTGTTTCCCGCTACCTATTCGGTATGTGGCGTAGAAGGTCTATCTTGATTAACTGTGATAAACTCTGTTGACCGCTACCTCTTCCCCTTTTTTGATAACTTACTGTTTAATAATTTTTTAACCTAATGTTTTTAACTATTTATGTATTTTATCTTAGCACATGTATGTATTTTAGTCGCACTTTTATGGTCCACGACCGAAATAAAGTTATCAAATGAATGAATGAAAAATGAATCCAGTGGTAGAGTGAGCAAGGGACCCACGTCTGGGCATACCCTGCCAACTTAGGGCGAACAAAGCGATACCAAAGGGGATGATGGACTGAGTGTTTTAATAAATCAAACACTCACCCCCAGTCAACTGATCAGGGTTTAATCTACCATCAATCTTTAGCTCACTCCACCACCCCAGTTCAGACATGGCCATATGCAAATCAGTCTGACCCTGTGCCTCATGGGAACAATTCAGCCTGAACTGCCAAACCATGCCTTCCCTGGACCGGAAACAAGCAACCTGGGACCGGTTTCGGATTCATAATCCTCATCAGCCATGCTATCTCGAATCCAGTGGTAGAGTGAGCAAGGGACCCACGTCTGGGCATACCCTGCCAACTTAGGGCGAACAAAGCGATCCCAAAGGGGATGATGGACGGAGCATTTGAGCAAATCAAACACTCACCCCCAGTCAACTGATCTTGGTTTAATCCATCACCATACTTTAGCTCACTCCACCACAACCAGTTCAGACATGGCCATATGCAAATCAGTCTGACCCTGTGCCTCACGAGAAGAGTCCAGCCTGAACTGCCAAACCATGTCTTGCCTGGACCGGAAACAAGCATCCTGGGACTGGTTTCGGATTCATAATCCTCATCAGCCAGGCTATCTTGAATCCAGTGGTAGAGTGAGCAAGGGACCCACGTCTGGGCATACCCTGCCAACTTAGTGCGAACAAAGCGATACCAAAGGGGATGATGGACGGAGTGTTTTAATAAATCAAAAACTCACCCCCAGTCAACTGATCTGGGTTTAATCTATCACCAATCTTTAGCTCACTCCACCATCCCAGTTCAGACATGGCCATATGCAAATCAGTCTGACCCTGTGCCTCATGGGATCAATCCAGCCAGAACTGCCAAACCATGCCTGCCCTGGACCGGAAACAAGCAACCTGGGACCAGTTTCGGATTCGTAATCCTCATCAGACAGGCTATCTCGAATCCAGTGGTAGAGTAAGCAAGGGACCCACGTCTGGGCATACCCTGCCAACTGAGGGCGAACACAGCGATCCCAAAGGGGATGATGGCCGGAGTTTTTGAACAAATCAAACACTCACCCCCAGTCAACTGATCTTGGTTTAATCCATCACCATTCTTTAGCTCACTCCACCACCCCAGTTCAGACATGGCCATATGCAAATCAGTCTGACCCTGTGCATCCTGGGAACAGTCCAGCCCGAACTGCAAAGCCATGTCTTCCCTGGACCGGAAACAAGCATCCGGGGACCGATTACGGATTCATAATACTCATAAGCCAGGCTATCTTGAATCCAGTGGTAGAGTGAGCAAGGGACCCACGTCTGGGCATACCCTGCCAACTTAGGGCGAACAAAGCAATATCAAAGGGGATGACGGGCGGAGCGTTTGAGCAAATCAAACACTCACCCCCAGTCAACTGATCTTGGTTTAATCCATCACCATTCTTTAGCTCACTCCACCACCCCAGTTCAGACATGGCCATATGCAAATCAGTCTGACCCTGTGCCTCATGGGAACAGTCCAGCCCAAACTGCCAAGCCATGTCTTCCCTGGAGTGGAAACAAACATCCTGGGACCGGTTTTGGATTCATAATCCTTATCAGCCAACCTATCTTCAATCCAGTGGTAGTGTGAGCAAGGGACCCATGTCTGGGCATCCCCTGCCAACCTAGGGCGAACAAGGCGATACCAAAGGGGATGATGGATGGAGCATTTGAGCAAATCAAACACTCACCCCAGTCAACTGATCTTGGTTTAATCTATCACCATTCTTTAGCTCACTCCACCACCCCAGTTCAGACATGGCCATATGCAAATCAGTCTGACCCCGTGCCTCATGGGAACAGTCCAGCCAGAACTGCGAAGGCATGTCTTCCCTGGACCGGAAACAAGCATCCT
Source organism: Lissotriton helveticus (assembly GCF_964261635.1). NCBI lineage: Eukaryota > Metazoa > Chordata > Amphibia > Caudata > Salamandridae > Lissotriton > Lissotriton helveticus. The sequence continues at coordinate 918,060,712 of NC_136059.1, forward strand.
GGGACTGGTTTTGGATTCATAATCATCATCAGCCGGGCCATATTGAATCCAGGGGTAGAGTGAGCAAGGGACCCACGTCTGGGAATACCCTGCCAACTTAGGGCGAACAAGGCGATACCAGAGGGGATGATGGATAGAGCATTAGAGCAAATTAAACGCTCACCCCCCTTCAACTGATCTGGGTTTAATCCTTCACCATTCTTTAACTCACTCCACCACCCCAGTTTATTTATTTAATAATATGTTTATATAGCGCATGAGTATACTCCCGGAGGAGTATCTCTGCGCTTATGCGGGCTATGAGGAGGGTGGAGGACACTAGCATACTTAATAAGTGTGAAACAGAAAAGTCTTTAGCAATTTAAAAAATGTTGTGTGTTCTGGACAGAGTCTTAGGGAGTCAGGGAGTTCATTCCAGAGGCGTAGGCCGAGGTAAGTGAGGGCCTTCCCTCCCAATCTTGCCTTCTCATTCATTAGTATTTCAAAGAAATGTTTACTGCTGGAACGAAGAGCGTGTGAAGGAGTATATGGTAAGAATTTGTCCGCCAAGTAGGAGGGGCCCATATTTTGGAGAGCTTTGTGGATAGTACAACAAGTTTTAAACTTGATCCATTGGCGGATGGGCAGCCAATGGAGTTTCACCAACAAAGGTCGCAAAGGCGACCTAGGTGGCGCATTCTGGACCAGTCTGGCCGCTGTATTTTGGACTACTTGAAGTCTGCTTAATAAAGAGTCATTAGCAGAAATCAGCAGCCCATTACAGTAGTCCAGGCGACTGATCACTAAAGTCTGGACCAACGTTTTTTCGGGTGGAGTCAGGGAGTAACAGAAAAACTTTTCGGAGTATTCCGATTATATGGAAGCATGAGACAGCTGTTTGAGTGACTTGCTCTCTTAAACTAAGTGCCTGATCTAACCGGATACCTAGATTTTTACAACACTCTTGGGGACAGGGTTAGGACCCAGATCTGATGGCCACCATTCAGGAGTCCACAGAAGAGGGGCCTCGCCAAACAGCATCACCTCTGTCTTTCCCACATTACGTTGTAGAAAGTTGTTTACCATCCACTGGGACACAGCTCGCATTCCATCAGAGAAGGCCCGTTGGACCGCAGTTGTGAGTTTACTAAATGGAAAGAGGAGCTGCGTGTCGTTGGGATATGAAACGGGGATGAACCCGTATGTCCTCAGGAGACTAGCCAAGGGGGCGACATAGATGTTAAATAGCGTAGGGCTCAAACAAGAGCCCTGTGGCACCCCCTTAGTCAGTTCCAATGGGGGTCGAGCGATGCGGGCCGAGATTGACACTCTGCGAGCGCCCAGACAGAAAATTCCTCATCCATGACAGAGCTGGTCCCCTTAGTTCAGATATGGCCAAATGCAAATCAGTCTGACCCTGTGCCTTATGGGAACAGTCCAGCCCGAACTGCCAAGCCATGTCTTCCCTGGACTGGAAACAAGCATCCTGGGGCCGGTTTAAGATTCATAATCCTCATCAGCCAGGCTATGTTGAATCCAGTGGTAGTGTGAGCAAGGGACCCACGTCTGAACATACCCTGCCAACTTAGGTCGAACAAAGCGATACCAAAGGGGATGATGGATGGAGCATTTGAGCAAATCAAACACTCACCCCAGTCAACTGATCTTGGTTTAATCCATCACCATTCTTTAGCTCACTCCACCACCCCATTTCAGACATGGCCATATGCAAATCAGTCTGACCCTGTACCTCATGGGAACAGTCCAGTCAGAACTGCGAAGCCATGTCTTCCCTGGACCGGAAACAAGCATTCTGGGACCGGTTTCGGATTCATAATCCTCGTCAGCCAGTCTATCTTGAATCCAGTGGTAGAGTGAGCAAGGGACCCACGTCTGGGCATACCCTGCCAACTTAGGGCGAACAAAGCGATACCAAAGGGGATGATGGATAGAGCATTAGAGCAAATCAAACACTCACCCCCCTTCAACTGATCTGGGTTTAATCCTTCACCATTCTTTAGCTCACTCCACCACCCCAGTTTATTTATTTAATTATATGTTTATATAGCGCTTGAGTATACTCCCAGAGGAGTATCTCTGCACTTATGCGGGCTATGAGGAGGGTGGAGGACAATAGCATACTTAATAAGTGTGAAACAGAAAAGTCTTTAGCAATTTTAAACATTTTGTGTGCTCCGGACAGAGTCTGAGGGAGTCTGTGAGGTCATTCCAGAGGCGTAGGCCGAGGTAAGTGAGGGCCTTCCCTCCCAATCTTGCCTTATCAATGATTAGTATTTCGAGGAAATTCTTACTGCTGGAACGAAGAGCACGTGAAGGAGTATATGATAAGAATTTGTCCGCCAAGTAGGAGGGGCCCATATTTTGGAGAGCTTTGTGGATAGTACAACAAGTTTTAAACTTGATCCGTTGGTGGATGGGCAGCCAATGATGCTTCACCAACAAAGGTCGCAAAGGCGACCTAGGTGGCTCACTCTGGACCAGTCAGGCCGCTTTATTTTGGACTACTTGAAGTCTGCTTAATAAAGAGTCATTAGCAGAAATCAACAGCCCATTACAGTAGTCCAGGCGACTGATCACAAAAGCCTGGACTAAAAGTTTTCGGGTGGAGTCAGGGAGTAACGGAAAAATTCTTCGGAGCATTCCGATTTTATGGAAGCATGAGCCAGCTGTTTGAGTTACTTGCTCTATTAAACTAAGGGCCTGATCTAGCCGGATACCTAGATTTTTTACAACACGCTTGGGGACAGGGTAAGGACCCAGACCTGATGGCCACCAATCAGGAGTCCACAGAAGAGGGGCCTCGCCAAACAGCATCACCTCTGTCTTTCCCACAATACATTGTAGAAAGTTGTTTACCATCCACTGGGACACAGCTCGCATTCCATCAGAGAAGGCCCGTTGGACCGCAGTTGTGAGTTTACTGAATGGAAAGAGGAGCTGCGTGTTGTGGGCATGTGAAACGGGGATGAACCCGTATGACCTCAGGAGACTAGCCAAGGGGTCGACATAGATGTTAAATTTAACGTAAGGCTCAAACAAGAGCACTGTGGCACCCCCTTAGTCAGTTCCAATGAGGGTCAAGCGATACGGGCAAAGATTGTCACTCTGCAAGCGCCCAGACAGAAAACTCCTCATCCATGACAGAGCCGGTCCCCTTAGTTCATACATGGCCATATGCAAATCAGTCTGACCCTGTGCCTTATGGGAACAGTCCAGCCCGAACTGCCAAGCCATGTCTTCCCTGGACCGGAAACAAGCATCCTGGGACCGGTTTCGGATTCATAATCCTCATCAGCCAGGATATCTTGAATCCAGTGGTAGTGTGAGCAAGGGACCAAAGTCGGGACATATCCTGCCAACTTAGGGCGAACAAGGCGATACCAAAGGGGTCGATGGACAGAGCGTTTGAGAAAATCAAACACTCACCCAAGTCAACTCATCTGGGTTTAATCCATCACCATTCTTTAGCTCACTCCACCACCCCAGTTCAGATATGGCCATATGCAAAGCAGTCTGACCCTGTGCCTCATGGGAACAGTACAGCCCGAACTGCCAAGCTGTGTCTTCCCTGAACCGGAAACAAGCATCCTGGGACCGATTACGGGATCATAATACTCATAAGCCAGGCTATATTGAATCCAGTGGTAGAGTGAGCAAGGGACCCATGTCTGGGCATACCCTGCCAACTTAGGGCGAACAAGGCGATACCAAAGGGGAAGATGGACAGAGCGTTAAGTATAGGCGAATTTTGTGAATTTGCCATATGCAAATTCACGCGAAAGCGTACTCGCGGTCCGCAAAATCCTGGAACTTTTGTGAACTTGCAGATTTTTTTATTTTTGCGTGTTCGCGGGATTTTTTTCAGCGCGGCTACCGCGAAGTTACTCATGTGGTCGTACATGGGCGCGGCCATCTTGTTTTCAGTGTTCGTGTTGCTTATTTCCGTTTCCGGGCGCTAGTTGCATGCTCACATTTCCGGGCGCAATGCATGTTGGCGTCCGTTATTGCGTTCACGCGGGGGAAATATCGCGCAAACTTACCCATGTGGTCGCAATGGGAGCGGCATTCTTGTTTTTCATTCATTGCTATGGTTCTGGGCATGCTATTTCAATCCTCCTTCAATCTTTGTAATCCTTTGTTTCTTTGAACTTTTTAAAATATTTTTACTCATTATCTATCACTCTATTTTTGTACATCTATATTTTGTGTTTTTTTCTACTTTTCGTTACTTTAAAACGACTTTTTTTAACTCTCTTTTTTTATTTAATTTTTCCCTACTCTTTCCTATTTTATTTTCCTTTAACTGTCCAGGACCATGGCAAAGGGAGCCGGCAAAAAACTAAAGGGGAAGGGTCCTGCACCCCGTAGCCGACTCCCTTGCTGGAGCTTAAGGGGAGAGGCAGTACATGCCTGGGAGATCTTTAGCGCGGTGGAGGTGGCCGCACTGGTCTTCTCCGTGCAGCGCCACCTCCCCAGGACCGTCGCGGCAGGCGGCATGCAGCAGGCCCAGTACCGGGCCCGGCCTCCGGGAGTGTCGCCAGCTATGGGGTAGGGTGTGCCGGGCCATGTATCGGGAGTCTGGGGTCCGGCGCACCTACAACCAGGTGACGCACCGGTGACCGGACATACTGGACTGGGAACACAACCTACTCGACCTGCTTGGCGTGGAGATCCCTGGGCTTGGTGAGTACTAGTATCTATTTAATCACTACTTTGTTGTCTTTTGCTCTGTGTTACGATTTTGCAAACATTTCTTTTTCCGAAGAGCAAGAATGCTGCCGATTACATTGCAGGTAAATTATGGTTCAAAAGCTTCTGTGATTGCAGGTGCTCGCCTGCTCACTGGCGGTGCTACTATGCTTACTTGGTTTCAAATTTGTGCTCATTTGGCCTGAGTGACTATGTATGAGTGTACTTTACAGAACTGCGTAATGCTAGACACTAGAGATTACATTGCAGGTAAATTATGTTTCAAAAGTTTCTGTGATTGCAGGTGCTCGCCTGCTCACTGGCGGTGCTACTATGCTTACTTGTTTTCAATTTTGTGCTCATTTGGCCTCAGCGATTATGTATGAGTGTACTTTACAGAACTGCCTAATGTTAGACACCAGAGACTCAAGTCCAGTCCTTCCTTGTACTCCTGCCACTAAGAAGAGATAGTAGGTGGTGGATTGATAGCTTGAGTATATTATGATTGGTTATTTAATAGGAAACTTTTTAGTGGTCTGCAATCATGGCGGACTGTGTCTGTCACTTTGTGTGCTGCTGAGTGCTGCCTGCCAGTCCTAGTAGTACCTTTTTGTAGTTGGTTTAGTGAGTTACATAACTTTTCAAGTAGACGGTCTGCGAATCCAGCAATACTAATATCCAAGAAGACCACATCAGATGGGTCAATAAATTTAGTGCAATTGTTGTCTATTTCCCCAAAATAATTTGTTGTTTTGAAATGTTTGATTTGGTTGACAACAATCATCCATGTTTGTGTCTTTCTTTCATGTACATCAGCTCCCCCCAGGGGCAGAAGGACAGAGGTGGCAGTGCTGGTGCCGGCGGAGCAGGAAGGCCAGGATTGGTCCACCGAGGGCTCCTCTGCTGGCCTGTTAATATTAATAATTATACTTCCCTAACTTTTACAGCACCTATTTATTCCAAACGTTCATCATAATTCTTTTTTTCCTAAATTGTCCTTGATCTTCTTGTAGACTGTTTCTAGATTCTTATCCTGCCTCTACTATGACTCTCTGTGCTACTATTATTTTATTAGTCTGCCTGTGTTGCTAGCTAAATTTGCACAGTTGGGATAAGGTGTTAAACAAAACTCCTATTCAGCAATAGCTCTAGGCACTGAGTGCAGTCCTCTGGGTTGTCCATAATGTCTATTGAAGTCTTCTTAATGTTTATGCTGTGACAATTTCCAACAATAAAATGTCAATGGCCACCAAGAATAAGATACTAGTTTACTTTTTGATTGGATAGGAGGACATACTACTACTGTTGCAGGGACTATTCTGCACATACAGAACTGTGGACAAGAAATAGAGCATTGGTGATAATAGGCGCAGTTAGACTTTCCACATACCTCAGTCATAACAGAAGTTGAACCCCCAATTTCCTTACTGACTAGCTAGTGTTTCAGAGTCATTATTTAGCTCCTGACTGCATTGATGATCCCCAATGATTATACAACCCAGAAAATAAGACTACAGAGTCAGAGTCCCGACCTCTCAGAGTCACGGACTCATGCTTGCAAATTGCAAACCCTTTCTCTCACTCACTAATGACCAAAAACCACAGAGTCTATGTAAGTTTTAAAGCTTTATTAAAAGTAAAACAACTAGCTCTGTGTGTACTAGTCTGTATATTACATTGCAATCGTGCATTATATAAAAACATTTATTAAAATCAACTTCATAAATGGTGAACGCTTGAAAACTGAAAAGTGGCTGATTTCACACATTAATTGTGGGAGAGCCCTCACCTGGTTGGAACTTAAAGTCTTGGTGGTTATGATGACGACTCTGACTAACATATAATATTGGTCTTGTCCACAGAAGGGAAGCTTCTGTCTGTTATGAGAAAAATGGTGCGTGTTAAAAAGCAAGCATTCATCAGTTGTGCCAAAAAGTGTAGCATCACATGTTATGGCTAAGCATAATTAAAAAACACCCTTCCCTTGAGAAAGGGACATTTTTAGTTTAGACTCGAGAGTCACAAATTATTAAATTTGTTTATGTAGTACTAGTAACATATTTTTTCATTCCTAGACAAAATAGGGAGTGGTGTATATGGCATCTAAAAATATTAAATGTATTTTCTAGGCGTAACAACATCGGCACAGCCCACCACCAGTGCCGGGGCCAGCGCGGTGGTGGTCACTCCAGGGGCGGATGCGGTGCCACCGCCAGCAGGAACTGCTGTGGGGGATGCCACGGTAGTGGCGGGCAGTGGTAACATATTATATATTCCTTACTTATTGGGATTGCAGAGTAGTCTCGCTGCAGGGGTGTATATGTTGTACAGTACAAGTACACTTTACTGTTAAGAAGACTTACAAATTTAGAACTAAGTTTTTGTCAACCAGGTAGAAGACAGTCACCCTTGACTTCGCATTAGCAATAGCATTAGCGGCGGGAGTTGACGAGTAATCAATGGCCTCCTCTAAATTTGACTTCAACTCAGCTGTGAAAGTTTTATCGAGAAGCCAAGTCAGATCAGAGATGAACTTGATGGATGGGATGAACGAAAAGGGAAAGAAGGGTGTAAGGAAGGACGAGTGAGTTAAAAGTAATGACTGGCAAAGAATGATACGTGTTTTTGAATGCTGCCCGAGGTGGCTGGGAATCTGATGCATGGCCGGTTGAAGGCTGAAGCAAGGATGGGTGGAAGGAGAAAGAAAAGAGGACTGCCTGGGTGGGTGAAAAAGAAACTGTATGTGTGCGCAATATATCCTTTGGTTCAAATTCAAATGCAAGCCAAGCACGGATGCATGGCTGGCGGTTTACAAAATAAAATAAAAAGGTTGTTGTTCGGTGAGAAAAAGTAACATTTGTCCAGTTGAGACTTTAAGAAGAATGAATGTCATGCTCAGAAGATTGGAAGATGTGGGGCTAAGGGGGCCGGCTCTGTCATTGATGAGGAGTTTGTTGTCGAGTCGCTCGCATAGTGTCAAACTCGACCCGTATCGCTCGACCCACGTGGAACTGACTAAGGGGGTGCCACAGGGCTCCTGTTTGAGCCCTATGCTTTTTCACATTTTATGTCGCCCCCTTGGCCAGTCTCCTAAGGACATACGGGTTCATCCCCGCCTCATATGCCGATGACACGCAGCTCCTCTTTCTATTCAGTAAACTGATATCCTCTGTCCAACGAGCCTTCTCTGGTGGAATGCATGCTGTGTCCCAGTGGATGATAAACGACTACCTACAATGTAATGTTGGGAAGACAGAGGTGATGCTATTTGACGAAGCCCCTCTTCTGTGGACTCCTGAATGGTGGCCATCAGATCTGGGTCCTAACCCTGTCCCCAAGCTTGTTGTTAAAAACCCAGGTTTCCGCCTGGATCAGGCCCTTAATATAAAAGAGCAGGTGACTCAAACAGCTGGTTCATGCCTCCATATAATCGGAATGCTCTGAAGAGTTTTTCCTCTACTCCCTGACTCCATCCGAAAAACTCTGGTTCAGGCTCTGGTGATCAGTCGCCGGGACTACTGTAATGGGCTGCTGATTTCTGCTAATGACTCTTTACTAAGCAGACTTAAAGTAGTCCAAAATACAGCAGCCAGACTGGTCCAGAATGCGCCACCTAGGTCGACTTTGCGACCTTTGTTGGTGAAGCTCCATTGGCTGCCCATCCGCCAATGGATCAAGTTTAAAACTTGATGTACTATCCACAAAGCACTCCAAAATATGGGCGCCTCCTACTTGGCGGACAAATTCCTACCTTACACTCCCTCACGTGCTCTTCGTTCCAGCAGTAAAAATTTCCTCGAAATACCAATCATTAAGAGGGCAAGATTGGGAAGCAAGGCCCTCTCTTACCTTGGCCTACGGCTCTGGAATGATCTCCCTGACTCCCTCACACTCTGTCCAGAACACATAAAATTTAGGAAACTGTTAAAGACTTTTCTGTTTCACACTGACTGAGTATGCTAGTGTCCTCAACCCTCCTCAATGCCCGCCTAAGCGCAGAGATACTCCTTCGGGAGTCGATTCAAGCGCTATACAGACATATAAATTACTAAATAAATGATTGACATTTACTTTGAATTGATGGATGCCTGGATGGTATCTTCCTCATAGATAGCATCGGTGTATGTAGACAGAGTAGACGGTCACTGGATGAAGAGTGTTGCTTTGAAGAGCATGTAACACTGCACGTCCATGCCAGAGTAGCAAAGCCGAGGAATGTAGAAGTTGTAATTTAATTTTTCAGAATATTACCATGACTAACAGTAGTTTGCAAGCACAGCATATATTGTGTATCTATATTGTATAGTTCACATTATCAAGTCAAGTAAGTCACAATTCACAAGTGCCTTCCTCCAGCGATTAAGGGGACCACTCACTACCTCTGTTAATAATTTTTTTACAACTCTGTCATTCATGTGTGGCCTATCGGTGTTCACTCAATCAAAAACAAAGCACCTAAAGTCATCCCATATGTAAGCAAATATCCTGTGAAGGGATAGATGATCATATTATTTATCTTCTTCATTTTCCTTTTGTAGCAGTCAGGGGCAGGGCAGGGTGAAAGTTAAATACATTAAGCAGTATCCCTTGTAACAGAGTATGGCCAGTGCCACTCATAATAGAAAAGTAAGCGCTTCACCACCTGCATGTACAGGAATGGTAACAGTAACACAAATCTGTGTCATCATGGCTTGCGTCTTTTTTTCTCGGGGGCAAGTTGACTGCGCTGTCATTATGCCGGCTTCCACAAGTTTACGTACCAATTTCGCTAAACAAGAGAGAAGAAGAAGACTGGTGGACTGTCTGAGTCTAATGTTGTGAGTACATATAGTGCTAGTAGAATACCTGAAACTCCCACTAATGTTAGAGCAGAGGCCGACGAAGTGGGAGGTTAGATAGATATATGCCACAAATGATATGTACTGTGCTTGCAAGTTGCTAGTGCTACTGTGACACAATTTTGTGCTGAATTATTTTGTGTTAATCTTAAAGAGCATTGGTTACAGTATGTTTTTCTTTCTTCATATAGATACTCCTTCTAAACTAACAAGGAAGGAGTTGGCTATACGGGCCCGGCAACGGAAGCTGGAGGCAAATGTCGCCGAATATCGGTGGCTGGTGGCCCAGGAGGAGGAGGATGACTCGCAGTCGCAGTCAACAACATCCACGACAGCTGCATCCTCCTCCGCTGCCTCTGGGTCAAACAGTCAGCGCAAAACTCCAGCGGTACAGAGCCGTGGTCCGGCAGCCACCTGCCGCCGCCGAGCAGCAAAAACAACAGCTGCCCCCCACTGTACCTGCAAGTGCAAGGCTCATGTGCACCGACTGACCCTGCGAGTGGGCTAACTTGAGCAGGAGGTGGCGAGGCAGAAAGCCCTGCTCAAGGACCTCCGGAGAGAGCTGTGTGACCACCTGGCCACAGGAGGACACCGCCGGCGAAAGTAGAGAGACTGTCCCTTGGCCCTTTTTAAAAGACTTTTGGGGGGTGGGAATTGGACGTTGGGGTTTTTGGACTTTTGGGGACATTTGATTTCATGGACATTGGTTGGGGTTAGGGAGGGAGGTGGGTCGGGTCTTCTTGTGGGTTAGTTTATTTTTGTTAGGGTCAAATAATTCTTTATTTTAACTTAAATATAGCATACGCTTTTTTTTACTGTTTTGTGGGGGAGGCAGGGTGGGTTAACTTAACTGTATGTTTGTTTTCCTGAAACTTAACTGGCTGGTTGATTCAAATTGTCTAATCGCCCAAATTTGTAGAAAAGAGACACTGACAGAGTTAGTGAATTGAGTTGTCCTACTACTTTAATAGTACTACCATCAGTCTCTCCTCTCCTCCTACTCCATTATTCTTTCTTGCCCAAAATGCTTATCTTACCTGTGATTCATGTTTGAGAATAGGGCTAGGCACAGGGCTGGCTGCATGGCAAATGGCTATTAAGGTTGGCTACGGAATCCTGGATGGATGAAATGTCGTCGTTGTGGTGGTAGTAGTAGTGGTACACACTGGCAGTAGCAGCATATGAAAAAAAATGAAAATGCAACATTGAGTGGCCTGAGCGGAGCATTAGAATAGTATGATAGATACTACAGTACACAAGAACAGTGCCATAAATTGTAGCCTAAGCAATGCTAAAGTATTCAAAATCTAACTACTAGTTGCGTGGAGTATGGCCACTACAAGAAATAGTACTGAAGGTGAAGGACACAGCAGCGTAAGCATTCGTCACGTGTAGGAGGAGGATGTTGTTGTTGATGAATCCACTCGATGGCGCACATGAAATTCTGATTTGATTTGCAGATACTCATGTGTGTGTGTCAAGCAGAATAAGAATAAGAATATATTGTTAGATTCCTTCACCAGCCTTGAAATTGATTTTCTGTTGCTTTGACCTTATCCTCCCCAGCAAGTGTATGGAATTATTGGTGTCATTAAGTCACACCTCAATGAAAACCACACAGCCCGGGGAAGAGGGTTAGGGTTTGAAAATTGGATGGGAATGGGGGGTTTTGGGAAAGTTTTGTGGAGAGAGGAAAAAAAACCTAACATGGAAAACAACAAATGAAGAAAAACAAATCTATGGATAAGAAGATATCCATAAATCTTTTAAGGGACATAAAGGAAGTGCACTGCATGCATGAAGTTGTTTGCTAAATGGATGGTTAGGTTACTGAAAAGTAGTACTTACTACAACTTACTAACTATGAATAAACAATTTGACAGTACAGGGCTGCAGTAATTACGCAATTTCACTTGCCTATCTGCCCTCAGAGAGAATAAACACTTATTAGTACATTAAATTAATTTTAAAAATAGCAACAAAACTCATCAAATAGCTGTAGGGATGAATTTGATGCAGGAAGCAAACGCACAGAGTCGCACTCATAGAAGTTCACAACAATAACATTATTTAAAAGATAAGGAGAAGTGAAGAGGATACTGTAACTGTATGTTGTAGTTGTCCTGTTCAGTTTGGGAAGTTGCATGCATACAGCCATTCCTCTTATTCGCGGTACTCCTCCATTCCAACTGTCGCTCCGTTGATCAATCTTGGTGACCAGACACACTGTCCACTGACTGCCTGGCGGATGCGGAATTGCGGATTGCTATGATAAGCCTGAGTTAATGTTTTTCCCATCGCACAGGGTAAAAGCCGGCCTGTAATTGTCGATGGAAAAACAGGAAGGGATATTAAAACACCACGTAGAAAAAATATAAGGTACGGTGTGTAGTGCAAAAATAACACTTTCACTTTCAGAGGCAACAGTATTACATACAAGCATCATTTCTAAAGTGCGTACTCTGAGTCTCTTTTTCAAGTATAGTAATTAGCACACAGCAGGCAAGGGCCATGCAGACGGTCAAGGCAGGCACCACTGAGTGAACCAACCACCATGTAGCATACCTCTTTGACACAGACAGACAAAGCAGATCTAATTTTATGCAGCAAGCCACATAGCCGCAATTTTACATGAACTGCTGTCTGGACTCTGGCATAACAACACTACACTGGCTCGACCACTCCATACCACGACTAGACAGACATGTAGTTCTGCTATGGTTGTTGTTGACTTGTTTACCTGTTTGCCACTCACGAAATGGCCATAGATCTTCAGTAAACTGACAATGATGATCCATCCATCCCAGTGAGTGACTGTAAAGATATTATGTAACTTTGATCATCAAGACTCATCATCATCATGGTATTGGCAACCTCAATGTTGTTCATGCAGTCACAGTCTACACACAGTGAGTCCAAGGACATTTTCCATATTAAAAAATGCAACGTGGTGGCCCCTACAGTAGAAGTACAATTTGCATTAAACAAGGTAAAAACAGAGTAGACTTGAGTTACATTTAGTGTGAAAAAGACTAAATAATAACAGAACACATATGATTCATTTCATGCACAACAAACAAACAGCAATTGCTTTCATCAGAGTCAGACAGCCAGTGTTGTCCATTGCATGCCATCTCATCATTCATTACCTGTTCCATTTTTTGTCCGCATCTTATTCTTAAAGTGATGGCCCACAGGGTAGCCTCGCCTGTCAATTTCAGAAGTAACAGCCAGCATGTAGTCAATAATTCCAGTCCCTCTTTCTTTGAGGGGACTCGTCTACGAAGGGACAGTTTCTTGATTCTGCGTAATCCAGCCATCTGCCTTGAGAGAAATGGATAGGGGGAATCCGGAGGAGGAGGATAGAGGAGCATGACGGAGTTGTGTACTTGTAAACTTCAGGAATGCAGACAGCGGCACCTTCAATAAGGAAATAAGATGAAGACAGTGCTGCTGATGGATTTGTTGTGATTAGAGTTTTGTTGTGGTAAAAGTTGCAAAACAAAGAAAGACACACAGGAATAAAAGTGAATAAGGACGAAAAAAAAGAAAGTCAGTATTTCAGGCCTAGGTGTCAGGGAAGTAGAGCTCGTCCTCAAACTCTGTGAATTGAACCTGGAGTACGTCAGCTAACAGAGAAGAACTTCCATCATCTAAGTCGGTGTCCTCTTCTTCCTGCATGGATTCACGTATTTTGTAATCTGGTGGTATGAAGTACTGATTCATCTTGATCAGTATTAACCTCTCTACATTTTTGGGCGAGAGGCGGGTCCTTTTTGAAGTTACAATGGCACCAACAGCACTGAAAACATGTTCAGAAGACACGCTTGCGAGTGGGCAAGTCAAATAATTTAGAGCCAGCTTGTTGATCAGTGGCCATTGAGGCCTTTTCCCATACCAATACACCAATGGGTTCAGATCAAAGAAGACCTCTGTTGGGTCATTTAGATAGGCCTTCACCATCCACTCAAGGTCCTCCATGGGTGCTCCACTTTGCATACCATCTGTTGCCTTTGCATCAACACTGGAACGAGCAAACCCATGATGAGTTATCCAATCCGCTTCCGACAATATTATGATAGGGCCTGGTGCAGGTGATGATGATGATACGGTTGCTGCTGTGGGTAATGTCTGTGAGGGAAAGTGACTGCCTTTGGCCACAGAAGTGGACCTTGACGTCGGGTGGCCTGCTGCTTCAGTAGTACTTGTGGTGGTTCCTTCAATTTCCTGCTGCTCTTTTTCGAACCAAGTGGCTGACAGAGCTAGCCAATGTTTGGACTTGGAAACATCTGCTTCATAAAAAAGAATGAATGTATTGCTGGCCAGTGCCTTTTTGTACCGTGGATCCAGAATAGTGGCACAAATGTAATGTTGTTCTGAATGTATTGCTTTAAGCCTTTAATTGTCAACTAGGCGGCTTACTAACCTCTCCGCCAACTGATATGCATTTTTTAACATCAACTCGGAACGTTGTAGACACCGCCTTCAGTTGGTGCTCTAGCATTCGCAAAAATGGGATAGCTTTGCCCAAAGTACAGTCCTCCCTGCTGACTTCACACGTGAATACCTCAAAAGGACGAAGCATGTCTGTCAGGCTTTTAACTAGGTCCCATTCCTCCACCTTTAGCCTCATGTCTTTCATAGAAGAACCCCTTGTGTTAAAGACATACTCATTGATTACCAAGCACTGCTCAAACAGACGCTCAAGCATGTAGAAGGTTGAGTTCCAACGTGTTGCCACCTCCTGGATGAGTCCTGTGACTGGCCACTCTACGGTTACGTTGAATGATCCTCAGCTGCTTCCGGGCCTTAAAAGAATGGCTGAAATGTGTTCAGATTCTTCGACAGGTGATCTGTAACTTGCTGACTGTGTTTTCTTTTTTCAAGAAATCTTGAACAACAATGTTAATACTATGCGCCAAACACGGCACTCTGAAATAGCCACCATCAGACATGGCCTTAACTATATTACTGCCATTATCCATGGAAAAATAACCAATCATGCGCTTTCTTGGCTGAAGCCATTCAAAGACCTTACTGTTAAACTCCTCCAAAATGTTTACTGCAGTATGAGATTTCTCCATGGCAAACATGGCTACTGTTGCATGTTTCCGAGTTGCTTGAAAAATTGTGACACTGTCAACACCTGCAGCAATCTTGTCCCTAACCCCCACAAAAGAGAACCAGTGTGCAGTGATGCACATGTAATCAACGGCTCGGCAACTGGTCCACATGTCTGTTGTCAGGTGGATAGTGTGAACAGCACTCTTCTGCAAAGCTGCCCCATTCACCTCCAGCACATCGTGATGTAGTGCTGGAACCGCAACTCTGGCAAAACAGAACCGCCTAGGAACCTTCCATTAAGGGCAGACTATTGCCACAAATTCTAGAAAACCCACCCCTTCCACGAAAGAAAAAAGGAGAAGGTCCAGCGCTAACATTTTAGCCAGCATTGCATTATACAGACGTGCCGTTGGGTGGTTGCGTTCAAATGGCGCCTCCGACCAAAACATGCTTTTAATGGTGGTCTGGACCGTTTTCATATGTGATGAGTATCCAGACTTCTTCAACTCAGTTAGGCTCATCGATGTACTTTTTTGCATTGGTGTCTCTACCAGACTACTGTGCCTCCTAGATGTTGCAGGGGTAGAGGAGGGTGTGGGGGCTACCACTGCAGTGCTGCTGCCAGGAGTACTGTGTGTACTAGAAACAATGTCTCTTCTCGGTCCTTCACCTCCCCCTGCACGATCAGCTCCTTGTCATCAGATGCAAAATCAATGGATACATTTGGATTTGTACTTTTGGCTTTCCGGATGTTTCCTAGGTGCGTCTCCCACTGGATAATGTGGTGTTTTTTGAGATGACCTCTCTGGCCTCCGGTACCATAGTTGGTACCAAGCTTACCCCGACTAACTACTTGTTTACAAATCAAACAAATGACTAGGTTTTCTGCCTTTTTGCTAATACTAAAGAAGTCACAAACTAGGGACTGGAGATTTCTGTTGGTGGTGGAGGTGCTACTTTCAGTTTCAATGCCAGATGAAGTGGAGGATGGACATGGCGGAATTCGACTCTGTTGTGCACTTACAGCACCACTTCTTGAGGTAATGTAGGTCGAGCTGGATGGAGGTTCCTGCCGGCCCTTCTGACGAGAAAATATGGAAGCTGTAGGTCGTGTTGGTGTAGTAGTTAGTGTTACCTGTGTTGGTGGTGGTACCAGTGGTGCCACGCCGCACACGTCCTGCACAGCTGCATTTTTTGGTAGGGTAAAAATGTCTGTCTGCTGCATGCCCGCTGGGGCTGGGGTGATGACTGTGATGACTGGGTCGTCATCGTCAGACTGTTCATCAGCAGCAGAATACACCACTTCTACTTCTTCTTCGTCATCACCCATAACTGAAAGCCTTGCGAGAACCTTCCTTTTACCTAGCTTTGTCGGCTCATGGCGTGCCTCCCTCTCAAACTGCATTGGTGGCTGCCAAGCATGATCTACATTATCAGAAGGAAGGGGACTTGTAGAAGAACTTGTACTAGCCTTCCTTGACCTTTTCCTTGCTGGGGATCTGGAAGACAATGGATCATCAGGAGGAGTGGCTTGCTCGGCTGATACCTCCGCATGAATCTCGATTTCCTGATGTGCACCTACTTCTAGAGGAACAAGCATTGTGGGCAGTTGTGCCTCTCCATGCGCCTCTACTTGCGTGTTTACTTGCGCCTCTACTTGCGCCTCTACTTGCGCCACTCCTTGCGCCACTATTTGCACCTCTCCTAGTGCCACTCCTTGCGCCTCCCCTTGCGCCTCTCCTTGTTGCACCTGGGGTTGTCGTTGCGGCTGCGGTTGAACACTCGTCAGATGAGTTACACTCTGAGTTGATTGGATGCCACTTTGTGATGAGTCAACGCCAACATCACTGGTCGATGGTGAAAGAGCAATTAAAGAAGCTGCCTCTGCGGCACTCATGGACTTGGGCCTAACTTGGTGTGGTGGCACTGAGACCAATGAAGCGGAGGTGCTGTTCCCCGCTTGGTCCCCGGCGGACACCGCTGCTGCAGGCGTAGTTTTTTTTTACCCCCAAAAAATGTCTGTCGGCTGTTGGAAATGGGATCCCTGGCTGGCCAGGGCTTTCGCCAAAGTCAGTCAGAGACCACCACACCCAAGTCAGGACAAGGGAGTTACACGCCAAGATAACCCCTGCTCACCCTCTAGGTAACGTGGCGCGAGCAGCAAGGCTAAACTTGGAGGCGATGTAAGTTAAGTATTTGCGCATGCACCCCAGCAACAACACCCAAAGGCCCACCACAAAGGAAACTCCACACAAGGTTATATAAAAATAGCCTTTGTATTACACCAAAACACATTAGATAAAACACACACTTTACAATGTGCCAGAGGCACGGGCAGAATTTACAGGGGATTATTTACAAGACAGGGCCACCTGGACCACTGTCAGGAATCAGAAGTAACACTTTCAGAAATAGCACTTTGAATATAAAATTACTTTAGCACAAGATCACACAACCAGTAATAACTGGTAACAGGACCTCACTAGCACCACCTGTACTAGGGAGAAAACAACCACCTACACATCACAATACCTGTAGGGGTGTAAGAACAAAACACATGATGCAATGCATAACATTCATTCAGAGGTGTAAAGGCACATGACGCATAAACAATACATTCAGAGGTGCATAGGAAGTACAATTGCGCCAAACTCACGTAAGTCACCACCTGTGACTGTCCCTAGGCCAACTGGCCTCTCTGGGGCTAGGACGCCCTGTGTCCAGTGTCCTAAACGTGGCAGCTGCCCACAAAGTGCTGGGCAACTGGTGCAGACAATGGGCCAATCGTGGGAGCCTCACAGGCTCTGCAGAACTAAATTGTCCCCCTGAGCCTCTCAGGGCTCTAGACACGACTGTGGCGCTTTTGAGCCTCCCTGGGCTCCAAGTAAATTAAAATGCCCCCCTAGAGCCTCTCTGGGCTCAAAATGAATCAATGCAGCCCCTCTGGGCTCTTGGGGTCCCTCACGGGGGACCTAGAAACACTGAGGGAGCCTCTCTGGGCTGGAAACACCAATGCGGCGTGTGGGAGTCCCTCCTGGACTCAAGAATCAAGTAGTGCCCACACGAGCCTCTCTGGGCTCTGAACAAATGGATGCTGCCCCTGGAGCCTCGTGGCTCCAACAAACCAAGATGCGGGCGGGGAACCTCTCGTGGGCTCGAACAGATATGCCCCACACGTTGGAGTCCCTCCGGGGGGACTCGAAAAGCAGAGGACGCCCCCCAGCACGGAGACACAGCGCAGCACTCACCGGGACTCTGGGGGGTGTGGGCTCCTCCTCGGCTTCTTTGCTGGCTGCGGGGCTCTCCCTTCACTCATGGAGCCTCGTAGCAGACGCCGGCTGCAGGATTCTTCCTCCCCGGCTGCTGCAGGAGTCCGGGGCTCTCTCCTCACTTGGGAGCCCCGGGCAGGAAAGGCAGGCTGCTTCCGGCTGTCCCGCAGTCCCGCCCACAGGTTGCCTGGCTTCTGGCCGGGCAGCCAATTACAGCGCGGCCCCTCGCAGGGAGGCGGGCACTTCCGGGTCGCACTTGGCAGCGGCCCGGCAACGTTTTAAAAACACTCCGGGCTGCGGCGGTGACTCGGGGACAATGCCGGGTGGGCACCGGCCTCCAATTCAATTAAGAAGCGAGGTGGGCACTCGCAAATTCAAATAAAGGGGCACAGCCCAAAAAGGGCAATAACAACAGCCACAGGTGCGGCGTGGGCAGCCGCGAACCGGCGGCAACACGCAGGGCGGCCCCTGCTTTCCCCACGCAAAATGCGGGGCGGGAAAGCGCGATTGGCAAACGAACAGGCAATTGCCGGGTGGGCACCGGCCTCCAGCAGACCACGCGCTCCCAAGCGCCAGGGGCATCAATAAAGCGCTCTCAGCGCTAGGAACAGGGTCACAGCGCTCCCAAGCGCTACAAGGGGAAAGTAAAGCGCTCCAAGCGCTATAAGCAAAAGAAAAGTGCTCTCAAGCGCTAGGGGGCACTCAGTTCAGCAACAAAGTCCTTGTAGGCAGGCAGGGGGGCAAGGCTGGGCCCAGAGCCAGCACACTGGGTCTCCAGGCAGGGAGACACCCCAAGTGGCGGTCCTCTGGCCCAGCAGCAGCAACAGCCCCCCTCAGGATCCTGGAAGAGAACAACTTCTGTGGGGACACAGCCCCATTTTTATACACCATTTCCCTTTGTCTGAAGGTGCAGGGTGGGGGCGGAACCAGTCGCAGCTGGTTCTTGAGTACTCTGTTTACCTCAACCACCCTCTCTATTCACTGGCAGGGCTTGGGTCATTAGACACACCACAGGGGGGCGGAGCCAGCATTGTGTGGGGAAAACCCAGCCCATCCAGGACACAGGTACACTCCTCCCACACATCACTCATGCTAATCTCACACTCACCACCGGGCAGACCCATCCAGACTTCCTGGAGCCTGGCATGCCAGCCAGCTCCAGCCAATCACACGCCAGCACCCTCACAGCACACGTACAGCCATGTCTAGAAATGGTGCTTCCCTACTAGACACATACATGCTGCATACACCATCTCGCAGCATTCACTCTCACGAGTTCACACATACCAGACTCAAGCCTGTACACCCCACGCATCAGGAACTACCAGGGACACATACATTCCCCATGCATTCCTATGGGCGGGCAGGGCTAGCTCAGCACATGCACTCAGAGTGCGCACGCACTTTCCACTGGGACACAGTGAAAGTGCGCAGAATCCCAAAAATCACCATTGCCAGGTCACCATTTAAAGGCAAAAAGTCTAGGGGTGAACCTGCCCTAAGGGCCAAAGTCCAACATCGGCACACCAGTCTCCTTGGTAAGTGGCACCACTTGCTTCTTCTGCTCCTTCTTTCTGGCAGTGGAACTGGCAACTTTCTTGGTAGAGGAGCTACGGCCACCTTTCTTTGAGCCCATCTTCTTCAGATGTCAGAACAGCAGGACGCAGTTGCACGAGTTGCAGAGTTGTCTGTGGCCACCACATATTATGTCACGTGACGTTCTGCACACACCGCGACAGGCCTTCTTCCTGGCTCTACAACAAGTGATGATGATGAGGATGATTCCTGGTTGTCAGTCTTTGTGCACCTACAGCAAAGGAAGCTAGAGGAACATCAGTTAAATAAATGTTGCACAACACACTACAAAAGGCGCTGACAGCACTTGCAGCATATAACAACAAAAACAGGCTGGTAGCAAATCCCCAAGTCGAAAGTAATCATCTTTGGACACTATCCAAAGAAAAAATCATTAAGATGGAGGCTTGGTCATCTCCTCTTGGAAAGCACACAGCGATACACCTACTTGTGCATCTTTCAGGTGTTCACCTAAAGAAAATTCAAGGTAAAGGTAAAACCATCACCTACTCTCTCTGCAAGTTACAAGCCTCTTTATATAGCCCATCTACAACGGCTATTCAGAGTACTCAAAGCTAAGCTAATGCCGGCCCTCAATTACGCTCAACAAGCGTTCCCGGGCAAACTTAACAAGGATTTAGAAATAATCCATTGCAGAGCTTACAAGAGACTGTTCCACTTACCAAGGTGCACCAGAAATACCCTCGTCCGCTTAGAGTTCTCGCTCAACCAGAAAAACCTGGAAGAGATGGGCGCCCTAAGTAAATACTACTTCCTCACAACTGCGGCACACGAGAACACACTCAAGGCAGTTCTGAAACACATCTTCACGGATCCCGGGATTCCGTGGTCGGCCACTCTTAATGCGGCAAAGGACCTTCTCTATCTTGCCACCGAGTCTTGGAACCCCGAACACGTTAACTACACTGCTATTAAAAACGCGATTAAAAAACAAGTACGTGCGCGTTTGCGGGAACTGGACTTGGAGTTATTCGCAAAAAGAAATTTCCACGAGTCCTTATGCCTGCCGCACATTGTGCATAACCCCAAATACCATCTTACGCAGGCCTTGGGCCGCGCAGCCCTTCACAAGATTTTAGCATTCAGACTACACCCCCTGCCCCTAAAAGAACTATATGCCTTTGAACAGGCCGGAGCAGGAGCCCGGGAATGCAGGCTCTGCAGGTACAAACGAGAGTCATTGGCCCATCTCCTACTTTGCTGCCTGGCCATGCGTACGGCCCGTAGCCTCTACCTCTGGCCCATCCTAAGACAACCGGGGTCACGCACTGCAAAGGAGGCGATCTACCATCTATATACACTGACTATGGTAAAACAGATGGCCTCTTTTGGAAAGTTTATCCATCAGTTACGGACTAAGCTGATGGCTACCCAGGGAACACACAAATAGAAACTTTGCAGACGTACGCTGGGCTGTCTCATCATGAACTCTACTCACTGTGCCCACCGGCGCCCCGGGAACTACCACACAGACTTGCTTGCCGCCACTTGGTTTTAATATTTGTCATTTTGTATTCTGTTTTTTTAATGTAATGGTTTTGAGTAACAAAACAATAAGTATTCATTCATTCATTCATTCACACCCAAAAACGGAAAGACTCACAATAAAAATTGCAATTGTAAGTTGCGCAGAGAGAGTTGTTTCATGCACCTCTGAGTACCCCTGGGCATAATGGATGAAAGCAAGGCAGACTGGTGCAGGCCTATGGCACAAAGCACACTGCCTGGCTTTAAAATGCCCCCTAGAGCCCCCACCCACATGGCCAGGCCCTGGACCAGGCCTCAATATGGCCCCCACCCACATGGCCAGGCCCTGGACTAGGCCCCAACAACACCCAAAAAATCGAAATACACACAAACATCACCCCAATCCAATGGCATCCATGCCATAATTGATGTTTAAAATCAAGAGAACACACATAAAGACTTGGTCCATGCACCACTGACTACCCCTGGGCATAACGGATGAAAGCAAGGCAGACTGGGTGCAGGCCTATGGCACAAAGCACACTGCCTGGCTTCAAAATGGCCCCTAGATCCCCACCCACATGGCCAGGCCCTGGACCAGGCCTCAAAATGGCCCCCACCCACATGGCCAGGCCCTGGACCAGGCCCCAACAACACCCAAAATTCGAAATACACACAAAAATTGCCCCAATCCAATGGTATCCATGCCCTAAATGATGTTTAAAATCAAGAGAACACACAGAAAGACTTGGCCCATGCACCACTGACTGGGCATAATGGATGAAAGCAAGGCAGACTGGGTGCAGGCCTATGGCACAAAACACACTGACTGGCTTCAAAATGGCCCCTAGACCCTCCCCCACATGGCCAGTTCCCTGGACCAGGCCTCAAAACGGCCCCCACCCACTTGGCAAGGCCCTGGACCAGGCTCCAAAAACACACAAAAATCGAAATACACACAAAAATCACCCCAATCTAATGGCATCACAGCCCTAAATGATGTTTAAAATCAAGAGAACACACAGAAAGACTTGGCCCATGCACACTGACTACTTCTGGGCATAATGGATGAAAGCAAGGCAGAATGGTTGCAGGCCTCTGGCACAAAGCACACTGCCTGGCTTCAAAATGGCCCCTAGACCCCCAGCGACATGGCCAGGCCCTGGACCAGGCCTCAAAACGGCCCCCACCCACATGGCCAGGCCCTGGACCAGGCCCCAACAACACCCAAAAAATCAAAATACACACAAAAAATCACCCCAATCCAATGGGATCCATGCCCTAAATAATGTTTACAATCAAGAGAACACAGAGAAAGATGATCCATTGTCTTCCAGATTCCCAGCAAGAAAAAGGTCAAGGAGAGCTAGTACAAGTTCCTCTCCAAGTCCCCTTCCTTCTGATGATCTAGATCTTGATTGGAACCCACCAATGCAGTCTGAGAGGAAGGCACGCCATGAGCCGATAAAGGTAGCTAAAAGGAAGGTTCCCGCAAGGCTTTCACTTATGGGTGATGACGACGAACAAGAAGTAGAAGTGGTGTATTCTGCTGCTGATGAACAGTCTGACGATGACGACCCAGTCATCACAATCGTCACTCTAGCCCCAGCGGACATGCAGCAAACAGACATTTTACCCTATCCCGAAATGCTGATGTGCAGGATGTGGGCAGCGTGGCACTGGTTCCACCACCAACACAGGTAACTACTACACCAACACGACCTACAGCTTCCATATTTTCTCATCAGAAGGGCCGGCAGGGACCTCCATCCAGCTCGACCTCCATTACCTCAAGTAGTGGTGCTATAAGTGCACAACAGAGTCAAATTCAGCCACGCCCATCCTCCACTTCATCTGGCATTGAAAGTGGCACCTCCACCACCACCAGAAATCTCCAGTCCCCAGTCTGGGACTTCTTTCGTATCAGCAAAAAGGCAGAAAATCTAGTCATTTGGTCGATTTGTAAACAAGTAGTTAGTCGGGGTGAGCTTGGTACCAACTATGGTACCGGAGGCCAGAGAGGTAATCTCAAAAAACTCCACATTATCCAGTGGGAGTAACATCCGAAAAGCCAAAAGTACCAATCCAAATGTAGACATTGATATTGCATCTGATGACGAGGAGGAGCTGATCGTGCAGGGGGAGGTGAACAACTGAGAGACATTTTTTCTGGTACACACAGTACCCCTGGCAGCAGCACTGCAGTGGTAGCACCCACACCCTCCTCTACCCCAACTACATCAAGGAGGCACAGTAGTCTGGTAGAGACACCTATGTGAAAACGTACATCAATGAGCCTAACTGGGTTGAAGAGGTCTGGATCCTCCTCATCACATATGAAAACAGTCCAGACCACCATTAAAAGCTTTTTTTGGTCGGAGGCGCCATTTGAACGTAACCACCCAATGGCACGTCTTTATAATGCAATGCTGGCTAAAATGTTAGCGCTAGACCTTCTCCCTTTTTCTTTCGTGGAAGGGGTGGGTTTTCTAGAATTTGTGGCAACAGTCTGCCTTAAATGGAAGGTTCCTAGCCGGTCCTATTTTGCCAGAGTTGCGGTTCCAGCACTACATCAAGATGTACTGGAGGTGATTGGGGCAGCTTTGCAGAAGAGTGCTGTTCACACTATCCACCTGACAACAGACATGTGGACCAGTTGCCAAGCCGTTGATTACATGTGTATGACTGCACACTGGGTCTCTTTTGCAGGGGTTAAAGTCAAGATATCTGCAGGTGATGACAGTGCCACAATTTTTAAAGCTAGTCGGAAACACTCAGCAGTAGCAATGCTTGCCATGGAGAAATCTCATACTGCAGCAAACATTTTGGAGGAGTTTAACAGTAAGGTCTTTAAATGGCTGCATCCAAGAAAGCGCATGATTGTTTATGTTTCCACGGATAATGGCAGTTGTTGGACCTGGCCC
Organism: Lissotriton helveticus; assembly: GCF_964261635.1. NCBI lineage: Eukaryota > Metazoa > Chordata > Amphibia > Caudata > Salamandridae > Lissotriton > Lissotriton helveticus. The sequence continues at coordinate 918,084,559 of NC_136059.1, forward strand.
TTGTGGCAGGTTCACCCCGCAACTTTTTGCTTTTGCCTAGCCTATTTCTGTAACCTGGGGTTGGTGATTTTAGGCCTCTGCGCACTTTTTCACTGTGGTACAGTGTAAAGTGCGTGAGCTCTCTGTGTGTGTGTGGTGAGTGACCTGCCCTCCCATAGGAATGCATGGGGAATCTGTGTGATCATGGTAGTTCCTGATGTGTGGGGAGTGCAGGGTCGAGTTTGGTATGTGCGAACTCGTGAGATTGAATACTGCGTAATGATGTATGCGGCATGAATGTGTCTAGTGTGGAATCGCCACTTCTAGACATGGGTGTGCGTGTGTAGTGAGTGTGCTGACACGTGATTGGCTGAAGCCTGGCTCCAGGATGTCTGGATGGGTCTGCCCAGTGGTGAGTGTTGAGATTAGCATGCTGATGTGAGAGGAGGAGTGCACCTGGGTCCTGAATGGGTCTGGGTTTTCCCCACACAATGCTGGCTCCGCCCCCTGTGGTGCCGCTGATGACCCTGTCCTGCCTAGTGTATGGGAGGGTTGGCTGAGCGCATCATGGGTGCTCCCAAACCAGCTGCGACTGGTTCCTCCCCCACCCTGCACCTTTAGACAAAGGAATTTCATGTATAAAAAGAGGCTGTGACCTCTTCTAAAATGTTCTTGTTGCTGACTAGAATCTCCCAGGGGCATGCTGCTGCTTGGGCCCAGGGGAAGGCTTGCCTCCCTGGGCCCTGCCCAGCCCCTGGACTGCTGGTGTCCTGCATTCCTTGGAGGACCCTGTGGCTGGACTTTTTACTTCTCTAGCGCCTGGGAGCACTTCATTTATGCCCTAGCGCCTGGAAGCGCTTTATCTTGTTCCCCACCACCTGGGAGCGCAGCAATAGTCTGCTAAGCGCTGGGAGCGCTTTGTTTCTTCCCTAAAGTGCCTGGGAGCGCTGGGATTATCCCTAGCGATTGGGAGCGCTTCAGGTGCTTTGGCCAGTGCCACCCCGCACTACCGGCCGTTCCTGTGCAGATTCCACTTATATCGAGTGCCCACCTCGATGTGTTATTTATTCCAAACGAGCCGGTGCCCACCCGGCATTTGCCCCAGATCGCTGATGTAAAGCCGCCCCATGGGCCGCCGCACTGCCTGCGAACTCCTTGCACGGAGGGCAGAAGGCAGCCGGAAGTCCCGTCCCGCCGCCGCAGAGCGAGAAGGAACCTTTGGCGTCTGCCCACGAGGCTCCCCCAGCGAGAGGAGAGCCCCGACGTGAAGGGAGAGCAGCTGAGAGCGGCTGAGAGTGCAGGCGGGGCTCCGTGGTGGAAGAGGAGCCCCGCACTGCCAAAAAGGAAGAGACCGGCAGTGGTTCCCGCCCCCTGCAGCACCAGCAAGGTCCCGGTGAGTGCGGGGGCAGGGGCTTCGTCACTTAGAGCGGCCCCCGGTTGACAGCGGGCTGCTCCAACGCTCGTGGGGGCATTTCCTTCCCTGGAGTCCAGAGAGGCTCCAGGCATTTCTTAATGATTTCGAGTCCACGAGGGCTCCGGGGGCCATTGTCCTTTTGAGTCCCCAGGAGGGGGACTCCAGCAAAGCGGCGCCACCGTTGCCCAGAGCCCCGAGAGGCTCAGAAGCACCCCAAGTGTTCCCGGGTCCCACGTGAGGGACCCCACCGCCCAGTGAGGCTGCATCCTTGTGTTTAGAGCCTAGAGAGGCTCTGGGGGCATTCTTTGTTGCAGAGCCCCGAGGCTCCCAGACAACTTTTGTTTTAGAGCCCTGAGAGAGGCTCTTGAGTGCCAGTCTGTGATTTAGGGCCCAGCGATGCTCAGGAGACAGTTAGTTGGTTAGAGCCCCGTGGCTCCCACGCTGTGTTTTGCCTCACCATTGTGTTCTTGAGCCCCCGAGGATCCAATGTTGGCATCATAATTGTTTTCAGCTGCCCAGCACTTTGTGGGCAGCTGCCACGTTTAGGCCCCCCTGACACTGGGACACAGGGCGTCCTAGCCCTAGAGAGGCCAGTTGGCCTAGGGACAGCCACAGGTGGCTTCTCATGTGAGTTTTGCGCAATTGCTTGTGCTTGCACCTCTGAATGTGTTTCGATGCATCATGTGTTTCCTTCCTTACACCTCTGAATGTGTTTTGATGCATCATGTGTTTTCTTTCCCTACACCGCTGAATGTTAATGCATCATGTGTAATATTCCTATGCTTATACCCCTAAATGTTGGTGATACTTAGGTGGTTGTTTTTCACCTAGTACAGGTGTTGCTAGTGAGGTCTTGGTTCCCTGCGCAATATTTTCCTAAGGTGTCTAGGGTTGCGTAGGAGGTACTTACCCTTTACCAGTAATCACTGGTTGTGTGCTACATTTTCTATTTTTGTTCTAAAAAGTGTTCTAGGCGCTAATTACTATTCCTAAAAGTGCATATTCCTGACAGTGGTCAATGTGGCCCTGTCTTGTACATATCCCCTGTAAATTCTGCCCGTGCCTGTTGGCACATTGTAAAATGTGTGTTCTTATCTAATGTGTTTTGATATAATACAGAGGCTATTTTTATATAACCTTGTGTGGAGTTTCCTTTGTGGTGGGCCTGGGGTGTTGTTGCTGGGTGCGCGCGCAAACACTTAACCTACATGGCCTCCAAATTTAGCCTGGCTGCTCACGTCACGTTACCTAGAGGGTGAGCAGGGGTTATCTTGGTGTGTGACTCCCTTGCCCTGACTTGGAAGTGATGGTCTCTGACAGACTCTGGCGCAAGCCTTGGCCAGCCAGAGATCCCATTTCTAACATTGGTGGCAGGCGGTGAGGATCCGGATTTATGTTTGCGTTGTACTGCAGTGGCAACGGGCCACACTACAAAACTCTGCATTTTAGATAATTACATGTTGGGGATTATTGTTATGATTTTGTTTTTCCTCGAGTGTCATTTTCAAATGGTGTTCCTGCGCTTTATGTTTAGTGGCAGAAGAGGGAAAATGACAGGGCAGGCCGCCAGTAGATAGGGAGTTCCTTCCTGGGTCCAGTGTCCAATCCCCGTTCCTGTCCCCAAAGGTGTGGATAGAGGAGGGAGAGGGGGTGTGGAGGAGAAATGGCTAGCTCAAGAGGGTGGTTATCCCTGAGTGTAGTATGTGTGTCTCGATTCACCAGTAAGGGCGTGATCCAGTGGTGGCTGCTAAAAAATAAATAAAAATTAATTACGTCCAGTGCATGTGTTCCCCGTCCCGTTCCCGGAGTAATGGCACCTGTGTCACGTGGTGGTCAGGTTGAGAAATCAGGGGCGGTAAAAACTGTCTTACCAGCCTGGAGGGGGAGTGTTTGGATGAGTGGTATGTTACACTTTAGGAGTTGGTGTGAGTTCATTTTCTGAAAATGAGCTTGCACGGGAGGGTGAACCTCCAGTGTAGTGTGGTAGGTCCTGCAGAGGCCCTGGAGGAGTAGGTGTGGGCTGGTTGCTTGACAATAGGCTTGCACAGGAGGTGTACCTCTGGCGTTCTCGAGGTCCAGCAGAGGCACTGGACGAGAAGGTGGATGTCTGGCGGTGTGCTAGATGTCTTGCAGAGGCATTGGGGAGTGATTCTAAAAGTAGTGGCTTGTGTATCTGATGATCCTGTGTAGGTGAAGAGGTTCATGGGTAGCCCAGCTAGGTCCCAGTAGAATGGGACGGGTTGTAGGGGCCCACGTCCTATCTCTGAAGGAGAAGGAGTGGGAGGAACTGCGTGTCTCCATGAGCGCCCTAACCCTGTCTCAGGGGCCTAGGCTGTACTTACAGGTCATTTGAGGAGGATCTTCCTGTGTCTAGAGGATGGGGAGTTTCTGTAACCAGAACTCTGGCGGTCCTAGTATTGGGCAGTACCGCTCCTCAGTGGAGGGTGCAGAAGTCCTGGTTGAGGAGTGAGAGGGGGAAAGATTCCCCAGTGGAAGAACCATTGGGCCAGGGGCCAGCCAGAAGGGCTGGGCCAGGGGCCAGCCAGAAGGACTGGGCCACCAGTGAGTGACCATGGTAATGCCACTTCTGTCCTGGGGGATCTCTGCTCCCTGTCCGGTGGACAGGAGGTCGTGAGCTTAGAGCCAGGCAGACTGTCACAAGACACAGTAGTTATGTGTCACCCTCAGGGGGGGGCATGTGTGCTCCCCGTGAATTCCTGGTTCGCTGGGTATTTGACCGTCTAGAGCGCTTGACCATTTGTGGAGCCTCTGCAGGTCGTTCCCCGAGGAGGGGGGAGGCCAGGTTCAGGTAGCCTGACCTGGAGGGAAGAGCGTCTGTGATAAGGGTCCTGAACAGTTGGGAGGAAAGTGTGTTGCTGATACACCGCAGGCGTGTGCTCTGTCTAGCCTGGGACATACTGAGAATCCCACTGTGATAGGGAGTACTGGAGGAAAGTGTGTTGCTGATACGCCGCTGGCGTGTGCTCTGTCTAGCCTGGGACATACTGAGAATTACCCTGTGATAGGGAGTACCGGAGGAGAGTGTGTCGCTGATACGCCGCTGGCGTGTGCTCTGTCTAGCCTGAGACCTACAAGGACTCACCCTGTGATCATGGAACTGGAAGGGGATGCAGAGGGAGGGAGTCCTCGCCTCTGACCCCGATGTAGCCGGAAGGTAGATCCAAGGTGGTAGACCAGTTGATGGAGTGAGGTCTTGATCTGGTGGGAAAGTTGTGTTCTGGTGGGTGCCTACCTGGGAGGGTGCGGAACCCCAGAAGTAGAGGTAGGGTGGGGCATTCTTGCCCGTGACCTCTGGTCAGCCTGAGGGTGCGGACCCTAGGTTGAAGGATCAGTGGTAGTTGCAGCTACACACAGAGGGAGAGTGGAGAATGGCTATTGTGTGCCAGGGGTTACTGCCCCCCACTCTGTGGATTGGTCAGGACCTGTGACATTTGGATGGCCTAGGGCCTGGTCCTGGCCGTGGATGACTAGAGAGTACCAGTGGGGTATCCTAGTTGTGCCAGAGAGCTCTTGTTGAGAGAAATCCATGAAGGTTCAGAGTGGCGCAAAACCGGAGGGTGTCCCTGCCGTGCGGGCCCGTGTCCGTGTTTTGTCGCCCAAAGCAGGGAAGCCCATCAAGGGAGTGATTGGTCTACCCTGCGTTTTGGCTGGAAGGGGGTTGTGTTGGACCTGGCCCTTGTGGCAGGTTCACCCCGCAACTTTTTGCTTTTGCCTAGCCTATTTCTGTAACCTGGGGTTGGTGATTTTAGGCCTCTGCGCACTTTTTCACTGTAGTACAGTGTAAAGTGCGAGAGCTCTCTGTGTGTGTGTGGTGAGTGACCTGCCATCCCATAGGAAAGCATGGGGAATCTGTGTGATCATGATAGTTCCTGATGTGTGGGGAGTGCAGGGTCGAGTTTGGTATGTGCGAACTCGTGAGATTGAATGCTGCGTAATGATGTAGGCGGCATGAATGTGTCTAGTGTGGAATCGCCACTTCTAGAAATGGGTGTGCGTGTATAGTGAGTGTGCTGACACGTGATTGGCAGAAGCCTGGCTCCAGGATGTCTGGATGGGTCTGCCCAGTGGTGAGTGTTGAGATTAGCATGCTGATGTGAGGGCAGGAGTGCACGTGGTCCTGAATGGGCCTGGGTTTTCCCCACACAATGCTGGCTCCGCCCCCTGTGGTGCGGCTGATGACCCTGTCCTGCCTAGTGAATGGGAGGGGTGGCTGAGCACGTCAAGGGTGCTCCCAAACCAGCTGCGACTGGTTCCTCCCCCAACCTGCACCTTTAGACAAAGGAATTTCATGTATAAAAAGAGGCTGTGACCTCTTCTAAAATGTTCTTGTTGCTGACTAGAATCTCCCAGGGGCATGCTGCTGCTTGGGCCCAGGGGAAGGCTTGCCTCCCTGGGCCCTGCCCAGCCCCTGGACTGCTGGTGTCCTGCATTCCTTGGAGGACCCTGTGGCTGGACTTTTTACTTCTCTAGCGCCTGGGAGCGCTTCATTTATGCCCTAGCGCCTGGAAGCGCTTTATCTTGTTCCCCGCCACCTGGGAGCGCTGCAATAGTCTGCTAAGCGCTAGGAGCGCTTTGTTTCTTCCCTAAAGCGCCTGGGAGTGCTGGAATTATCCCTAGTGCTTGGGAGCGCTTCAGGTGCTTTGGTCGGTGCCACCCCGCACTACCGGCCGTTCCTGTGCAGATTCCACTTATATCGAGTGCCCACCTCGATGTGTTATTTATTCCAAACGAGCCGGTGCCCACCGGGTATGTGCCCCAGAACACCGCTGTAAAGCCGCCCAATGGGCCGCCGCACTGCCTGCGGCGACCCGGAAGTCCTCGCACGGAGGGCAGAAGGCGGCCAGAAGTCCCGCCCCGCCACCGCGGAGCAAGAAGGAACCTTCGGCGTCTGCCCACGAGGCTCCCCCAGCGAGAGGAGAGCCCCGACGTGAAGGGAGAGCGGCTAAGAGCAGCTGAGAGTGCAGGCGGGGCTCCGTGGTGGAAGAGGAGCCCCGCGCTGCCCAAAGGAAGAGACCGGCAGTGGTTCCCGCCCCAACGCAGCACCAGCGAGGTCCCGGTGAGTGCGGGGGCAGGGCCTTCATCACTTAGAGCGGCCGCCGGTTGACAGCGGGCCGCTCCAATGCTCGTGGGGGCATTTCCTTCCCTGGAGTCCAGAGAGGCTCCAGGCATTTCTTAATGATTTCGAGCCCACGAGGGCTCCGGGGCCATTGTCCTTTTGAGTCCCCAGGAGGGGGACTCCAGCAAAGCGGCGCCACCGTTGCCCAGAGCAACGAGAGGCTCAGAAGCGCCCCAAGTGTTCCCGGGTCCCCCGTGAGGGACCCCACCGCCCAGTGAGACTGCATCCTTGTTTTTGGAGCCTAGAGAGACTCTGGGGGCATTCTTTGTTGCAGAGCCCCAAGGCTCCCAGCCCCCTTTTGTTTTAGAGCCCTGAGAGAGGCTCTTGAGTGCCAGTCTGTGATTTAGGGCCCAGTGAGGCTCAGGGGGCAGTTAGTTGGTTAGAGCCCCGTTGCTCCCACGCTGTGTTTTGCCCCACCATTGTGTTCTTGAGCCCCCAAGGCTCCAATGTTGGCATCATCATTGTTTTCAGCTGCCCATCACTTTGTGGGCAGCTGCCACGTTTAGGCCCCCCTGACACTGGGACACAGGGCGTCCTAGCCCTAGAGAGGCCAGTTGGCCTAGGGACTGCCACAGGTGGTGGCTCATGTGACTTTTGCGCAATTGCTTGTGCTTGCACCTCTGAATGTGTTTCGATGCATCATGTGTTTCCTTCCTTACACCTCTGAATGTGTTTTGATGCATCATGTGTTTTCTTTCCCTACACCGCTGAATGTTATTGCATCATGGGTAATATTCCTATGCTTATACCCCTAAATGTTGGTGATACTTAGTTGGTTGTTTTTCTCCTAGTACAGGTGTTGCTAGTGAGGTCTTGGTTCCCTGCGCAATATTTTTCTACGGTGGTTAGGGTTGCGTAGGAGGTACTTACCCTTTACCAGTAATCACTGGTTGTGTGCTACATTTTCTATTTTTGTTCTAAAAAGTGTTCTAGGTGCTAATTACTATTCCTAAAAGTGCATATTCCTGACAGTGGTCCATGTGGCCCTGTCTTGTACATATCCCATGTAAATTCTGCACGTGCCTGTTGGCACATTGTAAAATGTGTGTTCTTATCTAATGTGTTTTGATATAATACAAAGGCTATTTTTATATAACCTTGTGTGGAGTTTCCTTTGTGGTGGGCCTGGGGTGTTGTTGCTGGGTGCGCGCGCAAACACTTAACCTACATAGCCTCCAAGTTTAGCCTGGCTGCTCGCGTCACGTTACCTAGAGGGTGAGCAGGGGTTATCTTGGTGTGTGACTCCCTTGCCCTGACTTGGAAGTGGTGGTCTCTGACTGACTTGGGCGCAAGCCTTGGCCAGCCAGAGATCCCGTTTCTAACAGCAGTAATATAGTTAGGGCCATGAATGATGGTGGCTATTTCACAATGCCGTGTTTGGCGCACAGTATTAACATTGTTGATCTAGATTTCTTGAAAAAAGAAAACAAAGTCAGCAAGTTACTGACCACCTGTAGAAGAATCTGCACACATTTCAGCCATTCTTTTAAGGCCCGGAAGCAGCTGAGTATCATTCAATGTGTCCGTAGAGTGCCAGTCAGAGTACTCATCCAGGAGATGGCAACACGTTGGAAATCAACCTTCTACATGCTTGAGCGTCTGTTTGAGCAGTGCTTGGTAATCAATGAGTATGTCTTTAACATAGGGGTTCTTCTATGAAAGACATGAGGCTAGAGGTGGAGGAATGGGACCTAGTTAAAAGCCTGACAGACATGCTTCGTCCTTTTGAGTTCTTCACACGTGAAGTCAGCAGGGAGGACTGTACTTTGGGCAAAGCTATCGCATTGTTGTGCATGCTAGAGGACCAACTGAAGGCGGTATCTTCAACTTTCAAAGACGATGCTGACAAGCAAGACGCAAATCAGTTGGCGGGGAGCTTATTAACCCGCCCACTTGACAATGCAAGGCTTAAAGAATACATTGTGAACAACATTAAATTTGTGCCACTATTCTGGATCCATGGAACAAAAAGGCACTGGCCAGCAATACATTCATTCATTTTAATGAATCAGATGTTTCAAAGTACAAACATTGACTCGCTCTGCCACTCGGTTCGAAAACGAGCGGCAGGAAATTGAAGGGACCGGCAGAAGTACCACTGAATCAGCAGGCCATCCGGCGTCAAGGTCTACTTCTGTGGCCGAAGGCAGTCACTTTCCCTCAGAGCCATTACCGACACCAACAACCGTATCATCATCATCCTCACCTGCACCAGGCCCAGCCATAATATTGTCTGAAGCAGATTGGATAACTCATCAAGGGTTTGCTCGTTTCAGTGTTGATGCAAAGGCCACAGATGGTATGCAAAGTGGAGCACCCCTGAATGACCTTGAGTTGATGGTGCAGGCCTATCTGGATGACCAAACAGAGGTCTTCATTGATCACAACCCATTGCTGTATTGGTATGGGAAAAGGGGTCAATGGCCACTGATCACCAAGTTGGCTCTAAATTATTTGGCTTGCCCACTCGCAAGCGTGTCTTCTGAACGTGTTTTCAGTGCTGCTGGTGCCATTATAACTTCAAAAAGGACCCACCTCTGGCCAAAGAATGTGGAGAGGTTAACAATGATCAAGATGAATCAGCACTTCATACCACCAGATTACAAAATACGTGAATCCACGCAGGAAGAAGAGGACACCGACTTAAGTGACGGAAGTTCTTCTCTGTTAGCTGACCTACTCCTGTTTCAATTCACAGAGTTTGAGGAGGATCTCTACTTCCCTGACACCTAGGCCTGAAATACTGACTTTCTTTTTTTCGTCCTTATTCACTTTTATTCCTGTGTGTCTTTCTTTGTTTTGCAACTTTTACCACAACAAAACTCTAATCACAACAAATCCATCAGCAGCACTGTCTTCATGTTATTTCCTTATTGAAGGTGCCGCTGTCTGCATTCCTGAAGTTCACAAGTTCAAAGCTCAGTCATGCTCCTCTATCCTCCTCCTCCAGGCTCCCCCTATCCATTTCCCTCAAGGCAGATGGCTGGATTATGCAGAATCAAGAAACTGTCGCTTCGTAGACGAGTCTCCTCAAAAGAAGTGGGACTGGAATTACTGACTATATGCTGATTGCTGACTGTTACTTCTGAAATTGACTCAAGAGGCTGCCCTGTGGGGCTTCACTTTAAGAACAAGAAGATGCGGATAAAAAGTGGAACAGGTAATGAATAATGAGATGGCATGCAGTGGACAACACTGGCTGTCTGGCTCTGATGAAAGCAATTGCTGTTTGTTTGTTGTGCATGAAATGAATCACATGTGTTCTGTTATTATTTAATCTTTTACACACTAAATGAAACTCAAGTCTACTCTGTTTTTACCTTCTTTAATTCAAATTGTACTTCTACTGCAGGGGCCACTACGGTGCATTTTTTAATATGGAAAATGTCCTTGGACTCACTGTGTGTAGACTGTGACTGCATGAACAGCATTGAGTTTGCCAATATACCATGATGATGATGAGTCTTGATGATCAAAGTTACATAATATCTTTATTCTTTACAGTCACTCACTGGGATAGATGGATCATCATCGTCGGTTTACGGAAGAACTATGGCCATTTCGTGAGTGGCAAACAGGTGAACAAGTCAACAACAACCACAGAACTACATGTCTGTCTAGTCGTGGTATGGAGTGGTCGAGCCAGTGTAGTGTTGTTATGCCAGAGTGCAGACAGCAGTTCATGTAAATTAAATTGTGACTATGTGGCTTGCTGCATAAAATTAGATATGCTTTGTCTGTCTGTGTCAAAGAGGTATGCTAAATCAGGTTGGTTCACTCAGTGGTGCCTGCCTTGACCGTCTGCATTGCCCTGGCCGCTGTGTGCTAATTACTATCCTTGAAAAGGAGACTCAGAGTACGCACTTTAGAAATGACGCTTGTATGTATTGTAATACTGTCGCCTCTGAAAGCAAAAGTGTTATTTTTGCACTACACATCGTACCTTATATTTTTTCTCTGTGGTGTTTCAATATCCCTTCCTGTTTTCACATCAACAATTACAGGCCGGCTTTTATGTTATGTTAAAAAGTTTTTCTATAGCGCAAATCGCCACTGGTCTCTAAGCGCTTACACAGAAAAGGTACATAACCTGCTGCCTCCTGAGTCACTCTGCCCTTGGCACAAATTAGGGTGTAGGTGTTAGTTTTTTAAACAGATAGGTCTTCAAGTTCTTCCTGAAAGACAGTAATTGCGAGCCTTCCTTCAGGCTAGCTGGTAACTCGTTGGAGATTTGCGGGATGAGTACGGACGGCTCTGCCCCCTTTACATTTTAGCTTAAATCTGGGTTGAAACAAGTTGGAGACTTTACTCGAGCGCAATGCTCTACCTGGAATGTGTTTCCTCAGACGTTGTTTGATGTATTCCGGGGCATTACCGAAAATGGCTTTGTGGGCCACGCAAAGACATTTGAACTGCACTCTAGATCCGACAGGCAGCCAGTGCAACTTCCGGAGCAAAGGGGTTGCGTGCGAATTCCTAGGTTGTGAGTAGATCAATCTGGCTGCGTCGTTCTGAACAACTGGCAGTTTCCTCAAAAGCTTCTGCGGAAGGCCTAGCTACAGGGCATTCCCAAAGTCCAGCCGCGAGATGACTGTGGCTGACACTATGGATTGTAGTGTAGGGGCCGATAGAATGGGTACTAACTTCCGGAGTTGCCTAAGCACCCCAGTGCAAGACCCAACCACTGCAGAGACTTGGGGAGCCATAGAAAGATCTGCATCAATCTTCAGCCCCAGGCTTTTGACCACCTTTCCAGGAATAGGTGTAGTCCCTAATTCAGGGGGCCAAAACAAATCACACCAGGGGTTTACTTGATTGGTCAGGACTAGTACCTCCGTTTTTTCGGCGTTCACTTTCAGGAGGTTGTTGGTCATCCAGTTTACAGTGAATCTAAGCAGATTCCTTACCGATTCCTGCGCTTCCCTTGAGTCCTCCAGCTGAACCAGTAGCTGGGTATCGTCGGCATAGTTGAAAATTTGGCAGTTCCTATGCATCAACTCCTCCACAAAAGGTTGCAGGTAGATGTTGAACAGCAGGGAAGATAGTGCGGACCCCTGGGGTACCCCCAGGCCAAAGCATCTGCCTCCGAGAGCTGGTCTCCCAACTGCACTCTCTGGGTCCGACCCGTAAGAAAAGATTCAAGCCATTTGAACGCTTGCCCTGTTATTCCCAGCTTCCTGATACGGTCCAGCAAGATGGTGTGGCTGACCGTATCAAACGCCGCAGACAAGTCCAATAGAATCAGGGCACAAGGCTGTTTATTATCTGCCCGTGCAGATACCATGTGCAATGGGAAAAACATTAACTCAGGCTTACCATTAGCAATCCGCAATTCCGCATCCGCCTGGCAGGCTGTGGACAGTGTCTCTGGTCACCAAGATTGATCGACAAATCATCAGATGGAATGGAGGAGCACCGCGAATAAGAGGAATGGCTGTATGCATGCAACTTTTCAAATTGACAGGGCAACTACAACATACAGTTACAGTATCCTTTTCACTCCTCCTTATCTTTTATATAATGTTATTGTCAATCAATCAATCAATCAGAGCATTTGTATAGCGCACTACTCACCCGGAGGGTCTCAAGGCGCTGGGGGGGGGGGGGGTCCGCTACTGCTCGAATAGCCAGGTCTTGAGCTGCTTCCTGAAGGCGAGGTGGTCCTGGGTCAGGCGGAGGTGGGTCGGCAGGGAGTTCCAAGTCTTGGCGGCCAGGTAGGAGAAGGACCTTCCTCCTGTGGTGGCTCTTCGGATGCGGGGGACGGCGGCGAGGGCGTGGCTGGTCGATCGAAGCTGGCGCGTGGGAGCGTAGAAGTTGAGGCGGCTGTTGAGGTATCCTGGTCCTTGGTTGTGTAGGGCTTTGTGTGCGTGGGTGAGGAGCCGGAAGGTGATTCTCTTGTTGACCGGGAGCCAGTGCAGGTCTCTCAGGTGTCCGGAGATGTGGCTTCGGCGGGGGATGTCCAGGATGAGTCGTGCTGAGGTGTTCTGGATCCGCTGGAGTCTCTTCTGGAGTTTGGCGGTGGTTCCAGCGTAGAGGGAGTTGCCGTAGTCCAGACGGCTGGTAACGAGGGCCTGGGTGACCGTCTTCCTGGTCTCGGTGGGGATCCATCGGAAGATCTTGCGTAGCATTCGCAGGATGTGGAAGCACGACGAGGAGACGGCGTTGACTTGTCTGGTCATGGAGAGGGAGGAGTCCAGGATGAAGCCCAGGTTGCGTGCGTGGTCAGTTGGTTTGGGTGCGCTGCCCAGGGCGGGGGGCCACCAGGAGTCGTCCCAGGCGGAGGGTGAGGATCCCAGGATGAGGACTTCCATCTTGTCTGAGTTCAGTTTCAGGCGGCTGTTCGACATCCATTTGGCTACTTCTGTCATCCCTTCGTGCAGGTTGGCTCTGGCGGTGGCGGGGTCGTTAGTGAGGGAGAGGATCAGCTGGGTGTCGTCGGCGTAGGAGATGATGTTCAGGTTGTGCTGGCGTGCGATGGCTGCGAGGGGGCTCATGTAGACGTTGAAGAGAGTTGGGCTGAGCGAGGAGCCTTGAGGAACGCCGCAGATGACTTCGGTGGCCTCGGATCTGAACGGGGGGAGGCGGACTCTCTGTGTCCTTCCGGTGAGGAAGGAGGTGATCCACTCCAGTGCCTTCTCCTGGATTCCGACGTTGCTGAGGCGCTGCACTAGGGTGCGGTGGCAGACAGTGTCGAAGGCCGCGGAGAGGTCCAGGAGGATGAGGGCCGCTGTTTCTCCGTTGTCGAGCAGGGCTCGGATGTCGTCTGTGGCTGCGATCAGGGCGGTCTCGGTGCTGTGGTTGGCCCGGAAGCCAGACTGCGAGAGGTCGAGGGATCCGTTCGTCTCGAGGAAGGCGGCCAGTTGCTTGTTGACGGTCTTCTCGTTGACTTTGGCCGGAAACAGGAGCAGCGAGATGGGGCGGTAGTTCTTGAGGTCGGTGGGGTCTGCTGATGGTTTCTTGAGTAGAGCGCTGAGTTCGGCGTGCTTCCAGCTCTCCGGGAAGGTGGCGATGTCGAAGGAGGTGTTGATGATGTCCCGTAGGTGGGGTTCGATGACAGCGTCGGCCTTGTTGAAGACGTGGTGAGGGCAGGGGTCTGTCGGAGATCCGGAGTGGATGGAGTTCATCGTGCGGATGGTGTCTTCGGTGCTGATCGGGGTCCAGGCGCGGAGGGTGGTGGTGGGGGGCGGTGGTTCGGTCGTGGCGTGCGTTGGTTGAGTGCTGAAGCTGTTGTGTATGTCCGCGATCTTGTTGTGGAAGTAGGAGGCGAGGGAGTTGCAGAGGTCTTGCGAATGGGTGATGTCGTTGTTTCCAGCGTTGGGGTTGGAGAGCTCTTTCACGATGTTGAAGAGTTCCTTGCTGTTGTGTGCGTTGTTGTCCAGTCGTTCCTTGAATGCGGTTTTCTTGGTGGCGCGGATCAGCTGGTGGTGTTTTCGGGTGGCGAGCTTGAGGGCAGTCATGTTGTCTGGTGTTGGGTCTGTGCGCCAGGTTTTCTCGAGGGCTCTGCAGTTCTTCTTGGAGCTCTTGAGTTCGTCGTTAAACCATGGGGCTTTCTTGCTGCCGGGTCTGCTCGGCGGGGTCTTCAGCGGGGCGAGTTCGTCTGCGCAGTCGCTGATCCATTTCGTGAGGTTGGTGGCTGCTTGACTGGGGTTCGTTGTGCTGGTGGGAGGGTTCTTGCTCAAGGACGTAGTGAGCTGGTCTGCCGTGATCTTGTTCCAGCTTCTGCGGGGAGCCTGTTGCTGGTGATGGTGGAGCGTGGTCCTTCTGAAGCTGAAGTGGACGCAGCTGTGGTCCGTCCATTGGAGTCCCGTGGTGTGGCTGAAGGCGATGTCCTTGCTGGAGGAGAAGACGGGGTCGAGAGTGTGTCCGGCGTAGTGGGTGGGGGTGGTCACCAGCTGCTTGAGTCCCAGGTTTGCGAGGTTTTCCAGCAGGGTGGTGGTGTTGCGGTCGTCGTTGTTCTCCAGGTGGAAGTTGAGGTCCCCGAGGAGGATGTAGTCGGCTGAGGGGAGGGCGAGCGGGCTGATGAAGTCGGCGATGTCCTCGCTGAATTGTGTTCATGGTCCCGGGGGTCTGTAGATGAGGGTGCCTCTGAGGGTGGTCTTGGGGTTGACGTGGATCTGGAAGTGCAGGTGTTCGGCGGGTGCGATGGTGTCGTCGGTGTTGGTCGTGATGCGGATGGTGTTCCTGTGGATGATGGCGATGCCTCCTCCTGTCTGGTTGACGCGGTCTCTCCGGATGATCTTGTAGCCGTCCGGGATGGCGATGGCGATGTCGGGCGCTGAGGAGGCGTTCATCCAGGTTTCCGTGAGGAAGGCGACGTCTGGGTCTGTGGTGTCGAGCAGGTTCCAGAGCTCGACGGCGTGTCTGTGGACGGAGCGGGTGTTGAGCAGGATGCACTTCAGGTGGTTGCTGCTGGTGTTCTGCTTGGTGGGCGCTGGTGCAGTGCAGGTCCGGATGCAGGAGAACTTGCAGGACTGGCAGATGAAGGGTCCGTGGGTGCGTCTCGGGGTGGCTCGGTAGCATCCTGGAGTTCGGCCGGCGTTGAGTGCGTTGAGGGTGGCGGCGTCGTACGTCCGGCGGGTGGGCTGGGGTCTGCGGGGGCCAGGGGTCCCGGCGCTGGGCGCGGTCCAGGCGCGGACGGGCGTAGACGGGCTTACCTTTGGCGCACCTTCGGCGCTCAATCGGTGCTCCCGCTGCGCGCGTCCGCTGCGCGGTCGCTCTGGGGGCGTCATAAGTAGGAGCGTGGGAGGCGAGGGGGTGACCCGGCCTGGTAAAGGCGCAGTGGTCACTCCCTGGCTGACCCTGCAGGACCCCTTAAGTAGGAGCCGGGTGGGCGGGTCAGCTGGGTGGCGGGAGCGGGGCGGCCAATAGGCTGGTGGTGGGCGGGGCCGCAGGGGGGCAGCGGCGGGAACCTCTGGGTGTCCGGCGGCGGCGGCGGGTCTGTCCCTGGTCAAGCGTGGGAGGCAGGGGGAGATCCGGGCGGCCCAGCGGCGGCTGGGTCGTCCTAGCAGCAGGCAGTAGTCAGGCAGCGGCAGGCGTGGGAGGCGAGGGGGTGACCCGGCCTGGTAAAGGCGCAGTGGTCACTCCCTGGCTGACCCTGCAGGACCCCTTAAGTAGGAGCCGGGTGGGCGGGTCAGCTGGGTGGCGGGAGCGGGGCGGCCAATAGGCTGGTGGTGGGCGGGGCCGCAGGGGGGCAGCGGCGGGAACCTCTGGGCGTCCGGCGGCGGCGGCGGGTCTGTCCCTGGTCAAGCGTGGGAGGCAGGGGGAGATCCGGGCGGCCCAGCGGCGGCTGGGTCGTCCTAGCAGCAGGCAGTAGTCAGGCAGCGGCAGGCGTGGGAGGCGAGGGGGTGACCCGGCCTGGTAAAGGCGCAGTGGTCACTCCCTGGCTGACCCTGCAGGACCCCTTAAGTAGGAGCCGGGTGGGCGGGTCAGCTGGGTGGCGGGAGCGGGGCGGCCAATAGGCTGGTGGTGGGCGGGGCCGCAGGGGGGCAGCGGCGGGAACCTCTGGGCGTCCGGCGGCGGCGGCGGGTCTGTCCCTGGTCAAGCGTGGGAGGCAGGGGGAGATCCGGGCGGCCCAGCGGCGGCTGGGTCGTCCTAGCAGCAGGCAGTAGTCAGGCAGCGGCAGGCGTGGGAGGCGAGGGGGTGACCCGGCCTGGTAAAGGCGCAGTGGTCACTTGTTGTGAACCTCTATGAGTGCAACTCTGTGCGTTTGCTCTCTGCTTCAAATTCATCCCTACAGCTATTTGATGAGTTTCTTTGCTATTTTTAAAACTAATTTAATGTACTAATAAGTGTTTATTCTCTCTGAAGGCAGATAGGCAATTGAAATTGCGTAATTACTGCAGCCCTGTACTGTCAAACGGTTTCTTCATAGTTAGTAAGTTGTAGTAAGTACTACTTTTCAGTAACCTAACAATCCATTTAGCAAACAACTTCATGCATGCAGTGCACTTCCTTTATGTCCCTTAAAAGATTTATGGATATCTTCGTATCCAAAGATTTGTTTTTCTTCATTTGTTGTTTGTCCATGCTGTGTTTTTTTCCTCTCTCCAAAAAACTTTCCCAAAAACCCCCATTCCCATCCAATTTTCAAACTCTAACCCTCTTCCCCCAGGCTGTGTGGTTTTCATTGAGGTGTGACTAAATGAAAACAATAATTCTACACACTTGCTGGGGAGGATAAGGTCAAAGCAACAGAAAATCAATTTCAAGGCTGGTGAAGGAATCCGAGTATATATTCTTATTATTATTCTGCTTGACACACACCCATGAGTATTTGCAAATCAAATCAGAATTTAATGTGCACCATCAAGTGGATTGATCATCAACAACATCCTACTCCTACATATGACGAATGTTTACGCTGCTGTGTCCTTCACCTTCAGTACTATTTCTTGTGATAGCCATACTCCACGCAACTAGTACTTATATTTTGAATGCTTTAGCATTGCTTAGGCTACAATTTATGCAACTGTTCTTGTGTACTGTACTATCTATCGTACTGTTCTAATGCTCCGCTCAGGCCACTCAATGTTTCATTTCCTTTTTTTCATATGCTGCTACTGCCAGTGTGTACCACTACTGCTACCACCACAACGATGACATTTCATCCGTCCAGGATTCCATAGCCAACCTTAATCGCCATTTGCCATGAAGCCCGCCCTGTGCCTAGCCCTATTTTAAAACACGAATCACAGGTAAGATAAGCATTTTGGGGGAGGAAGAATAATGGAGTAGGAGGAGAGGAGAGGCTGACGGTAGTACTAGTAAAGTAGTAGGACAATTGAATTCAATAAGTCTGTCAGTGGCACTTTTGTACAAATTTGGGCGATTAGACAATTTGATTCAACCAGCCAGTTAAGCTTATAGGAAAACAAACGTACAGTTAACCCCCTCCTGCCTCCCCCACAAAACAGTAAAAAAACACGGATGCTACATTTAAGTTGAAATAAATAATTATTTGAGCCCTAACAAAAATAAACTATCCCACAAGACGACCCGACCCGACCCACCCCCCTCCCTAACCCCAACCAATGTCCATGAAATCAATGCCC
The DNA here is from genome assembly GCF_964261635.1 of Lissotriton helveticus. NCBI lineage: Eukaryota > Metazoa > Chordata > Amphibia > Caudata > Salamandridae > Lissotriton > Lissotriton helveticus. The sequence continues at coordinate 918,102,140 of NC_136059.1, forward strand.
CAGTCCAAAAACCCCAACGCCCAATTCCCACCCCCCCCCAAAAGTCTTTAAAAAAGGGGCAAGGAACAGTCTCTCTTCTTCCGCCAGCGGTGTCCTTTGGCCAGGTGGTCACGCTGCTCTCTCCGGAGGTCCTTGAGCAGGGCTTTCAGCCTCGCCACCTCCTGCTCAAGGTTGGACACTCTCATTGTCAACCGGTGCACACGAACCTTGCACTTGCAGGTACTGTGGGGGGCAGCTGTTGTTTTTGCTGCTCGGTGGCGGCGGGTGGCTGCCGGACCACGTCTCTGTACCGCTGGAGGTTTGCGCTGAATGTATGACCCAGGGGCAGCAGAGGAGTATGCAGCTGTCATGGATGTTGTGGACTGCGAGTCATCCTCCTCCTCCTGGGTCACTAGCCACCGATATTCGGCGACAATTGCCTCCAGCGTCCGTTGCCGGGCCCATCTAGCCAACTCCTTCCTTGTTAGTTTAGAAGGAGTATCTATATGAAGAAAGAAAAACAACCTGTAACCATGCTCTTTAAGATTAACACAAAATAATTCAGCAGAAGGTTGTGTCACAGTAGCACTAGCAACTTGCAAGCACAGTACATAAAATTTGTGGCATGTATCTATCTAACCTCCCACTTCGTCGGCCTCTGCTCTAACATTAGTGGGAGTTTCAGGAATTCTACTAGCACTATATGGACTCACTACATTAGACTCAGACAGTACACCAGTCTTCTTCTTCTCTCTTATTTAGCGAAATTGATACGTAAGCTTGTGGAAGCCGGCATAATGCCAGCGCAGTCAACTTGCACCCGAGAAAAACAGACGCAAGCCATGATGACACAGACTTGCGTCACTGTTACCAGTCCAGTACATGCAGTTGGTGAAGCTCTTACTTTTCTATTACGGGTGGCACTGGCCATACTCTGTTACAAGGGCTACTGCTTAATTAATTTAACTTTCGCCCTGCCCCTGACTACTACAAAAGGAAAATGAAGATAAATAATATGATCATCTATCCCTTCACAGTATATTTGCTTACATATGGGATGACTTTAGGTGCTTTGTTTTTGATTGAGTGAACACCGATAGGCCACACATGAATGACAGAGTTGTAAAAAAATTATTAACAGAGGTAGTGAGTGGCTCCCGTAATCGCTGGATATATGCTGTGCTTACAAACTAATGTTACTAGTCATGGTAGTATTCTGAAAAATTACAACTTCTTTCCTCGGCTTTGCTACTCTGGCAAGGACGTGCGGTGTTACATGCTCTTCAAAGTAACAATCTTCATTCAGTAACCGTCTACTCTGTCTACATACACCTATGCTGTCTATGAGGAAGATACCATCTGGGCATCCATCCATTCCAAGTAAATGTCAATCATTCTTCTTAATGTCTGCCTCTCAACTGGACAGACCTTACTTTTTCTCAACGGAAAACCACCTTTTTATTTGTAAACCGCCAGCCATGCATCCGTGCTTTACTTGCATTTGAATTTGAACCAAAGGATATCTTGCGGACACATACAGTTTCTGTTTCACCCACCCAGGCAGTCCTCTTTTCTTTCTCCTTCCACCCATCCTTGCTTCAGCCTTCAACCGGCCATGCATCAGATTCCCAGCCACCTCGGGCATCATTCAAAAACACATATCATTCTTTGCCACTCATTAATTTTAACTCGCTCATCCTTCCTTACAGCCTTCTTTCCCTTTTCGCTCATCCCATCCATCAAGTTCATCTCTGATCTGACTTGGCTTCTCGATAAAACTTTCACAGCTGAGTTGAAGTCAAATTTAGAGGAGGCCATTGGTTACTCGTCAACAACCGCCGCTAATGCTATTGCTAATGAGAAGTCAAGGGTGACTGTCTTCTACCTGGTTGACAAAAACTTAGTTCTAAATTTGTAAGTCTTGTTAACAGTAAAGTGTACTTGTACTGTACAACATATACACCCTTGCAGAGAGCCCACTCTGCAATCTCAATAAGTAAGGAATATAATAGCTTACCACTGCCTGCCACTACTGTGGCATCCCCCACAGCAGTTCCTGCTGTCTGTGGCACCGCATCCGCCCCTGGAGTGACCAACTCCGAGCTGGCCCCGGCACTGGTGGCTGGCTGTGCCGATGGTGTTACGCCTAGAAAATACATTTAATATTTTTAGATGCCATATACACCACTCCGTATTTTGTCTAGGAATGAAACATTTTTACTAGTACTACATAAACAAATTTAATAATTTGTGACTCTCTAGTCTAAACTAAAAAATTCCCTTTCTTCACAGAAGGGTGTTTTTTATTTATGCTTAGACATAACATGTGATGCTACACTTTTTGGCACAACTGATGATTGCTTGCTTTTTAACACGCACCATTTTTCTCATAACAGATAGAAGCTTCCCTTCTACGAACAAGAGCAAGATCATGTGAATGTTAGTGGGAGTCGTCAACGATTCATCCCCACCAAGACTTTAAGTTCCAACCAGTTGAGGGCTCTCCCACAATTAATGTGTGAAATCAGCCACTTTTCAGTCGTTCACCGTTTATCTTATATTATGAAGTTGATTTTAATAAATGTTTTTTTATAATGTACAATTTACACACAGAGCTAGTTGTTTTACTTTTAATAAAGCTTTAAAACTTACATAGACTCTGTGGTTTTTAATCATGAGTGAGTGAGCGAAATGCTTTGCAATTTGCAAGCATGAGTCCGTGACTCTGAGAGGTCGGGACTCTGACTCCGTAGTCTTATGTTCTGGGTTGTATAAACATTGGGGATCATCGCTGCATTCGGGAGCTAAATAACGACTCTGACACACTAGCTAGTCAGTAAGGAGATTGGGGGTTCAACTTCTGTTATGACTGAGGTATGTGGAAAGTCTAACTGCGCCTATTATCACCAATGCCCTATTTCTTGTCCATAGTTCTGTATGTGCAGAATAGTCCCTGCAACAGTAGTAGTATGTCCTCCTATCCAATCAAAAAGTAAACTGGTATCTTATTCTTGGTAGCCATTGACATTTTATTGTTGGGAATTGTCAAAGCATAAACATTTAGAAGACTTCAATAGACATTATGGACAACCCAGAGGACTGCACTCAGTGCCTAAAGCTATTGCTGAATAGGAGTTTTGTTTAACACCTTTTGCCAACTGTGCAAACTTAGCTAGCTACACAGACAGACTAATAATAATCTAGTAGTAGCATAGAGAGTCATAGTAGAGGCAGGATAAGAATTTAGAAACAGTCTACAAGAAGATCAAAGACGATTTAGGAAAAAATAGTATTATGTGGAACATTTGGAATAAATAGGTACTGTAAAAGATAGGGAAGTATAATTAATAATATTAACAGGAAAACTTACTGGGGCCAGCAGAGGAGCGCCTCGGCGGACCTATCCTGGCCTTCCAGTTCCTGCTCCACCGGCGCCGCTACCTCCTCCTCTGTCCTTTTGACCCTGGGGGAAGCTTATGTACAACATGAAAGAAAGACACAAACATGGATGATTTTTCTCAACGAAATCAAACATTTCAAAAAAACAATAAATTATTTCGGGGAAATAGACAACAATTGCACTAAATTTATTGACCTATCTGATGTGGTCTACTAGGATATTATTATTGCTGGATTCGCGGACCGTCTACTTGGAAAGTTATGTAACTCACTAAACCAACTACAAAAAGGTTCTACTAGGACTGGCAGGCAGCACTCCGCAGCACGCGAAGTGACAGACACAGTTCGTCATGATTGCAGACCACTAAAAAGTTTCCTACTAAATAACTAGTTATAATACACTCATACTATCAATCCACCACCACTATCTCTTCTTAGTGGCAGGAGTACAAAGGAAGGACTGGACTTGAGTCTCTAGTGTCTAGCATTAGGCAGTTCTGTAAAGTACACAGAGCAGTACGTTTTCCCTCACTGACCGAAGTGATTCGATAATGATATACTTCTATTTTTTTATAATCCATTACAGAAGTACATTAGTGACAACCACAAAAAAATTTCATTTTTATTTTTTAATATTTCCACAAGATATTTCCTTTTTGAAAAAAAAATGTTATCACTCTTTTTCTTAAAGACAACTCATTTTATCTTGTGTATGTACCAAAAATGTTATATTGCTTGTCATTGATTTTTCGCATCATTTCATAGTTTGCACATGTCGATACATCATAGAAAAGTCACCATACAATATATACATGATAAAAAACACAAAATTATAGAAAACTATCAATTCATAAAGAATATGAACCCCTGGATACACAACACTCTCACACGAATCATACTATCACAACCTCACTTTTACTGAATTCACTCAAGCAATATCTGTACATGACCGAGATCTTAATAACAAAGAAAATCTCTGCCAAAGGATAAATCTCAAATGCCAAGCATGAGATTCAGCACTAGGTCGACGCGCGTTTTGGTGGAAAAGCGCCACCTTCCTCAGGACCTTTCCAGATTTGACCTTTCACTTCCCAGGGGACCTATAAATGTATAAAATATAAGTCACCAGAGATGCACTTCAAAGAGGAAATGAACACTAGGTACATCTCAATTAATCAACCCAACATAGCCCTGCTGTGGACAGTGTCGCTGGTCACGAAGATTGATCGACAGATCATCAGATGGAATGGAGGAGTACCGCGAATAAGAGGAATGGCTGTATGCATGCAACTTTTCAAATTGACAGGACAACTACAACATACAGTTACAGTATCCTTTTCACTCCTCCTTATCTTTTAAATAATGTTATTGTTGTGAACCTCTATGAGTGCGACTCTGTGCGTTTGCTCTCTGCTTCAAATTCATCCCTACAGCTATTTGATGAGTTTCTTTGCTATTTTTAAAACTAATTTAATGTACTAATAAGTGTTTATTCTCTCTGAAGGCAGATAGGCAATTGAAATTGCGTAATTACTGCAGCCCTGTACTGTCAAATTGTTTCTTCATAGTTAGTAAGTTGTAGTAAGTACTACTTTTCAGTAACCTAACAATCCATTTAGCAAACAACTTCATGCATGCAGTGCACTTCCTTTATGTCCCTTAAAAGATTTATGGATATCTTCGTATCCAAAGATTTGTTTTTCTTCATTTGTTGTTTGTCCATGCTGTGTTTTTTTCCTCTCTCCAAAAAACTTTCCCAAAAACCCCCATTCCCATCCAATTTTCAAACTGTAACCCTCTTCCCCCGGGCTGTGTGGTTTTCATTGAGGTGTGACTAAATGACAACAATAATTCTACACACTTGCTGGGGAGGATAAGTTCAAAGCAACAGAAAATCAATTTCAAGGCTGGTGAAGGAATCCGAGGATATATTCTTATTCTTATTCTGCTTGACACACACCCATGAGTATTTGCAAATCAAATCAGAATTTCATGTGCGCCATCAAGTGGATTGATCATCAACAACATCCTACTCCTACATATGACGAATGTTTACGCTGCTGCGTCCTTATCCTTCAGTACTATTTCTTGTGATAGCCATACTCCACGCAACTAGTACTTATATTTTGAATGCTTTAGCATTGCTTAGGCTACAATTTATGGCACTGTTCTTGTGTACTGTACTATCTATCGTACTGTTCTAATGCTCCGCTCAGGCCACTCAATGTTTCATTTCCTTTTTTCATATGCTGCTACTGCCAGTGTGTACCACTACTGCTACCACCACAACGATGACATTTCATCCGTCCAGGATTCCATAGCCAACCTTAATCGCCATTTGCCATGAAGCCAGCCCTGTGCCTAGCCCTATTTTAAAACACGAATCACAGGTAAGATAAGCATTTTGGGGGAGGAAGAATAATGGAGTAGGAGGAAAGGAGAGACTGACGGTAGTACTAGTAAAGTAGTAGGACAATTGAATTCAATAAGTCTGTCAGTGGCACTTTTGTACAAATTTGGGCGATTAGACAATTTGATTCAACCAGCCAGTTAAGCTTATAGGAAAACAAACGTACAGTTAACCCCCTCCTGCCTCCCCCTCAAAACAGTAAAAAAACGCGGATGCTATATTTAAGTTGAAATAAATAATTATTTGAGCCCTAACAAAAATAAACTATCCCACAAGACGACCCGACCCGACCCACCCCCCTCCCTAACCCCAACCAATGTCCATGAAATCAATGTCCCCAGTCCAAAAACCCCAACGCCCAATTCCCACCCCCCAAAAGTCTTTAAAAAAGGGGCAAGTCACAGTCTCTCTTCTTCCGCCAGTGGTGTCCTTTGGCCAGGTGGTCACGCTGCTCTCTCCGGAGGTCCTTGAGCAGGGCTTTCAGCCTCGCCACCTCCTGCTCAAGGTTGGACACTCTCATTGTCAACCGGTGCACACAAGCCTTGCACTTGCAGGTACTGTGGGGTGCAGCTGTTGTTTTTGCTGCTCGGTGGCGGCGGGTGGCTGCCGGACCACGGCTCTGTACCGCTGGAGGTTTGCGCTGAATGTATGACCCAGGGGCAGCAGAGGAGTATGCAGCTGTCATGGATGTTGTGGACTGCGAGTCATCCTCCTCCTCCTGGGTCACTAGCCACCGATATTCGGCGACAATTGCCTCCAGCGTCCGTTGCCGGGCCCGTCTAGCCAACTCCTTCCTTATTAGTTTAGAAGGAGTATCTATATGAAGAAAGAAAAACAAACTGTAACCATGCTCTTTAAGATTAACACAAAATAATTCAGCAGAAGGTTGTGTCACAGTAGCACTAGCAACTTGCAAGCACAGTACATAAAATTTGTGGCATGTATCTATCTAACCTCCCACTTCGTCGGCCTCTGCTCTAACATTAGTGGGAGTTTCAGGAATTCTACTAGCACTATATGGACTCACTACATTAGACTCAGACAGTACACCAGTCTTCTTCTTCTCTCTTATTTAGCGAAATTGATACGTAAGCTTGTGGAAGCCGGCATAATGCCAGCACAGTCAACTTGCACCCGAGAAAAACAGACGCAAGCCATGATGACACAGACTTGCGTCACTGTTACCAGTCCAGTACATGCAGGTGATGAAGCTCTTACTTTTCTATTACGGGTAAATGTAAATGTATTTGAGTTTGTAAAGCGCACTGCTACCCATCCGTAGGTTTCCTGGCGCTGTATAACTCTGGGGAACCCGTCCTGGCTTTTCCTGTGGGATGGTCCCTGCTGGGAGTCCCCAAGGTGGAGCCAGGCATCCCCGGAATTGATGGGGCCGTTGTGGAGATTAGGCAAGCTAATGCCCAGAGTTGCTGAGTGGAACCCCTGATTAGAGTAAGCACCGAAGCGAGAATTATCGAGTCCGCTGACCCAAGTCCACGACCCTGCCGCGTCGGGAATTGAACCCTGGTCCCGGGCCGACTTCTGCTCCCGGGTCTGCCGCCTCTAACCAGTGAGCCACACTACTCCACGGGTGGCACTGGCCATACTCTGTTACAAGGGCTACTGCTTAATTAATTTAACTTTCGCCCTGCCCCTGACTACTACAAAAGGAAAATGAAGATAAATAATATGATCATCTATCCCTTCACAGTATATTTGCTTACATATGGGATGACTTTAGGTGCTTTGTTTTTGATTGAGTGAACACCGATAGGCCACACATGAATGATAGAGTTGTAAAAAAAATATTAACAGAGGTAGTGAGTGGCCCCCGTAATCGCTGGATATATGCTGTGCTTACAAACTACTGTTACTAGTCATGGTAGTATTCTGAAAAATTACAACTTCTTTCCTCTGCTTTGCTACTCTGGCACGGACGTGCGGTGTTACATGCTCTTCAAAGTAACAATCTTCATCCAGTAACCGTCTACTCTGTCTACATACACCTATGCTGTCTATGAGGAAGATACCATCTGGGCATCCATCCATTCCAAGTAAATGTCAATCATTCTTCTTAATGTCTGCCTCTCAACTGGACAGACCTTACTTCTTCTCACAGGAAAACCACCTTTTTATTTTAATATGTAAACCGCCAGCCAAGCATCCGCGCTTGACTTGCATTTGAATTTGAACCAAAGGATATCTTGCGGACACATACAGTTTCTGTTTCACCCACCCAGGCAGTCCTCTTTTCTTTCTCCTTCCACCCATCCTTGCTTCAGCCTTCAACCGGCCATGCATCAGATTCCCAGCCACCTCGAGCATCATTCAAAAACACGTATCATTCTTTGCCACTCATTAATTTTAACTCGCTCATCCTTCCCTACACCCTTCTTTCCCTTTTCGCTCATCCCATCCATCAAGTTCATCTCTGATCTGACTTGGCTTCTCGATAAAACTTTCACAGCTGAGTTGAAGTCAAATTTAGAGGAGGCCATTAGTTACTCGTCAACAACCGCCGCTAATGCTATTGCTAATGAGAAGTCAAGGGTGACTGTCTTCTACCTGGTTGACAAAAACTTAGTTCTAAATTTGTAAGTCTTGTTAACAGTAAAGTGTACTTGTACTGTACAACATATACACCCTTGCAGAGAGCCCACTCTGCAATCTCAATAAGTAAGGAATATAATAGCTTACCACTGCCCGCCACTACCGTGGCATCCCCCACAGCAGTTCCTGCTGTCTGTGGCACCGCATCCGCCCCTGGAGTGACCAACTCCGAGCTGGCCCCGGCACTGGTTGCTGGCTGTGCCGATGGTGTTACGCCTAGAAAATACATTTAATATTTTTAGATGCCATATACACCATTCCGTATTTTGTCTAGGAATGAAAAAATGTTACTAGTACTACATAAACAAATTTAATAATTTGTGACTCTCTAGTCTAAACTAAAAAACTCCCTTTCTTCACAGAAGGGTGTTTTTTATTTATGCTTAGACATAACATGTGATGCTACACTTTTTGGCACAACTGATGAATGCTTGCTTTTTAACACGCACCATTTTTCTCATAACAGATAGAAGCTTCCCTTCTACGAACAAGAGCAAGATCATGTGAATGTTAGTGGGAGTCGTCAACTTTTCATCCCCACCAAGACTTTAAGTTCCAACCAGGTGAGGGCTCTCCCACAATTAATGTGTGAAATCAGCCACTTTTCAGTCGTTCACCGTTTATCTTATATTATGAAGTTGATTTTAATAAATGTTTTTTTATAATGTACAATTTACACATAGAGCTAGTTGTTTTACTTTTAATAAAGCTTTAAAACTTACATAGACTCTGTGGTTTTTGGTCATGAGTGAGTGAGCGAAATGCTTTGCAATTTGCAAGCATGAGTCCGTGACTCTGAGAGGTCGGGACTCTGACTCCGTAGTCTTATGTTCTGGGTTGTATAAACATTGGGGATCATCGCTGCATTCGGGAGCTAAATATTGACTCTGACACACTAGCTAGTCAGTAAGGAGATTGGGGGTTCAACTTCTGTTATGACTGAGGTATGTGGAAAGTCTAACTGCGCCTATTATCACCAATGCCCTATTTCTTGTCCATAGTTCTGTATGTGCAGAATAGTCCCTGCAACAGTAGTATTATGTCCTCCTATCCAATCAAAAAGTAAACTAGTATCTTATTCTTGGTAGCCATTGACATTTTATTGTTGGGAATTGTCAAAGCATAAACATTTAGAAGACTTCAATAGACATTATGGACAACCCAGAGGACTGCACTCAGTGCCTAAAGCTATTGCTGAATAGGAGTTTTGTTTAACACCTTTTGCCAACTGTGCAAACTTAGCTAGCTACACAGACAGACTAATAATAATCTAGTAGTAGCATAGAGAGTCATAGTAGAGGCAGGATAAGAATTTAGAAACAGTCTACAAGAAGATCAAAGACGATTTAGGAAAAAATAGAATTATGTGGAACGTTTGGAATAAATAGGTACTGTAAAAGATAGGGAAGTATAATTAATAATATTAACAGTAAAACTTACTGGGGCCAGCAGAGGAGCGCCTCAGCGGACCTATCCTGGCCTTCCTGTTCCTGCTCCACCGGCGCCGCTACCTCCTCCTCTGTCCTTTTGACCCTGGGGGAAGCTGATGTACAACATGAAAGAAAGACACAAACATGGATGATTTTTCTCAACGAAATCAAACATTTCAAAAAAACAATAACAAATTATTTCGGGGAAATAGACAACAATTGCACTAAATTTATTGACCTATCTGATGTGGTCTACTAGGATATTATTATTGCTGGATTCGCGGACCGTCTACTTGGAAAGTTATGTAACTCACTAAACCAACTACAAAAAGGTTCTACTAGGACTGGCAGGCAGCACTCCGCAGCACGCGAAGTGACAGACACAGTCCGTCATGATTGCAGACCACTAAAAAGTTTCCTACTAAATAACTAGTTATAATACACTCATACTATCAATCCACCACCACTATCTCTTCTTAGTGGCAGGAGTACAAAGGAAGGACTGGACTTGAGTCTCTAGTGTCTAGCATTAGGCAGTTCTGTAAAGTACACAGAGCAGTAAGTTTTCCCTCACTGACCGAAGTGATTTGATAATGATATACTTCTATTTTTTTATAATCCATTACAGAAGTACAATAGTGACAAGCACAAAAAAAATTCATTTTTATTTCTTAATATTTCCACAAGATATTTCCTTTTTGAAAAAAAAATGTTATCACTCTTTTTCTTAAAGACAACTCATTTTATCTTGTGTATGTACCAAAAATGTTATATTGCTTGTCATTGCTTTTTCGCATCATTTCATAGTTTGCACATGTCGATACATCATAGAAAAGTCACCATACAATATATACATGATAAAAAACACAAAATTATAGAAAACTATCAATTCATAAAGAATATGAACCCCTGGATACACAACACTCTCACAAGAATCATACTATCACAACCTCACTTTTATTGAATTCACTCAAGCAATATCTGTACACGGACGAGATCTTAATAACAAAGAAAATCTCTGCCAAAGGGTAAATTTCAAATGCCAAGCATGAGATTCCGCACTAGGTCGACGCTCGTTTCGGTGGAAAAACGCCACCTTCCTCAGGACCTTTCCAGATTTGACCTTTCACTTCCCAGGGGACCTATAAATGTATAAAATATAAGTCACCAGAGATGCACTTCAAAGAGGAAACAAACACTAAGTACATCTTAATTAATCAACCCAACATAGCCCTGCTTGTGTGACTGAGAAACATATATATTATCATCACTTGCTATATGTACATAAAGAAAATAGAAAAAGAGAGAAAAAACAAGAAAAAATATTACATGATTAAATAATTTATAAGGCAAAGCGCCATCACCGAAAAACCTAAAAAATAACCTTGTGAACTACACTGTGTGGTAGCACTATGCCTCACCTACATAATCTTAGTCCTCTCCCTGTTGATTTAATTTACTTACATGCTACACGAAGAAGGACATTCTTTATATTTGATTATTTTTTCTTGAAACTGCTGTGGAATGTGAATACATGATAAAGTCTGCTTGCCCAGAATGAATGTATTCATTGAATCACTTTGGTCAATGTGTAGACACAATATGCGCAGAGTTACTGCCCTCGTTATGTGATTATTAAGACGTATAGAGTCTTAGACACAGTCCGGTGTCTGTTATCCTGCTAGGCTTTCGTGACAAGTTCCGCTGCAGGTGTTTTTCAACGGAGTATGCATTGTAGAGAATGTGAAAAGGTGGGCTGACTCCTTGTAGTATAGGGCCCCTTTCTTCGACCTTACTGTCACACGCCATTAAAGTTACATAGTCTGTTCTTCACTCATACTTTGTACTTTTTGACAGGCTGGGACCATGTATTTTTAAGGCGTCATCCATATGTTGAATTTAGAGAAAAAAAGCCATGAACAAATAAATTGAAGACGATTGAATAAATCTTCTCTGTAGTAAAAGGTTAGTATGTTTACCTGAGACAACAATATCCCTTGTGTTTGTATTCAAGATTAGGTAGTATTTATCTTGGTAACCAGGGGCTCCGTATGTATTCTTTTTAGCTTGCTGGAAGCACGCTCGAGCCCTCAAGTGTCTAAGGATGCTACCTCTTAGAAGGAAGTGAATATCTCCTTGCATAAGCATTCGGTAAGATACCTCTCCCACCATAGGTTGTCCAGGTCATGTGGAGTTTATGAGAACTTGCACTGGAGCTAATGATTTAATTTCCCATTTCAGATAGCTTACATAGTGCTCTCTTGGCGAGCAGACTTTATCCTGTATTCACGTTCCACAGCAGTTTCAAGAAAAAATAATCAAGTATAAAGAATGTCCTTCTTCTTGTAGCATGCAAGTAAATTAAATCAACAGGGAGAGGACTAAGATTATGTAGGTGAAGCATAGTGCCAAAACACAGTGTAGTTCACAAGGTTCTTTTTTAGGTTTTTCGGTGATGGCGATTTGCCTTATAAATTTTTAATCATGTAATGTTTTTTCTTGGTTTTTCTCTCTTTTTCTATTTTCTTAATGTACATATAGCAAGTAATGATGATATATATATTTCTCAGTCACACAAGCAGGGCTATGTTGGGTTGATTAATTGAGATGTACTTAGTGTTCTTTTCCTCTTTGAAGTGCATCTCTGGTGACTTATATTTTAAACATTTATAGGTCCCCTGGGAAGTGAAAGGTAAAATCTGGAAAGGTCCTGAGGAAGGTGGCGTTTTTCCACCGAAACGCACGTCGACCTAGTGCGGAATCTCATGCTTGGCATTTGAGATTTACCCTTTGGCAGAGATTTTATTTGTTATTAAGATCTCGTCCGTGTACAGACATTGCTTGAGTGAATTCAGTGAGAGTGAGGTTGTGATAGTATGATTGTTGTGAGAGTGTTGTGTATCCAGGGGTTCATATTCTTTATAAGTTAAAAGTTTTCTATAATGTTGTGTTTTTTATCATGTATATATTGTATGGTGATTTTTCTATGATGTATCGACATGTGCAAACTATGAAATGATGCGATAAAGCAATGGAAAGCAATATAACTTTGTTGGTACATACTCAAGATAAAATGAGTTGTCTTTAAGAAAAAAAGTGATACATTTTTTTTTAAAAAGGAAATATCTTGTGGAAATAATAAAAAATAAAAATGAAATTTTTTTGTGGTTGTCACTAATGTACTTCTGTAATGGATTATAAAAAAAGAAGTATATCATTATTGAATCACTTCGTTCAAGGAGGGAAAACTTACTGCTCTGTGTTTTTTCATTCCCCTCTTTCCCTGACCTACTTTAATTTCGAGGGGATCCCAATAATTCTGCTATTGGCATTCACGGTTGTTTAACTGTGGGATTTTTGATAGATTGTGTTGGCTCAATTGACTTGGACTAATATTTTAATGTCAGATCTAGCATAGACTTACATGTGTGACTGCTCTGTTGGCTTACTGTTGGCTAACCTGCACTTTATTGACTTTTTTTTTCTTTTCTATTTTCTCCCTTATAGTTGATACTCGGGCCACTGTGAGTATTACTTTGGTTGCACACTATTTTGAGTAACAAACTAATCTATTATGGAAGGCTTGCAGACCTTTGGTTTTTCTGATGAGGAATTTTCCTCACTAATGGGTCAGGTTATGGGTAATGGAGGACCCAACGAGACACATCAACTAGATAACAGTGAATGGCAGAATCTATTAAATATGAAAAAAAAGCTCAAGCGCATAGAATCACATGCATTCTACATGTTTGAGTATCTCAAAGTGGGGGTCATCCCATCAGGTCTGAGAGTTCACAAAGCCCCAGCCCTGTTTGTTGAAATCAGAAAGTTCCTGGAGCAGTGGTCCCTCATTTCGAAACCGCTGCTCCACTGACTAGATGATGCTGATCATTGAAACTGCGAAGGAAATTATGACAGCTTTGATGCAGGAAATCTTGGATCTGGAGGAAAAACTTAAGACATCTGAGGCAGTAGAGGAGGCAAAGAGTAGACTAGAAAAAACTCAAACAGAAATGAAAGATTTTGAGACATACCTGACTAACAAAAAAACAGAAAAACTAAGAAAGGATTTAAAATGGTTCACCAAGGAGAAGGCCTACCCCTATCTTAATCCTAATTATTATCAGGATGCAGGACAGAACAGTTATGCCCCAAAATACAATAACTATCAACATAGAAGGTTTACCAATTTCTCAGATAGTGGTTCCTCTGAGTCAGAGGGTATTAACTCTCAAGGCTCTGGGAATGGACAATACAACTCCAGACCCTTTAGAGGTAGACCAATACAACGACCCTTTCATGGACAGGGTTTTTTACCACGGGGCCAATACAGGGGAAGGAATGTCCGTTGGCAACAAGACCGAGGTGGGCAACATCAGATGAGCCCTCAACCTCAACAATATGTAAAGACTCGCAACCAACAATATTGGTGGTAGATAATGTTTCTAGCATTACCAATTATAAAATGGAGGAGGCTTTACCCATTTATAATCTTTCAACCACGACACTTAAACCTGAAGACCCTTTGATGTTGAGTCGGGGATTGTCATTTGTACCATGCACCCAACTGAACAAATTCAAATTACATGAAGATTTGTTCACATTTTTAAGGAAAGTGAGGTTAAACACATTTTTCATGGATCGACCACCCCTAGAGGAGAATGACAACTTGTCCCACTGTAAACCTCCATCTACTTTTACACCTACATTGGACATAGTAGGGCCAGAAGTCAGAATTTTCTAGCAAAATGTATTGCAAGACGTTGCTCGCATTATTAAACATCCATATAAACCACAATTTAATCTATCAAAGACAGAAAATAGGGCTTTGGAAACAATTAAGAATGACCCCAACTATGGGGTAGATTCCGATCCGTTTAAAATCACCGTCCGTATGACTCGCATCCGGAGCCGTTTCCGTACGACTCGTACGGACGCCGTACGACCCGACGATTACGATTCTGACCGGAGTACCAGGACGCGAGTCATATGGTCCACGTCAGGTAAGGGCGATTCGTACGGAAAAGCGCACAATCACATACACACCGTACAGCGCGTACACCCCATGATCACAGGGGTACGCGCCGTACCCCTGCGATCATGGGGGGTACGTGCCATACACACCCAGCGTACATGGGGTATGTGCCGTACACCTAGCGTACATGGGGCACGTACCCCATGTACGCTGGGTGTACGGCATGTAACCCCCATGATCGCAGGGGTACGGCGCGTACCCCTGCGATCATGGGGTGTACGCGCCGTACCCGGGGAGGGCGTTCCGTACCTGTTTCGGGGCAAACTCTGATTTTACGGCAGTTTCCAGCTCCCGTAGAAAAAGGGTCGTACGGAGCGTACCCAACACGGATCGTACTTGCCGGGTCGTAAAAAGCAGCCGCGAACCGTACAAACGTCGTGTACAGCGGGTTCCGAGGGCGATTCGTACGGGAATTCTATTCGTACGGTCCCTGGTACGATTCGTACGAATAGCTGCATTGGATGTGGATCGTACTACGACGTTCGTACGGGGACGGTTACGGGTACGATTCGTACAGAAAAAAATGCTCCATACGACGATTCGGAGCACTTTTTACGGGATCGGAATCGACCCCCTAGTAATTAAACCTTGTGATAAGGGTGGGGGATCGCTATTTTTAATAAGAATCAATATGACCAGAAGATGCTGGATATGCTATCAGTCACAGAACACTACAGGCCAGCCCAACCGAGAGAACGCACTGGACTAAATGTATAGATTCAAGAAATGACCCAGTCTGCCTTGATGGAAGGCTATATTTGTGAGGATGAATATGAATTTTTAAACAGAACTTGCCCTGTCCCCTCTGCCTTATATGGCCTCCCCAAAACTCATAAATCATAGACAAATCCTCCCATGCGGCCAATCATATCTACGATTGGTTCCAGTACCGAGCCCCTCTCCAAATATGTAGATTCCTTCCTATGCCCGCTGACACACAAGTATGCATCCTTCATACATGACACAGGAGACATTATCAACAAGATAGAGGGGGTCCCTTTTAGCTCTGAGACTGACACATTGGTAACGCCTGACATTGAGGCATTATATACCAGTATTCCTCAGTGTCAGGCGTTACTCTCAGTTGCAGCTCTCTTAGAGAGATTCCCAGACAATCGTCCGGATAACTTCATTTTACAATGCCTTGAGGTTGTCCTTCTGAACAATTTCTTTGACTTTAATGGCTCCCTTTACAAACAAATAAAAGGGACATCAAAGTGTGCATCTTGTGCCCCCAGTGTGGCCAACACTTTCATGGGGGAGTGGGAGCTACAGAATATTTATAATGATGCAGCACCGTTTTTTTGAAAACGTGTCTCTATGGAGATGTTTCATTGATGATATTTTTTTTTATTTGGAGAGGGCCGACTGCAATGTTACATGAATTCATCCTTTGGTTGAACGCCAGCAATGATAATCTTAAGTTTACAGCTAACTGGAATGATTCAAGGGTAGAATTTTTAGACATCACCATTGATGGTACTAGTGGCCTCCTTTAAGTGAGTTTATATAGAAAGCCTACAGCTAAGAACACCATTCTACAATTTGGGAGTTACCACCCGAATTGCCAAAGAGAGTCAATCACCTTTGGGGAGTTTTTACGCATTTGGCGTAATTGTACAGACATGGCATCTTTTCATGAGCATGGGGATGCCTTGAAAGAAAGATTACTTAGTAGAGGCTACCCTCATCGGCTCATAACCATGCGTATAAGAGAGCCAAATATTACAACAGGGAGGCGTTACTACAAGGCTCCAAACGCTCATCTCAAAATTGAATCACTTGCGTGATTAATCATTCAACTCTTAATTTTAAAATTAAGAACGTGATTAACAAAAGTTGGAGGATACTGAATACAGATGAAAACATACCTCCCATACCACTCACTTTAGTGGCCTATCGCAGGAATAAGAACTTCAGGGACCTCTTGGTTCATGCACGAAATATCAAAAGGCTAGATTCTAACATACAGGAGTCAATCACTGGTTTGCAACCATAGATGTTGCTCATGTCACGCTTGTGGGGCAGCTTTAGAATCAGATGTAGTTAACTATAAAATCATGGAAATCAAACTACGACATCTTACCAACTGCCGTAGTAGTAACATCGTTTACATTCTTTTCTGCCCTTGCGGTCTTGCGTATGTGGGGGAAACAGGCCGCGAATTCCGTTTGCGTTTTACCGAACACAAATCAGCAATTAGAACTAAGAGAGTAGCGGCTCCCTTAGTACAACATTTTCTAGATTTGAACCACAGTGAAACTGAATTGAAATGGTCTATATTAGAAAAGGTACAAGCCAGGATGGGTCAACCAAGTGAGATAACACGTAAGAAACGGGAGACCTTTTGGGTGTTCCATCTGAACTGTGTCCGTACAGGTCTTAATGAAGAGATCGCTTGGTATGTGACTAAATGATTAACCAAACCTTTGTGCCTTTTCTGTACTTACTGATAAAAAGGATCTTGTAATCATTGTCCGAGATATCTGTGCAACAAACGGACAGATTCCATGATATACAAAATGGGGAGGATATCCCCTATGTATTTGTATAAAATAGATATGAGGAATAGATAATATATGTTGACACACCATGTAAAGGATATCCAGTGAAAGTGTCACTATTGAATGTGACAAGCATATCCTTTGGGATGGAGATTAGAAGAGTATGTGGTTTCCGGGTTATTTACTGTAAGGTGTTAGCAATTTTATTACCATCTATCCCAAGTGTTTGATCGATATTCTCGACATTTTCGTGATATAGCAAGACATAATCAATTGTTCTCTAACGTCTTTTTATCACGTAGGTATTTACATGGTGCATTTATGGCTTTCTATATAAATTAAAAAGAATTCTTTCTTGCCATATAGGTGTATCATGTTCTTTGTGGCAAACTATTAGTCAGCTTTAGAGTCTTCCATGCGATAACTTAGTTCGATTCCCCCCGTCCTTTTATTCCTGATATGCATTATTGACTAGTCTGTCATGGCGCCGATAGTGAACTCAAGTTACGAACTATAGTTTAGAGAAACCAGCCAAATGGTCTTAGCATTATTCTCTCTGTCCGTCTTCGAGTCTGTATTTGTACTCTTAAGATGGCCGCGATGAGAGTCCCGCTTTTATTTCTATGTCCATATGGGCTGATCAGGTAGTACCGTTAATACCGCAAGAATTGCTCTGACGTATGGGGTATTTTAATACGGAGAACTATTCACAATTCTCTACCCTGGATGTCTATTTCACTACGTGTCTTGAGGACGGCCGACACGATGGCCCCGAGCTGCTTTTGAATATGGTGAGAATACGGCTGGGTGATGTGAGCTAATCTCTTAGTTAAGCTTCCATTGTTGTAATATTGTTAGAATGTCAAGCCGCAGCAACAACAGTCACTACTACCAGATGTATTGCGAATTTCACGCGAATTAGGCTTGTGAATTTGAGTCTATAAACTTAAGGGGGGTACTATCCGCATAGTTATCAGGCCAATAGAGTATCGAATAAAACACTCTCGTACGCCATGTTGGAAGGGTTCATATATTTAACTGATGTGATGTAGCGTCGAAATACTTGTCTTACCATCAGGTTAATTTTTGTCTCAATTTCCGGCACACTCCAGTGCTTTTGTCCAAATCGAATTGTAGATACAATATGCGCAGAGTTACTGCCCTCGTTATGTGATTATTAAGACGTATAGAGTCTTAGACACAGTCCGGTGTCTGTTATCCTGCTAGGCTTTCGTGACAAGTTCCGCTGCAGGTGTTTTTCAAAGGAGTATGCATTGTAGAGAATGTGAAAAGGTGGGCTGACTCCTTGTAGTATAGGGCCCCTTTCTTCGACCTTACGGTCACACGCCATTAAAGTTACATAGTCTGTTCTTCACTCATACTTTGTACTTTTTGACAGGCCGGGACCATGTATTTTTAAGGCGTCATCCATATGTTGAATTTAGAGAAAAAAAGCCATGAACAAATAAATTGAAGACGATTGAATAAATCTTCTCTGTAGTAAAAGGTTAGTATGTTTACCTGAGGCAACAATATCCCTTGTGTTTGTATTCAAGATTAGGTAGTATTTATCTTGGTAACCAGGGGCTCCGTATGTATTCTTTTTAGCTTGCTGGAAGCACGCTCGAGCCCTCAAGTGTCTAAGGATGCTACCTCTTAGAAGGAAGTGAATATCTCCTTGCATAAGCATTCGGTAAGATACCTCTCCCACCATAGGTTGTCCAGGTCATGTGGAGTTTATGAGAACTTGCACTGGAGCTAATGATTTAATTTCCCATTTCAGATAGCTTACATAGTGCTCTCTTGGCGAGCAGACTTTATCCTGTATTCACGTTCCACAGCAGTTTCAAGAAAAAATAATCAAGTATAAAGAATGTCCTTCTTCTTGTAGCATGCAAGTAAATTAAATCAACAGGGAGAGGACTAAGATTATGTAGGTGAAGTATAGTGCCAACACACAGTGTAGTTCACAAGGTTCTTTTTTAGGTTTTTCGGTGATGGCGATTTGCCTTATAAATTTTTAATCATGTAATGTTTTTTCTTGGTTTTTCTCTCTTTTTCTATTTTCTTAATGTACATATAGCAAGTAATGATGATATATATATTTCTCAGTCACACAAGCAGGGCTATGTTGGGTTGATTAATTGAGATGTACTTAGTGTTCTTTTCCTCTTTGAAGTGCATCTCTGGAGACTTATATTTTAAACATTTATAGGTCCCCTGGGAAGTGAAAGCTAAAATCTGGAAAGGTCCTGAGGAAGGTGGCGTTTTTCCACCGAAACGCACATCGACCTAGTGCGGAATCTCATGCTTGGCATTTGAGATTTACCCTTTGGCAGAGATTTTCTTTGTTATTAAGATCTCGTCCGTGTACAGACATTGCTTGAGTGAATTCAGTGAGAGTGAGGTTGTGATAGTATGATTGTTGTGAGAGTGTTGTGTATCCAGGGGTTCATATTCTTTATAAGTTAATAGTTTTCTATAATGTTGTGTTTTTTATCATGTATATATTGTATGGTGATTTTTCTATGATGTATCGACATGTGCAAACTATGAAATGATGCGATAAAGCAATGGAAAGCAATATAACTTTGTTGGAACATACTCAAGATAAAATGAGTTGTCTTTAAGAAAAAAAGTGATACATTTTTTTTTAAAAAGGAAATATCTTGTGGAAATAATAAAAAATAAAAATGAATTTTTTTTGTGGTTGTCACTAATGTACTTCTGTAATGGATTATAAAAAAAGAAGTATATCATTATTGAATCACTTCGTTCAAGGAGGGAAAACTTACTGCTCTGTGTTTTTTCATTCCCCTCTTTCCCTGACCTACTTTAATTTCGAGGGGGTCCCATTAATTCTGCTATTGGTTCTGTAAAGTACATAATCACTCAGGCCAAATGAGCACAAAATTGAAAACAAGTAAGCATAGTAGCACCGCCAGTGAGCAGGCGAGCACCTGCAATCACAGACGTTTTTGAAACATAATTTACCTGCAATGTATTCGGCAGCATTCTTGTTCTTCGGAAAAAACAAATATTTGCAATATCATAACAGAGAGCAGGAGAAAACAAAGTAGTGATTAAATAGCTACTACTACTCACAAAGCCCAGGGATCTCGACGCCAAGCAGGTCGAGCAGGTCTTGTTCCTGGTCCAGGATGTCCGACCACCGGTGCGTTGCCTGGTTGTAGGTGCGCTGGACCCAGACTCCCGATACATGGCCCGGCACACCTTCGCCCATAGCTGGCGACGCTCCCGGAGCACGTACCCGGTAACGGGCCAGCCTCCTGCCTGACGGGCTTGGGGAGGTGGCACTGGACAAAGAAAACCAGTGCGGCCACCTCCACTGCGCTGAAGATCTCCCGGGCAGTGACTGCTTCCCCCTTTAAGCGCCCACAAAGGAGCCAGCTATGGGGTGCGGGAACCTTCCCCTTCAGATTTTCCCTGGCTCCCTTTGCCATGGTCCTGGACAGTTAAGGGAAAATAAAGAAATAGGGAAAGAATAGGGAAAGTAAGTAAAAGAAAAGAGAGTTAAAAAAAGTAGTTTTAAATTAACCAAAAGTAGAAAAAAACACAAAATATAGATGTACATAAATAAAGAGATAGATAATGAGTAAAAAAGTTTTTTAAAAAGTTCAAACAAACAAAGGATTACAAACATTAAAGGCGGATTGAAAAAGCATGCCCAGAACCATAGCAATGAATGAAAAACAAGATGGCCGCCCCCATTGCGACCACGTGGGTAAGTTTGTGCGATATTTCCCCCGCGAGCACGCAAACACGAACACGAACACGCAATTGCGCCCCGCATGTAGGAAATGCACAACGCGAGCATGCAACTAGCGCTGGAAATGGAAATACGCAACGCCAACAAGATGGCCACGCCCATGTACGACCGCATGGATAACTGCGCGGTAGCCGCGCTGAAAAAAACCCCTGCGAACACGCAAAAATAAAAAAATCTGCACATTTGCACAAATTTGTGGATTTTGCAGACTGCGAATTCGCGTACCACGCAAATTCGCATACCGCAAATTCACATAATTTAAACCCATACTTATCCATCACCATTCTTTAGCTCACTCCACCACCCCAGTTCAGACATGGCCATATGCAAATCAGTCTGACCCCTGTGCCTAATGGGAACAGTCCAGCCCGAACTGTCAAGCATGTCTTCCTTGTACCGGAAACAAGCATCTTTGGGCTGATTTCGGATTCAAAATCCTCATCAGCCAGGCTATCTTGAATCCAGTGGTAGAGTGAGCAAGGGACCCACATCTCGGCATACCCTGCCAACTTAGGGCAAAAATTGCGATACCAAAGGGGATGAGGGACGGAGCATTTGAGCAAATTAAACACTCACCCCCAGTTAACTGATCTGGGTTTAATCCATCACCATTCTTTAGCTCACTCCACCAACCCTGTTCAGACATGGCAATATGCAAATCAGTCTGACCCTGTGCCTCATGGGAAAAGTCCAGCCCAAACTGCCAAGCCATGTTTTCCCTGGACCGGAAACAAGCATCCTGGGACCGGTTTCGGATTCATAATGCTCATCAGCCAGGCTATCTTGAATCCACTGGTACAGTGAGCAAGGGACCCATGGCTGGGCATACCCTGCCAACTTAGGGCGAACAAAGCGATACCAAAGGGTGGCTTTAGAGGTCTGACAGTAAGTAAAAATATCTTAGGAGAAGATTAGGCATCATTACTGCCAACTACAGTAATAATTAGAGGGGCCCTTATACCAAGGGAACAGGGCACTCCAATTCAGTAGAGTAAAAAACTCTCCTTGGGGGCAATATACCATACAGTGGGAAAAGTAAAACACTACTCACCATTTTCAATCAGGTTTTTTTTCCCAATAAAGAACCTACTCTTTAACCACTTACCACCAGGCAGACAATATACATAAAGCCTTGGTATGATAAAATGCACATATACATGCCCAACTTTTCATATCATTGTCTCATGGTACAATCATATTTTTTTAACTACATTTTAGGACTACCCTGTGGAAATTCCACATAGACCTTTTTTAACTTTTGTTTACCCCAGTTAGTTTTAACTTCGAATCATATGTATCTTTTATTGAAGAAACTGACAGAATTGGTATTTGTAATTTAGGGTGGTCTGTGCCAAAAAGTTTGTCTTGAAGAAGGTTCAAAACATCTGTTTTAATCCACTGAAACGAGTTGATGGATTTCACCCTAAATTCATCGACAACAGAGTTCTTCAAACTTTTTGATGTTGAGACCCCCTTGCAAAAACTTTCAGTCGTAAGGACCGCGTCTTAATAAAGATATCAAGAACCTAGTACTCCTTCTCATAGACAACTATCGACAACCATAAACACCCCCAATTCCCACAGCAAATAATTTTTACGGTGAAAAAATAACATTGAACAGTGTTCAGCAAATCAAAGGTCAGTGAGCATGGAGGCATGGTCAAAGTTGTAGCTAGAAGGCAGGGGCCTTAATTATGAGGAATTAGCATAGAGCAGCACCACAACTCTTCTTGATGTGCTGCCTTACATCAATGTAAAATTACAGGAATGCACCATATTTACGAAATTCCGTGCAGTCCTGTCCTTTCCCCTTGGGTTGGTGGACAAATTGCTACCTAGCACCAGCGCAGGACTGGCTGTAGTGGGCCGGAAGCGTGCGGCCGGTTTCAGACTGGTAGGGACTGTTTTTATTAGTGGGACCAGTTTTGCAGCAGTGCTGTAATATCGGGCTCCTGTAACAAAAGCAGAAGCTAATTTTCTAGAAGCAACCCCACACCCACCCCGTAGCAGCAGCAGTGTTTCCACCAGCACCCTCGCACCCCAAGGGCTGGTCCAAGTACATTTCCAGGGTTTGTTTGCATTCCCAGTCTGACCATGCCTGGCACCAACATAGTCAGGATTGTTTTTGTGTAGGAAGGGGCACCTTCTTTCACAAAAACAATCTAGAGCGGCATTTTTTTCCTTACATGGGAGCTGCAGAATGCAGCACGCATGGAAAGAGGAAAAATCTTATTATACCCCTGCTGGGGAGGAGTAAGGTTTTGGCGCTGCCCCAGGTTTACGTGATTTTGTAAGTCAGGAGCGGCATCAAAGTCCATGGGTGTTGTGTGGAAACATCCACTGCAACGTCCATGGAATGCCTCCTTGAAGCAGAGTAAGGCAATGGAGCGACTTGCGCTGCATTGTCTTACTTCATATCTATGAGGCCATGCAAAGCCATGCAGGGTGACTTTGCATCTCCTCATAGGTATGGTTGAGATGCTTGCGCAGCTGGAGCGTCAAAAAAGCGATGCTTGAGTGGCGAAAGCCTCTCATAAATAAGACCCAAATTATTCTGTACATTTTTTAGGTCTTTTACCATCACGTAGCTATATATAAAATAATGGGAAGCTTAAATGAAAAATACATTTTTAAAAGTTGTTACTCCGTGAAAAATACACTGTAGTGCATTATGAAACTACTATTAGTTAATGCACTGCAGAGGTCTGTGTGTAACCAGAGAACCACAGAATTAAATCTTGCTTGGTGCATTGTAGAATAGTGTATTTTTAGTGCTACAATGTCACAGCCTTTCACAGAAAACACTGTGAATATGCAATTCATTATTTTATACTTGCATTACACAAGACCCTACTTGACGGATCACCATGACATTTTCAAGACAGCACAACTGATATCTACAAACTTACATAGACATGCAATCACAGTTCCAGATAGGAATTGAGACACTCATTCAGATGTCTGCTAAAGAAATGACACTTTGAATTCTACAATGCAGAGAAGTAGCCCTTGTGTCATGTCATGTCCCGGGTATGGTACACTTGAGCCTGTTTATGCAGTTTTACTGCTAGGATTGTCTTGTAACTTAAAACCCCTACACAAGGTGTAAACTGGTCTTGTACTACGTATAACTGAGCACTGAGATAGGCTGTAGCTAGAGAATAGTGCAGTGAACTATATGCTCGAATGAAAGTAGGACCTTCTTTTATGGTTACCCCCACTTTTTGCTTGGTGCTAAGCTGTTACTGACTAGTTCGACTGGGATCCTGCTAATCAGTACAGCAGTTTATCTGCTTTCTCCTGTAATTTGTTATGAAAAGTACTTAGGTATATCCCAGATTGGATTCTGGGGTATCCTTATAAGTCCCTAGTATATGGTACCAAGGTACCCAGAACATAGGTACCCCAGAGGTCCCTGATGAGCTGAAGCATGCATTATGCCACCCATGGGAGGCCATTCAAACTGGAACTACAGGCCTGCCATTGCGGCTTGTAAGCTGGTACTAAAGATATAGGTTTCCTATATCTAGGGTCACTGCACTTAACACCTATAAGTCACCTCCTTAGCAGGCCTTTGTAATCTTAAAGGCAGGGTGCTTGGCTCTAAGCGTGACAATGCCCCTGCATGAGCAGAACACCCCTACAGCCTATAGAGTCCATTCTCCCGGGTTATCAGTGAAGCAGCCAAATACCACATAGAGGGGCATCACGTAATTACGCAATGACCATCTCGAAAACAGCTGCAAAGAATCCTATCATGTTTGGTACCAAACATGTTGGAATCATACCCCCATCATAAACAGTATGGAAGGTATGATTCAAAGCACTGAAAGAGCCCTCCATTAGGCCCTCAGTGTTACCAGTGCCAATCTTCCAGACGTGGACATCACAAAATGGTTGCTGCTGACCAGTGACACATTTCTGCCCTCCTGCTGCTGAGCCAAGCTCGAGCAGGGGAAGGCAGAACAATAGGCATCCTGTCACTGGGAGGAGTGACCACCTCCCAGGTAGGATGTTGGGTATTGGGACCAGGTGGGTATGCTTGCCAGCACCACTAAGTCTACATGAGGTACACATTTGGTGTCCCTGTGCATAGTCCAGTTCAAACCAGTCCTGGGAGACGTTGTCTCCCGCTCTGGCACAAAACTGGACAAAGGACATGGGAGTAACCTCCTCCCTGTCCAGACCCTTCCCTGGGAGGGTCCCCTGAATCATCCCAACCCTTTCCTAAGGGTACTTAAGGGCTTACATGTCGGTGGTTCCCTAGATTCGTCATGGGATAAGATTCAGATCAGACACCACTTCTACTGTCTGGGCACTCTGGACTTCGCTGGATTTTGTTTGGGCTCGACTTCGTATCCCTTCCAGTCTGCTGCATCATCTGTGCCTGTGCACCATACAGGAACTGTCCAAGGCCTGTAGGCGTCAAAGAAAACTGAAGGAATCTCTCTTGGAGTGAAGGAGTCACTCCCCTGCATTCGCAGGCACCAGAACTAAGTTGATTGGTCTGCTGATCCTGAGCTCCTCCGGACTCCATAAGGTTCTGCAACACAGGTGGTGGTTTCTCATAGCTCCCGAGGCCTTCCCTGCCCTCTCACCAAGCTTGGGGCCACTGTCCCTCGTGGGGATTGCAATAACTGAACCCCCGTGCACCGTATCAAGTTGCGGTTGCAAAGACTTGTTGGCTTCCTTCCAAGAAGATCTTTGGGTTTCAAGTAGCCTCAAACTCGACCATCTCAAGTGACCAGAATCTTCAGTCACATCGCATCATGTGCATCGAGAAGGCATGGAAGCCGTTGCCAAATGGATGAAAAACAGCTGCCTACAACTAAACACCAACAAAAGAGAAGCACTCATCATGTGCCTGAACCCCGACACATGGAACACCTGGTGGCCCCCGTCCTCGGAAGCCCGCCCACCCCCATGGACCACGCACGCAACCTGGGAATCATCCTGAACTCCGAGCTCAAAATGGACCGCCAGATCAACTCCGTCTCGTCCTCCTGCTTCCACACTCTCCGCCTCGTACGTAAGACCTTCAAATGGATCTTCCCGATCACACAAAGACCGTCACTCACGCCCTGGTCACCAGCAGACCTGACTACGGCAATGCACTCTATGCCGGAATAAACAAAAAACGCACTTGCAAGTTACAGAACATCGAGAACGCTGCCGCAAGACTTGTCCTCGACCTGCCAAGCCACTGCCATATCTCCCAGTACCTGCGCACACTTCACTGGCTCACCATCGAAGCTAGTGTCACCTTCAAGATGCTCACCTACGCCCACAAGGCCCTCCACAACACGGGATCAGCATACCTGAACAGCAGACTCAAATTCCACGCACACCAGAGGACCCTAGGATATGCCCAGCTCTTCTACACTGCGGTCCCCTGTACCAGAAAGACCAGATTGGGAGGCCGCTCCTTCTCCTTCTTCGCGGCCCGAGCCTGGAACTCCCTGCCGCTCCACCTCAGACAGACAACATCGCTCCCACATCTTCGCAAGAAACCTCAAAACCTAACTCTTTGACAGACCCCCCCTTGATGGACTGGAACCTGCTACCCCCCACAGTGCCTTGAGACCCTTACGGGTGAGTAGTTGTGCTTAACAAACACCTGATTGATTGATAGTGGCATGCATCTTTTGGTGAGCTGCTTGAGGTCCTCTCTTGACTCCAGTGCATCCGGCCTGTGGGTCCACTTGAGGATCACACTTGTTTCTTGTGGGCTACCCTGATTGCTTGGGGCCTGCCATTTCTCCCCTGCTTTTGGTGAGTCCCCTAGACCTTGCTGGTCCTGACATTGCTCCTTCTTTAATTCCGGCATTGGTTGCATTTGCCAAGGCTTGTTGGTGCTCCCAACAGTCACCGAACCCTCGGCACTCAATATCCTTCATGGAACAGCTTGTTAATGGCTCCTGGTCCTCCTCAGCATCGCCTGGTCCTCACAGTGGCAGAGTCAAAGTCATCATCATCCATCTTGCAACACCTAAAATTGAAGGGCATTCATCTTCAGCCATGGCTGGCAGTGGGAGTACCTGCAGGGCGGTGACATGGGGAGGGGGAGGGCCAGGGTTGGGGGTAGTAATGTATGGATTATGGAGTTTTACAGGCAAGTAAACATTTAAATAAATAAAATGAATTTTGTTGCGCGCACTGCATCGCATTTGGGGATGCAGTGCACTCAACGAAATTCCTTTTATTTATTTAAATGTTTACTTACCTGGGAAGCTCCATAATCCATACATTACTACCCCCCCACCCTGCCCCTCCCCACGTCACCGCCCTGCAGGTACTTCCACTGCTGGCCGCGCCTGTTCATCTTCCAAGACTCTGGTCACCCCTGAGTGAAATAGGCTCTGTTCCCTCTGCTTGCAGGTACCTCTCACCCCGGATCCACCTTCAGTTTTCACCAGACACTTTCTCCTTCTTCTGCTGCAGCATTTTCCTGAAGTCCTCCATTGGGTACAACAGCAGTTTCCAACACCACTTCACACCCATGCACCCGGTTTCCCTGGTGCAGGTAACATGGGTACTAGGGTATCCTTGGGTGGGGTGGATCTCCAACCTTCTGTCTTCCACAGGGTCTGTACGAAGCATTCAGTAGTGTTCCCACACTTCATACGCTCTTCATGGGGTCTCCATCTACTCACCTTGGGTGATTCGTTGGTCCCCAGCACTTGTACATTCTCTCAACACTGTCTTGACCCGAGTCATGGTTCTTACACCCCTTTCTAACTATATGATTTGTCCCCCCCTATGGCCTACTGTATATTTTGTGCTATTTACTGTATTTCTATGCAAAGTATTGTGTGCATTCGGTTTATCTCCGTGTAGGAGATATTTTAACGTGCTAGAGAGTATTATATAATAAATACATATTTTTATAAATACCTTCTGAAAGATACCACATAAACGGGACACATTGGTAGAGGATCAACGTGGAGGTTTATTCATAACACCCCATCCATCAGCTACCAGGGAACAACTGACAGATGAGACTTGACACGCATTCCAAGTTCTATGTTCTATAGAACTTGCATCACGAGACAGTGGTGAAAGAGAACACCAACATATCCCTTCCAATAATGAAATGAACAAAAATGTAATATGAGATCATAAAATAACACAAGCTCTAATTAACATAGTCTTTTATATATTGTGGTACTGATGTCTTTCTACCACTACGTCTCTGACATAATTCAGATGACTCATCAGAGTCATCAGGAAAATTAATACCAGACTTATTCCTTTCAGGATTAGATTTGAGAATTACAACTCGACTCAAATTCCAAATCCTTCCATTTTTCAATTTGACAGCCTTTTTAAACATTTTATCACCCGCATAGGAGCAATAAACTTTGACCAAGACAATTCTCCTACAGGAGCCTTCACACGTACCAAATCACCCACTTTCATCAGAACTTGCTTTACTTTCTTCCTTTCATCAAAATATAATTTGTTTTTGTGCTGTAAACTTTCTTCTCTTTGCCTCCAAATACCAATGTTATTGTCTTTCACTTTTTTGCCCCAAGTCATCCAACTTGGACACAGTCTCGTATTAGGAGCTCTGAATATAAAACAACTCAAAAGGCGACTCCCGAGTAGAAGTGTGAGGAGTGAAACAATGAGCCAGAATACATTTTTTCAACTCATCCTTCCAATTCAAAGAATTTACTCTAGAAAGCTGAATATTCTCTTTCATAACTCTGTTGAATCTTTTGACAGCTCCATTGGTTTCTGGATGATATATAGAACTTTTTTTATGTGTAATACCACATAATACTAGAAAATCATTCATTGGACCAGAACATAATTGAGGACCATTGTTAGATAAGTGAGTTTTTGGAAATCCCTCTCTCTTAAAGACCTCGTGTAAAAAATAAAACTCACAACTAGCGGTCACATCTTACACACAAGAAATCTCCGCCCATCTGGAATAGAAATCAATCAAAACAATTAAATAAGGTGGACGATGTTCACCGTTAAGAGGACCAACGATATCAATAGCAATATCTTCCCAAGGACTATTTGGAAGTCTACGACAAACCATGGGCAAAGTGCGAATGGTAAGGACTTTATCACTAATCTTACATTGCATGCACTCTCTAACTTCACGCTCAATTTCCAAATCCACACTGGCCACCAGAAACATGCTCTCAATCTTTCTTTTGTTTTCACAATCCCTAAATGACCATGATGCACCTCCTCCATTAACTTTTTCCCAAGGGAGGAAGTGTAGTGTAGTTCCTATCATCCCAATAGGCTCTGCGCATTGGAATAATACCTACAGCAGTAAAGGCCTAGGCCAGACGTTAACTAGGTCTACTACTGTCGATACTAGACTTAAAGTTTTGGGTTTGCCAGCTTAGCTCAGAGTTCACTAGAAACTTTCTCGAATGTTCAAGGAGGACTTAACTTCCCTGATTAGACAAGAAGGGATTTAGTTTCTGACAACCATAGAACATGACAACTTTGCTCTCCCCTAATCAAGAGTATATCTCGAGAGTCGTGTGAACAAAAGGCAATTTATTTTACTCAGTCAGTACGTGCATTCTTAGTCTCATCAGAATGTAGAGAAAAGGAAGAGACGGGCGTGTTCAATAAAAAGGTGTTATTTATTGATCAGTCTCTTTTCTCATACAAGAGAAATGGATCGATATTATTGCAATACTTATAGCTAAGTAAAGTGCATACATTAAAAGCAATAGTATAAAATAATACTGTAAAAACATTGATATGGTTTCTAAGCCATAAGATGTTTTAAAATGAATAAAATATATTACATACACATATACATTTGACTAAACGTGCTCAACTGGTGTTTCTAGATACGCCTACCCCGTGTACCTGACCTAAGCCTAATACGTGGGCGGGAATAGAAAGTTACAGTTTAAGTTAAGTTTGTTTTTGCCAAGTGAATAACTAAAGAATTCTCTGCGAGGGGTTATTCAGTTCTGTACCTGGAAGTTAGGATGAATGAGGAATGGTATCTCTCTCTCTGGTCTCGATATTCCAGGCTGCCTGCGAGGGCTACCCAGAAACGCCGGTGCTGGATTCTCGGCAGGAGAAAGCAGCGCGTCTCTCAGCGCGTCAGGAAGGCGGGGCTGCTGCCAGCGGGGTCTGCTCTGCTCTTGGCTTCGGCAAGTATGGCTGCTCCGTCTCGTCACCACGCGTGTGTTTTGCATAGGGCAAGATCGGTAATATTTATACCTTTAAGGTGCCGAGATTGACGTAAGGATGGACATAGATACGTCAATAAGGATGTCATACGACTTGCTCGTTAGCACATTCTTTTACTGAAGTTCTCGGTGAAATCAAAACAATGGCCGCAGGGTTTTGCCCAGGTTGTCATAGGTTTGATTTGTTATGAGAACTCCGTATGCCTTATCAGGGGCTGGAGGAATATCGCTTGTCTAATTAGATCGCAAGCGTTATGACCTAATCAGATAACACGTTCCTGTGCCGTAGTGTGACTGCGTCAGATAACGGTATCTGCATCATGGGGGTTTTCTGCCTCATGGGTTGACTGCTAGTTAACTTGTTGGTTTGTTTAACTAGAATAGGGTCAGGAATAGGGGGATCGATTCAGAACCTATAGGAATACATGACACCCACTCCACGCTAACTATGGACATATTTACTAATCTAGGCACAGTATAACATAGTACAACATACTATAGAGTAGTGTGTATACCTTACCACCCCAAAATACATAAATGCATTTTGAAATTCTTCAAATATACGGAAAATTTGCAGACATATATATTGTATGCACTCAAGCTATGGAATAATGCTAAAGTAATCACGCATTTGTATACATTATTGCTTATTTGGTATATGAGAATTACACATGAAATGGTTTCTTAAAAACAGAAAAAAGTTTCGAGACCATTCCATCACAGAATAAAATATTTGTGAACATACCAGTGGGCAGCTAAAGTCTATAAAGTATCTAAAAATAGAAATCTTAGTTCTTTAGGAATAGTTTCTTACTTTAAGCAGAAGATAAGTGTCCCGAAAAACCGAAAAAATGAATTGGGGCTTCTGAAAGAGTTGCTGTCCGTGAACTGGAGTGAAAAATAGTTCATGTGACTTTATTATTTAAATTTGAAGGCCGAATTCAGGGAACGCCGTGTGCGAGCTTGCTCAAAAGTCTCTATTTCTGTTCGGGTGAGAACATCATATCATTTAGGCTTTCGAAAAAACTGTCAACAGCTTCCTGGGAAAGTTCCACTAACTCGGAAATAGGTGTAATCATGCATTCTTGTGCATGATTGTCTCCATTGACATTCTGATTCGCATTGCTGACAGAAGGTCGTACCTGTTCGATGCTGCTTTCATCTTGAACTTCACTACCCATCAATCGCAGTGGTGAAGCTTCCACGAATGCCGTCATCAGGATTGGTAGCCTTTGAGGGCAGCACAAAGCATGAACCTTGATCGGGCTCAACAATGTTTCTGCATCCATCGGCGCATCCGATTGTAGCGTCAGACAGGTGTCTAACACGCATTCTTCTCCGCATAGCAGACACCTTAATACAGGTAAAACACATCTTTGCCACATTGGTCGAAATGATAGAAACCAAGTCATGTTCAGGTCTCTAAGCCGGGAGAGTCCCAGGATTTTTGATATCCGGTCCCGGTATCCAATGGCTAGGATTGTTTCTTCTCTTGTCGCCAGAGTTTTGTCTGTGACATGGGTTGCCATAACGAAAAATAAGGACTAAGAATAGGATTCCTGCAATTAGTCCCAAGATCAGGGGAAGTCTGCCAAAAATCGAATGGACGAAATCTGGAAAAATACCCAGTATGGCTTTGAATGGTGTTAATGCCATCGAAAATACTGTCTTAAATACCTTTGAGACCCCATTGGTATCAGAAATATTTAAGATTTCATTCAGGATTTCCGCGAAATGTACGGGGGAATTAGTTGATAATAATGTATGTATCTCTGCAGTCGTCCTTGCGACTTGTAGATCATACGTCTCTTTTGATGACGAGAGCCTGGTAGGCGTCTGAAGAAGCACTGTTTTCATTCTGCTTAAAGTATCTATTCGAATAGAAGTAATTTTCAAATCGGGCCATGCCCTTGCCTCCCTGTCTGGGAAGGAGCTGGGGAACAACGAGCGTCCACAGCACTTGACCTTCGCAGTAGTAGTTACTAGATAAGGAGTCCCGGGCATAAGACTACAACATCTGCGGTCTACAATAAGAATGTAACTCCCATTATAGAGTCTTTGAAAGAATGGTTCTATTTCTGTTGCAGGTGCGCCTTGCTGGTGACATGAAAGGTTGTATGAATTCCCTCCACAGGCTCCATGCAAACTAATTCCGTTACACAGAAGTGTGCCACTTAGTGACATCGCACAATTGTTGCCACTAAGAAACACTTTCTGTCCTTTATTACTGACACATGCATGTGAATAGGGCAGGTTCCATGTTGTTTTAAGGTACCCCTTTCCCAATTTCTCGTACATGCCAGCCTGTATATATTTTTGGCAGTATTGAAACCTGAAGGTTGAGATTGGAATATTTATTATCCCATGTATTATCCATTCACTGACAGGTCGTTCTGACATTGTCACTGGTAATCTTTCGAGTTTTTCAATGCTCAAGATTGTATAATCAGCACCCTTTTGTGCCATACTGATTTGTCTATCAGTAAGGTTAAAGATTTGGAATAATGACGTTGTGTTGATTAGACGCCAAGGCACATAGCCTGAACGCAGATTTTGTAACGTCCAGCCAAGCTGTACAATAGAACGCAATTGTGACTGACCGTGTTGTAATAACAGTAAGTCTTGCGATAATATATCGATTGCTGAAGACACAATGCTGTCCAAAGAAAAAATTCTGGAGGACAGAGTCATTAACCCATTGTCCACTACAGAAAGTGATTTTTCCAAATTAATACGGTCAATTTCCCGTATTCTCTCTGCTGTTTCAATTTGAGTAACCTTCCAGGCCTCATTGTATGCTGCATATACAGAGGCTGCTATGAAACGCTTTTGACGCTGTTTGCGTGGTCCCATAGTGAAATCACGCAAGTCAGCACCATCAGTAAGTAAAGTTAGGTGTTGCTTAATTTCTGCCAGTGTGGAAGTTTGTAGCCATTGAAGGCATAAATTGCCCACACTGTAGGTGGTTATTATCCCTGGGTGATGTCTTTGAGGATATCTAGGGTCTGGCCTGGTCATTTTGAACCCCTGCGTTTTATTCAGGAATCTGTCTTGACAGTTATTAGTATCTGTGGGCCAGATCAACCACTGTTTCCAATCAGGATGTGTTCTGTTTTGGTTTAATATATGGTTTACGTCTATCTCTTCATCTGTATCAGAGTTATTGCTAAACATTGTTGGCTTTGGAATAGACGGTTTATTTAAATCTTTGATTTTGGCTAAGCCAAGACAGGTGGTCTGTTGAACAGTGTCATTTAAAAATATCATTTGTTCTGGGATCATGCAGGCTCTAAACAAAGCTTCTATACCCTGTACTTGCCAATCTTTTGTACCCCAAACACTTTTCAATTCAACATTTTTGTCCCAATAATCAAATCCAAAGGTATTCATTTTTTCAAAGAATGAGTCTGAATATAACAATTTTGTGTTGGTTATCATGGTCTTGGTCCCTGTCTTATTTGATAATTTAAAATAAAATGCTTCAGCATTACTTGTGTTAAAACCTGAAAAATATGAATATTTGTCGTAAACGGTTCTTGAGCTCCCTTTTGGAGGTGTTGCACAATGTTCCCATTGATTATAGTTTAAAACATTTCTAGGTTGTGCAGATCTATGTAAAAAATGGTTACCATAGTGGTTATAACAGTACATACTATCATAATTTGAAGAACCCTGCAAATAATCATGTTTGGTAAATTTAGCAGACATTACTAAGTCAGACATCATATTATTAATGCTTTCGAAGTCCCAATCATCAGCAAATGAGTTTGGTTTTACAAAGTCACTCAAGGAGATCTTAATTTGGTGTGGATATTTCAGGATCTCGACCGGACCATAAATTTCATAGTCAGTGTTGTCCCAGGCTACCCCACCAGGTATCGGATTGGCTGTGAAGTTGGCTGAAGAAAGTTCTCTTTTCTCGACGTGTGAAGATGTGTGTGGTTTGAGGATCAAGTTGATTTTCTGACTTGCTGTGTCCATTTTTGCATATTTTCCCTCAATAAAGCGTCCCAATGTTAGTATCATGATGAGCCAAAGTATGAGGATAAATGCACCAAAACCCACCCAAAATTCAATCCATGGAGAAATCAGATATGTTTCTTTCAGTTGTTTCAAAAGTTCTTTAGCTTTATCTTTAAAGGTTTTTGATGATGGCTGTGTCTTTGATTCACTGAAGCCTTCAGAGGAATCATCGAAGTTTATGAAGTAGCCAGATGCTGTTCTGTCAATTGTTCCAATTGCTTCAGGATTACTGTTTCTTGCATTTTCACTTGGTACTTCATTATAGATTGGTGTGTCTCTGCTAAATGTTTTTATTTGGGTTTTCAGAGGTCTGAGTTCTATTGCATTGTTGCATAGTCCTTGTTGTTCTTCTGTAGGCGTTTCGAATGTGATGAGCCTCTTCGTTAGGACCTCTGTACTGGTAGCAAACCTTGGTGTTCTGCTACTTATTCGGAGTCCACTTGGCCTACTGTTTGTTATCGGCCACATGTTGTGGTTTTACCAGGTCGATGGATACAACTCGGTTCTCCTTTTTACCAGCAAGTGGCGGTAGTACAACTGATCTTGTCCCGTTGACAGACAAGACAGGAACTGCTTTTCTGTAAGAAGGCCCAAATTCCTTCTTTACCGCGATCTTCTCCCTGACTAGATCCCCGACTTTAGGAATCCAGACAGGTCTTGCTGGGACAGGTGGTGGTTCTTCAGTGGTTGTTGGCTGTTGTTTCAACTTTATGTTGCTCAGGTCTTTTCTTGTTTTGTTTAAGTCCTGCAAAATAGCCAAACGGTCTTTGATATCAAAGCTTTTTTCTTTCACCACTGAAGTCTGACTGTCAAGGTCAGAGATAATCATCCTAGTTCCGAATAATAATTCGTACGGACTGAATCCCTTCAGAGAATTTCTTGGCAAGTTATTGAGACTACGTTGGACACTTATTAGATGTTTGACCCACCCAGCTCCCGTACCTAATATCCTTTCCGTTATAGATTGCTTTATGCCTTGGTTTTTTCTTTACACCATCCCGTACCCTCAGGAAGAAAGTGAGAAGATTCCCGCTGGGCTATGCTCATTTGGCCATGTTTCCCCTCAGGCTGGAGGGCTAGAGTGAAAACAATGGTCAAACGTAGCATGCTCTTAGCGTATATGCCATTTAGACTCGCAAATCTTTGTATAACAGTCCGGACGTCAGCCGAGTGCTGGTGATCTACATTATAAGTGGAACTAGCCTGTATAAGTTAATCGCAACCCTTCCTTTTTACTCCTGATTTTTCCTGGAGTAAACCGACGAGGTATTAAACTGTTTCTCTCCCCACTGCGATCTCTGTTGCAGTTTGGGCAGTTTTTTACAAACATGGTGTGACGCAGGCTCATGCCTGGCCACCAGTACCGCGATTGTAATTCTTCCAGAGAATCTTTTAGTTTGAGGTGTCTGAGACCCTCGCCCATATGTGCGTCTGTGATTAACAAGTTTCTCCTGTCCATGTTTGGGATCACTCTATCCCCCACTCCAGGGATTCGAGCAAAAGGGACGGAGTTTGCATCGATTATGTATGTATAATTGAGTGGATAGTTGATCGGTAACGCTGAGCAGTCGCCTTTTGATGACGTTTTCACTGCCAGCACTGTTTCACCGTCAATGTATTTTAATGTACGCTTTTTTCGATCTACGGGAGCCGTTTTAGTTGCTGCCGCTGTGGCTGTTTCAGCCAATGAATTCCCTGCAACGTGAACGCCATCACGCTGATGACTCAGTGAGTGTGTCACGTGAGTCTTTGGTAGTTCTTTTTGTAAAAGAGCTATTTGTTCCCAGAGCAGTTTCTGCTTTATTTGTGCATCTGTGTCATCTTTGTAACCGTTTTGAATCCATGTCTGCAAATCCTTGTTATATGATTTGACGCAGTAATATGAATCTGACACTATAAGTGTCGGGAATTCACAATCCGCATTATCTAGCGCCATTTTCAATGCTATTATTTCTGTTTGTTGTTCAGAATTAGTTTCTATTGAGTGTGTTTTTGTTAATAGAGGTTTTAGTTTACCTCCGCGCCACACTTCTTTTGTAATCCCACATGTGGGGTTGTATGCTTGTTCTCCCCAAACGGGAGGTTGAGCATGTCCGTCTGTATAAATTACACAGGCGTAATGTCGTAAAGGCAGAATGTCGATTGGCAGAGGATATGTTTCTTCATATTCTAGATTTTTTAATTCTTCTAGTTCTGGATCAAGGTAATAGTATACTTTGTCCGTTGTGATTGAATTCACCCATTGTATCCACTTTGGATTCAATGTTGTTGTTGGTAAATTACACGGTGTTGTTAGTGCCTCAAAGGCTGACTCTGCTGTTCTGGCTGTGACATGTCTACCGTCAGCTTGATCTTTTTCTCTAGCTATTGCGGTTTGAACTGCATGAACAATTTTTTCTTTGTTGCTGAATTTCTGTTCAGCTTCTGTGTACAAGTGTGATTTGAATGCAATTGGTACCTTTTCTCCCTCATTAGAGGTCAGGTATGTGAATCCGCATCTTCCTGGGATGACTCGAATCACAAGATTGCGTGTGTTATCACGTGTTTCTAATTTTGTTTTAATTAGCATGTCTGTTTGTAGGGATCTCAAAATTTCTGTGTGTATTTGAGTCCAATTGGATCTTTTAAAATCTGGTTTTATCAGATCATAAAGGGGTTTGACCCTTTCTGCGTAATTTGCAATGTTTGTTCTTCCGAAATTTAGGAAGCCTAGAATCGACTGTAGGTTTTTTAGTGTTCTAGGTGCTTGGATTACGGCACATTTCTCTAGGAAATTGTCAGCCAGGCTTTTGCCTTCACTTGATAACTCATATCCTAAGAATAGGACTGTCAGATGGGCAATTCTGGATTTTTTAAAGTTGAATTTGTAACCCTCTGCTGCGAACCCAAGTATTATGGTGTTCACTCTCTTCAAGTGAGTCTCCAAGTCATCATCTGTTAAGTAAATGTCATCGACATAAGATAATGCTTCATCATCATATAGTTGTAGTAATTCTATTACTCTCGCTGAGAATACCCCCGGGCTGTTCTTGTACCCCTGGGCTAACCGACAGAATTGTTTTTGAGTGCCATTTATTGAGAATGCAGTTAAATATCTGCTCTCTGGTGCTATGTTTTGACAAAAGAATCCATTAGAGATGTCCAAGGTTGTTTTGTATTTTTTGCGCACTATGTTATTCATTAGTGCAGCACTGTGTGAGTTTTGCACTGCAAAAGTTTTGCAACATGTCTTAAGGTGTCGGTAATCCAAAACTAGACGATATGAGTTGTCTGGTTTGGAGACCGGAAACAAAGGGTTGTTCATTTGTGAGGTGCAAGTTTCAATCACCCCCTGGTATTCTAGCTGATCTAGTATTTCATTTACCTGTTTTTTAGCTTCTTGCTTAATTGGGTACTGCCTTTGTGCAGTTGGTTGTGATTTATAACTGGATTTTGTGAGGAGGAGAGTCCTCATCCCATCCTACATGATTTTTATATAAGGCAGGAGCTAAAGCCACTGCCCATTTTCTGGCAAGTGTGTATTTTTTATGAATCGGGATATGATTCGAGAAGGCAGGCATAATTACTTCTTCGCCATGAGGGCACTCCCTTACAAACTCTGGTGGCCAGTCTTTTTCAGCTAGAAGGATATCATAGCCCTTGGAGAGATTATCCCAAAAAGTCCCCTTATTTTCCTAGTCTTATCTCCCTATATACGCAATGTTATTTCGTATATTTTGTGAGGTTTGCTAACTCTGGTGTCAGCAGTTTCCACTTGAAGATATTCATTCGTGTCCACTGTCTCCAGATGATTCATAAGGACTTTGCGAGCTATGCTCACTTCTGCTGCGCTGTCTAGCATTGTCTGAGCCCACTCTCCGTTTTTCAGTTGTGTCCTCAGTATTCTCGGCATTGTTAACTACCTTGATACTGGCTACCTTCTTTTTTGGAAATTGTAATTTCTTTTTTAGCTGAGCAGGTTCCTTGTCTTTGGACTTGGTGTGCTCTTCTCTTTGTTCTGATCGTCCTCTTCTTTCCGATTTCTGCGAGGAAGTCTGAAAAGATTGAGAGGGACGTGTATCAATGTCTTGATATCTATCAGGCTTTTTTATATTATCCCTATTTCTAAGGTTATATCTTTTCCCAGAGGGGTCACTCTGGGGTGACCTGTGTCTTTGGTTCGGAGATTTCTCTCTTCGCCTAGGAGACCTTCCTCTGTACTGGAATTTCTTTTCTTTAGGATTGGATTGTTTGTTTCCATCCCAGTTCTTTTTTGGTGAATTATTATTAAAAAATATTTTTTCTGGACTTTCAGTCAGTTGTGGTTTTACTGGTATTCCACCTAAACTATCTCTACCTAGTTCCTCATAGGATTTTTCTATGATTCTGGCAATTTCAGCTGGTTGGTCTGCTATATCTGTCTCTTTTAACCTCTGGCGGATCGCCACGTTTGCTGCTTCTCCCTTTATGTTGGCTAATAATATAGCCGAGACCTGCTTGAAGTCTTTTAGTAATTTCATACCAAGAGTTAAAGCGGGTTCAGGTCCATATTCATCTTGAATTTGTTTTAGCACATCTGGTATTACCGAAATGGATGGAACACCGTGCGTTTTTGTGTAGATGGAAGCAAAGACTGTACCCCAAGTGTCACAGTCCTCAATGTGTGGTGCGATTCCCATTGGAAGGCAGATAGTCAGAATCCTGTGCTTTTCTAGCGGGGTGGTGTCAGGAAACACCGCCTCTATTTGGGTGATTTTTTGCGCTAGCCAGAATGGTATTTGTTCCCGTTTAGCCGGTATTTTACCTAGGCAGGATTGGATGTTCTGTGGTGTAATTTTATTTGTGTTCCCCTGGTGAGGGGTCAGCTGTGGAAGTTTAATCGCTGGCTGAATTGTTGATGTCCGCATCACATACTGAACTAATTGTCTATGAATTTTTATTAATTGTTTTAGCTGTGTTAACAGCTCTGCTGCAGACATCCCATTGATGTCTGGATGTGGTGTGTATCCGGCTAGGACCGGCCACGTTGCTCCTGGTCTACCTAAAGGACCGAGCCTGGTGATGTGATTATTATGTTTTAGGGCGCCATCAAATAAGAGCAAATGCTCTTGAAATTTGAGTGGTACTTCCACCTCCTCGAAAGGAGTGTACTCATTAGGAGGTTCCTCTATTTTGTAATAGTGGAAGTACTTTGTTACAGCATTTGCTGCTGGAAAATGTATCCATGAATAGTATACCTCTGTCTGCCGATATTCGTGTGCCTCAATTACAAATATGACTGTGCCACCTCTAGGTGTCAGTCCATTTTCTATAAGTTTCAGGGTTATAGATCTCCTTTTGATGACCGGGATGAGTATTATATCCCCGTCCGCATCTAGTGCTGCAGCATCAGCCGCTGCGAGTTCAGCTGCTAATCTAACTGCCTCTCTTTCTTCTTCATTGTCTGACATTTTACTGTCCTGAAGGTTATTTCTTTTGTTTGCAGATCAGGTTTCTTATGGAAACAAAGATTAGATGCACAATATTTTGGAACAGTGTATCCTTCAACGTTGACTATACCAAGAACCATACATAGGAGTTCCCTCCTGCGAGGTCTGGCGGATATAACCTTTCACCCACTCCAGACGTCTTTGGAGTATTTGGGAAAAGGGGTCTGAGTGAGAAAGCACGACTGAGTTACTCTAAATGTCTTACGTTAGTTTTATCGCCCTTTCCAAACGCGTTGGGCGCCATGTAGTGTAGTTCCTATCATCCCAATAGGCTCTGCGCATTGGAATAATACCTACAGCAGTAAAGGCCTAGGCCAGACGTTAACTAGGTCTACTACTGTCGATACTAGACTTAAAGTTTTGGGTTTGCCAGCTTAGCTCAGAGTTCACTAGAAACTTTCTCGAATGTTCAAGGAGGACTTAACTTCCCTGATTAGACAAGAAGGGATTTAGTTTCTGACAACCATAGAACATGACAACTTTGCTCTCCCCTAATCAAGAGTATATCTCGAGAGTCGTGTGAACAAAAGGCAATTTATTTTACTCAGTCAGTACGTGCATTCTTAGTCTCATCAGAATGTAGAGAAAAGGAAGAGACGGGCGTGTTCAATAAAAAGGTGTTATTTATTGATCAGTCTCTTTTCTCATACAAGAGAAATGGATCGATATTATTGTAATACTTATAGCTAAGTAAAGTGCATACATTAAAAGCAATAGTATAAAATAATACTGTAAAAACATTGATATGGTTTCTAAGCCGTAAGATGTTTTAAAATGAATAAAATATATTACATACACATATACATTTGACTAAACGTGCTCAACTGGTGTTTCTAGATACGCCTACCCCGTGTACCTGACCTAAGCCTAATACGTGGGCGGGAATAGAAAGTTACAGTTTAAGTTAAGTTTGTTTTTGCCAAGTGAATAACTAAAGAATTCTCTGCGAGGGGTTATTCAGTTCTGTACCTGGAAGTTAGGATGAATGAGGAATGGTATCTCTCTCTCTGGTCTCGATATTCCAGGCTGCCTGCGAGGGCTACCCAGAAACGCCGGTGCTGGATTCTCGGCAGGAGAAAGCAGCGCGTCTCTCAGCGCGTCAGGAAGGCGGGGCTGCTGCCAGCGGGGTCTGCTCTGCTCTTGGCTTCGGCAAGTATGGCTGCTCCGTCTCGTCACCACGCGTGTGTTTTGCATAGGGCAAGATCGGTAATATTTATACCTTTAAGGTGCCGAGATTGACGTAAGGATGGACATAGATACGTCAATAAGGATGTCATACTACTTGCTCGTTAGCACATTCTTTTACTGAAGTTCTCGGTGAAATCAAAACAATGGCCGCAGGGTTTTGCCCAGGTTGTCATAGGTTTGATTTGTTATGAGAACTCCGTATGCCTTATCAGGGGCTGGAGGAATATCGCTTGTCTAATTAGATCGCAAGCGTTATGACCTAATCAGATAACACGTTCCTGTGCCGTAGTGTGACTGCGTCAGATAACGGTATCTGCATCATGGGGGTTTTCTGCCTCATGGGTTGACTGCTAGTTAACTTGTTGGTTTGTTTAACTAGAATAGGGTCAGGAATAGGGGGATCGATTCAGAACCTACAGGAATACATGACAGAAGGCGGAACTAACTTAGTGTCGCTCAACAGATAACTCATCTACAATGAATTGCCAAATTTTGGGCAAAGAATCATCAAACAAAACTTTCGATTGTATCATGCTCATGACTTTCTACAGCTCACTATCCTTTTTTACTTTCTCTTTCCACTCATCCTCCTTTATAACACCTGAGGTTATTTCACAGATACTGAATTCTTCTTCCATGAAATCATCCATCAACTGTTCTTCTCCTACACCACATACCAAACGGGACAGACAATCAGCTAAAACATTATCAACACCAGGTAAATGTTCTACACTAAAATTAAAATCGTGAAGACCAATGACCCAACGTCTTATACGCGAGGAGATGAAGTCAAGTCCCTTTCTAGAAAAAAAATATTTTACGGGCTTGTGATCTGAACAGACTTTGAAGTAAGTTCCCCAAGCAAAACTCCGAAACTTATTAAGAGCCCAGAAAGTAGTCACGCCCGCTTTTTCAATTACTGAGTAATTTAGCTCTGGTCCACATAAACTCCTAGATGCACAAGCAATAAATGCTCTTTACCACCTCTATTTTGCTTTAAAATTGCACCTAAACCTTTAGAGCTTGTGTCAGTCACCACAGTAGTTTATTCACCCGGAATAAAAGTTTGTAAACTTGGAGTATTCTTTAAATCCTCTTTAAGTTCCACAAATTCCTTTTGACAATGATTGGCCCACATAAACTCTTTGTTCTTACCAAGCAAGTACCTCAGGTTACTTGATTTGCTTGCTAAATTATTGACAAATGTTCCCTAATACTCTATCGTTCCTAAGAAAGAGACAACCTCCTCCTTTGTTTTTGGAGTTGCCAAATTGAGAATGGTATCAGTCAATTCCTTCTTGGGAACAACACCTGTGGCAGAGATACGATGACCCAAATAATTTACTTCTTGAACAGAAAACTTGCATTTCTCAAATTTTAATGTGAGACCAGCTTTTACAAGCTTATCCAGAACCAGTCTCACATTTGTATCATGTTCCTGTTGAGTTAAATCAAATATTAATAGGTCATTTTGATAACAATTAACACCTTTCACACCTTTTAAAATATATGACATGACCCTCTGAAAAACGGACACAGCGGGTAGACACGAGTCAAGATGGCGTCCGTGATGGACGTATGAGCAATCTGCTCCTGCTGGACCTCGCGGGGCACTTTCTGTCTGTCGGAGAAAGCCGAGCAGAGAGGGAAAAGGTGGCTCGGACTCGCCAGCACTGGACTTGCTGAGCTTTCCGAGGGCTTGCGCTGGTGTGCGGAGATTGCAGGCGTGGATGCTGCTGCTGCGGTTGGCGATTTCGAGAGCGCAGAGCACACAGAGAAGCCGGTGGGCGTTCCTGTTGAAGCGGCTCACCTGGCTCCCCTGGGCGGCGGTTAGCAGCACGGCGGTGGACGGTTCACGGCTAGGAGAAAAGCGCAGAGAACAGCGGAGAGCGATGCCGCCAAAAAATCTTCGGGGGAGAGGTCGAGTTCAGGGGAATGCAGAGCTGCAGGAAGGCGTGGAGGTGGCGAACCAGGCGAAAGGAGCCACGCAGACTGAGACTGATACTCAAAGTAAGGTAGGGTCTGGGGCAGTGGCTACTCAGGCTAAAGTGGCGGCGGCAGCAGCGAGCACAGGGAAGAAAATCCCAGAGTTATTTCTATCTGCAAAAAACAAGGAGCTCGATAGACAGCAGCAGAGGAGTAAAATTCAGGTGGCAGTAGCAGTGGATAGACCTGGAGACTCGGTGGAGAGGGAAGTAGTAGTACCTGATCAGAATTCTGGCCTGAATGGTGAGGGGGCACAGGGGGGCTTGGCGGCTAATATCCAGTATGAAGCACAGGCGACTGAAAGGATTGA
Organism: Lissotriton helveticus; assembly: GCF_964261635.1. Taxonomy (NCBI): domain Eukaryota; kingdom Metazoa; phylum Chordata; class Amphibia; order Caudata; family Salamandridae; genus Lissotriton; species Lissotriton helveticus. The sequence continues at coordinate 918,145,451 of NC_136059.1, forward strand.
AGAAATAACAGATGGAGCTGCCAGGGTAACCGCAGCCACTAATACTGGGCAAATGGCTGCAGGTGGAACTGCCCCAGTCTCTCTGGTAAATGAGGAAAGCCATCTTAACCCCAGAGGGGGCATCCCATGCAGTCAGGAGAAGATAACTCATGCTACTGAGTCCGATTCTGCTGATTTCTACTCCCTCACAGAGCACTCAATGTCCTCCTCAGAGGATCTTGTTCAACAGTATGTGACCCACATGAGTATGGAGGACAGAAGTATGCATAATAGTTTTGACCTTGAGGATCAGGTAGAGACTGACTCTCGAACAGTGAGGAAACTCCACTTGAGTGGAAATGGGAATGGGGAAGTGGATATGGGAAATGCTGCAGTGGAGGAAAATCAAAATGTTGTTGCCCAAGGGACAGAGCTGGAAGAAATTTCACTGGGCCTGATCTATCAATCTATCATGCAGCATAGGGAAGAAACTCGAGAAGAGAGTTTGAGAGTGCAGAACTCTTGTCGAAAATTGCAGAACTCGGTCAAGAGGCTGGTTAAGTCACATGCGGAATTTCTTTCAAGAGCAAACAAAGCGGAGGCACGTATATCGTCCCTGGAGGATAAACTAGCGCAACAAAAGACCGTTATTGAGACACACTTGGCTATTAAAGAAGATATCAACTGGAAACTAGCGGACATAGAAAATCGGTCCCATAGAAATAACTTGAGGTTTTTGCAAATTCCGGAAGGGAAGGAGGGGTCGAACCCTCGATGGTTTATAATTGAGGTATTAAATAAAGCACTACCAGAAGTCACAAAATGGGACTGGGACAGGGAGGTCGAGCGGGCATACCGATTTCCATTCTCTATTAGAACCAATCAGCGAGATCAGAAGCCGAGAGCCATCTTAGTGGCGTTTAACAGCTTCCTTGATCGTGAGGAGATATTTTTGAAAGCGAGACCGGACAAGAAAAGAAATGGTCTTGATTGTGAATTTTTTGTTCGCCCTGATTTATGTAAGCAGTCAGTTGAATTACGCTGGCAGTATCGACAGTTAATCCCGGAATTCCAAGCTAAGGGTGCGCAAGCATTTTTAATGTTTCCTGCAAAAATGAAAGTAATTTACAAGGAGCGCACCCGCTTCTTTACGACATTTGTTTCTGCTAAAGAATTTCTGGGCTCAATGTAATATAGGCTGTATTTAATTAAGTGGTCTGAGCATACAGGGTAATGAAATTATTAGTTAAAGCAACTTAAGGATGGTTTTCCTTCTCCTTCTCTGCTCTTTTCTTTTCTCTGATGGTATTTTCTTGATGGGCTGTTTGTTTGGTATTATGCTCCGCGGGTAAAGGTAGGAGGTTGTGGGCAAGCTCGCATCAAGAGGACCATAAGTCCTAAAGCCTCGCTAATGGGTGGGGGGGGCAGGTAGAGGGGGGAGGGGTTCAGGGGGCACTGGGGACAGGGGGTGGTGGGCAGCACGAGGGGGGCTTAAAAAAAGGGGAAACATTTTTTCACAGCGACTAACACTAGAATTCTGTAATTTTTGTAAAAGTCAGTTCGATTGTTTGTGGATCGGAAAGGATAAGTGCCTCTGAGAATTGTTTTTTTGATTTAAAATGTCAATTAAAGGAATAAGAATTTGCTCAATTAATGTGTCTGGGCTGAATAATCCAATAAAGCGACAAAAAGTAGCAGCTGAACTGAGACATATTCGCCCAGACGTACTGTGTATACAGGAAACTCACATCCCATGGTCTAAAAGGGAGGTGTTAAAGGAATTGGGATATTCATTAATTGTTGCAAGTGGTCAATCTAGTATGATAAGGGGAGTAGCCATCCTTGCTAAACAAAATTATGTTAATATAGGTCAGAAATTAATGGATAAGATTGGGCCGTGGGCCATAGCAGAGTGTAAACTTGAAGGGCAAAAGGTAACGCTTTGTACGGTATATGGAGCTAATGTGGGTGACGCTGGGGCCTTGAGTGAAATAAATTCTTAATTGGCTACCTGGCCGCAGCCGGTGGTGATATGTGGAGATATCAATATTAATTTGACAAATAGAGCACTTCAGGATGGCTTTGATAAATATAGAGGGCACTTTATAATTTAGTTAGGGATCAAGGGTTAGTAGACGTGTGGGGTAGTTTGAGGGGACAAGATAGTGGATTTACATTCTACTCCTACCCCCACAAAAAATTGGTTAGACTTGATTATTTTTTTGCACCTGTTTCACTACTGGGCGGGGCCACAATAAGTGTTTATCCAAGAATTACATCGGATCATGCTCCTATTGTATTTGAATTACTGGGTTGCCTTAACAGACCTAAATGTCTAAACTTTACATACGACCGGAAATTAGGTTTAAATGCGGAATTTACGAAGCACATGGATAGATGGATGCAGATTTTTTGGGGGAATAATAAAGGGACGGCCACAGTCAGCATAGTCTGGGACACTTTTAAAGCGTGTTTTCGAGGGGAATGTATTAGCTTCACCTCTTGACAGCAAAAGAAATGTAAAAAAGAATTGGCTACGCTTTATAAGCATTTAACTGAGGCTGAAACCTCATTAGCTAAGGGGGTAGCCATTGGCTTGAATGATCTATCTGAATTGGAGAATGAGGTGGCAAAGGAGAGGGCTAATGTCTTGGGGTATTGGAGCGCAGAGAATGCCAGAAAGTATTTAACATCTAGAATGCAAAGACACGAATTTGGTGAAACAATTGGAAAACGTCTTGCTGTACGATTACCGATGAAGGAGTCAGCTAGAAACATTCTGGCATTGAAAGATGTAAATGGGGTATCACACTCCGAACCCCAGCAGATCCTTATGATCTTTCAGCTGTTCTACTCTGAATTATATATGCAGCAGAGTGGGGGATAGGTGGGAGCGGATTGGATAGAAATGTTGGATGAGGGCTTGAAAGTACTCGATCCCACAAATTTACAGGAATTGGAATCCCCAATTACGATGCTGGAGTTGGAAAGTGCAGTAAAAAGCCTGGCTTTAGGTAAGGCAGCAGGGCCTGATAGAATTCCTGGGGAGGTTTATAGGCAGTTTTTTAGCATCATCAAGGATGAGCTGTTGAGAGTTATGCAGATGGCACAGGTGAGTTACCCTCCTAGATCTTGGTCGGATGCCACGACCGCGGTGTTCTGTAAGAAAAGCAAGGCTCCTGATTTAGTAGGATCTTACCGTCCAATATCTTTAGTAAATGCCGATAATAAAATTTACTCTAAGATCCTGGCTAAGCGATTGTCTAAATTTATTGTGTCTCTAGTGTCGCAACATCAACACGGTTTTATACCGAAAAGAGGCACGGTAGATCATGTAAATAAAGTAATTACTTTATTTGATATTGCAGGTGTAAAGAAAAGTGAGCTCGCGCTTATCTTACTTGACGCTGAGAAAGCGTTCGACCGTGTTCAGTGGGGGTATATGTGGAGGCTTATGGGCATAATGGGTTTTGGTCAGAAATGTATTGTTGCGCTACAGTCTCCTTATGTATCCCCTAAGACTAGGATATCTGCTATGGGATTGCTTTCGGACTCCTTAAGCATTACCCTTTTATTGAACAATTGTCCCGGAGCGCACTCATTCCACCGCATCGAGTATTTGATTATTCTTTTTCCGTGTTTGCATACGCGGATGATATTGCCGTAGCTACAGTGAATCCTGTACGTGCAATTGAAGAAATCGAGAGATTGGCTAAAGAGTTTGGTAGCGTAACTGGCTATAAACTCAATGAATCAAAGACTCAGATCTTGTGCTCGGATACCTTAGTATGGCATGATGATAGGGTGGTAAAAGAAGTCACATATCTAGGGATTCAGATTAGAGCGAACATGACTGAATTGGTGGATGCTAATTGGAATGCGTTGATTGCTAAAATCAAGACCTCGCTAGATAGGTGGGAGTGATTATATTTTACTATTATTGGTCGGTCTAATATTGTTAAAATGAATGTGTTACCAAAGGTTCTTTATCTGTTCAGGTCAATACCTTGGTAGACCCAGACGGGCAATGAAATTTATGACATTACCCCTGGACAGGGGGGGGTTGGCGGTGCCTGATTTTTTCTTTTATTATGTCACTTGTTTTTTGTTAAAAATAAGGGTAATGATCACGGGGGAGATGGCTGCTAATATGGCTATTTCTCCTACCATTTTTGAAATGCTATTAGGCCCAATCGCAAAGCAGTGTTTATTTGTCGGCTAGATGGAAGCTACTATAAACGTACGCACTTTAAAGTATTGATTAGTGTATTTAAGGTGTGGAAATGGCTTTTTAAAATAACTGCAATGGGGAAAATTTCTTATTACACACCCTTCAAAGCCTAAAGGCTTTTACCAGGAATATTTTCAGATGATGTGTCACAAAAGTGGCAGAGAAGGGTGTGAGACGGTTGGGTGATTTGTATATGGATAATGGGATTTGTAAATCATTTGATGAGGTAATGGCCCAGTTCGCTTTTCCTATAACCTATTTCTTTAAATTTCTTCAAATACGTGATTTTTTATCCCGTCTTAGGCTGGTTATGCAAACAAGCACGGTGGTTGAAGGGGTTAGAAGACAGGTTAAAATAGGAGTTTTATATCAAATCCTACTTTTGGGAAGAACAGATGACCTCGAGAAAGTTAGATTGAAGTGGGTTACTGCGCTAGGGGATCTGGATATTGAAGTAGACGATATGCTTATGTTGGCGAGAGAATCATTACTGTCTGCAAACTTAAAAGCTCAATTTTTTAACACTTTGTTTGACTTATATTATACCCCGGTACGCATGGCAAAATGGGGGGGGTGGATATGAGGGCAAATGCTTTCGTTGTAGGAATGATGATGCAGATAGTATTCATATTTTTTTTAGTTGTGTTAAACTTCAAAGCTTTATTTCAGGAATTGAAAAGGCGTTATCACTGGTTATTAAGATGCCTTTAGTCATCACACCTGCCATGATGTTACTGGGGAAAATTCCTATAAATAGGTCATCGGATGTATTATATCAACAACGCCATTTTATTTTTTTTCTCTATGACGGTAGCACGTCTGTGTATAGCTACTGAGTGGTTTCAGGAAAACCCACCGGCATTTCAACAATGGCGAGCTAGAATGTACAGTTTATATATATATATATATATAAATTGGAATGGGGGCTTTTCTTGGTTAGGGGTCTTAGGAAGAGAGAATTAGGCTTAAAAATTTGGGGCGCATTCTGCAAATATTATGAGGATTGATAATTGTTGAAATGATGAAACGTGCAGAAAAACAATGGAAAGAATGAAGTTCTCTTTTTTTTTCTCTTTTCCTTTTTGTATGATTATTTGTGCTGATTTATTCCTTTTAAGGTTGCAAATTGTAATGGATTTCTATGTATTGTATATGTGTTTTCGCTGTGAATATATAAATAAAGAAAAAAAGAAAAACTGACACAGCAGACAACAGGTCGAACAGCATCCTTTTATACTAGAAGGCATCCATAGGAGTGATGACTGCCGTTAGGTCCTGTGAGCTCTACGTCAGTTTCATTTGATGATAAGCCTGTGTTAGGTCTAGGGTTGTAAAGAATTTTGAACCCCTTAATGTGGGCAGAATCTCATCAATATTTGGCAAGGGAAATTTGTCAACAACTACCTCCTTGTTAAGAGACCTTAAGTCTACTTGAGGTTCTGCATTTGGATTCAATGTAACCCCAACAAACTTGCATCACAAGACACTGGTGAAAGAGAACACCACACCTTTTGTGGTTCTTTTTCACTTAAACTATACTTATATTGCATTCCGGTAAAACAAGCTGCTTTACACTCCTTCTGGACTAAGCCTGAAGGCTGCTCTCCCCGGCACCCATTTAGAGAGCTTCAAAGGTTGTCTAAGACCTCTTAAATCACCATAAGGGTTGCCTAGACTGGTGCAAGGTGCCCACTTACATTAGTGGAAATCCTATACCAGGCCAGCGTCCCACAGTGCTTAAAACTTAAGGCATGTTCTGTGAAGTTTCTGTGAGCTATCTGGACTTTTAGAGATCCATGTGCCGAATTACACATCCACTTTACCATCCAGACTTCAATTTGAAATACCTGAGTACTAAAGCAGACAGATACTAAAACACCTAGTGAGATAGTAAGAGAAGAACCTAAACATTCATCCACAGGGGGAGGCAGAACTCTTATGTATGCAGCACAGATGGAGGCACTTGCACACACACTTAAATAACCCAATACTCACTAACACATGCAGGAAGCAAAACATTTAGCCTCTTATATAAACAGAGAACCATATATGTCAGAAAGTGAGACAGCTATTTACCAACAAACTTAATTGTACAACCAATGGCAGCCCAAGATATGAAATGACATATTCATTCAGATATCTTCTAAAGAAGTGACATTTTCTAATCTAACATGAGACAAGTAGCTCTTTCATCATGTCTTGGGCCTTCTACAGTTGAACCTGTGCATTCAGTTATACTGTTAGGCTAACCTTCAGTTTTAATAATCTTAGACAAGACATAAACTGATATTCTGCTAAGTATAAGTCAGCACTGAGGTAGGCTACAACTAGGCCATAGGGCAGGATGCTATGTGCTTAAAATGTAATATATGTACTATGAAAATTCAGTGAGCTTTATCTACTTTTACAGGTCCATATACCTAATTATTCATCAAGTCTTTCTCTGAGACTTCAATCTAGCACACTTAGGTTTGAAATCTGACTGACACTAAAAGACCCATACACTTATCGAATCACCCAGACAGTACTCATGCACTCATGCATTCACCCAGGCACTACTCATGCGCTCATGCATTCACCCAACCACTCATCCAATCACCTAGGTATTACCCATGCGGTCATAAAATTACCCATGCACTAGTCACGTACTCAACCAGATACCTAGGCACTATCCATGCACTCATCCAATCACACTAGCACTATCAATAAACTCATGCAAAAAACTAGACACTACATATGTAGTCATACAATCACCTGGGCTTTACTTATGCACTCATGCAATCACCCAGGCACTACTCATGCACTCATGAAAGTACCCAGGTACTAATCATGCACATATACATTCACCCAGACACTACCCATGCTCTCATCCAGTCACCCAGGTGCAATTCATGCATTCATCCAATCGCCCACACACTGTCCATGTAGTCATCCAATCACCCAAGCTACACATGCACTCATCTAATCATTCAGACAGTACCCATGCAGTCATGCAATTACCCAGGCACTACCTGTGCACCCATACAATCACCCAGGCACTACACATGCAGTCATCCAATTACCCAAGCACTACCCATGCACTCATGCAATAACCCTGGCACTACCCATACACATCCAATCACTCAGGGACTACTCATGAACTAACAGGGTCTGGTTCAGTGAAACTGGCCGGCCACAGGCTCATCACCACAAGCTCCAGAAGAAAGGCAAAATGGTTACTTACACCATCTGTAAACTTAAAGCCACCATGGAAAGTCCAACGACCACGGCTATCCAACGAGTCCTGAGGGCAAAATTACTACATTCCCTCAACTATGCGATACAGGCGTTCCCAGGCAAATTTTTGCAAGACCTTGAAAAGATCAACTGGGCAGCCTACAAAAAGCCATTTGTCTTCCATCGTGCACAAGGAACACTCTAATTTGCCTGGAATTTAACCTTAATCGACAATCTTTGGAAGAACTGGCAAGTCTGGCAAAATACTTTTATTTAACCACTGTTGCCCCAGAGAATTCAAAGAAGTTTGTTATAAACAAAATATTAAAAAACCCGGTCAACCCGTGGTTAACTGGTCTTACCTAAGCCAAAGATCTCTAGCTACAGAGAACTGGGACCCTAATACAATTAAGTATACAACTATTAAAACATCAATAAAAAAGCAAGTAAGATTATGCTCTGGTAAACTGGATATCAAAGCTTTGACAGCTAGAGGCTTCCATGAGACCCAAAGTTCCCTTCACACTTCATATGGCCTCAAACCACACCTCACACAGCCGGTGGAGAGACAAGCCCTACAAAGAATTCTTGCAGCCAGACTGCATGTGCTTCCTTTAAAACATCTGTATCCTTCAGTGAAAGTAAGACCAGCAATTACGGAGTGTCGCCTCTGCCATTACAAGCGCGAATCACTGGCCCACATCTTACTATGCTGTCCCGCCCTGTTGCCAATCCGTTGAATCCATCTAGGGCCCATTCTCCTCCAACTGGGCACGCGGACGGTAAAGAAGGCAGTTCTTCAGTTATACTTGCTGGACACGGTGAAGCACATGGCCAATTTTGCTAAGTTCATCTATCGTGCCCACCAAGCCCTAACAGACAGGTCAATCATTGCACTGCATGGAATTCATCCGGAGGAAGGTCCTATGCAGTCTGGCTCCCACTAAAAACTTCCCAGGTGCACCGAAAGGAGTAACATTTATTGCATCTTAGAAAACAAAACACCAAATGGTGGCTTTAGGATTAGGCCATGTATATACATCATTACTTTACTCAATTGTAACTATCCCTTTTATTTTGATCGCTCCTTTTTTGTATTGTTTTTTATTAATCACACAAATAAAGTGTTATTGTACTCATGAACTAATCCAAGTACCCAGGCACTACCTACATAGTCATAAAATTACCCAGGCTCTACTCATGCACTCATGCAATCACTCAGGCACTACTGATGTACTCATGCAATCACCCAGGCACTACTCACACACATATCCAATCAATCGGGCACTGCCTATGGAGTTATACAATTACCCAGACACTACCCATGCACAGATCCTATCACTCCGGCACCACTCATGCATTCGTACAATCACCCAGACTCTACCAATGCTCTCATCTAATTACCCAGGCAGTTGCTATGCACTAATCCAATCATCCAGGTACAACTCGTGCAGTCATGCAATTACCCAGACATTAGTCATGCACTCATTGAATCACCCAGGCACTACCCATACACTGATAGAATCAACCGGGCACTACTTTTGCACTCATCCATTCACTGTGGCACTACTCATGCAGTCATAGACCTACACAGGCACTACCTATGCATGCAATCTCTCATGTACTACCCATGCACGTATGTAATCACCCAGGCACTTCTCATGCACTCATACAATCACCCAAGCACTACCCATACACTCATCAAAACACCTAGGCAGTACCCATGCACTCATCCAATCATCCAAGTGCTACCCATGCACTCATCCGATCACCCAGACACCACCCTTGCACTCATCTAATTACCCAGGCAGATCCTATGCAGTAATTCAATAATTCAGGTATAACCCATGCAGTCATACAATTTCCTCATTGAATCACCCAGGCACCACTCTTGCACAGATTCTTACATCTACATACTACTTATGCACATACTACTTATGCACTCATTCAATCATCCATGCACCACTCATGGACTCATTCTAAAATCCATGCCCCACTTGTGAACTCATTCATTCATTCAACATTTTTTTAACCAGAAAAGGCTGTTCTGAAAAGAATTCTTTTTTTTCTTTTTTCGAAACTGATTTTTTCCCCCAACATTTTTTACTTTCTCTATAATGTTTCTAAAGTACAATGGCAACAAAAATAACATAATTGTAAGCACTGACTAAAAAATTGTGGCTGAAGTGCTGCTATTAAAAAGAAAACAAAATTAACAATTCTTGTTTTTACATTCTACTTAATTATATCTGGAGACTGCTCCCCAGCTATTAGGATAGTGTTAAGTCCATGTTTTAGTTCTGGTGAGATTTCACTTCATCTTCTCTCCACTTCAGCTGGAAGGTCTGGAATCTGATGATTCCTCTCCTTCTCCTCTCTCTCTGCAATTTTAAGTTACTTCTTGTGGTATGTTTTTAAGTGGTACAACATACTTGTCGTACCACCTGAATATGTTTTTGCTGTGCCTCGGGATAATGTCTTCTCACATATGCTGCAGCTCAACAATTTAGCAGTGGTCCTCAATTCAAAAGATGGAATAGTGAAAAAATCCCAAGCTATTCTTTGTTTCTTCATTGGTGGTTCTTCATCAGAAGACTGTTCATGTGCACCTGAGTCCGCCTGCTGTTGAGCAACTTCAACCAGTTGTAGGTGTTTTTAGACAGACTAAGGGTAGGGGCTGTCGAAATCCGCACCTGGCAAATACAGTATTTCTAGTGAGGTGAGTCAGTGCTAAGAACCAAGGAGCACTTCCCTTTATACTTCTCACCAAGGAATAAATTCCTATAAATACATTAATTCACAAAGGTTCGGCACTTTACAATGCAATCGTATAACAATGTTCAAAACAGTGAGCACATGAAGAAAAATCCAAAGTCCAATAGTTTTTCTTTTTTCGTGCGAAGGCTGGTCTTTATTAGGTTCTCATTAAAATCTCAAAGGATCATAGCCAACGCATTTCGTATTACACTAAGACTTCTTCAGGGCTGTGTAAAAACACATAAATACATATAGTTTAAAACTAAGTTACAAATATACAATAAAACTTTTTTCTCTTTTTTTCTTTTTACATTTTATGAGAAGATGCCACTATCAATGTACCTTATCAATCACCATTTCATTTATAACATGAGCTGGTTCAATCTATTTTTTCAAATAACATAATACATAATGCTTGGCCTATTTACATTGCTAACATGATGGAGACTGACCTGTCGATAAAGCATATTCAATTCATGATGCACAGAACCAGATTCTGGTATTAAAATGTGTTTTCTTTATAATTGAAACAACATAATTATTAAGGATAGCATACCTCAATTCAATTCATGATAAAAAGAAACAGGTTATGATGCAAAAAATCTTTCTTAACAGTAGGAACAACATGGTTGTTAGTAATAGCATACCTCATTTGAGTACAAATGACGCTTTATGTGATTACAACACAGTCTCATGGGTCCCAGGATCAGATTATTTTTTTTACATTGCTCCTGTCCTAAAATCACAAACGTATGTAACATAGAAAATATATTTATTTCTATCCTTGTGTCCTAGAAACACAAACCTATGAAACATGACAGATAAATGTATTACTATATTTTTGTTCAAACAAATGCATGTATAATCTGTTTAATATACATCCATATTATCCAGTCACAAAATTGAAACATTTTCACCAAAATGCCTATTATTATTACATTATAGAGAAGGAGACTATGCAATGATTACAACTTTTAAGGTAATTAAATTTCGATGATGTCCTAACTCTACCAGTCATCTGTCGATCATACAGAATTATTGTTCTACTGTAATAGCAATGGAAGCAGTCAGTCATGTTATTAGTTATTTAAAAACCATGAAATAAGTTGTATTCCAGACTCTTTAAGATCTCACAGTGTGTTGTTGATAAACAATGTGCTGGTGCCAGCTTCAAGTATTTCCACAAACAACATTGCTTGTTATATATCCGACAGTACACACCACCAGAAAAACATGGGTCGACACTTACAGACACAGCTAGAAAACGATATCGAGAATAAACAGCATGCCAATTCAAATTTAAATAGTGCCCAGGGTAAATAGGGAAATAAATATCTTGTAAGCCAGACGTTTGTCAAAAGATGTTGAACATAGTTTTGCTTTAGGTGGGCATTATCTATTGATCATAACTAAACAGTTATTTAGATGTAGAAAAAAAGTTACTGCCATTTTTGTTAAAAATACGATTTTCTTGTATGTTTCCGTTGCGTGTTATATATCCGACAGTGCAGACCACCAGAAATACAAGGGTTGACACATACAGACACGTCCAGAACGCGATGTCGAGAATAAACAGCATGCCAATTCAAATTCAAATAGTGCCCATGGTAAATAGGGAAATAAATAACTTGTGAGCGAGACGTTTGTCAAAAGATGTTGAAAATCATATTTGAATTAAGTGTGAAATTATCTATTTATCATAACTAAACAGTTATTCAGATGTAGAAAAAAGTTAATTGACATGTTTTTTAAAAAGACGATTTTCGTGGACGTTTTATGTTTTCTTCGCGTTAACAAAAAGGCCGGCAGGGGTATTGTAAAAATACAACAATCTAATGAAAATACAGGCAAATCCCAAAAGGAGTAACTATTCGACATAAGGCTTCGCTGTCCCTAAAGGATGGTAATATAGGTATATAAATCAGTTTATATGTACAGTGTATCATTATCATCATACTTAAAATCACCATATTTGCGGCTTGGTAACTGGCAGCATGTTCGGTCAACAGTCACTCAACAAAGAAAATAGAGTTTGTAGCGGCGCGCATATTTAAACCTGCGTTCACTAATGGAAAACACCTGGCCATATAAACACAAACAATGTCATAGAAAAATGTCCATTGCTGCGTTAATGTAGTTGCCATCTAGAAACAGGAAAATGTTTGTATTTCCCGGCTCTTTGCTAAAGAAATGTTTTCTATCGATTTATATCCGCATGTACAAAGAGCCAAACATTGCAATATTACAAAGAAAATTATCAATAAAACAGGAGGTCATATTATAGTCTTTAAATTTGTGTAAACTATTTTGTATATATCACTGTTGGATCAACGCTATGGTGCAATGACAATTACAATGTGTCAAAAACATGCCGCATTTGCGGTGTGTCCTCGGCAATTGTGACATTATTGCAAAAATCTAAAACATCTTAAAATAAGATGACTAATTTACTTTTCAAATAAATAGATGAGAAATACAACAATAAGTGGTGCATCATGCAGATGTAAGTTTCAATATTTAATTATAAAAAAAATTTTTAGGGACGTTATAGTTACAAAATAGAATACATTTTTTTTCCAAATTCACTGAAAAAAACAAAGGTTACAGAGATGTTATAGTTAGGAATTAGCATAAAAAAATTAGAAATTCACTGAAAAAAGGTTACAGGGACGTTGTAGTTAGGCTGACATTTAACTCTTACAAAACCAGACAAGTGGAACAATTATAGTTACCTGAGCTAACTATAGCTCACACCCCGCAATACACTGCAAATTACCTCACATATTACCTCACTCATGACATGGTCAGTGATATCACTGATGATATCACTGATGATATCACTGATGACATCTCAAATGACATCACTTATGTCATTACTGACAACATCTCAAATGGGATCACTATTGACATCATTCAATGTGTATGAGTGCTTTCTAAAAGTTACTAAGTGTTAAACATATATACTAAAGTAACTCACTGTGGAAGTGCCTATATGGGTAAGTAAGTGGATGTGTAGTAGTATATACAAGAGTGACTGGGTATATAAGAGTCTATATATATATACGTGAGATAGTGTGTGTGTTAGTTTTTGTGAAGGTAAGCGACTGGTGTGTCAGTGCATGTATGAGTAAGTGAGTGGCTGTGTGAGTATCTGTATAGTTGACTGAGTTGGTATATCAGTGGTTATAAATTGTGAATCAGATGGTGCATGAGTGACTGAATGGGTGTTTGAGCAGATACATAAGTGTCTGTATATGCAAGTGACATGATATATGAGTGGTTGTCTGGGTTCATCAATGGGTGTGCAAGTGGGTGTCTGTGTGAGTGAAGGGGTGTATTAGTGGCGGTGTGTGAACGAATAGGTGTTTGAGTGGTTGTACGGGTGAGGAAGTGAGTGTGAGAGAGGTTGTATGGGAAGCTATTCAGTTCTCTGAGACACTGTATAGGTGAGTGAGTATATGAATTAGTATGTGTATAAGTAGCTGAGTTGTTGTGTGAGTAATTGTATGGGTGAGGTAGTGGCTGTGTGAGTGACTATGGGTGAGTGAGTAGGTGTGTGAGTAGATGTATAGTTAACTCATTTACTGTGTTAGTAGCTGTATGGGTATATGAGGGGGTGGGCAAGCGTGTCTATGTGTCAGGTTTGTCAGCAGCACTAGGTAAGACAATATGCCACTAAACTTTCTGCAGCAGCCAGCAGGAATGATGCAGTGAAGAATGGCCTCCCTCTTACACTGAACACTACCCCCACAATGTGAATGGCAACACTATGGATGGAAGCACCCGGGGAAAAGGGAAGAGGACAATATAATAAAAGAACATTGTTGCTTCACAGGTCTGGTCTAGATTGCCTGCCTCCTTTTGGTAGCACTGCGTATAATAGAAAGTAAGAAGACAGTGAGAGACATAGAATTCATACATATGGGAACACCACTATTCTAACAGAGAAGAAGTACACTCACAGGGAGTTTTCTGAGCCTGTGCCTAGTAATGGACCTCTGGAACCCAGATAACAACTCTCATTAGTCTTGAAACCACAGTGCAATAGTGTGCGTATGCTAGACTACAACAGGGTTAAAGTTGCATGGAAGCTGTCAAAGTATGCTACTGTTGAAATCACAGCGCGTTCCTTCACTTCTGAGGGCGGTGAAGGAACCTCATAAAGTTGTCGATAGCCCCAACAATTCACATTAATAAACAATACAAGTCCCGACCGGGACTACTCAAGGAGGGCGGGGAAGCCCTTTTTACCAGAAAACTGCCTCGCTATGAACCGCTTACAAATCTAGTGTTTGCTTCGGGGTAGATGATTCCACTTCTGTGGAACTGAGAGGAGAGTGCTCCAGTGCACTCTCTACCACTCTCGGGGGAAAAATACCTGCCTCCCAGGCCGAGAGTCCGCTCAGGCGCTGGAATCCGGAAATCCAAGAAATGAGCACACGCTTGCTCTATGGCCTTGCACAGAACCGACGGGAAATACAGCGTCTCCGCGGCGCTGCTACAGAGAATTCCTCCAGCGGGGAATACCATCCGCTACTCGGCTTCAGACGATTGTCAAGCCACGATCCCCTGAAGAGGCGGAGCTTATATCGAACAGGCCCATTATGCGTCACATGGGTTCTCTTCCTGTTAGTGCGCCCGTGGCCTTCTGGGATTTGTAGTGTAGGGAGTTTGATTACGTGCAACTAGGTTTTCATTCAAAACAATGAAGGGTGCATGGTGTGCATCTGCTATGTCTGCTCTCTGGACTTGTCTAAGACTAGCAATCGCAACAGAAACCCCTCTTAAAAAAGCTCACCCCCAGCAAAGTGAATTACTCTATCTCAGACAAAGAATTGCTCCCCATTAAGGGAGCTTGTGAGGAATGGAGGCATTAACTTCTAGGAGCACATCGCGTTGTAGAAATCTACACAGACCACGGGAACTTGTTGTTCTTGAAAACAGCCAAAGCCCTAACACCACGTCAGTTGAGGTGGACTCTTTTCTTTTCTGATTATGATTTTATCATCAAGTACCGACCTGGACCACAGAACGGCAAAGCAGACGCTTTATCCCGGATTGAGGATTCTGAGATACTGATGTTACCAGAAACACCTGAACCCCCTTCAATACTCCCTGAGGCATGTTTTCATACCCTATCAATAGCCTTGATAACTTCACAGGATTTCATAGAGGATCTCAAGGTGTCCGTAGCAAACATCAACAGTAAAGTCTGGATTCAGGAACATCCCGGGTCTCGTACAGAGAAGTACGACTTGTTGTCCCTTTTCCAAGCATTATATGTCCGAAGCTCTACTCTACCAAAACAAGTGTTAGCATGGTCGCATGATTCCACGTTGGGAGGACACCTGGGAAGATACAAAACCATTGCTAGTATCGAAAGGTCTTTTTGGTGGCCCAGATTGAGAAAAGACACCAAGACATACCTGCTGACTTGTGCTGTGTGTGCACAGGGAAAGGCGGATCACAAAAAACCAACAGGTCTCCTACAACCATTACCCTTTCCCCCTCGACCATGGCATACGGTGTCAATGGATTTTATTGTAGAGATGCCGCCCTGTGATGGGTACACTACCATATTAGTGGTAGTAGACCATTTATGCAAGATGGGACACTTTATACCTCTCAAACGGTTGCCCAAATCCTCTGAGTTGGCCATCGATTTCGTGCAAAATGTGGTCAGACTTCACGGAATCCCAAGTGTTCTTATCACAGATAGAGGAACACAGTTTACTCCCCTTTCTGGAAAGCCTTATGCAAAACCATGCACATCAAAGCTAGACCCTCGACCAGCTATCATCCACAAACAGATGGAAAGACAGAGCGTTTGAACCAAACCCTGGAGCAATATTTCCGTTGTTTCACCATTCAGTATACATCGAACTGGTATACTCTTTTAAGGATGGCAGAGCTCACTTATAACAATGCTGAACACTCCACCTTGGGATGCTCACCATTCTTTTGTTTAAACTGTCATCATCTCAATATGCTTCCTTTTGAGTGGCCGGTCCAATCCAGACTTCTGAGCATTCAAGAACATCATGTTCATCTCAGGGCTGTGTTGATTGATGCCAAGAAGCATCTAGTATCAGCTCAACAGGCACACAAACGCTTTGCTGACAGAAAAAGTTCTCCAGAACCCGTTTACCAGCAGGGGGACAAGGTATGGTTAACTGCCAAGAACATACACCTTAAAGGGGCAAACAAACTAAAACCTAAGTATATTGGTCCTTATGATGTAAAGGAAGTCATAAACCCCGTAGCCATGAGATTGTCCTTACCCGATTCTTGGCATATCCATTCTGTCAGGTTTGTTAGTAGCACCAGGTAAGATAATACGCCACTAACCTTTCTGCAGCAGTCAGCAGGAACGATGCCATGAAGAATGGCCTCCCTCTTACCCTGAACACTACCCCCACAATGTGAATGACAACACTATGGAGGGAGGACCTGGGGGAAAAGGGAAGGGGACAAAATAATAAAAGAACACTGTTGCTTCACAGGTCTGGTCTAGATCACCTGCCTCCTTCTGGTAGTACTGCATATAATAGAAAGCAAGAAGACAGTGAGAGACATATAATCCATACATACGGGAGCACCACGATTCTAACAGAGAAGAAGTACACTCACTGGTAGTTTTCTGAGCCTGTGTCTAGTATTGGACCTCTGGAACTCAGATAACAACTTGTGTTAGTCTTGAAACCACAGTGCAATAGTGTGCGTATGCTAGACAACAACAGGGTTAAAGTTGCATGGAAGCTGTCAAAGTATGCTGCTGTTGAATTCACAGTGCGTTCCTTCACTTCTGAGGGTGGTGAAGGAACCTCAAAATGTTGTCGATAGCCCCAACATTGCACATTAATAAACAGTACAAGTCCCGACCGGGACTACTTAAGGAGGGTGGGTAAGCCCTTTTTACCAGAAAAGTGTCCCGCTATGAATCGCTTACGAATCTAGCGGTTGCTTCGAGTTGACGCTTCCACTTCCGTGGAACTGAGAGGAGAGCAGTCCAGTGCGCAGTCTACCACTCTTGGGAGAAAAATGCCTGTCTCCCAGGCCGGAAGTCCTCTCAGGTGCTGGAATACAGAAATCCAAGAAATGAGCACACGTGTGCTCTATGGCCTTGCACAGACCTGACGGGAAATACAGCATCTCTGCTGCGCTGCTACCGAGAATTCCTCCAGCGGGGAATACCATCCGCTGCTCGACTTCAGACGATTGTGAAGCCCCGATCTCCTAAAGAGGAGGAGCTTATATCGGAAAGGCCCATTAGGCGTCACATGGGTTCTTCTTCCTGTTAGTGCGCCCCGTGGCCTTCTGGGATTTGTAGTGTAGGGAGTCTGATTACGTGCAACTAGGTTTTCATTCAAAACAATGAAGGGTGCATGGTGCACATCTGCTATATCTGCTCTCTGGATTTGTCTAAGACTAGCAATTGCGACACTATGTCTCTATGACTGGAGTATGACTGGCTGTATTGGTAAGTGAGTAGGTACATGAGTGGCTGTATATGTGAGTTAATGGTTCTGTTGCTTGCTCTATGAGTGAATTGATGTGCAACTGACTATGAATGTGTGACAAGATGTGTGAGTGTTTGTATGGGTTGTGTGAATGAGATTGTTAGTGACTGTGTGTGAGTGGGTGTAGGGCATGTTTGATGGGGGTGTAAGTGGGTGTATTACTGTTTCTCTGGATGATGTCATCATTGATGTAATTTGATATGTCATGAGTGATGTCATGAGTGATGTCACTGACCATGTCATGAGTGATGTAATATGTGAGGTCATAAGCAGTGAATTGAGTGGGCATGAGTTATAGTTAGCTCAGATAACTATAACTGCTGAATTTCTCTGGTTTTGCATGAGCGAAATGTCAGCCTAATTATACACCCCTGTAACCTTTGTTTTTTTAGTCAAAAAGAAATATATATACACACACACACACACATACACACGTTGTAGTAAGTTGAAAAATTCAGTGACAAAGTAATGTTTTTAACTCAAATAACCACTGAAATTCACCAGTTATAGTTATCTCAAGTAACTATACCCAGTGCCCTAAAGTATCTGTAAGTCACACCCCCACCATGCATATCTTTGTCATAAATGATGTCATTTCAAATGTTGCAGTAATGTTATCAATGATATGATGTGATAGAACTAGGCCTGGGTGTGAAATTCCATTCTGCTCATGGGGTTTTTCCCACTCATCGCTCCACGTGGCACGCAGAGTTCAGAAAAACTCTGCTTTGTTCCATGAAGTGGAGGTTTTTCCTTGCTCGCCAGCATTTTGTTGGTGAGTGAGGAAAATCTAGACCACTTCCCGTGGGATTTCTCACAGATGGCTGCTACCGATCGCATTGAGAAACTTTCCGTTTGCATTGAGGAAGCTGCCACTCGAGTAGAATATCTACTCAAGTGGCAGAAAGAAGCAGTGCCCTCTTGCGCTGTTCATGCTGATTTCCCAGCATGGGCAAACAGCCAGCACTCAAAATCAGCAAAAACAGCATGACTCAACACTCTCCGCTGCTTACGGAACTCCGTGTAGCGTGGCTGAGTTTTTTTATCACATCACAGAGCTCCACAAACTCCGCCCAGGCCATACCATGAGTGATGTAATATGTGTGGCAATTACAGTGCATGGCAAGGGTGCTAGTTATAGTTACTTTATGTTAAGAGTGAGGTACTTTGTACTTGTTCAAATGTGAATGAATTTATTGAAGAGATATCAATATAGGACTAGCTATGTTGTGTTAGAGGAAACTCAGAAGGTATATCTGTAGGCAAACCCTTAGGTTTGGTCATGAAGCCCTCACACACCAACCTAGTTGGTGTCATGCTTCATCATCGGGCCCACCACAGTGACACCGAATGTGTCCCGGGTGTGCTGCGACTCCAGATTACTGAGGAGCTGGTATTCTTACTGAGTGTGCAGTGTTGGTGAGAATGAAGATGAAAGGTTTTAAAAGCTATACAGGTGGTCCCAGTTCCCGAGGGTAAGAGGTAAATTTAATACCTGGGCCCCTGTTAGCAAGATAAAAAGGCTGTGGACGATGTGGAGTATATTAGGGGCTCCTACGTCCTTGTGGTCTACATGTTTCAGCCAGGCCTTTTGATTAAAACTGGCTTTCCTCAGGACCAAATGAGTATGTGTGGGTGAAAATAAACTATATTAAGTGAAAGTGTGTGGTAAAAAAGTGTTGCACTCGCTAAGGTGCCGTACGTGTAAGAGGGGGATTCCCTCTGCTTTAACTTGCTACTTGCTGTTAAAGCCTCATGGGTCACTTGGCTCCAGTGTCCCTCATTCGGGACACTGGAGCAGGACGATAGGTCGCAGGAACCGCTGATCGGAAATACCGATCTTCTTTCCCTCCCTGCCAAGTGACCCATGAGGCTTTAACAGCAAGTAGCAAGTTAAAGCAGAGGGAATCCCCCTCTTACACGTACGGCACCTTAGCGAGTGCAACACTTTTTTACCACACACTTTCACTTAATATAGTTTATTTTCACCCACACATACTCATTTGGTCCTGAGGAAAGCCAGTTTTAATCAAAAGGCCTGGCTGAAACATGTAGACCACAAGGACGTAGGAGCCCCTAATATACTCCACATCGTCCACAGCCTTTTTATCTTGCTAACAGGGGCCCAGGTATTAAATTTACCTCTTACCCTCGGGAACTGGGACCACCTGTATAGCTTTTAAAACCTTTCATCTTCATTCTCACCAACACTGCACACTCAGTAAGAATACCAGCTCCTCAGTAATCTGGAGTCGCAGCACACCCGGGACACATTCGGTGTCACTGTGGTGGGCCCGATGATGAAGCATGACACCAACTAGGTTGGTGTGTGAGGGCTTCATGACCAAACCTAAGGGTTTGCCTACAGATATACCTTCTGAGTTTCCTCTAACACAACATAGCTAGTCCTATATTGATATCTCTACATATAACCAGGGGACCCGGACTGGCTTACCTAGTCCTCTCTCTCCCTTTTGATTTGCTAATGAATTTATTGAACCATCAAATTGTTATACATCAGAGTTTGGCACTAATTGAAAATGGAGACCGAAACGTGAATACAGTCTAGCTCTTTGTTAATACATTGTTTGTTGTGGGAGATGAGCACTTCCCCTTTAAGAACACTCTGCACATTACAAACTCTATGGCCAGTTGAAAGCTCTGTCCAAAATGTGACGCCAAACTTGCAGTGTTAGCACTATAGAGGAGAAAGTGCTTAAATTAAGTGGTTTGCAGTACCTAATCTCTTTGCGCCGCCCGTTTCTTTGAACCACACCCATGACTGGATACCATGTGAAAGGAAATTGTCTGGAGAAAGATTTGTTTGCAATCAATTGTACAGTAACTGGAATTTTGTGATGTATACCATGAAATGAACGAGGAACTGTTCCGCTATCTGAATCGAATTTGTCCATGGCAGAACCTCTGCTCTATTCAGTAATACTAGAGTAACGTTAGAAACGTCACAGTGGAGTACCTGGTGCAGAGTGGGAGTAGCTGTAAGCGGGGACCTCAGTGGGAGGAGCACTTCAGTGGAGATGCTTCCCTGGAAGGGGAATCCCCTGAAAGCCAGTCGCAGTATTTGTGCTGTATGCACAACATGCCATAAAGCGCTGCAGTACCATAAAACATTGGAAAATACCTGAATTCAAACATTTTTCCAGGTACCGATTGTAGAGCAATGGCTTACACTCAGCAATACATGTTGCCAATGAAAGAAATGATTACCTAGATGGGGTGTGCCAATCTTATCTTTCCTATTTCCAGCCAGGTTGAGGCCGCAATTCCTTCGTGCCTCCAAATAATGATATTGTGCTGACATAACATGTTTATAAAGAGGTAGCAGACATTACATCCCCTGTTCAATTGAGAGATTGCAAATGACTGACAAGGTCACTGAGAGCTTTATTTGATGATAAAAGTGATTTAGCATTTGATCAACGCATGGTGCAATGGAATGAGGTCCCTATACCCCGGAACCTGCGTAAATAGCTTGAACAGGCTTGCATTATGTTGATTCACAAATGGTGGGAGATGGCTTCTTTGAAAGAATACATTACATGTGCACATCCCCAGGGAACTGGGGATTCTTGTCCTGCCAACGTTGAACAATGTGAACCAAGATCTTTTCAAACAATGGCAGATGAGTGTTCTGTGAAGCTCATGAACACATTAATCATACATGCTAAAGGGACAGACAGCTCTAGAGGAGCAATGCTCCTGACATCTCCGCTGCATGCTTCAGCTACTTTTTGCTATTGATTTTATGCAATTTCATATTGCTTCTGTTGCTTTTGCTGTTTTTACGGTGTAGCCTTTTTGTGTGGTCACCCGTGCACTAGGAGATGAGGGGTGACATTTATATTAAAATTACACAGCACTGGGTGGCTTCTTTTTAAGTTTGGGAGGTCTATCAAATTAAGGGAGGCTTTTTAACTATTTCATTTGCCGCATTTTAATCCGTGCTCACCTGACTTATCTTTCTGCCTGCTTCCCAGCTCCTTGGTCTGCTGCAGTTCTTCCGATTGTGCAGAGGGAGCTGGAACTTCTCTTACCGCATTGCTCAGCTGTGCCCTGGTGGCCGCCATCTTGGATAGCTTGTAGGACAGCTAAATTCCTGACATTGAGTCTTGTACTATTATAGGGCAGCCTGGCACTGACGTGGGTAGTGGACGTACCAAAGGCAAGCCCGTCTGCGCCCGTTTGTGCCTGTCCATGACCGACCAGGGGCCAGAACCCCTGCTCCTACCTAGGCTTCCATAAAGGTCTTTACTTCTATTCTGTTAAGAGCCCTTCTTCCTAACTGCTTAGCAGTATGTCAGTCGTTGATCTAACCCTTAGCTAGTAGCCATTGCTGTAAACACTGCGTTTTTTCTTGTGACCCTAAGGATCGCTCTGCAATCACAGGCCTTAAGTGTAGCACTAGCAAATTACCTGATGAATGCACATATACCAAGGATGGATGCGGGGCGTCTAAGCACATTGTTTGCTTTTTAGCCTAAATTTTCAATCCAACTAAACATTCACAATTTTCTTGTTAATAATGCCCCTGATGCCTTATTCTTGACAGCAACTTGGGTACACACAGCATCTGTCTGATGTCATCACTGCACTCCCACCTAACTACTGTGTCACCATGTCACCAGAAGCGATTGTAGAGGCAAGACAGATGGAGGCTTTGCTATTATTTACAGAGATGTCTTTCAATGCAAAATGGAGGAGCTCCCATTTCTAGCTTGTGAAGCGATCTACTTCTCGCGTGGCCTCATACCTAAATTTACATTGTATGGCGCACTAATCTATCGGCCACTCGCCTATGCCGGTAGCTGGTATTCTACCATCGCTGACCTTTTCTCCCCATATAAAGAGTGCCCACATTTCCCTACTAGGAGACTTAAACATGCATCTAGATGTCAGCAACTGCAGATTCAGTCGGACACTCAGGGAACTCCTGGGAACTTAAATCTCTACTTAATCAATTCTGCCCTTACTCATAAGGCAGGTCATATGTTGGACCCTATTTTCTCAAACAGTACTGGACTCACCACTAAGCACTCCGTGCCATTATTATGGTAGGAGGACCATTTTGCTGTACCTTTTTCTGTTCCCACTACTCGCCTCCAGTTCCCACAGCCTTCAGGCCTAAGGTGATGGTCAGAAATTGGCCTACACTGGACATTTTGCCCTTAACACTTGTTTATCCAACACCTTCCCCAACTGATGAATTTAGTCGACCACGGTCAGCCATAGTCAACAATTGGCTCAAACAATCTCTTGATGCTATTTTACCTACCAAGCTAGCAGCTTTTAGGATTCATCCTCCCACTCCCTGGTTCAATGAAACCTTCAGGAAAAGAAAAAAATGTGTAAGCGACTGGAAAGGGAATGGAGGAATCTTTATGTCCTGAATTCAAAACTGATATAGAAAACAGGTTTGAATCATTATCATTTGTGGTGTAAAGACATTGTTGCCACTTTTTACTCAGAAGAGATTTCTAAAACTCAAAACTGCCCGAAGACTCACTTCAGAGTATTTGAAGATTTGCCCAACCTTAAGAACACTGTCGCTCCCCTCTAACTATCACAAGCCCAATTTGCAGAGTTTGCAACATACTTCATGGAAAAAGTGACCAATATTCAACTTGCTTTAAGCTCAGCTAGCAATGACAAGTTCCAGCTTGGGAGCTCTAGTTTACCGTCAAACTCCACCCCCTCGCTGTCTGAAGAAGTTAGTCAACAGGCCATGCGCCAGATGTCAGCACAACTACATTAATTTCTTCAACTCGACTCATTACCTTTCTGGGACTTACTAAAGTCTATCAAATCCTGCTCCACACTCAATCCTTTTTCCTCTAACAAACTGTGTATCCTGAGCCCTCATCACCTGTCTCTTTTGGCTAAACTTCTGAACTCTTTTCTTTAGAAGGGCTCCTTGCCCAAAGCGTTGAAGCACACCATGGTGCTCCCTTAGCTCAAAGAAAAAACATCTGGACCCATCTAACTGGTCCAATTTAGGCTTATCTCATTACCTTTTGCCAAGGTAATGGCAAAGCACATCAACATCCAACGTACTGCTTTCATGGAAGTACAGAATGCTCTTCATACCTCCCAGTTTGGATTTAGAGCTGGGCATAGCACTAACCTTAGGCTGAGAACTCTGCTTCGCTGGCAGAGCATGAGGAGATTTGTCTACTCTGTGTTCCACAGAGAACGTGGAGTAGGTGAATCTCCACACACTCCGTGGCGGAGCAGAGTTAACCAGCCCCCGCCTCCACCCCCTAGTAAGAATGAAATAAATATACATTAAAGGTAAAATAATAAACACTTAACTTGACTGCAGCATCCCCAGGCTGCCGTCCTTCTCTTCCTCTGCGTTTCACGGTGATCTGCGCATGCACGCGCACCCGCTCATTCCTTGCAAAAAAAGCACCTGCGTGGGTGTGCGTGCATGTGCAGATCACCGTGAAACACCGAAGAAGAGGAGGACAGCAGTCCGGGGATGCCGCAGTCAAGGTAAGTGTTTAATATTTTACCTTTAATGTACATTTATTTCATTCTTACTAGGAGGGGTGGAGGCGGGCGGAGCTGGCGGAGCAGGGCAGAGTTGGTCCCCAACTCGGAGGAATCCGCCTAGTGCCGCTCTGCCAGCTCCGCCCAGGGTTACATAGCACCGAGTCAGCCCACATGGGAGTTATAAAACACCTCAGACTGCTTCTTCACATGAATTACACTGCAGTGCTGATACTACTGGTTCACAGAGCGGCTTTTGACACCGTGGCTCAAGGCACACTTATCAAAAGGCTGACACGTCTGGGTCTTCAGGGCACTACTCTGGCCTGGCTCTCTTCCTTCCTGTCAAATGTCATTTCTAGCATGCATTTGCTAATCTCTAGTCTCTCACAGCGATCCACCCTCAGCCCTTTGCTTTTCAATATCTATGTCCGCTCTTAGGCACACTTAGTGTAAAACTGTGGCTGTACTCTATTCTCATATGCAAATTGGAGTGAGTTTCCACCTCAGAAGATCTTAGCTCCTGCTTTGGCCTTGTTTCCACCTGTATGAATTCCAACTCTCTGAAATTAAACGGGTACAAGACCGAGATCATGGTTCTGGATACCGCAGCACTGCCCTGCCTTGCTGGGGGCCCCTTCCCCTACCTGCCAACAAGGTGAAGAACCTGGGCTTTTGGCTATGCTCCATCCTGTCCATGAAGCCTCAGGCAGGCAAGGTGGCCTCCTCGTGTTTTTCTACTATGAAGTGGCTTAGAAAGATCCTGTGGCTACTTCCCATTGCTGCTCCAATAACCATCATCCAGGCATTGATTCTGTCCAGGTTACAATATGGTAACATCTTAAATCTAGGAGCACACAGGTCAGTGATCAGACATCTTCAAGTGCTCATTCAGAACTCTGCTGCCAGGCTCCTGTTCCGACTTCTTAAAACACTCCTTTTCATCTGACCTTCTTAATGTCCTCCACTAGCTCACTGTGGAGAAGCCTATCACTTTCAAGGCACTCTGCTTTATTCACAAAATATACTTCCACTCTGGACCTCAGTACTTGCAAAACCTTGTATCTCCCTTCCACCCTTCCATATTATGCTTACCAGCAATCAATCATTGTTTACCATTCCACGGGTCAGGCACACCCGGGTGTTCAATTGTGCCTTCATTCTTTTGGGACCAAAGCTATGGAATGTGCTCCCAGAATCTCTGCGATGCAGCACCTCACTGTTTACCTTTTGGAAGGAGATGAAAGCCTGATTATTCAGAGCTCTCTTTCTAAGCTGTTTTGCCTGCCATGTAGCGCTGGGAAACCCTCTGGGTAGCCACACGCCCTACAAGAGTTAAATAATAATAATGCCGAACACAAACTATAGTTGACCTCAGACAAAATTAAAGAGGTAGAAAGATCCTTGGAGCCATTAAAATCTAAAGAGGAAACAACAAATGCACTGAGTGAATTGGAAAGCATGAGAAAGAGGTACAATCTCAAAAGGAACAAACATTAAATTGCTACAAAGTAGACTATGTAATGGCCAGATCTATACTTTTGCAAGGAGATTCGACTCATGTACAATAGGCAAACGATGGACAGAGTACTAAAATATGCACCATCAAGTGTTGAAAGCTCTGAAGTAAGATCGTTGGACAAGGGTCTCATCCAAGGAATACCCAAGTTGGATTTCTCAGGGGAAATGCGCCTCTACTAAATGCAGACAAGAAGAAGGGGCAGAGGAGGGATGAACAGAATGGCTGCAAATATAAATGAACCAGGAGGTCAAAAAAGATGATTAAGAGGCAAAAAAGGAGGCAGCAAAAAGAATCAGGCATGACAGATACAAATTTAGTCATCACCCTTCTTCAAGGAAACATGAAAACAAACATCTGCTCGACAAGGGCTTTACATTATGTCCGATGACATTGATAGATCTAGCAAAATCTAGAATAGATCTATATAAGTTTTCAAGGAAACCTAAATTTAAGAAGTACTTTGCAGCAAAACATAAAAAAATCTAAACTGATGGAACAACAGAGTATTTGCCCCATTGGAACTGTGGATATGTATCATCTTAAAGCACTCTCAGACTTGGAAGTAGAATCAGATGGTTTGGGGATCTGTCAGATGTTGAGTATTGTGAACCGATGGGATCCCTACATATGCTACCATAAATAGTAAGTGCAAACCAAGATCAAACTTCTGACTCCAACTATCACAAGGAAACAAGGTTTATATCTTTCAGGAAGTTATAATTGAGGGGCTGAACAAGATATCCTGCTAAGAACAGAAAGGGAAGAATGACGGTTGGCATTGTAATACGACAAAGAAAGATTGGTCTGCTTTAAAGGATATACAGTATGACACTCTAATAATAAAAGCATCAGACATCTTTCTGTTTCCATATGTGCCTGCTTTACCCTCATAACGTAGGAATTCAATGGGGTTACTTTGTTAATGGAATTAACAACACTCCATAGAAGGAAGGCTACCTCATTTCTAAAATAGATGTTGTTGCACTATATATATCCATTGAACACGTGTTCGGCCTGGAGGCCTGTAGATATTTTTTCAGATCCAGATTGGTTAGTCTGCTAGAACATACGGAAATGCTCCTGGAAATTTAATTTTGTTTAACACACAATGTGCTCCTGTTTGATAACATCTATTATTAACAAGGAAAAGGAACTGCCATGGGTATGTCCTTTGCCCCTACCTATGCCAAGCTAACAATGGGATGGTGGCAAGCAGAAACAATCTGGACGGAAAAAACATACACATTTTGGAGCACGTGATTTTATCGGTAGGTTACATTGATGCTGTGTTTTTAATTTGGGAAGGAAATGAAAGAGATCTTATCAACGTCATCAAATCACTAAATAAAAATCCCCAAAAATGAAAATTTACCCAAGAAAGTATTGCCACTGAAATAACCAAGTGGATTTAAGGATTTATATACAGGGTAGAAATATGTGCAATAAGGTAAACAGGAATCCCACAAGCAGCAACTGCTTTCTTCATGCGAACAGTGGACATCCTCGGGCCCTCAAATAGAGCGCACTGTTTGTTGAACTCCTACAGGAAAGACAAAATTGCTCAGCAGACAGTGAGTTTGCCATACAAGGAATGACATGTGCCAATGTTTCGCTCAAAGGAGATTTCCTAAATCTATATTTAGATGATGCTTTACAAATAGCATGGCAACAAATGAGATAAGATCTTCTGATCCCAAAAAAGAGACCTTTGGCATCTGGGCAACCATGCGATGATATTAGATGCATCAAGCTATGAAATTAAAGAACTAACCAAACAAAATTGTAAATTCTAAATTATGGATACAGATTTAAATACCAAAATGATGTATAAAAAGACAGCATCATTGGGAGAACATTTAACCAGGGTTTTTTTTAAGCAGTACAATTGATACTCCAAACTAGCTGACCTCTAGCCAAAAGGGTTTTTGGTAATGTCTGAAATACAAAGCATATTCTTCTAGCATACACAGGATGTCCTTTGTGTTACATAATGGGAAATCCAAAATGATTAGGGAGATGATCAACTGTGAAAAAACCTACGTAGTATATGTTTTGGAGTGCACATGTGGGAAGAAATACGGAGGAAGCACCATAAACAAACTGAAACTACGTATCTTGCACCTTCGGGTGATAACCAGCAGAGACTACACATATGCATTGACCACATATATTTGGGAGAACCATGATGGAAATGAATCAGAGATGAGTTAATATGGCATTCAATGGTCACAAAATTACAGAGAGGAGGTGATCAGGAGTTGGCCCTAAGAAAATCAGTGTCCAGGTGGATCATGATGGGCAGTGAGGTGCCATGAGGCCAAAATACAGATGCCAAATTACATGTACATCTTTGATGAATTTTCCATCTTAGCATCCTATGACCCTGCTAAAGATATTAACACCAGAGTGACCTGATAGTATTCAACTTATGTATTTCTCACAAGTGACACTCTTGGGCTACATGGGGCTTTTCCATCACTTATGGGTATAATTAATATCCTGCTTTACCTCAGTGATGAGCATTATGAATGATGACAAAATAACATGGCTTCTACAGATGTTCAATGTGACAACTATGTTTTTTTAGAACAGACGATTGAGCCTCTAATACAGTGTCTTCAGTATTTACATGTACATGACATTTGAGCTCTGTTTTAGGCATGTTTAATCTTTTCACTTGACCATCAGCACAGTATTAGCTAAATGCCATCAGACTCAAATGTAGATTGTACAATCGTGGGTCAATTTTTATGTATATTTGTAGAATGTTTTAATTATTTACCAGTATATGACAGTTGGGCTTGTTTTAATGTTTGTTTACACAATGAACTTTATATCAACACCTTACAGAATATAGTGTACAGGTACAAAATATTAATCATGTTCCCCATGGGCGGTCTACTTCGACACTCTACTTGGATGTAATATACATACTCCTTGCACATATTACCTTAGTTTTGCGTATATTTTGCACTTTATCCTTCGCACCCAGCTAATGCAATAGCGAATATACCTATAATATGAGGAATTGCAGCACACTAGGCACAATCATTTTGAAGCCCTATGAATGAGGTTTTGCACAGGATATTTTGGTAGGTTTGCACATGGCACTTTAAATATGCAGGGTATCACACATGGTTAACCTGTGCTTAAATTGTGCTCTTGCAATATAATTAAGGCAATTCGTGTTGCAAGATGGCATTACTGTAAGCGGCCTGCACAGGTTACATGAAATATGCGGCAGATTAGGCCCACTAAATCTTGCGCCCAATATGCGTCTGTGAACCATAGTTGAGAAACTTTGAGAGTTGATGGCACGAAAATCATGGTGCTGCAATTTTGAGTCTATGCACATGAATCTGAGTACTCAAGCAGCAAAGATAAGGTGACACCAATAACATTAATATACTGGTGACATTGAAGATCTGAAAATAGTGTACTATTTACAGTACTTTACTAGCAAATATGATACAGGAAGCCATAAACATTAGATGATAATCCCCCTTTTGAATTACGGGATACTATGATGTACCGAATTAGAAAGTCAAAAATGTTTTCTTGTTAGATTTTATCAGTTTGGACATCATGATCACTATGTTTATATAGAAGGATTTGTATATTTTTTGTAATTATATTGTTCCGTTCCCACTGATATTTTACTATTTGTACTTATGTATTCATTCATATTTTAGCCCTACAAGCATTAACATCCTGCTGTATTAGCTCAAGGTCACTGATGAAATATTCTAGTTTGGACACTTTAGTGATGATGATTATATTGTAAGAAATATATATGTTTACGTATATAGTGTTTAGTAATTGCCGATATCCATCTTATTTTCCAAAAAAACAATTAATTATGTTGTTCCATGGTTTATGATGAAACATTCATATTTAGCATATGTGTTTTGCCAGGACTTTCTTGGAACTTTGTCATTAAAAAGATTGTTCAAATGTGAATGAATTTATTATCATTTGATATGTCATGAGCGTTGTCACTGACCATGTCATGAGTGATGTAATATTGCAAGAGCGTGAGTTAGAGTTAGTTCAGCAAACTATAACTGCTGAATTTCACTGGATTAGTAAGAGTGAAATCTGACCCTAACTATAACTTCCCTGTAAACATTGTTTTTTTGTGTGAATACACACGCATATATATATATATATATATATATATATATATATATATATATATATATATATATATATATATATATATATATATTAATGTGATCAAGTCCCCTGTGAGGGACGAAACGCGTCATTGTGACCATGATCTGTTGGGAGCAACAAGAATAAATAGCCAACAGTAAACATTTACCGGGTCCGTGCTCCTTCTTCAGCCGACAAAGCGAGCGAGAAGGGAAGGAGTTGGGAGATATATATATATATATATATATATATATATATATATATATATAGATATAGATATATATATATATTTGCATGCAAAGTGATCCTTCATACCCTGTTTGCGCTCCACTAAAAAAATTTGGTGTTAACATCAGCACCTACATGACCCCATTCAGTCCGGTGCCATTGCAGATTAAGGGCTACAGTTGCAGGACTGAATATGCTGTTTATGTCCTGGCGTGTACTTGCGGCCCGAGGTACGTTGGTAGTACTCGGCTTGTGGTGCACGCCAGGATATTACAGCATCTTCGGGCAATTGTAAACAACGATAACTGCTATCCAGTGGCAAGGCACTTCAGGAGTGTGCATAATAACAACTTGGAGTGTCTCAGTTACTTTAGGTTGACATCTGTTCCCCAACCACGTTGGGGAGGGGACAGAGATAAAATGCTGCGTCAACTTGAGTCCAAAATGATTCTTGAACTGGATACCAAGGTGCCGAATGGACAACACCACAGAAGATCTATATCATTTTCTTTAGAGGTGACTTACCTAATCTTTATGATTAGTGTACATTTTCTGCACCCTAGCCCTCACCCACTGAATAGTTATATTATCTTCTGTTGACGCCGCTTACACATTGTTACATCTGTTTTCTCTGCCCAAAGGTTATTTCCTTTGCTGTCTATTTTGTATTTTCCGTTATTCACCCTTATTTTTTCATTTGACCTGTAGAGCATGTAGATAAGGTTTGATTTACCAGTCTGCATAATTAGTTTTCACTCGTTAATATAGGTTTTAGGGGCACACATAGTTACATGAAGATCTTTACTAGGCGTAGGCTCCATATCTGAGATCAGAGGGGCTGCCATCACTAATAGATGTCCCCGAGGCGTCCCATTAGATGCTTCTTGATAGTACAAAGCTGTATTAACCATATCCAAGCATTTATGCAGAAACATTCTTGCTAATTTACATGAATTTATTCAGGTATCAGCTCGCATTCGTGTGACATGAATATTGTATTTGGCTATTACCCATCTTTGTTCTCTGATGTGCCACAGAAACGTAGTAGTATTTTTTCCATGTTTGTCATTATCACATGGTATGCACTAGCACTTTAAAAATTCAGGCATGATGGGTAAACATTTGACTGTGATCAAGGGCATCCGCCCGAAATGCGTCAGTTCGCTTTGCAGCTGAGTTTGCTTTATTAAATCTTTTTTGCCTCATACCGGATTTGTTTGGTCGTCTGTTCCGTCCTGGGGACCTGGGGCTGCAGTCTGGCTACTGTTGTGCATATATATATATATATATATTACCTACTGGCGGTCGCCAGTAGGTATATATAGTTAGGATTTTTTCTCTATGGGATTTTTGAAAATTCTATGTCTAATAACTTTGGCGTTTGTGGACGGAATTGGCTGAAATTTTCAGGAAAATGGAACATTTTGTTTCTGAGCAGCCACTGAAAATGTGGGGGGGTCGTCAAGGGGGGGCCGAGAAAAAAGGGGGGTCCCAAAACGCGTTTTTCCAATGTTAATTTCCATAGGGCGGTTGGCCTCACTTTTAGCCCGAACGGCTGAATGGATTTGCACGAAACTTGGCAAAATTGTAGGGACTGGTAGCCCGATGTGCCTTTGCTAGGTCTCAATATATGTGCTCCAGTGGATTTTGAGAAATTAACGTTCAAAAAAATATATATATCTGTAAGCGCGCTCCGGGCAGCGCCCCGGTTCGCGTACCTGAAACATAACGGAACTTCGCGAAGCGAAGCTGATTGGCTCTCCGGTGTCTGTCAACATTCTAAACAGTCCGGAGCGGCCGCCATCTTGTCTCTCGGTAGGATCGAGAGACAAGAGGAGGCCAAAACAAAGGGGGAAATGACCATAAGGGGGCATAGTAGATCCTCCCAGACCCCCTAGGTTTGATGTGGAGGCTTTAAAAGGGCCCCGCGGGGCAAAAAAAAAAAAAAAAAAAAATTGTTTTTTTTGTGTGGGGAGCGCCCTGTACGCGCACCGGGAAGCGGTCCGGGGAGCGTACTATAAGGAAAAAAGAATGATAGACTATGATATTTTGAAATATTGTATGTTTATTGATTGTTCTTTTTGTTGTTTTTTTTAATTTTTTTATTTAAGTAGCAGTATTAATGATTATTAAATATAAATGTATTTTTGGAATTGTGCACAGTATACTATAAGTCTGACTTTACATTATAATCAATTTGGTACTAGTTTATGAATTACATATAAAAATGATTAAAGACTCAAACAATTTTTTAATATTACATATAATTTTATTTTTCGGATTGTTTTTCAAAATTTAATAGAACGTCTAACATTTGACTGTCCGATATGTCCTTTTGTTGAGTGAACATAACTTCCCACATTTGACCGTCATCATAATGAAGTAAATGATCCACAGATTCTACACATTGTAGAAGTTCATGGTCTCGTGATTCATCCATGAATTCCAAGTCAATGGGTTCAATTATTTCCTCATTGTTCATGTCTAGGACAATTTCAAAGGAAACGTTCTGTTCTCCTTGCATTTTTGTGCTGAAATTTGAAAAAAAAAACATATCAGTACAGATAGGGCACTGTTGGGTTTAAGTTCAGACAGGTACTTTTGAGGCATGAAGTAGTACTATTAAAAAGTGCCTGTGAAAAAGCCTATGTAAATTCATAATTATACCACAGAAACCTAAATCAATCCATAATTATAATAAACAAGCCTTTCTCAATGTCTAACTCTTACAGAGGGATAGTATATAACTATCTGAAAATGTTTTCAAATTTATAAAATAATATCTTACCTTTTAAAAACAAGTTTAAGTTGTGAGTGAAAATGATCTTGCAATGTAGTTCAGGAAGTAGTAGTCAAAATGGCTGTGTTTTTCTCTCTTTTTTTATATATATTCAGGTATATAACCAATCAAATGTCAGGTAAAAAAAGTAGAAAATGAAAGTAACATTTTAATTGGTTGTCAATTCCAACACTTCAGATGTGTTTTGTGAAGTAATTTACCTCAGGGTATTTAGAGAGGTCTACAGGCTAAATGGCTAAATGGTATTCCAACCAAATTTGTGAAAATGGTAGGGATTGGTATGTAGTATGAGTTAATCTATATTTGGTGACATTGTCTCCAGGGTTTTTTCTGTAAATTACTTTCCCACCTTTTTTAATGGAGCGCTTCCCGGTGCGCGCCCCGGTACGCGAACCGGCAGCGTTACGGGAGTCACCCATTTTGTGTTTCGGTAGAATTGAGATACAAGATGGAGGGCAAATAATGTTCAGAATGGTTAGAAGGGGGCACGGTAGACGTATCTTGACCCCCTAGGTTTTCTGAGGGTGGCTGAGGAGGCCCATATGTGCGAAAAAAAACCATTTTTTTAAAAAAATTCGCACGGTTAGCGTCCGGTGCGCGTACCGGGTAGCGCTCCGGGGAGCGTACTTTTTTGAAAATTAGTGAAAAAAATTAGAGTAAAATAATAATTGTGAGTGATCAGATGTAGGGTAGCTCTGAAAAGAGCTTTTGGGTCCTGTGGCTGATGTAGGTACCTACAAGTAGGTAGCAATGCACAGTCTTAAATTGAGGGTGAAAATTCTGTTCCCCTCATTTGAGAAGTGAACTCCATCTCCTCTGTAGATATCTTGCATGTAGTAACGCAAGTTATTGTTGTAGATGGAGCCCATTCCATGGTCTCTCATGTAAGCTGAAACAGACTTATTTACATGCTTCCTCGATTTCTCAATTTGTGGACAAAATTGGTTCGACCACCTCCATTTCTGTCTTTGGCATATATTTGAATATACCAAGGCAGTTTGAGGAAAAAGTGCCATCAATTGCTCAAAGGTGTCCTTTAAAAGCATTTCCAGACCTACCCCAGTCAAAGTGCCCAAGTCATTACCTCCACAGTGCACAATTAACAGGTCAGGTTTTGGCAAATGCAAAAAGGTTTTCACCAATGGTATCAATTGGTGATATTTTAATCCTCTGTGGGCAATCCACTTGATTTCCACATTTTGTAAATTGAAGTTAGGTAAATTTCTGTTATCAGCAAACCTTTGAGCCCAGTGGATATAACTATGTCCAACAATCCAGACAGAAAACATGGTGAGAGGAGGTTCTGCTGCAGTCAGATGAAGTGTGGCAATGAAATGGCAGTTGAAAAAATAAGAGTTTAAAATGAAAAAAACTGTGGAGTTTCTGTGTTAATGAAGCAGTAGCAGTGATTGGTGGATTTTGATTGCTGAAAACAGAAAGTTAGGGTGCATGGATGAGTTCTTTGAAAGATGTAATTTGAATGGACAAAAAAAAATCATTTTATGAAAGATTGCACTGGATATGCAGGTGTACTGAGAGTTCAGAGTTCAATTGAAACATTGTTGTGTGAACTTGCAAACATCAGAGGTCTTTCAGGAGGTGGTGGCTATGCAAAAAAGGCAGAAAGGGCAGAGGGGGGAAGGGTGTTGATTTGAAAAAAGTGAGGGAAGAGTTTTGATTGGGTGACATGAGAGATATGTGTGATGAATTACAGCTTTTCTGTGCTTTTTATGGCTGCAGACACTGGAGTGCATACCTTTTGCTCTGCTAAAGACAAATTGGTGTGTTTCTGAGACTGTTTTGAAACTCATAAAGTATTTGCTAAGGTGAGAAAAGATTCATTTAATTTAGATAGAGAATAGTATGGTTTAGGGAGAAAATTATGAAGAAAGTTGTGTATTTAAAATGTTGCTTTGTGTCAAGTGTTTTACAAATAGATTTTGTTTCTTTGTGTTACATAGCCATGTTAAAAGTGACGCAAAAATAGTGCAAGGGTCTTACAAAAATGCTTTCATGTGTCTTAGGGTATTTTAACTCACTTCCCCGTGAATGTATGAATATAATTGCTTTACAAGATGTGTTTAAAAACGTTTTTTGAAATCAATTAGGTTTCTTGATATGTACTGCTAGAGTTTCATAGGTTGCTTGGGGCATATTTTCAAGGCTTTTGAGTTCCTTTGATGTAATTTTTCCCATTTTAATTTAAGACCTTTCCCCGTGGTGCAAGGTCCTTGTAAATATGCCCCCATCTGTGCTTGGCAAATTTAGATTTTAATTCTTTGACTAACATAGCCATGTTAAAAGTGACCCAAAAATGTTGCAAGGGCCTTAAAAAAAACGCTTTCATGTGTCTTAGGCCATTTTAAGTCATTTCCCCTTGAATGTAGGTATATAATTGATTTAGATGATGTGTTTAAAAACGATTTTTGAAAACAATTAGGTTTCTTGATATGTACTGCTAGAGCTTCATAGGTTGCTTGGGGCATATTTATAAGGCCTTTGAGTCTCTCTGATGTTATTTTTCCCATTTTAATTTAAGACCTTTCCCTGTGGTGCAAGGTCCTTGTAAATACGCCCCCATCTGTGCTTGGCAAATTTAGATCTTGATTATTTGACTTACATAGCCATGTTAAAAGTGATCCAAAAATGGAGCAAGGGCTTAAAAAAACCGCTTTCATGTGTCTTAGGGCATTTTAAGTCACTTCCGGATGAATGTAGGTATATAATTGATTTAGATGATGTGTTTTAAAACGTTTTTTGACATCAATTAGGTTTCTGGATATGTAGTGCTAGAGTTTCATAGGTTGCTTGGGGCATATTTATAAGGCATTTGAGTCTCTCTGATGTTATTTTTCCCATTTTAATTAAAGACATTTCCCTGTGGTGGAAGATCCTTGTAAATACACCCCCATGTGTGCTTGGCAAATTTAGATTTTAATTCTTTGACTAACATAGCCATGTTCCATACAGTTCTCACCTTCTGCGTAGTCTTTGATATGCTAGACTCCATCTGCACTATGAGATACCTAAGCAAAGGAAACACAGGTGATGTGATTGTGAAATGAGGAAAAGAAACTCCACATTTTTCAATTACATCACCTGTGTTTCCTAAGTTTACGAATGACATTGTGCAGATGAGGTTTAGGCCTGTCCACGGACACAGAAGAGGTCTGGCCTTTGTTCAAGAGTGAAGTGGACATGACTCACTTCATTGGTAGGCCTGCACATGTATTATCTCCTCTGTACTCTTCAACAAGCGTAAATTTCATCTGCAACCCTGTGTAGGCCTCACCTCAAACAAACCTCTGGATAGGCCACACCTTATCGTCATCCTGAATCAATCATTTAAAATGTTAGGGACAGATTTATGATAGGTGTATGCCTCTTTTGCGTCACTGTGCGTCACTTTTGTGACGCAGAGGCGGTGCAAAAGATTTGCTATGCGGCGACATATTTACAACTTGATGCATCTAGGCAGATGTGTCATGCTGTAAAGCCCCGTGCCACATGAAACCGATGCAGCAGTGATGCAAAAGATGCACCATGTTGCAAGACAGGCCTCACTTCATCTCCAACAAGATAAGAAGCTGAATCTTCTGTAAATGTCAAAATTGTTGTATACACTGCTGAACTTCTGTGTACTCTTTGATATGCTAGACTCCATCTGCACTATGAGATACCTAAGCAAAGGAAACACAGGTGATGTGATTGTGAAATGAGGAAAAGAAACTCCACATTTTTCAATTACATCACCTGTGTTTCCTAAGTTTACGAATGACATTGTGCAGATGAGGTTTAGGCCTGTCCACGGACACAGAAGAGGTCTGGCCTTTGTTCAAGAGTGAAGTGGACATTACTTACTTCATTGGTAGGCCTTCACATGTATTATCTCCTCTGTACTCTTCAACAAGCGTAAATTTCATCTGCAACCCTGAGTAGGCCTCACCTTAAACAAACCTCTGGATAGGCCACACCTTATCGTCATCCTGAATCAATCATTTAAAATGTTAGGGACAGATTTATGATATGTGTATGCCTCTTTTGCGTCACTGTGCGTCACTTTTGTGACGCAGCGGCGGTGCAAAAGATTTGCTATGTGGAGACATATTTACAACTTGATGCATCTAGGCAGATTTGTCATGCTGTAAAGTCCCATGCCACATGAAACCGATGCAGCAGTGATGCAAAAGATGCACCATGTTGCAAGACAGGCCTCACTTCATCTCCAACAAGATAAGAAGCTGAATCTTCTGTAAATGTCAAAATTGTTGTATACACTGCTGAACTTCTGTGTACTCTTTGATATGCTAGACTCCATCTGCACTATGAGATACCTAAGCAAAGGAAACACAGGTGATGTGATTGTGAAATGAGGAAAAGAAACTCCACATTTTTCAATTACATCACCTGTGTTTCCTAAGGTTACGAATGACATTGTGCAGATGAGGTTTAGGCCTGTCCACGGACACAGAAGAGGTCTGGCCTTTGTTCAAGAGTGAAGTGGACATGACTTACTTCATTGGTAGGCCTTCACATGTATTATCTCCTCTGTACTCTTCAACAAGCGTAAATTTCATCTGCAACCCTGAGTAGGGCTCACCTTAAACAAACCTCTGGATAGGCCACACCTTATCGTCATCCTGAATTAATCATTTAAAATGTTAGGGACAGATTTATGATAGGTGTATGCCTCTTTTGCGTCACTGTGCGTCACTTTTGTGACGCAGCGGCAGTGCAAAAGATTTGCTATGTGGTGACATATTTACAACTTGATGCATCTAGGCAGATGTGTCATGCTGTAAAGTCCCGTGCCACATGAAACCGATGCAGTAGTGATGCAAAAGATGCACCATGTTGCAAGACAGGCCTCACTTCATCTCCAACAAGATAAGAAGCTGAATCTTCTGTAAATGTCAAAATTGTTGTATACACTGCTGAACTTCTGTGTACTCTTTCATATGCTAGACTCCATCTGCACTATGAGATACCTAAGCAAAGGAAACACAGGTGATGTGATTGTGAAATGAGGAAAAGAAACTCGACATTTTTCAATTACATCACCTGTGTTTTCTAACTTTACGAATGACATTGTGCAGATGAGCTTTAGGCCTGTCCACGGACACAGAAGAGGTCTGGCCTTTGTTCAAGAGTGAAGTGGACATGAATCACTTCATTGGTAGGCCTGCACATGTATTATCTCCTCTGTACTCTTCAACAAGCGTAAATTTCATCTGCAACCCTGTGTAGGCCTCACCTCAAACAAACCTCTGGATAGGCCACACCTTATCGTCATCCTGAATCAATCATTTAAAATGTTAGGGACAGATTTATGATAGGTGTATGCCTCTTTTGCGTCACTGTGCGTCACTTTTGTGACGCAGCGGCGGTGCAAAAGATTTGCTATGTGGCGACATATTTACAACTTGATGCATCTAGGCAGATGTGTCATGCTGTAAAGTCCTGTGCCACATGAAACCTGCGTCAGTTTTCATATAGGTGTTTTGTTGCAGGGTATGCATTTATTTGCATGAAAGCCCTGTATAACTAACACAGTGAAATTTAGAAGATTTCACTGAGTCAGCTTTATAGCATTGCTGAATCAAATCCTTACGCCTGTTTGAAACAGGCATAAGGAGTAATGCACCATGCAATGTGAGGCTTCCTCCTGTGCATTGCAGTAGACATGTTGCGCTTACGACGTGATTCCTGCAATGTGCTGCTTTTGCAGCACAGATGCGTGACGCATCTGTGCTGTTTTTGCTCAATGGTGCTCCACATTGTAAATGCGGCACACCATGGGTGGCAGAGCAGCGGTGCACATTAACTGGTGCATCCGTGGGGATGCGCCAGTTAACATAAATCTGCCCCTTTACATTTAAGTATGAGCAGGGGACACAGAGTCGGTGAGGCTT
Source organism: Lissotriton helveticus (assembly GCF_964261635.1). Taxonomy (NCBI): domain Eukaryota; kingdom Metazoa; phylum Chordata; class Amphibia; order Caudata; family Salamandridae; genus Lissotriton; species Lissotriton helveticus. The sequence goes on from NC_136059.1 coordinate 918,184,281, forward strand.
ATCCAAGGTTAAGAAGAGATGAGTCCTGTTCACTGAAAACTTGGACATAGGCCTCACCTCCTCAGCATAGCTGGACATGGCTAAATAATAGCTGCAAAATGTTACTCTTGTTAAACAATTTTACTATTATAATCTCTGAGATTTGTCTCTTACTCTGCAACATCTCATTGTTGTTCTCTTTCTTTAAAGATAACGACAACATCAACCATGAGTGATAATGAGCAATCAGTTGATCTCGACCTTATCATTGAACTTGTAATTGAAACGTCAGTGGAAGTAGATCCCTTGGATGATTTAAATCCTGAGGATGATGAAGAACATGATGAGGATGCCGATTTGTCAGAATTGTATGACATAGGGTGGGAAGCTGACCTGCTTGAGCCTATGGAACTATAAACATTTATTTTTAAAATGTACTTGAAGTGAAAAGTAAAAATGTAAACCGTTTCATTTAAAATTAAACACAACTTCAAAAACAGGTTATGTGTAGTGTCTTTAATGAAATAGTAAAATATGCTCATAAAATTAGATCAGATTCACATATAAAACAGCACAGGTAAAATGTAGAAGCATTCCAATTCTTTGCTACTATTTGTGATTTCTAAATTTGCCAATGCACTAAAAATTATTCTATGTAAAAATAACAAGTAGTGTGTTAAATTTTTGATGACTGTTATTGATTTACTGTTTGCTAATAGTGGTTAATAACATTTTTTATTATATTCTACCACAGATTCAACTGCAGATCATTTCAAAATTAAAGAATGCCTTCGAAGGATAGAAGGCGAAAGGCTACCAAACATCAAAGACAGCAGGTTAAAAAATTATTGCAGCAGACCTCTACAATAAAAACGTGTCAAGTCACCAAGAAAGGTCTGGGTAAGATAAAGAAATCATTCATAAGAAACATTTGTAGAAAAAAAAGTAGTACTACAGAAAATGTTTTAGTCCAGAAAAAGAGAAGCAATTTAAACGGAAAGGGAAGGCCAATCAAAAATGTTACTGCTAGAGCAGGAGATAACTCTGTGCATGGTAGTAGAAGGAAAAATCAGTTTAGGGACATTCGTAGACGAATGTTCCGCAACAGGATAATTGGCAATTTGTTAAAAAATATTAAGAAAGGTCAGCAGAAAGTGGTTTTTTATAAGAGAAAAAAAAATGAGAAAGTTATTGATCAGGCACTTGAAATTAAGCGAAAGTTATTTATTTTGATAATCAATAGAATTAGGAAGCTAAACAAGGCAATTTATGATTTCAAAACAAATAGTAGATGGAAGAGAACAGTTAATCGTAGTAATTTTTGTGAAGTTTTTTCAGGAGAATGGATGCATAGTTCAAGTTGTGAGGCATTTTTTAATGAGGAGAGTTATTTCCAGGATAACGATTTGGTGCATGCAGTTGACACCAGTGGTCGAGCTTATGAGGTGAAAGATGGTTGTCCAGTTGAAAAAGAAAAAACTTGTGACAACAGAGGCAGAAGAGGTGTTAGGTAATGAGGTTTTAGGAAGACGTCCTAAGGGACCTGTGTACACCTGGAAGTGTAGTAGTATTTGCAGTGTGCGACAGGATTCCATCAATTTGCTTTGTGATTTTGTACGGACATTTAATAAGAAAAGTTTGAAGCAGAAAATGAAGTTGTTGCAAGAATTAGATCCTTGCAGAGTGAGAGAAGTGACAGGTTTGCATGGTCATTCACTGGCTTGTCTTTCCAGGAGAGTATGCCAGAGTGTTTTTCATCATTTCAGGATGCTAGCAGTGCATCATAATAAAGTGAGGAAATTAGTTAGAATGTTGTATTATGCTAAGAGTCCAGCAGTTATGCTTAAACAATAATGCACTGCTCTTTTGCGTGGTTCTGAAATAGATGTGAAGAATATTTGTGAAGAAATTGAGTTTTGTTACTTTGGAAGTAAAGAGGAGAATGTTGAAATTGACCCAGAAGAAGAGGGTAATGTGGAAGATAGTGTACAGGTTTCCAGTACAGATAATTTTCAGAAGGAAATTGCCACATTTCAGGTGAAATCAAGTGAGAGGCCTCATTTCACTTGTGTGTGTTGTCGATGCACTTATTATAAGAATCAGACTAAGTTAGTGGATTTATATGCAAAAAGTGAAAGGGAAAATAATAGTGAATGGAAGGATTTCGCAACATACTTGATGGTAGAAAATTGTTTTGATTTGGGATTGGATCAACGTGTGTGTACTTATTGTTGTAACAAATTAAATCAAAACCGGATGCCTGCTAGAGCGGTTCATAATAATCTGGAATTGGTTGAGATTCCTTCTGAATTGAAGGATTTAAATACTTATGAATCTATTTTGATTCAAAGTATCCATCCCTTTCAGGCTATTGTACGAATGGAGCCAAAGACAGGGAAATTGCCTCCATCAGATTTACAGAGAGGATTAAAGGGAAGAGTTGTTTATTTGCCTCTAGATTTGAAGAAAAACATTAATACAATTGGAGTAGAAAAAGTGGAAGAGGAACCTCTGGTTATCTTAGTTAATGAGGTTCCGACAAAGAGTAAGAAAATATGGCAAGATTTAGTGGATGTTAGGAAAGTCAACAAGCATTGAAAATGCAATAGGTCTCGCAATAGAAGAGTTTGACATTTTTCGTTTTGCAAATGGATGAGTGGCGTTGCGTGGATGAGTGGTGTTGCATGGATGAGTGGCGTTGCGTGGATGAGTGGCGTTGCGTGGATGAGTGGCGTTGCGTGGATGAGTGGCGTGTGTGAGTGGCGTTGCGTGTGTGAGTGGCGTTGCGTGTGTGAGTGGCGTTGCGTGTGTGAGTGGCGTTGCGTGTGTGAGTGGCGTTGCGTGTGTGAGTGGGGTTGGAATGCAATAGGTCTTGCATTAGAAAAGTTGTAGTTATTGGTCTTGTAAATGACATATTTTATTTATTTTTTCGTTGTTAAAATTGCTAAATTGATGGCTTTGTCATTTACAATGCCAATAGTTATAACTTTCGCGAATGTGACACCTATAGCATTTGGAATGCAACATGTTTTGTATTTACGTGACTTAGATGGCAGGCCCTACAAGCACTATCGACGGTCTCAGAGCTTATTGACCTAATTTGGTATGGTAAGATCAGGCGCGTCAGCACTGGCGTTGCCAATAGGTCTCGCAGTAGGAAAGTTGGAGCTATTGGTTTTGTAAATGACATTTTATATTTATGTTTTGTGATTTACAATGCCAATACTATTAACTTTAGCATATGTGACACTTTTAGTATTTGTAATGTCACATGTTTTGTATTGCCTTTACTTAAATTTATTGATATTACAATTAACATTGGCTTTTAATATTTTTAATTAATTAATAATTAAATAAAAGTGATTGTATTTTTTAATGGCAATAGCTTAAACTTTTATAAATAACTGTTGTGAAGATTATGTTCATTGACTAAAATACAAGAACAGAAGTGAAATATTAACATTTTTTTGTGACATTTGCATTAAAGCTTCAAACATTGAGAGAACATATTTGAACCAGTGATGCTGTGGTGGTGCTGAGTGATGCTGTGGTGGTGCTGAGTGATGCTGTGGTGCCCCTTAGTGATGCTGGGGATGGAGCGATAGATAGATAGAGTGCGATAGATAGATAGACAGAGTCACGGCGATAGATAGATAGACAGAGTGAGGGCGATAGATAGATAGACAGTGAGGGCGATAGATAGAGTGAGGGCAATAGAGTGAGGGCGATAGATAGAGTGAGGGCGATAGATAGATAGATTGATAGAGAGTGAGTACGATAGAGAGATAGAGTGAGGGCAATAGATAGAGTGAGGGGAATAGATAGAGTGAGGGCGACAGATGTGTGTGTTTGTGTGTGTGCGGTTGTGTGTGTAGTTGTTTGAGTGGTTGTATGTGTGAGTGGTTGTTGTGTGGGTGGTTGTGTGGGTGGTTGTATGTGTGGGTGGTTGTATGTGTGGGTGGTTGTATGTGTGGGTGGTTGTATGTGTGAGTGGTTGTATGTGTGAGTGGTTGTATGTGTGAGTGGTTGTATGTGTGAGTGGTTGTATGTGTGAGTGGTTGTATGTGTGAGTGGTTGTATGTGTGAGTGGTTGTATGCGTGTATGGTGGTGGGGTAGGAAATTAAACAGCAATCGAGTTTTGCATGCGGTGACTGTTGCCATGTTTTCGCCGTGCCCTTGTTTATCCCCTTACCACATTTGCCCTGGAGTTTCGTTGGCTGTGCAATTTAAGGATATCCCTGCCTGTCTTGGCCCCCGGTAGCAGGGAGGAGAGCGCGCCGGACCGGTCGCGTGGCACTGCTATGGACCCCCGTGTTATTCTTCGAGAGCAGCGCTGCTGATTGCCTCAGCAGACGTCCGGGTAATTATCTGCAGGTGGCGTTGCCTAAAGCGCTGCCATTATTATAAAAATATAGACCCATGACAACATATGAAAAAGCCAACACACAGCACGGTACTAATAAAACATACTTGAAACGCACTCACATGTGTGCGAGAGGCAGGCGATCATGTGGAGAAGCGTCCTCGGTTACAAACACCTCGTGTAACTAACAGCGGCAGCATTTTAAAACATTGTTTGCACTTTAAAACAAAGAGATTACCACAAACATATGTTTAGTTTAGAAGAAAGTGCCTGTATTTTAGCCCACCTTAACAGTACTACAACAGTGCGTTATAGAAGCCAAAGGAGGGTAGGGCGGGGGAGAGTCAATGGCTGCAGCGCTACCCAGCATGAACCCAAACATCCCATGTACATTATAAACGCACCAAAGAAGACGCAGCCTTGGTTACAAACACCTCGTTTGACTAAGGCGAGAGGGGGAGGTGGGGGTGCAACTCTGTGTGGCTTGTGCTCTCCTGGCGCCTCTGGTCTGTTTACTGTTAACACATGTAATTCCAAAGCAATCATTAAGCCGGATGGCTCCCTCTATGTTGTGCACCACTGGCGCCTTTTGTCTGTTTCCAGCAGAGAGGAAGGAGCTGGAGAAGCAGGAAACTGAAAGTACGGCCGGCCACCGGCCAGCCATGAATGAACCCCTCGGTTGCCTGCACAAAAATAATCAAACTTTACTTTAATAAAGTTGTTAAAAAAGAAGTGAATAGCCCCATGGTCAATCCTCGTGAGCCACAATACCACCACACACCTACACAAACGCATCGCCTTTGGAACCAAGTTATAGATTTTATAAACAACTTCGGCCATAGCGCCCAGCACCAACTGCCTTGTCTCAAGGCGCGCCAAGATAAGGCGCTCTTGAAATCCCATAGAAAGGTAGGTACCCTCTCCCGGAGTTCGCAAGGATGAAAGGCTGCGCTGGGTCTGACAAGATTCGGTTCCATGAGCTGCAGCGCACTGGGCTGAAGGTCACGGCCTGGCCTCTTATCGAGAAAGTGCAAACATTAAAATATATCGATATCCGACTGAGGTCTTGTGAGGTGTAAACAATAAACTCTATTCGAGTTGGCAACATATTTTGAGAATTTAAACTATTAAAATCCAGTATAGATTTTGGGTTTAAATTGCAATATCCCTTTGCTTTCCTTTAAGCAGAAGCAATTTCTCTTCCCACCCAATAGTATTATCCCAGAGTATAGCCATCATCAAGTTACGTTCGTTCACTTAACTCTACGTAAAATGCGCCTTCTCCAAGGCAAAGCCACGCACTCAGTGTTAATTTTTTTTTTAAAGCAGCACAATGAGTGGCGGAGTCTCGGTGATTTACAAGCTCGCCGCTGACATCTGCTGTAATCTGCAGGGCTCACGTTCGAATCCTGGTAGGCTCAAAGCCTCCCGTCGTCCTTCTACGGTCGATGTGCGCAGTAATATTGCACTTTGGTAACTCTAAAATCGTACTATTTGCAGCGCCTAGAGCCTAAAGGAGATTTCAAGCGCTATATGAAAAAACAGGTTATCCATTTCTCTGCCCGCTTTTTGCACCCTTTTGACGTATTGCACAATTCACTGGTGCCCAGTTTAGCGGATGAAAGGCTGCGCTATCCTCACAGGTGGAAATCTTTAATCATTGGGTTGCGCATATATTGTCTCAAAAGATGCACCGTCCCTGAACTGTTTTGTGGTTTTAAATGGAATATTGTGTTCTAGAGAGCCAACTGAAGATTATGGCCCACATCTGTAAATAATTGCCTGGAGAAGAAATACCGTCGAATAGGCGCTTCTGAAAAGCCAGAAAAGGGGCAGGTGAATGTTAAATTGGATTGCTAGCTAGAGAAAGGCAACGAGAAACCCAGATGTTAGCTAAAGTATTGAAGATCCGCTGGACGCTGATATTCAGGTGAGCTACCATAGTGGGAGGGGGAGAAGACGAATGAGAAAAACATTAAAGAAGAGGGCGTGGTGGGAAGTAGAAAGTGATAACGGGTATTATAGCTGAGGCAGGAGGAATGGGAAAAACATTAAAGTAGTAAAGATGGGAGAGAACATTAACACAGCGGAAAGCAGTACAGCAGGATAAGGAGAGAGACCCCCCCACCAAAAAAAAATCGAAACATACTGAGACATTAAAAGAGGAAGGAATGGAATTGAGACAAGTTACAGCAGAAACATACGGGCATCAGAAGCAAAAAAAAAGACGCTGCGAGGCAAAGAGAGAAAGGGACGCGGGCTCATGTTTGTTTGAGGAAATCAGAGTTTAAAAACGAAAGGCACTAATCTCTTGCTCTTTAAGTTCTAGACATGGTCGTTTTTTATGTTTAAATCAAAAGAACTTTTGGCATGCTTGAGATATTGTAAAGAAACATACGGGCATCAGAAGCAAAAAAAAGACGCTGCGAGGCAAAGAGAGAAAGGGACGCGGGACAGATAGAGAAAAGAAGAAACGGGTAAAACAAGACGGAGGGCATTGCTGTGGGGAGGGGGGAGGAGAAATGCGACACGGCGGGCAGGGGAGGGGGCGGAGCGGGGAGAGCGGCATGAGGGTGTGAAAGCAGCAGGGGCCTGGAGTGCGGCTAAGGGAACTGAAGAAACGCGACACGGCAGGCAGGGGAAGGGGCGGAGCGGGGGTGTGGGAGGAGTGCGGCTGAGGGAAAATACATGCAAGCAGGCGGCTGGGGGCATGTGCACGCGCTTTTAAGCTCAATGCACATGCGCATTAAGCTTGAATTTCACGGGCACTGCAAGGAATCGCCACGATTCCTTGCAAGTTGGTTAAAGACTGTTTAAGCCCCAATAGTCTCGCAAGCTCGATGCGCATGCGCATCGACAGGCGAGACCTAAAAAGGCAACATTGTATTTGAAAAAAAACAATAAGTACTATAAGAATGTATATGTTGCAGAAGAGGAAGTAAATGAAGAAGAGGATAGCGATTTGTGTGCTGGTCAAATTGAGAAAGTAGAACCCTCTAAAAGTGAAGAAATATATGAACATTATAGTGTTCATCCTTTGCATTCCAAGGAAGTCATGGGGAATGCTATTGAGTTGTTTCAAATGAAACAAGCCAAAGGGAGTCCCATTAGTGTTTGGGAGGAAAGTTTGGAAGGTCGGTGTTTCCCACAGCTATTTCCAACAGGTCAAGGAGGAAGATATGATGAGCGAACTCATCAAATTCCTGCTTCTGAATACCGGACTTTACGATTGTATGCAGAAGATCCTAGGTTTCGACAATGCATTCCCTATTTGTTTCATCTCCTGTTTGAAAGCGATCTGTCTGGACTGTCATATGCAGTGAACCACATCTTGAAAAGTGGTATACAGCTGCAAAACATCTCGGCAAGTGACTTTATGGATAAAGTCAATGTGCAAGACAGTATTTTGGATTCTCACCTGATTAATCTCATGGCGTGTCAGCGTGGTACTAATGAGTACTGGTACCGTCGTCATGGTGATTTAAAATGTATGCTGAGGAACTTAGGAACTCCCACATGGTTCCTCACTCTCAGCTGTGCCGAGTATGGCTGGGAAGACTTACTTGAATTTCTACGAGAGGCAAATGGAAACATTGAAAATATCGAATTCAAGACACCCGGAGAACTGTGCTCTTTGGATCCAGTGAATGTATGCAGGTACTTCAATCATAGATTTGATGCTATGATGTCTTTCATCATGAACAAGAGAAATCCACCTCTTGGAGAGGTGTTGGATTTCTTCTGGAGAAAGGAGTACCAAGCAAGAGGTGCTCCTCATATACATATGCTGCTGTGGATCAAGGATGCACCTAAATTTGGAACAGATCCAGAAGACTTAGTGATGAGTTTCATAGAACAGTATTCTACATGTGCTGTTCCAAACGCAAAGGAGGACAAAAGCCTAAGAGAACAAGTTCTACGCTTCCAAAGCCATCGTTGCGGAAAGTACTGTCGTCATAAATTCAGAAACAAGGACAAGTTCTACACCAAATGTCGTTTCGCCTTTCCACGACCGGTGATTTCTAAAGGAAGAGTGAACAGTTTGATGTCTTCGCTGCGACATAATGTGATGAAGAAATCACCTAAAAACACATACAATTTGAAAAGGAACGAAGAGTCCAAGTATATCAATGACTACAATCCAGTGATTTTGTCCATGTGGAATGCTAACATGGATATATAGTTCGTGGCTGACAACTGTATGGCTGTGGCTCGGTATGTGACATCTTACATCACCAAAAAAGAAAAGACAGAATTGAAGGATATGTGGGAGGACATTTCCCATGAAAAGAGCCTCAGTAAGAAGTTGTACAGTTTCAGTCTGAAGATGTTGTCACATCAAGAAATCGGAGCTTACGAATGTTCTGACCGGTTGTCTTCAGCAAGTCTCTATGCCAAATCCAGGAGTATCGTTTGGGCGAGTCTTGGTCTTGCTGCAACGCGTAATCGAGTTCTGAAACCTGTGCGGGAAATTGAGTATTTGGCGGAAAAGGAGCCAAACAGTACTGATATTTTGAAGACCAACATGTTGGATACATATTATCCAAATAGAAGCAGACACCTCGAGAATGTTTGTCTGTATGAGGTTCTACAAAATTACATATTCAAGAGGAACATCAAAGAAGATATTGATAAAGGAGTGTATGCTGTAATTGGAAGTGAGGGATGTCTCGTCAAGCAAAGAAAATGCCACTTGGTAAACCATCGAAAATTGAGTGGCGAATCTCCTGAAAAAAAAGAGTTTTTCTATTTAGCACTTTTGCAACTTTTCAAGCCTTGGCGTGCAGAAGAGGAACTGCTTGGAGATTTCCTCTGTTACGAAGACTCTTTCAATGCCGCCAAGGAGACCATAGAATGTCCTGTTTTTCTCAAATATGTAGAAATGTTGAATGTGGAAATCGAGCAGGAAGCAACGATTGCAGCCGAGATTGCTAGAGACAGTTCTCAGGACAGTCAGAGTTCTGTTTCATTGAGGCAGGATCCACTAGGAGGACCAGTTATCAAAAATGAAGCTGCCACTGCCATGATTGAAGTGGAAAGAGCCATGGCACATGCTCAGGAGGATGCGGTTAACTTAGAAGACTTGGAAAGAAAACTCAACGTTGAGCAGAGGAAAATATATGACGAAGTTACCAACCAAATTGATCATGGATTAAGTCATGAGAAGAAAGAGTGCTCATGTACGTCGTTGAAACCTGTCCGACTGTACATGAGTGGAGAAGCGGGAACTGGAAAAAGTTTCCTCATTAAAGCAATTTCATGTTATTTGCAGAAAAGGACTGAGTCATCACTGTCTTGTGTTGTCACTGCTCCAACTGGACTGGCAGCACATAACATTAAAGGTATTACTTTGCATCGTCTACTGATGCTGCCAGTGGAGCATGATAACAAATTACAATACCACAAGTTATCTGGAGATGCTTGTTGTGAAGTTTCAAGAGTCTTGAAGAAAATGAAACTTCTTATCATTGACGAAGTAAGCATGGTTTCCAATGTCATGCTTGCCTTTGTGCATTTGAGAATGCAAGAAGTTCTCAAAACAGAGTATGATGTGTTATTTGGTGGCAAACACATCATTGTTTTCGGTGATCTTCTGCAGCTGACACCAGTGAAAGGACAACCTGTGTTCAAAATGCTCACGCATGAAGATACCAGGAAGTGCCTAGGGAGCATTGGCAACGTTAATATATGGTTAAACTTCAATTATGCTGAACTACATGAAAATATGCGTCAGGCGAAGGATGAAGATTACAAGAATATTCTACAAGATGTTAGAATCGGAAAAGTGACCGAGCATGGGAAAGAAGCTTTACATGCACGATTACTGTCAAATTTGTATCCAGAACAAGACGTTGTGCCTGAGAATATTTTTCAGAAAATTACTGAGAAGAAATCTGGAATATGTTTGATGCCAACTCTTGCAGAATGTGCCATCTTCAACAACAAAATGTTGTATTTAGAAAACCAAGAGATTGTGAAACTGGAAAGTATTGACAGAGTAGAGCATATGGGATCAACAATTATTTTGTCTGAGAATTTGAAATCAAAATTGGATTCATTAGCAAAGAGTATATCTAAAACTGCGGGTTTTGAAAAGACTCTGAATGTGTGCTTAAATTGCCGTATAATTTTAAGAAGGAATTTACATGTTGAAAGAGGTCTGGTAAATGGATCAATGGGTAATGTTGTTGATTTTGTGAAATACAGAAATAGGGATGAAATTGAATTTTTAAAAATTAAATTTGATGGCATTGAGGAAGTACAGCTAATTGGTCGTTGCTCTGCTAGGTTTTTGCTTGTGAAAGACTTATATGTTCGCCGTAAGCAGTTTCCTGTTTGCTTGGCATATGCGGTGACAATCCATAAATCGCAAGGTTTAAGTGTAGACAGTGCATTGGTGAATATTGGCAGTTCTGTGTTCAAGGAGGGTATGGCATATGTGGCATTGTCACGAGTCAGAACTTTATCAGGATTGTACTTGATTGAGTGTGATGTCACAAACATTTGTGCGGATCTAGACTGTGTTAAGGAATACAATAGGTTAAGAAGAGAGTATGCGCCACATTTGCCTCAATATCCTTTGTTTGAGAAACGTGTGGTAGGCCGGAAACGAAGAAATGTGACCAATAGTAGGGAGGTTGTAGCAAAAAGACGAAAAGTCGATGAACCCGAAATTATAAGCAGAAAGAAAATGGATTCTGTTGAAGATGTTGTTGGTTTTCAATTTGAAAACAGTTCTGGTGTCAACTGCTATGCTAATGTAGTGGTTAATGTTTTGTTTTCTCTAGAAACTTTAAAACAAGAGATTGTGGTCAATTCGGATCAGAGATTTTGCAGTTTGTTGAATTCTGTGTTAGAGAAATGTAGCACTGATAGAACAAAAATAGAAAGTGTGTCTGAAATTCGAAATCTGTTTGACAGATGTTCCGGTCAAACACAATTCTCTCAAAATATTCAGCAAGATTGTCAGGAGTTTTTAATGTATATGCTTGATGTATTGCATGATGAAGGTGTAGATGTAGATCCCCTGTTTGGGCTTTCTTATCAATGGCAGCATGACTGCGAGAACTGTAGGGTATCAAGTACTACTAGTGTAGACTCAGAAAAATGTATATATTTAACTTTGCCAGACAGTAAATCAGTGTCTTTTAATAAGCTAGTAAAAGCAGCTGATCACAACATGGAGTGTAGCCAATGTAAGTCTGAAATGTTGTCAACATTATTTATACGAACATATGGCCAGTATGTTATTTTAATATTCCAACGATGTAGGCCTGATGGAACAAAATTGACAACTTTGATTAAAAATGTTGTGGCTTCACAGTTGTCAATATCAGGAAGGACTTTTGTAACTGCAGCAATTATATATCATGACGGTCCTTCAATGACATCAGGACATTACACAGCTTATTTAAAGTCTAGAAATGGCTGGTCATTATGCAATGATTCTGTTTTAACTTTTAAAAAAAAATTGCCTTTTGACCTTAAAAATTCTTACCTGGTGTTTTTAAAACCAAAATTTTAGGGAAGGAATCTCAGGATTTGCTCTGAGGAATTTCAAGAGGTTCTAATGGCTCCTACACAATTTGGCCTTGAGGATAAGTGTAGTACAGAGTCAAAAGTTATTTTTGAGTTTTAAATAGTTCCTGGAAAAAAAGAAGGTTTTCTTACAGAAAGTGGTGGGCACGGATTAGTTAAAGGACAACAGAGTATTTCCCAAAGCAAACGGTGTTCTTACCATAACACTTGACGTCATGGAAAAATAACTGCACTTTGAATGAGTTCAGAAAAACTGTTTCTTTTTATAAGCTAATTCAAGCAGCCAATAAAAACATGGAGTAGAGGTAATGTAAGTCTGCAATGCTGTCTAGATTATTTGACCAAACTTTTGGTTATAATGTCATTTTAAAATTCCAACTATATAAACCTGATGAAAGTAAGTCTTCAACTTTAATTACAAATGTTGTGGCTACACAGTCGTTTATTTTAGGAAGAACATTTTTAACTGCAGCTATTATATGACATGATGGTCCTTTGACAAGATCCGCTTATTACACAGCTTATTGAAAATGTAAAAAAAGCTGCTGTTTCGTAAATGATTCCTATTTGACTACGATACAATGTTGCCTTTTTACTTAAAAATATTCTTACTTTCTGTTTTCAGAAAAGAGAATTTAGGGTAGGTAACTGGCCTATAATGATTCTAGGGGTTGATATAATTTTATCTACTGTTTTAAATTGCTTTGTGATTAAAAGTGATGTAGAGAATTAAATAATTATAGTAGTCATAGAGGTAGTGTAAGTCTGCTTCATAGTAAGCAGTATCAGTGTCATAGGAAATTTGGAACATGAGTGAGCAAGAAGGGTAAGATATTACTAGTCCAGGATTGTGAAAGTGATCTTGAACGTTTTCTTTCTCAAAGTTGCGGAAATACAAAATGACGGGATTTGCTTAGAAGAATTCCAAGAGTTATAAATGGCTCTTACACGATTTGGCCTTGTGGAAACGTGTGGTAGAGAGCGAGAAGTCATTTATTGTATGTAACATATTTTTCAAAACGATGGAGGTTTTCTTTCAGAAAGTGGCGGACTGAAAATAATAACAGCACAACAGAGTGTAAGCTGTTCATAGGACATCATTCGACGTCATGGAAAGTAAGTTAATTTTAAGGAGTTCTGATTTCTGATTTGTCATGTTGTATGGGTTTTTTAAACACAATCATTTTGATTGTGTTTTTTTTTTCCCCGCTGTTATATGATGAATACCTTCAAGTCACTGTTTTTAGTGAAATTTGATAAATTCTGAGAACAGCAAAAATAAACCATTTAACATGTATATTTAATTCTGTACTTTTTGTATTTATGATATACATTTAGCACTGTGTAGTAGGCATGGAGAAGCTGAGGCTTCTGTAAGTGTCAAAGTTGTTGCATACAGTGCTCACATTCTACGTAGTCTTTCATATGATAGACTACATTTCCACAATGAGATACCTAAGCAAAGGAAACACAGGTGATGTGATTGTGGAATGAGCAAAAAAAATTGCACGTTTTTCAATTACATTACCTGTGTTTCCTAACATTACACATCACATTGTGTAGATAAGGTTTAGGCCTGTTCCAGGAGATAGAGGAGGTCTGACATTTGTTGAAGAGTGCAGTGCACATGAGTCACTTCGTTGGTAGGCCTGCACATGTATTATCTCCTCTGTACTTTTCAAGAAGCCTAAATTTCATCTGCAAAACTGAGTAGGACTCACCTGAAAGAAATCTGTGGATAGGCTACACCTTATCAGCATCTAGAAACAATCATTTAAAATGTTAAGGGCAGTTTTATGAAGGCTGTGTGCCTCTTTTGCGCCGCTGTTCTGTCACTTTTGTGACGCAGCAGCAGTGTAAAAGATGCACCATGTTGCAAGATAGGCCTCAGTTCATTTCCAGCAAGATACCGTCAGTTTAAAATGTATATAATTAGGACTGTGTAGGGGGCATGCAGAAGCTGAGGCTTCAGTAAGTGTCAAAGTTGTTGCATGCAGTGCTGCACTTCTGCGTACTCTTTCATATGCTGGACTACATCTGCACAATGAGATACCTAACCAAAGGAAACACAAGTGATGTGATTGTGAAATGAGCAAGAGAAATTGCACGTTTTTCAAATACATTACCTGTGTTTCCTAACATTACGAATCACATTGTGCAGATGAAGTTTAGGCCTGTCCAGGGAAACAGAGGAGGTCTGAACTTTGTTCAAGAGTGCAGTGGACATGACTCACTTTATTGGTAGGCCTGCACATGTATTATCTCCTCTGTACTCTTCAACAAGCCTAAATTTCATCTGCAACCCTGAGTAGGCCTCACCTGAAACAAACGTCTGGATAGGACACACCTTATTGCCATCCTGAAACAATCATTTAAAATGTTAGGAACAGTTTTATGATGATTGTGCACCTCTTTTGCGCTGCCATTGCGTGCCTTTTGTGAGACAACAGCAGTGCAAAAGATGCACCATGTTCCAAGATAGGCCTCACTTCATCTGCATCAAGATACTGTTAGTTTAAAATGTATATCTTTAGGACTGTGTAGGGGGCCTGGAGAAGCAGAGGCTTCTGTAAGTGTCAAAGTTGTTGAAAAACTGTTTGTCCTTCAATCTTTTCCCTTGTCTTTTCTAATTTTTAAATACATGTTTTAATATTTTTCAAATGTTTGTTCTCTCTTTCACAGATTGAAAGTATAAAAATAACAAGTGACTAAGTTAACGACAATTATAAGGTAAATGTTTTGTACTCTTTTCGTTACATTTCTATCACATTTAACTACTATTAGTTCCACTGCTTCATTTCTTTAACCCTCACTTTCCTGCCTTTGCTACTTCCCTCATTCCTTTCTCTATTACTTACTTACTCTACTCCTTCCACTCCTTTTCTCAGTCCCTCTCTTCTCATAGTTCCTCACTCTTGTTCACTCACTCCGTCTCTATTACTCTTAGTGTCTCTGACTGATCACTCTTTCACTACTTGTTCATTATGCTTTCTCTCTGTAATTAAAACACACTAAGGGGCATATTATGAACACAGCCAATAAAATTATTGCTGCTTTTATCGGCAGAAAACTGCTGCAAAAGCGGCTTTAGCGGCAGTTTTCTGCCGCAAAAGCGGCTTTAGCGACACATTTCTGCCGATAAAAGCTACGAAACTTTTATAGCCTATGTTGATAATATGCCCCTATGTTATTTACATTTCTTTGCTGTTTCAATTATTCCTTTTC
Organism: Lissotriton helveticus; assembly: GCF_964261635.1. Lineage (NCBI taxonomy): Eukaryota > Metazoa > Chordata > Amphibia > Caudata > Salamandridae > Lissotriton > Lissotriton helveticus. The sequence goes on from NC_136059.1 coordinate 918,199,388, forward strand.
TGTTACTTCTTCTTTTCTGCTTTCTGTTTTTTCTCTCTGTTATTCCACATGTTTTAATCTTATTTTGAACATTCACTCACATTCTCTAAGAAACTCTTCTTTGTTATTCTTCTACTCTCCTTTTTTTCTTTCACTTCCTTATCTATTTTGTTTTTCACAATTATACCCTCTTCCATCTTTTCTTCGGTAAATAGATCTATTAAACAGTATCTCTGGTTTAGTCCCTATAGCTGTCTTTCTTTTAACATTACTCTCTGTTTACTTCCCTTATACTTACTCTTCTTTTTTTTAAAAAAAAATTTTGGTTCGCTCCCGGTTCGCGTACCGGGGAGCGAACCGGGAAGCGAACCAAAAGAAATAGAGGTTGGCAGAGTGCTAAACATTCTAGCAATTTTTTTATAAAGGGGAGGTAGTTCTGAAAAGAACTTTTTTTTAATGTTTTTGTTGTTTTATATTTTTTTTTATTTTTCTGAACATTTTTTGTTTTTTTTGTATTTTTTGAACAATTTTATGGGTTTTTTTGTTTTTTTGGGGGGAAACAACAAAAAACAGGTATTAGAAAGGGCTCAACAGGAGCAAAAAACTTTTTATTTTTTGGGGCGTTTTGAGCACTTGTGGTTTTCATATGCTCTGTTTATCAAATTAATACTCATATTTGCACATGAGAGTAAGTTACCACAATAAAGACACACTATCTTCATGTGCACAAAATGTTCTTGAATGTTTGGCACTGTTTCCCGTGCCTCTGGCCCCGACAGAGTTACCTGTGCCGATCTACTGGCCACAGGAGTTGGTGGGTTGTCTTGGAGGTCACGCATCTCTGCCATGCTGTAATTCAGTGGATGCCAACCTCTGCATATGACGGTGCATAGTATAGTTGCCGAAACTATACTTTTTATCTGTGCCTCTAGATAAATATTCTTTGCATATGAGGCATGTCACATAGCGAGCATTCACTTTTTTTTGTCCTTGAGGAAAAGAAAAAAACTGCCAAATAAAACTATTTTTGTGGTGAGATATCCGGGGCTCCTCACGTAAAAACTGTCTTGGCTGTACTTCCTCTTCCTCTTCTTCATCCTCTTCCTCCTCTGTGTTGGGAAGGAACTGTGGAGGTGGTCCTCTCTTCCTTGGTGGTGGTGGTGGTGGTGGGGGTGCACCAGCTGCAGCTAATACTGAAGCCATTTTCTACTAAGCAAAATAGGTCTTCCTTTCACAAAGTTGAAAGTCAGAGTGAGAAAAAAGGTGGGGGCTTTCATCATTTTGGAAAAAAAATAGTTCTAAACCAATGAAAAGTGTTATTTTTAGGTCACATGACCTAGCCTTACATCATTAGGAAACCAAAAGTGAAATGAACCAATGAAAAGTTTTATTAACAAGTCACATGACCTGTTACGCTTACGTTACGCGCTGCGGGCCGCGCCCCGGATCGCTTCCGGGGAGCTGCGCTTCGCGTCTCGGTTCGCGTACCGGAGCACTTCCGGGTGTGCTAATGCGGCGTGTCATAAGACGCATTACGCGACAACGCAATACGTCGCGCTTCCGCGATGCGTCACGATGTTGATTTCTAACGCGGCAGTTGCGCTAACGGAACGTTTACCGGTTCACGTACCGAGTCGCGGCACCAACTTGAGCTAACGGGAAGCTACCCGGTTCGCGGACCGGGAGCGAACCAAAACATAATATTAATTTTTTTTTTATTAATAAACATATAAAATATATTTTTGATTTAAAGAAGAATACATTTTAAAGCTTTTGATATTTGCTATTAAAAAACCATTGAAATTCACTGAAAAAACCATAGGTTATAGACCATATATAGTTAGGAATTAGCATTTACAAAACCTTGAAAATTCACTGAAAAAACCATAGGTTATAGACCATATATAGTTAGGAATTAGCATTTAAGAAACCTTTTTTTTACTCACACAAAACCATTGAAATTCCATATATAGTTAGTTGTACTAACTATATATCACGCACCCGCAATCCAGTGCTGATCATGTCACATATTACATCATTCATGACATGGTCAGTGACATCACTGATGACATCACTGATGACATCTCAAATGACATCACTGATGACATCACTGATGACATCTCAAATGACATCACTGATGACATCACTGATGACATCTCAAATGACATCATTGATGATATCACTGATGACATCACTGATCACATCTCAAAAGACATCACTGATGACATCACTGATGACATTATTCATGTGATAATACGATGAATCTCTTCAGACTCTAATAAAAATTTAGATACACTCAGTGTAAACAGACACTCACAGACTGTCACTCATCCATGGAGTTACTCACACACCTAGTCAGTCATGTAAAGAATCAATCACACCTCCATTTCCTCAACTATACAGTTATACACACCTTACTTATTCAAACATATACTAACACATATTTACTCTCTTATACAATCCCTGATACAAGTTCACAATGATCCATACAGCCACTCACACATTCACTGGCTCTTATGCATAGTTATTTATATATGTCAACTCTCACATGTACTGTGTTTTACATATGTACTCACTTTGACATGTAGCACTTAGATATCCATTCACTCACCAATACACTCATGCACACAGTCAACTGCCCATTAAGCTGTTTCCACATGCACTTTTGAACCCATACATCTAGTGAATCAACTGCTCACACATCTATGCACAGAGTTATACACCTCCCAGCCACCCACACACACACTCAGTCTCCCATTCAAATACTTAGGCAATCAACCAATAACCCATATAGTTACTCATATAGCTACTGATCAACACATGCAGCAGTTTACAGAACAACAGACATAATGATGCACAAATTAAGACAGTTTAGTCACTAACCCATGCACTCAGTGAGACACATTTAATCAGTTACTCATACAGTCAGTCATGCACCTAATAAATCCTTCATCCAGACACTTATAAATCCACTCATTCTTCAATATGTAAGACATATTTTAACTTTACAGAAAAATACAGTCACTGGATGTTGTCATCAGTGATGTCATCAGTGATGTCATTTGAGATGTCATCAGTGATGTCATCAGTGATGTCATTTGAGATGTCATCAGTGATGTCATTAGTGATGTCACTGACCATGTCATGAATGATGTAATATGTGACATGATCAGCAGTGGATTGCGGGTGCGTGATATATAGTTAGTACAACTAACTATATATGGAATTTCAATGGTTTTGTGTGAGTAAAAAAAAGGTTTCTTAAATGCTAATTCCTAACTATATATGGTCTATAACCTATGGTTTTTTCAGTGAATATATATATATATATATATTCACTGAAAAAACCATAGGTTTCAGGCCTTATATAGTTAGGAATTAGCATTTAAAAAAACCTTTGAAATTCACTGAAAAAACCATAGGTTTCAGGAGTTATATAGTTAGGAATTAGTTTTTAAAAAACCTTTGAAATTCACTCAAAAAACTATAAGTTTTAGTGGTGTTATAGTTAGCTGGACATTTTACTCATACAAAACCAATGAAATTGCTCCTATATAGTTAGTTGTACTAACTATATTTCGCGCACCCGCAATCCACTGCTGATGTCACATATTAGATCATTCATGACATGGTCAGTGACATCACTGATGACATCTCAAATGACATCACTGATGACATCACTGATGACATCATCCAGTGAATGTGGTTTGCTTCGTTATTTAAATATGCATTATATATATAGCAATTTACATTGAAGAATGAGTGGATATATATAAATAAATATTTGGATGGAGGATTTAGTAGCAGTGTAATTGAATGTTTACTTGACCAATTTATAATGTCTCACTAAATATAGTGGATAGTGACTAAACTGTGTGAATATCTGTATCACTTTTTCAGTTGTTGTGTAAACTGATTCTACAGTTGGTTACTAGCTATGTGAAAGTCTATATTAGTTATTGATTAGTTAACTGAGTATTTGTATGGGAGTGTGAAAGTGTGTGTGGTTCGGTGGGGGGTGTGTGACTGTCCAAAGATGTGTGAATAGTTGATTCAGTAGATATATGAAGTTAAAACTACATGTTCTAACAGTTTGGGTGAGGGAATCTCTTTATGGGTGTGGTGATGAGCAAATATATTTCTCAAAGCTACAGGTCCAACAAACTAGAAAAATAAAAGGCAGTGTATGTGTCAGTTGTTGTATATAAATAAGTATACATAATGAATGATTACGTATTTGTATCGCGCATGGCTACCCGAAGGCATCCCAGCGCTTTAGACAACGTTCATTCACCAAGGTTTAGACGAACAGCAGAGTCTTCAGCATCTTCCTGAAACTCATATGGTTGCTTTCCATTCTGATGTGAAGTGGAAGATTGTTCCAGAGTCTAGAGGCCTGTAGGGAGAAGCGCCGGCCGCCCATACGCACTCTCCTTATTTTAGGAATTGTTAAGAAGTTTTTTTTTTAGGATCTTAATTCCCGCCCAGGAAGGTACGGGCAGAATAGTGATTGCATCAATGCGGCTGCTGTTTTATAGATTACTTTATGGACCGTTACCAGAGCTTTAAATTCGATCCTCTGTTGCACTGGTAGCCAGTGCAGTTGGCGGAGTGCAGGTTTGTCAGATGTTCTCCGTGGGACTTTCAACAGCATACGGGCAGCGCAATTCTGCGCAGTCTGCAGTATCTTTATTGTCTCTTGGGGGGCACCAAGATATAATGCATTAGAATAGTCTAGGCGTGATAAAATCAACGCCTGAACTAAGATCCTTCTAGCTTCAAAAGGAAGGAGGATGATAATTTTCCTCATAAGACACAATGATTGTGTGAGTGACTGTATGGATAACTGTATACTTGTAATAATGATTTTATAATTCACTAAGTATGACTTACTATCTAAATGAATAGAAGAAGTGGTGTTTGTATAAGTGTTTTGCTAAGTAAATATGTAAGTATGATCCATTGTGAGTAGGATGACTTCATATGTGAATAGGATGCGTGCTGTTGTTTAATGTCGATATAGATGTATAAGTATTTTTGATAGTGTTCTATTGTTCATTGACAGCATGTATGAGTGAATCCATAAGTAAGTGATTAGATGTGTGTATACATCTATGAATCACTGAGTGGATTTTTAGATACTTGTATTGCTATATGTTATGTTATGTTATGTTATATGTTATATGTTAAGGGGATTTTGTATAGCGCACTGTCACCGGAGGTATCATGGCGCTGAAAGGGTGCTGAGGAAACAGAGGGAATTTAGCGGGATTGTGGGAAAAGCCAGGTTTTTAGTGATTTGCGAAATTGAATGAGAGTACCGGAAGTCCTAACTGAGAGGGGAAGAGAGTTCCAAAGTTTGGGGCCGAGAAAGGCAAATCTTCGACCCCCAGATCTACAGAGTTTGAAAGGAGGGACCACCAGAAGATGTAAGTGAAGTGATCTAAGGTTATGTGAGGGACAGTAGGGGCAGATAAGGGATTTCAGAAAGGCGGGACAGGAACCAGAGAGAGATTTGAAAATAAGACAGCCAACCTTGAAGGCAGCCCTTAGGCTAACCGGGAGCCAATGTAGCTTGATAAGGAGGGGTTTGGCGGACTGCCACTTCGGAATCCCGAGGGCCAGTCTCGCCGCCTGGTTTTGAATGACTTGCAACCTATTGATGGAGCATTTGGGCAAGCCGTGATAGATGGAATTTGAAAAATCCAGGCGGGAGAGAACAAGGGCCATGATGACTTGAAGCAAGGCATCGGGAGTAAGAAGGTAGGCCACCTTCCTGATCCTGCGCAGTTGGAACATGCAGGAGGAAACCACTGTCCCCACCTGCGGCCCCAGAGAGAGCCCAGCGTCAATAGTGACCCCGAGGCTTTTCACCGAGGTTACCGGGGAGGGAGGAGAGCCAAGCTCTGTCGGCCAGAAATGTGGACCCCAGTGGACGGCGCTCTTACCCGGCAGGAGGAGCTCCGTCTTACCGGGGTTCAATTTCAGCTGGTTCTGACACATCCACTGAAAGATATGGGACATGACTGCCTGAAAAGTAGGAATAGAAGAGGGAGAGTTAAGAGAGAAAATGAGTTGTAGGTCGTCCGCGTAATTGAAGACGCGGACGTCCCACTGCCTCAGAGAAGAGAGAAGAGGGCGAAGATAGAGATTGAAAAGAAGAGGGGATAGAGAGGAGCCCTGAGGGACCCCACAAGGCAGATGTTCCCTAGGGGCCCTAAATGTACCTAGGCTGAGGGACTGGGATCTCCCCATAAGGAAAGATTTCACCCAGGCCAGCGCCACGCCCTGGATGCCGGCCTGTTCGACACGGTGGAGAAGGATGTTATGGTCCACCGTGTCGAAAGCGGCCGACAGATCTAGTAAAACCAGGGCCTGGGAGGTACCCTTGTCGGCTCCGTCTCTCAAGGTGTCTAGGACAGCCAGGATCACAGCCTCCGTAGAATGACCAGGGCGGAAGCCGGCCTGGTTGGCCTCGAGAAAGATGGAACTCTCGATGAACCCCGAGAGACAGGCAGTGACATGGGCTTCCAAGATTTTTGAGAAAAAAGGTAAGAGAGAGATAGGACGATAGTTTGCCGGGACGGCAGGGTCGGCTCCATGCTTCTTCAACAGAGGCACTAGAACGGCCTCCTTGAAGGAGCTGGGTACCGTCCCGGAAAGAAGAGAAGAATTGAGCAGAGGAAGGATACAGTCGGGTAGAGAATGGCAGATGTCGCGAAGTATGGAAGGTGGACAGTGGTCATCAGGGGAGCCAGACTTGATCCGGGCAGCCAGGTTGGCTAGAGATCTAGCGTCTAGTGGGGGAAGCTGGGTGATAGAGAAAGCATTATGAGGGGGTGTGATGGGAACAGCATCCAATGAAGTGACCGGGATAGTGCCCTTAATCAAAACAATCTTCTGTAAAAAAAAGGTGCTAAGTGCATTGCAAGATTCCTGGGTAGGGGCCTGGGACAAAAGCGTTCTGGCGTCAGACGTGAACTCGTCCAGAACTCTAAAAATCTCCTTCGACTTACAGGGAGCTGACAGGATACGCTCGGAGACATAGGCTTTCTTGGCTGCAGAGATAGCAGATTTGTACCTATTACGAGCTGCCACATAGATATCTCTACTTGACGGGCAGTAGTCTCTTCTCCATCTGCGTTCGAATTGACGAAGTTCTAACTGTAAAGTTTTGAGGAGTGGAGTAAACCATTTATGAGAATGGTTATGACGAGAGCGAGGGAACTTGACTAGTGGGGCAAAGATATCGCTGGCTGATATGAGCCAGTTAGAGACTTGCCCATCTAGCTCATTGATGTCAGGGTTATTGGGGGGAGGCGGACGAGTGTGAGACAGATGAGTTAACAGTTTGGAAGAGTCGACGGCCTTCCACTTACGAGCCATGCCACCCTCCCGCGAAGGGATCCTGGCCTGACCAGCCATCGAGATGGTGGTATCGATAAGGCGGTGGTCCGACCACACGCAAGGTGTAATAAGCGGGTGGGAGGGCTTCACCCCATAGACCCAGATATGATCAAGTATATGGCCACCACTATGGGTGGGGGAGGTGACTAGCTGGCTGAAGTTCAGGCTCGAGAGACCTTCAAACAATTCGAGGGCATGGATTGTGGGGGGCGGTAAAGTACCATAAAGGTAACAGCGCCCACCTCAGTTCCAAGACTGAAGACAAGATTATCTACATCGGGAAAAATCATGGAAGTGGGGGTGATAACTTGAATATCCTTACGTATTACCGCCGCAACCCCTCCTCCAGGGCGACCCCCATGGCGGTTGGTGTTAAGCAGGCAGTAGTCAGGAGGTAATGCTGCCAGTATGTCCGGGAGGGAGTCGTCCGTAAGCCAGGTCTCAGAAAGTAGAAGAACGTCAGGTCTTTCAGTCGTAAGTAGATGGAAAATATCAGTTTGATGCCTGACTAAAGAACGAGTGTTCAAATATAGTAGGCGGATCTGCGACTCAGGAATAGTGAGGGAGGTGGGAGGAGTGAGTGGGCCAAGGTGGGGGGGTAGATTACCAGTGATTCCTAAAGTAGTGATCCGCGTCCAGGTGTCAAACGATAGGGGGCAGTCAGCAGCTCGAAGGTGCATCAGGGCGGGGGATGAGTAGGAGAGGGTAGTATCCACATCCCTAGGCCCTAGGCCCGTCCTGGCACGGACGGGCGCAGACGGGCTTGACTCTGGTGCGACTCCGGCGCGCCTACGTCGCGCCCGCTGCGCTCGTCCGCTGCGCTGACGCATGGGGCCCGTCTAAATAGGCGATGACGCCGAGGGGGAGGAGTCAGGAGGGCGGGGTGGGGGAGGAAAGTTAAAACACAAGGTGTGCCACTCACCGCTAGTAGTCAGCGAGGGAAATGAAGTTTTAAAGCTGTGACAATGGATTTAAATATGATACTCTGTATTTTACAAACAGTGATGAAAAATTGTAATAGTGTATGAAAAGGTGTATGTGATTGTCACGTGGATGATGTCATCAGTGATGTCATCAGTGATGTCATTTGAGATGTCATCAGTGATGTCATTGACCATGTCATGAATGATCTAATATGTGACATCATCAGCAGTGGATTGCGGGTGCGCGAAATATAGTTAGTACAACTAACTATATAGGAGCAATTTCATTGGTTTTGTATGAGTAAAATGTCCAGCTAACTATAACACCACTAAAACTTATAGTTTTTTGAGTGAATTTCAAAGGTTTTTTAAAAACTAATTCCTAACTATATAACTCCTGAAACCTATGGTTTTTTCAGTGAATTTCAAAGGTTTTTTTAAATGCTAATTCCTAACTATATAAGGCCTGAAACCTATGGTTTTTTCAGTGAATTTCAAAGGTTTTTTAAATGCTGATTCCTAACTATATAAGGCCTGAAACCTATGTTTTTTTTCAGTGAATTTCAAAGGTTTTTTAAATGCTAATTCCTAACTATATAAGGCCTGAAACCTATGGTTTTTTCAGTGAATTTCAAAGGTTTTTTAAATGCTAATTCCTAACTATATAAGGCCTGAAACCTATGGTTTTTTCAGTGTTTTAAAAAAAAATTTGATTGCTTAACTGGCTTATTAAGTGTATCTTAGTGAATACATATATTAGCGAGTAATGTTTAAATATTTAAATATATGCATGAGTGATGTAATATGTGACGTCATCAGCAGTGCATTGCAGACGTGCAAGTTATAGTGAGTCCAACTAACTATAACGTGGGAATTTCAATGATTTTATCCGAGTAAAATTTCCAGCTAACTATAACTGGTGTGAAACCTATGTTTTTTTTAGTGAATATATATATATATATAAAATTTCTATGGCAAAATGAAACCCCTCATTTTGTTCCTTTGCAAATTAAATGTTTTAAGTGTTAACACTTTATTCCAATCAAGATGACTTCAGGTGTGCCATACTTTTGTCATAAGTAAGACTGTTAGCGTTCTAGTTGTTCTTTAGAACACTCTGGGACATTCTGTCATTGGGCTATAGTTGGGCTACATCTGGCTGATATTTGGGCTACATTTGGGCTCTTTTGTCTCTGGTGGCCATCTTGGGAGACTGCATATCAGAATTTTTTTAATGAAATATAAGAGGATTTGAGAAGTCACTCAAAATGTGCCCTAATTTTTCTTTCTTCAGCACTAATCATAATTTCTATGGCAAAATGAACCCCCTCATTTTGTTCCTTTGCAAATTAAATGTTTTAAGTGTTAACACTTTATTCCAATCAAGATGACTTCAGGTGTGCCATACTTTTGTCATAAGTAAGACTGTTAGCGCTCTAGTTGTTCTTTAGAACACTCTGGGACATTCTGTCATTGGGCTATAGTTGGGCTACATCTGGCTGATATTTGGGCTATATTTGTTTTTTTTGGTCTCTGGTGGCCATCTTTGGCTACATTGGGCTACATTGGGCTACAGTGGGTTACATTTGGGCTCTAACATATATATAGCCCAATGTAGCCCAATATATATTTTTTCAAAGTAAATTTTCGTAAAAACCACTGGAGCACATATCTTGAGACATAGCAAAGGCACATCGGGCTACCAGTCCCTACAATTTTGCCAAGTTTGGTGGAAAACCATTCAGCCGTTCGGGCTAAAAGTGAGTCCAACCGCCCTATGGAAATTAACATGGGGAAACCACGTTTTGGGACCCCCTTTTATCTCGGCCCCCGCTTGACAAATCCCCCCCAAACTTTCAGGGAAGGAGCGGAGCGCCGCGAGGCAAAGTTAAGGAAAATTTCAGGAAGATTCCTCAACCGGCGCCAAAGTTATTCCCAATAGAATGTTGCGATTTCCCTATGGAAAACAATCCTAACTATATATACCTACTGGCTATCGCCAGTAGGTAATATATATATATATATATATTAACTACTGGCGGTCGTCAGTAGGTAAATAGGAAATAGGAAATCCACAACATTCTTTTTGCAATAACTTTGGCGCTGGTTGATGAATCTTCATGAAATTTTCAAAACTAATGGCTAGCTCCGTTCCGCTCCTTCCCTTGAAGTTTCAGGATGATTCGTGAAGCAGGGGCTGAGAGGAAAGGTGGGTCCCAAAACGTGTTTACCCCCTGCAATTTTCCATTGGACCTTTAGCCACAGCTACAGGCCGAACTGCTGAACGGAATTACGCCAAATTTGGCAGAGAAATAGTCCTCAGTTTAGACTAGTGCATTTTGCTTAAATGGTGTCAATCTGTTCAGTAGTTCCTGAGAAAATTACAGTTAAAAGCATATATATATATATCTATTGGTGCAGTGGATCCGCGAACTCTGAGCGCCCCGTGAGTGTATGATAAGCGCACCCTTCCGATCACGCGCTGAATGCTAATTGGCTGTCAAGTGGTTGTCAACATTCGAAACCAGGAACTGTTGGCAGCCATTTTGTGCCTCGGTAGAAGCGAGACTGAAGAAGTCAGTGGAACAAGTGTGAAAAACATAGGAAAGGTGGCAGTGTAGAAATACTTTGACCCTCTAGACCTCTAGACCTGCTTAGGGGGTCCCAAAAGGACCCCCAGGGCCCACTAATTTTTATTTTATTTTTTAAAACAGCAAGTGGCGTAGGGTGCGCAAACTCTGCCATAAAAATAAAATAAAATAAACTAAAGCTTTTTTCATTTCATAAAGCTTTATTTGGAGCATAGAAAAACATGTCCATAAAAGCACATACAATTTCAAATATAAACATTTCATTAATTAAAAAAGAAAGGATCACGTAATACATTTATTATCCAGTGCGGGATGGAATAAATAATTAAAATAATTAAAAGCACATGCTTTTCCTAACACCAATAGCCTTGAGTACGAAAGTAGCAGTAAAAAAGCAAATGTCCGGATGGTGCAAATTAAAAAGCAGTTTCATAGAGTCAGTAATTGTTCTTACTCCAAATCTTTTCAACATGGGCTTTAAGAAGATTTTCCGTAATCCGCTATACAAATGGCATGAAAAGAGAAAGTGCGTAGTGCTCTGTTCCGTAATGTTATCACAAGCACAGGGTCCAGTAGGGCGCATTTTTACATTAGGGCACGCAACCAGGTAATGTACTGTTCCCATCCTCATTCTGGTTAGTACAAACTGGTGCGAAACTCTGGTCACCTGTGTCAAGTAAGGATGAAATCCAGTAAAATCATTCATGCAATTGTACAGCTTACAGGTAGATAGTTTAGATTCTTCCATAGCACGCCTCTCTATACAAAAGTTCAAAAAAGTAATTTTCAGATTTGACTTGGAGATATCAGAGGCACAATATCGATCTTTGGTCACATTAAATCCCAAAACTTTTTGAAAATGGTCGATATTATATTTGATCCAGGGGATCTTTAGGTGCTGGTCCAAAGAGAGGCAATCCTCAATAATAGCTCTATTCAATGAGGTGCCATCATTCAGCCAAACAGAGCGCCATAATAATAGGGGTCTTAACATAATTAAGTCATTCAGGAATTGAGTACCTGTTTACTTATGGACCAAGTTGTTGGAGGTGGATATGGGTAAGCACAGGAGCCTTTTCAGAAAATTATTCTCCTCCACCTGTAGACTCCCGGCTGGTGTCACACCCCAAACTCCAGCCCCATAAAGGGCCGCGGAAAGACATCTAGATTGAAAAATTTTTAACATGTCCATAATGCGTCTATTCCCCAACTTCTTGGCAAATACAAAAACCCCATTAGCACTCCTGATCATTTTTGTTTTAACTGCTTTATGCTCAATATCCCAGCTACCATTTTTGGAGAAATTGATCCCCAGATAGCAGAAGTTGTCAACTTTTTGAACCTGTTCACCTTCTATAAAATAATGAGAATTAACTTTCGTTTTAGTTCGTCCTGGCCCACACTCCATCACATAGGTTTTCGACCTGTTAATCACCAGTTTCCTGCTTTTGATGAACTGCACAAACCTGTCCATCAAGCGTTGGAGACCCAGGGGGGTCCTGGACAGCAGCACAGCGTCGTCCGCATAGAGTAACACAGGGATGTTAAGGTTGTTAACTCTAGGTACGTCTGCCGTAACTGTCTGCAGGACGGAATCCGCCTCATTTATGAAGAGTGTAAAAAGTAGGGGTGCTAAAACACACCCCTGCCTAATTCCCCTCCCGATCCTGAACTTGCTCGTACATTCCCCATTAGGTCCATACCAAACACTGGTGCTAAGTTTTTCATACAGGCGGGCCAAAAAATAGACTATACCTTTGGGAGCTCCCATTTCAATCAGTTTAGCCCACAATATGGCGTGGTCTACCATATCGAAAGCACTGCTTAGGTCAGCAAAGCATAGATATAGTGACCCTTTTTTAGCCTGGGTATATTTCCCGACCAAAAGTTCTAAATTCAAGCACTGTTCAATGGTGCCACAACCTTTTCTGAACCCAAACTGACTGTTAGTTAAAATCTCATTGGTCTCCGCCCATTCCTCTAATCTGGCTAGAAGGACCCGACTCATAACTTTAACAGATGAGTCCAGTAGGGATATTGGTCGATAATTTTTAGCATCGCCCCGGTCTCCTTTCTTATAGATAGGGATAATTTTTGATTCTGCCCAGGTAGACGGTATTTTACAGCTAACTGCTGCATTAAAGATCTTGACCAACAATGGGCCCCAAATCTCCAGGGCGGTCTTATAAACATCTATGGGTACCCCATCGGGTCCCTGGGCCTTCCCTCCCTTACTGGCTCTTATGCTAACCATGACCTCATCTATGGTGATGTTTAAGGCAGCAATGGGCCAGCCTTCTCCGTAAGAGGCTGGTCCATTACCGGAGTCAAATATAATGGAAAAATGTTGAATCCATGACTCCATGCTCACATTTGATGTGAGCTCTGGCACCTTCTCGTCCTTAAGGAATGGGCTATTCACCGTGGTCCAAAACAAAGTACAATTCTTTAGTTCTGCTGCTTGGTTAAGATTGTCCCACGCTTCCTGCTGGAGTTCAGCCTTTCTGCGTTTAAGGATCAGTTTATAATCCTGCCTCAGTTGGATCACTAGACTATTATCTCTTGGTTTGACTGCTAAGGCTTCTTTAAGATCACTCCGGGCATTGGAACAGGCATGGTCAAACCACCCCCTTTTTTGTCTATTCTTGTGCCCAACCTCTTTGGTGAACTTCTTACTGACGACTGAATTAATTCTATCAAAGTGATCAATACTGGCAGCCACAGTTTCAACCTGTTCGAAGATTGCCGTAATTTCCATCAAACAACTATTGATGATAGAATCGGATGTTACATCGGCTTTTTCTCCTTTCCACCTCAACCTATAACCATTTGGTCTGTGGGGTTCGATATTGACAATAATACCCGTATCAGGTATAGGGACAGGTTTCCAAATCAAGGCTTCAGTAATTAAACAGTTATGATCACTTAACATTACGTCAACCACCTTGGGCTCTGAGCACATGGGGATTAAATTAGTAGACATGCACATAAAATCAATTACAGTATTGGCCCCCCTCCCTTTGAAAGTCGATATTATTTCTCCCAGATGGTTCTTTACATTTTCCATGATTTCCATGTCATAATCTATCATAAAGTTATTCAGGGTTTCTCCATACAAATGATGGGGAAAATGAGCATCAGCATCCCCTAAGCGATTATAGACACCACATAACTTCTGAGATGATAAGGGGCAAACTGAAATATTAAAATCCCCCACAAAAATAAATTCATAAACACCATTAACATTTTTCACAAGATTACACACTGCTTTATCTAAATCATTGATAGCTATGTGCCTAGTGCCATCAAATATATTATTGTAGAAATTAATCAAAAGTATATTTCTACCCGCTTCTTGTGCTAGCCATAGAATTTGGGAATGAGCCCCCACTTTTACATGCTTTTTCACTGAAATAGGTAACTTCACTGAAATCAAAACTAATAGCCCTCCTTTAGCTCTACCATGGGGCGAAGCCAAGGCAGGAAGTTCATAGGATACAAAACCATCACTGCCCTTAAAGTTTTTACACCAGGTTTCCTGTAGGCAAATGATGTCAAATAAACCAATACAATCTTTCCAACCTAGCATATCCTCCTTGGCCATCAGGCCTGCGATATTCCAGCTGGCGATATAACAAGTTACCCTTTCCCTATCATGGCTGACAATTGGCGTTCCGTCAATAGATACGGACATGTTATCATCTAAGTTAAAAAGCTCTATGTTATACGTTAAGTTTTCCACTTCTCCCCCAACAGACATACGATCCACCTTCGCATTGTTAACCGGTTCATTTACGGACATAGTTAGCTCTCCAGTATCATCTCTCACCTGAACCAAATTAATCTCATGTCAATCATTTTGGTCCAGAAAACTCAACTCCTGGTACCTATTCTGGATTGGGAATTGGTAAAACATCCCGTTAACAGGTGAAAAAGTACTATCACATGCTGGTGAAAAGTTGGGAGCGTGTGTTATAAATCTATTCCCGCCAGGGGCAAGATTCAACATGTGCAACGGCGGGATAGGTGTGCCTTCCTGGGGACCGGGACAATGGGTAGGTAACCCAGGTCTATTTACAATAGATGAGTAATTGTTATTGTTCTTTGCCCCCTCCCAACTATTTACAGAGGGCAACCTATTAAGATGGTTGTAGAAGTAGCCCAATGGTCTTGCAACGACATCTGTCTCGGACTGCGTGAGTGAGGCCGCTCTAAGTAGGACCGTCGCAACATGTTGCGGGTGTTTAAAATTAAGAATCACGCAGTCACCCCCACAGGTCTTCCTAGTGTTACCTATCCAATTGACTCCTCTGATAGAGATAATTTGATCAGAGTAGCCAACAGGATAGCCACAGTGTCGATTTAACCAAGAGATTGTTTTATTTTTTAAAGAGTCCGCCAACTCCTGGATATATGGGGCCTGAGTTAGAGTCGGGACATTAGTTAAAACCACGACATAGGGTACACATTCAGGGGGAAGGTCTACGGGGCGCTTGCTTATCCTTACAGGTACCCTATTAGTCCCCCCTGTGGTGGCTGGTGCAGCTGGCACAGCTGGCACCAAAACTGTCTTTTCCCTGTGTGAAACTGATAATGATCTTACATCCCGATTAGGGACAGCCGTCACAACACTAGTCGGCTCCGCTACCGGCAGCTGAGGAGGTCGACCCACATCCTGAGCTAATGGGCGTGTTAGTACAGGTAGTTCTTTGGGTAATTGTTTCCCAGTAATAGCAGTAGCTGGGGCACTATTTATATTTCGTGGTTGTACCCTTTCCTGTGTTGGTGCTAAGTTTGGGCACGTTGTATCTTTGATAATTGATATGGTTTTATCCAGGTTAACTGAATACTGATCCACCACATCCCTTAATCTCAATACTTCCGCCCACAGACCATCAATTTTAGCTAGCAAAGGCTCTACAATCGTTTTCAATTTGTTGTCGATAGTACTCACTAACAAGTCTATTTGATCGGACTTAATAGAAACACAGCTGTCTGTAGATGATGCCCCTATTTCCTCAATGTTCTCCTTATGTATGATGTCTTTTTTGTTTTTTCTGCCAGAATGATGATTTCCCCGTTTGGGAGCTGTTTTCCTGCACGCTCTCATATATTTTGTGGCCCTGGTGGACTGTTGAGGGGTACCTTCATAGGTCTCTCCCGGATCACCTTCCACCACTGTCACATTATCGGGGGCCTCAATAGATTCTACATTGATACTGGTATTATCAGTCTCAACTGCTGTAACAGTGTCATCGGTCGTATTTATACCATCATTATTGGGGTTCAGAGGCATAACCAAAGGGAGGTCTGGCAAAGTTCCTTTACCTAGCGATTTCCTTCTGTCGCTATTAATTCTGTTAACTACTTTCAGTAAATAGTTATCTGGTAGAGTGGATTGGATAGACATATTGGGGGTAGTTCAGCAGTGACGGACAGCAAATAAAAATAAAATCAAAGTTAAATCCACAGGTTACCACTTGGCAGTACTCACAAGTGATGCTAAAGGGGGTGGCCCGTCCCGTCCCTGGTCGTCCCCGGACGGCCACAGACGGCCCGCCCTCTGCCCGGGCTCTGCCCGGCGCGGCCCGCGCGCGACCCGCGATGCGGAGGGAGCATCCTGGTTTTATAGCGCCTCCGGGCGCGCAGCGGCTGGAAGTGGCCGGAAGTGGACGCTAAGCCCCCTGGGAGCTGTAGTCTCCAGCCGCCGCCAGCCGCGAGATGGAGTAGAGCGGCAGCGGCGAGACCACAGCGTCAGGACCCCAGGAGCTGAGTGGCGTCCAACAGGTGAGTCTCCCAGTCCGGTGTGGCTTAGATTTGGCAGAAATTCACCCCCCGCTCCACCGAGGGAGCGTCCTGGTTTTATAGCGACTCCGGGCGCGCAGCGGCAGGAAGTGGCCTGAAGTGGACGCTAAGCCCTCTGGGAGCTGTAGTCTCCAGCCGCCGCCAGCCGCGAGATGGAGTAGAGCGGCAGCGGTGAGACCACAGCGTCAGGGGCCCAGGAGCTGAGTGGCGTCCAACAGGTGAGTCTCCCAGTCCGGTGTGGCTTAGATTTGGCAGAAATTCACCCCCACCAAAGCTTTTTTCATACTTAGCACCCGGGGGGGCCAAATCACAGAGGCAAAATTATTAAATTTTATGGGGGGCTCAGAGGGGCCCCCCAGCCCCGGGGACTGTCACCCCCCGGGGCTACAAAAAAAATGGTTGGGGGAGCTCCGAGGTCCCCAAAGCCGCGTGTACCACCACCCCCCAGGACTTTATGTATTGTGGGAGGGGAGCTGTGTGGCCACCCTCCTGGAGCACTCGAGGGCCCCGCCCCACCCGAGGCTACACAAAAAAATGGTTGGGGGCTCCAAGGTCTCCAAAGCCCCGGGGACCACCAACCCCCCCAGCTTTATGTATTGTGGGAGGGGGGCTGCATGGCCCCCCTCCTGGAGCACTCAAGGGCCCTGTGGGCCGCCACCCCCAAGAGCCGGCTCCTGCAGTGTCCTGGGTTGCCCATCCCCTGGATACTGCTGTTTGCTATGGGAGGGCGGGAACCGATGTTCGGGGTGCCCATCCCCGGGATACTGCTGTTTGCTATTGGAGGGCGGGAGCCGATGCTCCCGCCCTCCCATCGCAAAATTGGTTTGGATTTTGAAAGAGGGAGCAGGGAAATCTGTACTTTCTTTCAAAATCTAAACCAGATTGGTTTTCCACATGGGGAGCTGCATTTTAGTAGCTCCCCATGTGGAAAAGCAATGCCGGCTCCCAAACGCGTAGATGTTGTGCACCAAAGGTGCTGGAGTCAGGCACCCTACAGATTATGAGTCGTGCATCCAGCGCATGCACACCGTCTGACGGCATGGATGCCGGTCCGAGGTACCGA
This sequence comes from Lissotriton helveticus, assembly GCF_964261635.1. Lineage (NCBI taxonomy): Eukaryota > Metazoa > Chordata > Amphibia > Caudata > Salamandridae > Lissotriton > Lissotriton helveticus. The sequence goes on from NC_136059.1 coordinate 918,217,156, forward strand.
CTGGAAGAGCGGTGCCTCCGTATTCCATGAGCCGCAGCCAGGTGAGGTGGGGCATCCTCCTCTTGCATTTCAGAAACCGTGAGCTGCACAGGAAATGCTGAGGAAGGCTAACACATACCTGAGTAGAGTACAGGTGATTAGGTTGTATTCGTTCCAACCTTCTCTAGTGTTCCTCTTAAGTAGTTTTACATTTTAGTTTTTTTCACAAATATGCAGTAGCAATTAAGTAGTGGTCTTGAAGAAGGCATTCAACTAAATACAGTCCGCAGGTGCTGAAACATGTTGACCCTCTAGTTTTGAATAGATAGCTATTTGCTAAAACTGTGATTTTGCACTGTTTTTAGGTTTGATTTGTGAGAGACAATACTAAAAATAGGGTCTCCCATAGATCAATTTTAAACTCACTGTTGTTTTTTATTTTGCATGCACTGCATTTTTTCCCATTAAATACTTAAAAAACATTTTTGCTCTCATCTGTTAGCACAGGTAGTGTCCTTGGGCTCCCTCGTCCTTCTGAAGAGGTTGCAGCCCTTAGCGTCACCAGTGTGACATGAATGAGGAGACTCAGATGATGATGCATGTCACCCAAGCGTGAGTGATGGGAATCCGTTAAATTGAGAATTATTTTCAAAAGGAGTAACTCTCACAAAGGTAGTCAGCGCATACACCTAGGTCTGTTCAGGTGATCATATCATTCATAGCTGTATTCTTCAGACCCTTGGATATGTTGTGTGTATAGATGTTGTATCGGGGCTATATATCCAGGCTTGGTCTCTAAACATTGCCTCAGACCCTCCTTTAAAGTGTGGTGTATATTATTCCAATATATGCCAAAGACAGAAGTCGAAAGGGTCAAACCAATTTTGTCCTCAGATTGAAAAATCTAGGACGAATGTTGGCAAAGCTGTGTCTGCATACCTCAGAGACCATAGAATGGGGTCCATCTACAACAACAACATATGTTTTGATATGGCTCATATCTACAGAAGTGATGGTGTACACTTCAAAGATCAGGGAAATCAAGTTTTTCTGAATAACCTGAAGCTGTGCATCCGCACTTATATGTAGCTCTAACTATTAAACCCAAGGGTTCTTTTTAGAGCCACCTTAAAATCCCAATATTGGTTCACATACTGACAGCTGCGATCCGGCTACAACAGGGAGACGTGTGGGCTGTTGGGCAGGCTCACAGAGGGAGAGCTGCGGCCCCTGGGCTTACCTCACACAAGGAGAGCTATGGGCCATCCGCTCGCAAACCCACAGCAGCGTGCTGGCTCGCGGAGGGAGAACTCGGGTCTAACTTGCAAAGGGACAGCAAAGGGCCAACTGCCCTGCTAGCAGAGACACACATATGACCTAACGGACTGACTCACACATGCACAGCTGCAGACCCGATGGCTCGCAGACGCACATCTGCGAGCCGACAGACTGGTACTGTTTTATGGTGGTTTGTGTACTGTAGTGGATTGTGCTGCGGGTAGTGTTTTAGGATTTAGAGTAGTGCAGTGTGTTTGTAAAGTGTGTTAAAGTTCGTGCTGGAAATAGTGTTTTAGGATTTAGGGTAGTGCAGTGGTGTTTCGGTAGTGTAGTGGATCGTGCCGACAGACCTCACAGAGCTCCGAGCCGACGCACTGGCTTTTAAAGGCATAGCCGCAACCTGCTGATGTAGGGAGAGGCAGCGTGAAAAGGGTATCTCACACAGACACAGATACCAGTGTTGCCTCGCAGAGTTAAAACTACAAACCTGATAGCTTCTACACGGACAGATGCGAGCTGACGGACTGAATCACAAAATGACTGCTACCCTTCCTAGTTTCAAAAGTTCACAGCCAATCATCCGCAAGCTCGTGCTCATAACTCCTCAGCCAATCAGATGTCAGAATTCTCAAATGTCAATATCTGTAAAATGTGATACTTCCCAAAAACTACTGAACAGATTTACACCATTTAAGCATGCGTGCTTTCTGAACCATCACCTTTCTCTCTGCTGAATGTGGCATAATTCCGTTCAGCAGTTTCATCTGTAGCCTTCTCTAAAGTTCTGTATGGAAATTGTGTGGAGAAAACACGTTTTGCGACCCCCTTTTTTCTCAACCCCCCCAGACCAATAACCCCCAAACTTTCTATATAGGAGCTGATCAAAAAAGAGAAACTTTTTGGAAAATTTCATAAACCTTCGTCAAACGATGCCAAAGTTATTAGCACATGTAGCGCTCCAAGAGGGGGGTTGCGCAACAGCCCTCCCAACATGACTGAAGCCCCGGAGCTGCAGAGACCACAGCGGGCCCCCGCAGCCCCAGCAAGCCCCGCTATTATTTTTTAACAAATGCCCCTGGGACCTACCCACCAGGGGACTTAATTTAAATGAAACACGGGAACCAGCTACCCCAGCACCAATTGGGCCAATTTTATTTTTTATTAAAAATGCTTTTTTTGGCCCTGGGGATCCTTATGGGACCCCCTCGGCACACCTAGGGGGTCAGGTTGTTCCTACACTGTCCCCTTCTGTTGTTTTATATCTTTGTTCCTCTGTTTTCTGGCGACTTGCCTCTACCGAGTCACAAGATGGCTGCCAACACTTCCTGGTTTGGAGTGTTGGCAGCCAATCACAGTGAAGCTCGTGCACATCACTAAGGATCCGCCCAGACATCAAAACTTTTATTATTCTAATATCTCAGCAACTACTGAACGGATTTACACCATTTAAAAAAAAGGTCACTTTCTGACTCACACACTACCTTTGTTCCAGATTTAGGGTAATTGTGTTCAGTAGTTTCACCTGTAGCCTTGCACAAAGTTTCCTATGGGAAATTGATTTTTTGACTCTTATTTTTTTAATTTCTCAAAAACTACTGAACGGATTTACTCCATTTAAAAAAAAAAAGGTCGCTGTCTGAATCAAGCTCTACCTTTCTGCCAAATTTGGGGTAATTTCGATCAGCAGTTCAGGCTTAGCTTGTCGCAAAATTTCCTATGGAAATTAACATGGAGAAAACGTGGTTTGGGACCCCCCTTTTTTTCTCAGCCCGCGCTTGATGAATCACCCCCAAACTTTCAGGATAGGAGCTGACCTGAATAGACTTTTTTTGGGAGAATTTCACAAAGATTTTTTCAAACGACGCCAAAGTTATTAGCAAATCAATAAAATGCTTTACCTATGGAAACTTGGTTCTAACTATAACTACCTACTGGCCACCGCCAGTAGGTCTTATATATATATATATATATATATACATATGCACATCACAAACTTCTTCGTTATCCCTCAAAAAAGAACCGGACATCAGAAAATCAGGCACTTTATTCAATGCAAACAGAGCGGACTGCGGAATAACTTCCTGTTTTTTTATATGTCCCGATGAGACTGCTGGATTGTAAAGTAGTCTGACAATACTGCAATCCCCAGAATGCACCTTGCCTGTTGTTTGTTATTTTATTTCATTCACAAGACTGCAATTTGTTTTCCATTGTCATTTGTGTTGGACATTACATTACATTACAAAATTATTTTTTGTATTTTGTGAATTAAAAATTGTACAATTTTCTAAATCTTGTGTTATGAATTGTTTTGTATACCTTTTCCCTCAATTATTGTGATTTATTTTTCATGTGGTTATGGCATCTTCAGGCTAATCGCCGGCTCACCCCCCTTCACTCCCCTTCACATCCTCTCAAGAGGAAAAAAAACTTCTTTTTCTGCCTAAACTCTAGGCCAACTAGGGACCATTCCTTGTTTTTCCTCTATTACTCTCCTCGTCCCTAATTGGATCTGAGAGGAGACCTCCCTTCTATTTTATTTATCTCCTGCAGTGCCCAATTACCCAAAGTCCATGTGCAAGAGACACCATCTTTTCACTGTCCCTCGCCACGCCGTCACCTCATATACAATGGTTGGGGTATCCCCGTACCTCTTTTCCTGATGTAGTGCGGGCAGGTCCAGCTCTCACAGACTAATCATCCACCACCATGTCCTTCATGAAGAGAGCCTCGACCTCAACACGGCGGACTCGGCATACGGGGAGGAGCACTCCGCATATATCCATCACAAATTCCTTTGTTATCGCTCAAAGAAGAACGCTACACACCGGACCTTGGCAAACCATTCGCTTATATATATATATTCTCTGGAAAGGCAAAGGATACAGGGACATTATTTAAAGGCTCAGGTTTCACTAGTACAAAACTAGTGAAATTGAGCAGTTACAGTTACCTGAGATATAACTTATGGCCCACAATGTACTGCTAATAACCACACATATCACTCATGAATTGGCCATTGACACTACTGATGACATCACGGATGAGATCGCTGATGACTTCCCAAATCACATCACTGATGACATCATCAAGTAAGTGTTTTTAAGAGTTTATGGGTAGTAAACATGTATACTAACCTACTACAAAAGTTAAATTAGTATACTAGGTGCACTGCTACTGAGTGTTTGTGAGGGTGTGTGAGTGAGTGTGTCAGTCCTTGTATGGGTGAGGTAGTGGCTGTATTGGCAGGCTGTATGGGTGAATGAGTGGATTTGTAAGAGACTGTAGGTGAATAAGTAGATATGTGAGTAGCTGTATGTTATGTTATGTTATGTTATGTTATAGGGGTATTTGTTAAGCGCATGGCTACTCCTAGGAGTGTCCCGGCGTTGTCTTAACCCCAGAACAGAGTAAGTGAAGAAACAGCCAGCGGTAACTAACTGGACTGCGACTACAGAAACAGGTCTTTAAGCTTCGCCTTAAGCTAAGAAGATCTCGTTCCTGTCTAAGGGGAAAAGGGATACCATTGCATAATTTTGCCGCTACTACTTGAAAAGAGCGGCCTCCTTTGTAAGAACGGTAAAACTTAGGCACAATTGTACGCTGCTGGGAGGAGGATAACAGCGTTCTGAGTGGTTTGTCATGCTGAATTTTGTTCCTAATATTCAGGCCCCAATTTTATTTAGGGCCTTAAAAGTTAAGACCAGGGATTTAAAAAAGACTCTTTGTCTCACTGGAAGCCAGTGCAAGGATCTAAGGTGGGGAGACATGTGTGACCTGGGTCCAACCATGAGCATGGACCTAGCTGCCGCATTTTGAACCCCTTGCAGCCGGTTCATTAAGTAGTCGGGAAGGCCCAGGTACAACACATTTACATAGTCCAACCTTGATACAATCAGGGCCTGGACCACAGTTTTCCTATGTGGAATGGGAAGCAAAGGAAGAAAAATTCCTCATAATTTTTAAAAGGCCAAAGCAGGTGCAGCAACCAATGGAACCTGGGACTTCATCGTCATGTTTGCAGTAGAGACTGGTCGTTCAGGAGGAGATAGATTTCTAGGCCACCATTGACGCCACTCATCGCCTGGGGGTATGTCCAAAAAAGATAATTTCCGACTTGTTGGAGTTGCAGAGCAACTGATTTTGCCTAAACCACTCAAAAACCTTGATTATGCAAACATTGACTTCATTGCCATTAAGAACCTCATCCTTCTCACAAGTGAACAGCAATTGCATGTCATTTGCGTACGATATAATTTTTGCCCCGTATTGTTCTGCAATAGGAGCCAGGGGGGCCATATATATATTGAACAGGGTCGGACTTAAGACGGAACCTTGTGGGTCCCCTACTCTCAGTGGTGGAATGCGGGCTGAAAAAGGGGGGGCCTAGACTGTTTGCTGGCGGTTATCCAAGAAGGAAGAAAACCATCTGAACACCGTACCCCCATGCCGCTCTCCCTCAATCTATGAAGGAGTCGATCATGTGGCAAGGTGTCAAAGGCCGCTGATAGATCTAATAAAATCAGCACAGCCTTTCCACCTCCAATTACATTCTTTACAAATGAGCAGCTCTGAATCTGCTGATATAAGATGTTGGGAACAATGATCACTGCCTCTGCCCAACATCAGCAGTTGTTCCCTGCTGTATAGAAGTGTTGGATTATGAGAGTCGATATTACCCGATGAAAATTCGGCAGCATAACCAGTGCCGGTCGCATCCAGGTCGCGGATGGGTGCAGAAGGGCTTGCCTTAGGCACCTTCGGTGCCCCAGCGGCGCATAGGCTGCATGCTCACGCAGCGTCTCTCTTTATGTGTTCCAGAATGGAACACTAGAGTGCACCCCAATCCAAAATGGTGCCCGGGAGTGTCGAGTCTCAGCAAATTCAGGGTTTGAATCCCACCAGCCCTCTTTAGTTCCCAAGTAAATTTTAAAATTCCCCACAGAGTGAATAAAATAAATTCTAGAACAGCAGAGTGCCTAAAATAGCAGCATTTACATTAAAAACGGGTCAAAGTGTGCAAAACATCAGCATTTTCAATAGAAACGATCTACATTTGCAAAATAGCAATTCAGGGCAAAAGACCAGGGCAGAGAGCAGCAGCAGCTATGTCCGGGGTCCTGTATGGCTGAGTGTGTGGCTGTGGGAGTGGCTGTATAGGTGAGTGACTAGCTGTATGAGTAGCTGTATGGGTGAGTTAATGGTTGTGTGAATGGCTGTATGAGTGTATGTGTGAGTGTCTCGATGGACGAGAGTGGGTGTGTGAATACTAGTATGGGACTGTGAATTGGTAGGTGTGTGAGTACTGTTATGGTACTGTGAATGGGTATGTGAGTAGTTGTGTGGGTGTGTGAGTGAGCATAAGATAGGTTGTATGGTGTGTGAGTGGTTCTGTGGATGATGTCAGAGATGTCATCAGTGAGGTCTTGAGTGATGTCACTGACCATGCCATAAGTGATGTAATGTGTGAGATCATAAGCAGTGCACTGCAGGGGTGTAATTTATAGTTAGCTCAGGTAACTATAACTTCTGGATTTCACTAGTTTTGTACAAGTGAAATCTGAGCCTAATTATAATGTTCCTGTAAATGTTGGCACCAGAGTCACAGATCTCTATCAGCTCCCCGACTTTGATCATCTGGTCCCCACCGCTGATGCCATTGCCATTGCTGTTGCTAACGCCATCTGCCATACTTCACAATTTCTACTGATGAAGGTACGCGGGAACACAGCACACGCCCGCCAACATCTGTCTTGTCCGTTGATCAATGAGATCGCTGACTGTCGAACCACTGCGGGAAATCAGAGGAAGCACTGTTGCCTCGGGGCACTGTATGGGGGAATTGAACAAAGTAAATAAGAAAGTAAACCCCATTGGAGGGCATTGCTTGGAGCCTCCCTTTTTCAGTTAGTGGAAGACAGTGACCATTTCAGCGGCAGCAGGATATGCAACTATATTTGCCCTTCGCAGGGAGCTATGGGGTGCTTAGTGCATTTCAGAGCATATTATGTCACTTGGGCACTGGGAGATTGAGAAATTGTGAAACGGAGCCAGCCAAGCAGAACACTCAAGTAGAACACTCAAAACAGAACATTTTGATGTTATCAAAATTCAGGACGTACCTGTAAACATGGAACAGATGGGTGAGTGGGTGAACGAGATAAAAGAAAAAAGAGATGCACCAGTGAAATTATGCAAAGGACAGAACAAACGTGTACAACCGGACACTATAGCAGAGGGGGGAAAGGAGAGAGATGAGAAACAGGAAGTGAAAGAAGGGATTAAACTAAAAGTCTATCTGGATAAGTGACCCACGGATAAGATGCGGAATCTGGAATGTACTGCCCCTGAATAAAATAAAAACAATGCAGTGAGAGGGGGTGGGCAAAAGGGGGGCCATCAGTCACAAAGTCAATCAAAGACTTTGTAGGTAAACATTTGAGAAAGAACCCAACTACTATCTGACCCCCATTTAATTGGGGAAAAGCAATTAACATCCGCCAGTCAGTTATCCTTGACCTAGAATAATCACATCTAAGACATCAGGACATATTGAATAGAAAAGAACCACACTTCGATCCAAGACTGTGTGCATCGCACCGGCTATTCTCCCCCTTCGAAGAACAATATCCAGTAAGGGGGGAGGGAGGGATTGGGGTAGACAGTGATCAAGGGGCTTAGAAACCAGACAGGAGAAAAACTGGAGGCAATTGAGAAAAGAATGGAACTATCCCCAGTTATAGCAAATGACCCTTTGGAAAGATCTATATCTAATCTGGAGATCAGAGCAAGGCCAAGTGCCTCCATGTTAGAAGTAATGCTGATCTTGCAAAAAAACTTTACAAAGCCTGTTGGAGGTATCAGTGAGGAATAATGACAAACTAAAAGCCCAAAAGACTATCTACAATGTATTGTGGGGCAATTTAAACAAATCAAGGATCAAATGCCGTCTATAGTTAGACCTGATGGTCGAGAAAAACACAAAATAGAAGATTTACTGAAGTGGAAGTGGGAGGATGAAGGAGCTCACTTATGGACTGAAAAACAAAATGTATTAATTACTCAAAACCCAATGTTGATAAAGAAACAGGGAGAAAAAACAAGGTATATGCAATATATACAGAGGATGAGGAGATTTAGAAAAGGTTTTAGGAAGGGGGGAATGTGAGCCAGGAGAAAAAGGAGGCCATACCCATAGAAAGAGGACAGAAGAGTCCAGTGAAAGTACTGGGAAAAGAACAGAAAACACTAGAAAGCTCAAAATGATGGGGGAAAGGAGAAAGAGCAAAGAGAAATACATGATAGAATAAAGAACCCTAGTGCACAAACAATGAGAAAGAATGAGTGTGAGGATGGCAAGAGTAATCAGGGGTGTAGGTAAATGGAAAAAAGAGATCTCACGTACTAAAGGAGGACAGGGAAGGAAATAAAAATGGACAGGTGATGCGGGGCAATGTTAGTGGGAGCCCACAAGAAAGAGAAAGTAGAAAAGAGAATGATCTGTGGCTATACATTGAACCAACACATCAATGGAAAGGTGGCAACCTTTTCACCTCTGAGTAATGCAGCAAACATGTGCCCACAACCCAAGTGTATCAGGGATTTTAACAACATCCTAACATGAGACATCTGAAAGGCCCACCCATAAAACTGTAGATCAGGTGCCGCCAAACCACCCTTCTCTCTACGCCGCCTGATCTTCTTCAAGCAAAATTCTCGGGTTGCGATTGTTCCAAATAAAAGAACGAATATCGCTTTGGAGCTTAGCTATCATCGTGGGATCAAAAAAAGGGGGAATGGTGTTAAATAAAAATGTAACCTTAGGTAGGATCGTCATTTTGACTAAATTAGATCTACCCAGTAAAGATAGTGGAAGTGTAGACCATGATTTCATTAGCCTACGACATTCTTTGGCAATGAGCGAGAAATTTGCTGGAACTATCTCGTCTATATCTTTATATATATTTAGACCCAAATAACGAAGGACTGGACTAATCTGGGCCCCTACTGCCAGAAATGCCGACCGTAACTCAGATGTAAAAATGAGAACATCATCCGCATATAAGGCTACCTTCCTCTCCCATCCCTCAAACACAAAAGACTTGATGTTACTATTGTCTCGAATCTTTTGAGCAAAAGGCTCTATATAGAGATTAAATAATAGGGGGGAGAGGGGGCAGCCTTGGCGGGTACCCCGAGTGATGTTAAATGGGTCTGATAGTTCTCTGTTGACGAGTATATGTGCTGACGGATTCTTATACAAGAGTTTGACTGCACGCTTAAATTTTTTGCAGAAGTTAAATTTTCCCAAGACCTCCGATAGGTAAACGCAATTAGCTCTATCGAAGGCCTTGGTGGCATCCAAGGTCATTACTACCAGAGGAAGTGATGCCACCGTCGCCATATCAATAGCACCTATAAGGTCATAGGTCAACTCATATAACTGACGCCCCCTTACAAACCCCTTTTGGTCTGTATGCAAGATGTTTGTTGCTACTGCCCCCAACCTATTTGCAAGTACAGATGTAAAGATTTTATAATCTGTATTTAAAATGGAAATTGGTCTATAAGACCCACAATTTGTTGCTGATTTCCCTGGTTTTAGAATCAATGTAATTGATGCATTATCCCACGATTTAGTAGGGGGCGTCCCTTCGAGGAGGATCTTATTAAACAGCTCAGTCAGAAAGGGAATAATAGTTGAAATCAAAGCTTTATAAATTTAAGATGGCAGACCATCCGGGCCTGATGCCCTGCCTTTTTTACTACTGACTACAGCTAACCTGACCTCCTCCTGTGAAATCGGGTCTTCTAGTTTATTACTTTGTTCTAATGTCAGAGCAGGAAGAGAGACGCCCGCCAGCCAATCTTCAGCCTGCTTTGGCTCGACGATATTATCTTCACAGTAAATTTTACTGAAGAAGTCACAGAGCGTTCTCCTAATATCAACATCAGTAGAGAATGTAATTCCACCAGTCGTAATTGAGTTAATATTATTACAAACTAGCTCGGTCTTCGTTTTCCATGCCAGCAGTTTACTGGCACCTTCGCCATACTCAAAATGTGCCAGTTTACTGGCTTCGCATCTCTCTAGTACCCTAGCATTTAATACCGAGCTTAGCTCTCCTTTCAAGATGGTCACTTTATTCTGCCTCTCATGTACTATGGATGAGCAGGCATCAGGGTGCCTAGCAATGTCTGTTTGGAGATTAGCCAACTCCAATTCTAAGGAGGTCACTGCTTCTCTGTATATTTTATTCTCATATGAAGCTTTGTTATTTATCTGACCCCTTAAGAATGCCTTAAATGCATCCCATGTAACACCTGGAGAGGCAGCAGACCCTATATTTTCATCCAGAAAAAAACTGACCTTTACCTTGAGGGCATCGATGATATTAGTTGAGGACAATAATGATCGATCAAATGACCAATTGCTTGATCGATTTTTGGGAAACCCTTCCAAATCTAAAAGAATCGCCGCATGGTCTGAAAGATGAAATGGCAGATGAGATACCGATTTAACCAGGTGGACTAAAGATTGACTAATCAGAATAAAATCAATTTGAGACTGATGATGAAATCTATAGTTTCGAAATGTGATTCCTCTTTGTAGTCCGTGCATTGTTCTCCAGATGTCATTATATCCTAACTGCTTCATGTTATCTTACAGGTAAGACCTAGTTTTATACAGAAATTTAGCTCTATTAGAAGGTGATTTACCCACTAAGGCATCCAGGACTATGTTAAAATCACCCGCTAAGATAACTGGATCAGGAAACAAATACAAATGTGAGAAAAGGACCTTCAATGCCGATGGATCGTCCTGGTTAGGGCCATAGTATCCCACTATGGTGAGAGGGGACTCATGTATTATAACTGAGATTATTGCCCATCGACCTCCTGGGTCTACAAGATTAGAAACAAGTCTCGCTTTAATGGATTTTCTGAATAGAATTGCCACACCTCTAGTGTGTGTTGATTGTGACGTTGTTATACAAACATCAATCCTCTTAACCATTATATGCATTTCTGGCTCGGTCAAATGTGTCTCCTGGAGTACTATAATCTGCGCACTTGAATCTCGGAGATATTGCATAATGTTATTTTTCCTAGGACTAGTTCGCAAACCATTAGTATTCCAGGAGAGAGTAGCCAATTTACTCATTATTGTTTCCACTTCTTTACTTTTTTCACTCCCACAAAGATAAAGAACTCCATACGCAATATGCCCCTATAAAGAAAGAGTTTAACTGAGACATATCTTAACAATGACCACTTCAAGCAAGAAACCAAACTGCCGCGAAAAAGAGGACTCTTTTTTGATTTTTTCCCCTGCGACCACCCCCAGTACCCCTGTCTAACCCACCTCCCCCCTGCGAAACCCTTGTTTTATCTATCTGGAAAACCAGAAGATAGCCCTCTGTTGTGGACTCCCATCCTATTTACAGCCGGAAGATGAGGACTAGAGGAAAAGAAAAAGAGAAACGTCAGGAAATATAAGTGGAAAGAGGTAAAACTGGCCTACATGCCCCTTATCCTCTACCTAAACCCTGTTATATTAAAGGGTATGTGAGGTGCACTGCTTTTATTGCACGTTTCACTGCCTTTTTCCAATTTCTCCCTTTTCCTTCAATTATACTTTTCCTCCGCTCTTCATACCTATAGTTTCCCTGTATATATATATATATATATATATATATATTTTTTCTTATGTACTTATGTGCTTTCTCTTTTCCTTCTTCTCACCGCTGCTTTTTTTTTTTTTTTCAATGCCGAACAAATTAGCTTAGCTATCCTAGAAAAGCTTCATCTAGTTACCCGCTCCTTTTTCTCTGCCTATAGTGAGAAGTAGCTCATCCGTTGCCTACACTGATCTTATATTATGCATGGTGTTATTATACATGATTCTCAGTGCAGCTGGAAAAACCAATTGAGCCACTGCACCATAGCTTCTGAAAGCCTCAAGCCTTTTCCCAAATTCCCATTGTTTGTCCAGGGTAACCCTGGACAAGTCTGATCGAACTTGAAAGTTAAAACCCTTTGCACTGACAGTTTTCTGCTTTAAAGCCAGATTTAGAATGGTTTCCTTAGGGGGGTATGTGAGAAAGTTGACCAAAACTTTTCTGGGCTTGGTTCTTTGAGGATTCTTCCTAAAAGGCTCTCTGTGGATGCGTTGGATGTCTGAGGCTAATTCTTCCTCTGACTGATCTAATCTCAGCGCCTCTTTCAACAGCGAGATAACGTACTGCTTGATATCTGAGCCTTCCTTATCCTCAGGAATATTCATTATACGAAGATTATTCCTTCGGGCGTTGTTCTCAAGCGTCTCCATCCGTTCTGATAGGATTTGATCTTCCTTCCTAAGTGTGGTGATATTTGATTTAGCTTCATCTAGGTGTAGGGACAAACCTGTTACCCTATCCTCAAGCGCCTCTGTTCTCATTGTTAGGTCACTTAGTTTTTTATCTAGAATTTCACAAAAACACCTAATATCCGCTTGATTAGCTGCAGAGGTTTCAAATCCCTTTTTGATATCAGCCTATAAAGAGGAAAACATTCCCTGAAAGGACACCTGCAAGGTGGTAATCAAGTCTGTATTTGTGCTAATAGGTGAAATAGCACTAGAGAGGGGAGCTGAAGTGGCTGATGTAATCGCTGTAGCTGTAGCTCCTTGCATAGATTCCTGTAAGCCTAAGCCAGCTGTTACGGCTAGTGGGGCCAACATGAAAGGTGGAGCCAATGGGGGTGCCAAAAGCAAGGCAAGAGGTGAGAGGTGTCCTGATGTACCAACAATTGAATTGCTAATCCCTCTCTCTGTGTCCCCAGTTTGATCATTGCCAACTTCTACACCTGCTCCCAGGTTTACAGGGCTTTCTGCGCCCCCTGTCGCCATCTCTAGCGGGGTAACAGATTTATCAAGCAAATCCTCAGAGCTCACTACTCCCTCACAACTAGTAATCTCTGTTAATATCTTTTCAGGCCTGTCCGGTAATAATACTACTTGAGGAATCACCTTAAAAAAAGCCCTTAGTGATGGCGTTATTTTTGACACAGAGGCAGCGTTTTTACCTTTAGACCCTTTAGCTGATCTACAAGTATAAGCACGCTTTGCTTTAACCTGGCCTGTCAGATAAGAGGAGGGCTTCTTTTTACTGCTTATACTGGGGCAATCTGGGGTAGAATTACCAGCCCCCACAAGCTCCACCGTTTTATTTACAGACTCAACCTTGTCTAAACAATCTGTAGTAGATAAACTTAGGCCAGCATCCAGGGACAGTCTAATATCTCGAGGCAAAGTTTTGTTGTTCTTATCTTTACTGGGTTCCCCCTTGCGAACCTTATATTTATTACCTCTCAAATTGTAAGCTGTCTCTAGCCCATTACCGCCGTTATTGCAGCCTCCACCTTCTCTTTGCTCTCGAACCAATGTCGACTCCCCCACCTTCGACGTCTTCTTATCAGCAGCCCCAGTCGCCTCCACTTCTAAAACAGCAGCAACCCCTCGGCGACCAGGGAGCAAGCTTCGGATGCGGCGCCCTCGTCGGAGCTCCAGGGCGGCCAAGCACCACACCGAGCAACCAGCTAATACCTGGGTGTACCCCCGGCGGACGGTATCAACCTCTTGCCGGCAGCCGAGTTCAGCAGCAGGAATCCTCTCCCCCACAGCGGCGTTCGCAGGTAGACACGCCCTCTCCAGACCCATGGAGCAACAACGAGTGAGAGAGCAGGCAAGGAGAAAAAAAAACTGAACGCTGATTTTGAATATGGTAGTTTTAGTTATCAAGCATCTAGGCGCAAAGTTTTCACCTATCTAGCACACTTAGTTGGAAAACCGCATTACAGCCCGACCCGGTTACGCTTGTATTCGCTCCAAACGGGAGCCCACGAACAAAGCGCCGCAGCAGCTCAAGCGGCTGCCGCCATGTTTCCCCCCCACGTTATCAGCTCCTCTTAGTGAAAACAGCCGCTCTTTCCATAATTTAAAGGAATTCTTCCACTTACTTAGTATAACTTTGCACTGTAGTGTGAGAATGAGATCCATTAAATGCAGATCTTCTACTTTATCAAGATAAGGATCTATAGCCCCATATAAGACATAAGCAAATTCCTTAGGTGGGCGGTAGCGAAAGGTCCTTTGAATGTAATTAAAGATTTTATCCCAGTAAGAATGTAATAGAAGGCAATAAAAAAGCATGTGCGCCAAGTCACCAACTTGAAGTCTGCAATTCCAGCAAGTGGGACTATCAGTAAGTTTAAGTTTGAAGAGTTTCTCGGGAGTCCAAAACGTTCTGTTTATAATCATTAGTTTTGTTTGAGAAAGTATAGGCAAGACTTTGCCGAGGAAAGGAGTCAGGTTTATCTTTTCCCAGTCAAATGATATGTTTGTAGAGTTTTTCTCTTTTTCCCAGGATGTTTCGCATTTCCTGTGCGCTTTTTGTGAGTTTGGGGAGAGGAGTTTGTATATCTTGGAGACTGTGTGACCATTTTGTATCAAAGGGGATAGCCTATTGGTTAGTGTCGGATCGGAAGGAGAAATGGATTGGGCCGAGATTAGTGATTTGAGTTGAAGGAATCTGTAAAAGTCCATAGGTTTAAGGTTGAACTGGGACTGTAGATTGGAGAAAGGCAACGGCAAAGAGCCCATGTATAAATCTTTCATTGATTGAATCCCGCTTTTTGAGCAATGTTCCCAATAGAGGGACTTCCCATCTATTTTTAGGGTCGTGTTATGCCATAAGGAGGCCAGGTTAGATTTGTGTATTTTGGTTTTGACTTTATGGATCTTCTCTAGGCATAGCAGGGTCCTCTTAGTGTTGAGTAGGATGTATCTAGAATGGGGGAAAGCAGAAGTATCCGTTGTCAATATAGCAGAGAGAGGCATATTGTTGATGATCGCTCTCTCTATGTTCACCCAAACAGGAATGTAATCCGAGTGAGGGAGGAGCCAATTGGCTCCCTGTTTACATAGGTAAGCGGTCTGGTAATTCCTGAAATTCGGCAGCCCTATAACCCCTTTTTCTTTAGGTACCAGGAGTTTGCGTAAGGAAATCCTTGGTTTCTTGCCCTGCCATAAAAAAGCATTAAAACGTTTATATACCTTTTTCACGAATTCGTTTGAAAACATCATCAGCAACATGCTGATCAGATAATTAACCAGCGGGGTTATCATCATCTTCAGCGTTTCTGCTCTGCCCCACCAAGATAGGAATTTTGGGGACCAGCCGTCCAACAGGGAGGAGATCTTTTTATGAATGGCAAGCTCGTTTGTTTTAAGGGTACTGACTAGATCCCTCTCAAACTCCAGACCAAGGTACTTAAAGCTTTTGGGCTGCCAAAGGAGACCTGAACTACCCATAATGTTTTTGTCACCGATATTCTTTAATAGCTTGACTTCTGTTTTGTCCTTGTTTAGTTTGTAGCCGGACACTGCAGCGAAGTCCGCTATCAAGGACATTAAAGCTGGAATAGCTGTCTCCGCTTCCTCAGATACTATTAAGACATCATCCGCGTAGGCCGTTATCTTAACTGAGTACCCTCCAAAATCAACCCCTTTGATCTGAACATTGTTTCTTAGGCGGTGGAGGAAGGGTTAGCTAGCTAGTAAGAAAAGGGAGGGGGAGAGGGGACAGCCCTGTCTCGTGCCCTGTTCCAGATTGAATGAGGAGGAGAGGCATCCGCCCGCTCTTACCCTAGCCGAGGGGCAGGAGTATAGGGCCATCACCATTCATATAAAGTCATCCCCTAATTTGAATTTGTTTAGGGCAGCTTCCAGGTAAGTTCAGTCAACCTTGTCAAAGGCCTTTTCGCCGTCCAAGGTGACTGCTACGGTCGGGGGAGTCGGTTAAATTTGCCTTCTCTAATATGTGTGAAAGAATACGGGTGTTGTCGCCGGACAGTCTGTTTTTTAGGAAGCCAACCTGCGAAGGATGAATGAGTTTGGGCAGGAATTTCTGAATTCTTTTAGCGAGTATCATAGTGTAGATTTTACAATCGAGGTTAATTAGGGAGATTGGCCTATAATTTTTCGGGGATGACGGATCTTTCCCTTTTTTGGTATAACCGCTATGATAGCCTCAGCTGGGGTGCCATTAACTCGGCCGTTACTAAAAATTCCCCATATAGGTCTTGAAGGAGTCCAGATAATGTTGGGGAGAAGCTTTTGTAAAACAAGGCGCTAAACCCGTCTGGCCCAGGGGCTTTACCGGTTTTGAGGGTTTTAATTGCGGTTTCAATTTCCTGAGCGGAAATGGGATGGTTAAGTTCTGATTGGCCGTGTACTGAAAGTGAGGGAAGTGTGCAAGCATTTAAATAATCCTCTATTTTTGAGTTTTCAAGTTCTCTGTTCTTACTATACAGGGTGTTGTAAAAATCCCTGAAGATGTCAGCAATTTAAGAGGGGTCAGAATGGGACATCCTAAACTGATCCGTTAGACTCTTAATTGCCGTTTGTTGTAGTTTAAATTTCAGGTAAGAAGCAAGGATCTTGCCTGCTTTGTTGGACTCACATAGCCTGAAATTTCTTTAGTTCTTTAGCCATATGCCTGCTCTATCGCTGACAATTTTATTATATTCATATTTCTTGTTTATCATCTCATTCATAATAAGGGGGTCTCTGGATAGTATTATGCCTTTGTTCTAGCATTGATATTTATTGCTCTAAACGTTGCAGATTTCTATTGGCATCTTTGTTCATTGCTGCACGTATATAAATTATGACGCCCCTAATGGTGCTCTTGAGGGCCTCCCACCTTGTTAGATTGGAAGTTTCTCCCTTTTTATTCATTGTGAGATATTCTCAAATAGCCTTTTCAATGGCCTGTCTGTGAACCTCTTTCTTTAATACCACGTTATTAAGTCTCCATAAGTTTGTTTTCTCAACCCCATTCTGCAGTGCTAGGAACATTGTAATACATGAGTGGTCAGAGATTACTCTTGGTTCAATGGAAGTTTCTTCTTTATCGGGAGAAGAGTGGCCGAAGGTAAGGATATAATCTATGCGGGAGTAAGTATTGTGGGGAGGAGAAAAGTAGGTGAAATCTCTACCTGTGGGATTCTGCAATTTCCATGAATCTATTAGGTTGAAACGGGTGCAAAGGTTAATGAGAGCTTTGTGAGAGGCGTTCGGTCAATAGGGGCAGCGAGAGTTCCTGTCTAACAGCGGGTCTAGGGGAAGATTAAAATCGCCACCCAGGATATGCGTTCCGTTATCTGGAATTGTGTTAATGTGGTTGCACAGCTCCTTCCAGAATTCGGGATCATCTTTGTTGGGGGCGTAGAGGTTGGTAATGAAAAACTCTTTGTTGTCTTTCGAGAGCTTTAATGAAACCAATCTACCTTTAGCATCTGCAGTACACTGTAATACATCAATGTTAGATTTTTTAGCAATTAGGGTCAGGACCCCGTTTTTCTTCTCCAGGGCTTTAGGGCCTACTGCCTCACTGTACGTTTTATTCTTCATTGAATTGAATTGCGACAAAACAATTTTCGTTTCTTGGAGCAAAATTATATCCCTCTTTTGTTTGTACACATAGTCAAGAATTTTCCTCTTTTTAATCGGGTGATTGATGCCTTTAAAGTTCAGCGAGACAATTTTAATAGACTTGTTCTTGGGGGCCATGGTCTTAGAGGTAGTTAACATTGGCATAAAGTTGTGACATGTGCGGATTAGATTACCATAATACCCAGATCGCTTGCGGTGGTGGGTAGCCGGGCCAAGAGACTGACAATTCTAGGGCAGAGAGTAGTTCAAAAATATGGTAGATGCATCTTGTGTACAGGAACATATACAAGGGCTCGATGTGGGATCTGACAGCGGAACACTGGGACACTAGAACACTGGAGCACTGAGTGCAGTTATGCAAGACTAGATTCAAACTGATATAAAGAAGAACTGGAAATAAAAAAAGAAAGAAGCAAAATGACATAAACAGGGACCCGACACCAGCCCCCACCCACACCCCAACCCCCCCGACCCCCCCACCCCCCATAAGTAATTCAAAGACATGGTGACAGGGGAGAAAAACAGCAACAACAACTCCCCTCCCATGGAGCTAATAGGTTGGTATTTGTAATTACAATTAACTCTTGAAACAGCTAGCATAGTAGATAGCTAAAGTACACATAACAACAGCTTCAAAATCACTAGACAACAAACTATCCTTACGTCACATATGTCGCAGCGGATTATGGCTAACTACAGATAGAAGTGTGTATCCAATATGTATGAACCTGGGTAAGGTCCTTTTGCTTGCTACCTATAGGCAGGTCTGGCCATATGTTAGCATCATGACTGCGAGTGAATCGGAGGGATCACGTGTTTTTTACTGTGAATTTGTATGTTTTTCAAATTCTATTTCCTCACGATAACAAACCAGTAACCTTTAGATTTTTAAATGAATTTTTTAGGTTTTCCAAATTCTATTTCCTAACTATAATGTCCCTGTAACCTTTAGTTATTTAAGTGAATTTCTATGGTTTGTTTAACTAGTAGACACGTTTGCAAAGTGGTGGAGAAAGGGGGCGGGTCCTCTGACCAGCTCTCAGGAATCCTACTGTGTCAGACTTACTGGAGGTAACAAGAGGGCGTCTGGGCCCCCAAGAACCCTCAGCATCCAAGAGGACTTCCTCCACCAACTAGCAGTACTCCAGGAGTTGTGTTTGCAGAGTGGTGGAGAAAGGGGGCATGGCCTTCAAACAACTCTCAGCAATTCTGCTGTGTGGGGCCGACTGGACGTAACAGGAGGCATTGTTGGCCCCCAACGACACTCTAGAGCCAAGGGGACTTAATTCCCCAACCGGAAGGTGCATTTGCACTGTGGTGGAGAAAGGGGGCAAAGCCTCTGACGTCCTCTCAACAATCAGGCTGTGTGCAACTTACTGGAAGTAACCGGAGGGTTTGTTGTCCCCAAAGAACACTCAGCATCCAAGGGAACATCACCTCCAACCAGCAGTGCACCAGAAGGTGTGTTTGCAGAGTGGTGGTGAAAAGGGGAGGGGCCTCTGGTAACTTGCCAGTAATTTTTCTTACTTTTTCTATTTATAAGAGGAGGAAGCCACAAGTACACCCATACTTGCGGCTGTTTTTGGCCCTGCGGACCCCATCCCCCAGGGCCAGGCCATTTTTCAATGGGGGACCATGCGTCCTCCCTCCCCAGACTGATTTTGGTCCCAGGGACCCCATTTCCTGAGGCCCGGCCTGTTTTAATTCAACTTTTTAATTCAAGGGAGGGGGCCTCCCTCCCATTTAATAAAAATTAACTTCGCCTTTGAGCCCCCCTACCAAAACTTATTTGTGACCCGGGAGGTGGTAGTCCCCAGGGCCTGGCCAATTTTCAATGGGGGGGCATGCGTCCTCCATCCCCAGGCTGATCTTGGTCCCAAGGACCCCATTTCCCGGGGCCCGGCCTGTTTTAATTAATCTTTTTAATTCAAGGGAGGGGGCCTCCCTCCCATTTAATAAAAATTAACTTCGGCTTTGAGCCCCCCTACCAAAACTTGTTTGTGACCAGGGGAGGTGGCAGTCCTCAGGGCCTGGCCATTTTTCAATGAAGGGCCATGTGTTCTCCCTCCCCAGGCTGATTTTGGTCCTAGGGACCCCATTTCCCAGGGTTCGGCCTGCTTTAATTAATCTTTTTAATTCAAGGGAGGGGCCTCCCTCCCATTTAATAAAAATGTACTTTGCCTTTGAGCTCCCCTACCAAAACTTGTTTGTGACCCGGGGAGGTGGTAGTCCCCAGGGCCAGGGTGGTCTGAGGGGCCCACCCATAGAACGCATAAGCCCTGGGGAGATGGTGGTCCCCGAGGCATGGGGTCCCCAAGGCCCCTCCAATTTGTTTTTGCAGTATGGCCCCGGGGAGGTGGTCTTCCCCGGGACCCGGGTGGGATCCAAGATGCCCCCCATTTCTCATTAATCAATCCTCAGGGAGGTGGTGCTCCACAGAACATAATAAGCCCCAGGAGGGGATGCCCATGCGCCCCTCCTTTTTTTCTGAAAAAGCCCCCGGGACTTGGCCCACCTGGGGGACCATTAATTAACAAACCAAGAGAGCCCAAGCTTGATGTTTTACAAATTTCGATGGAATCCATGGATCCAAACTCCCCCTACACTCCTCACATTCCAGCAACTCAGGCAGCTGCTGACCTTTATGAGCACACTCCTCTGCACAGGGTGATGATGGTGTACGTCAGGAAGGTCCTTGTCCCAACTGACAATCACTTCCACACATTTCTGCTGCAAGCTGCGCAGTCCTTATGATCTTGTGAAAACAGTGAGATCCTTTATGTCTCTGGGATCTCGTGGACAGGAGGCCAGGTAACCAGTCCTTGGAGAGTACATAGGGACCCAGGCCATGACAGTGGCACTTAGCTGCAGGCGAGCAATGTCCAGTCAAAATCCACCAAGCAATATTCACCTTCCTGGAGCACAACAAGCTCCAGGCTACCACAAGTCTGTGGATAATCCAGTTGCAGTCCCTTCTCCCCTAATGACTCTTCATGTTGATGTCCCACCATCAAATCAGCATAGTATGGTTCGAAACCCAAAAGCATCTCTAATTTCGGAGGCCAGAGCCCCAGTAGTTATACCGTCAATGGCCTTTGAAGATACGATCAGTTCAAACGCCACTTTGGAAATACATAAGCCCTCTCTAAAGTTTGTCCTGTCTGCCATCCTACCCCAAGAGGATTGTTCACTATCTTTAGTGGGGTCAAGACCTTGCCCCTTGAAATGCAGGTGCCAATTTCACCTCCACATACCCATCCAAAAACGGCCCCTCAGAGGTCTGCGTTACCCTTGAGACCCTAGTTTATGGCCTTCAATCAGGAATGCACAGATGTAGCTGTCCTCTCCATCTCCCAGATGTGAATTGGAGACATGCCGATAGGCACACAGAGCCATGACCATCGCAATGCCCACTTTTCCACATATGTAATTTCAGATCCACTCACACTACCGGACAAGATTCACCATTATGAACTCATCAATATCAAACATTATACTGCTACTATTTTGCAAGTAGGAAATACTTCCCTCGTCATTGTCCATCAAACTCTCGCCCCCCCAGCCCCACCACTCTTACCTGCATGGGCCGTGGCTGGTCACATGTAAGGGTAAGGTGAGTTGCAAGCAATCCCTGGGCCATACAATGTGTATCCCTGGTTCATGGTGATGAAGGTTTGGAACACAAATTTGATGATACGGCCCAGAGAAATAACAATGAAAACAAACTTTAAGCAGCGCTATGTCTTATCTCGTCTCCTCTCCTGTAACCTCTCCCCTCTTCCCTTTCCCCGCCCTCCTCTCTCCTCTTATCTCATCTCTTTTCCGTTCCTCTCCCTCCCTTCTGTTTGCTCTCCTCCTCTCTTTCCTTCCCGCCCAGGCAGCATGGCAGCTTTCCAGATTTTGTGCATCAACGAGAGGGCTATTGTTGTATTCAAACAACAATTCCATTTATTGTATGAAAGTCAATGCAGGAGCAAATGCATGTTTTTAAAGCAGGACGTCTCCTCAATGCCTTTCTCCTTTTCCTTCGTATCTCATTTTCACTTTAACTGTCTAAATTCAAGCTGTCAATCGGAAGCACTGTCTAAAAACCTGCACGTGTTCGACCTTAGAGGAAGCAGCTTTTGAAATGCTACTACATTCTTAACATTTTCAGATCCAGCTCTCATTTCAGTGAGTTTAATTAGGTCACAAGGAAATTTTATCTCACCAAGGATTTTGTAAAGAATGTTTTACCTTCAAAGACTTACAGTGATGCTTTACTCGGATAACGTTATAAAATTGCAAAAATGCTAGGCAGCCAAACACCACCTGATAATGGATTTTGCACTAGCATATTTCAAAAGCAGTACATCGTCTCTTAAATTTTATCTGGTAGTCAGTTCAGCAAATTGAAGCGCCTTACTGAGAATATTATATTCAGTGTTCCATTATAAAATTAATACTTTCAGCTATCCTACTTCACAAGCAAGCCTGAATCATTGTTTCCATGGTGATGTTGTTTCTTAGTAGTACAATACTTGTTAAGAACCGGGACAATGATTGCAATCACATCCTGTACAAAACAACTGTAACTTACATCCTAAAATAAACTATTCCAGCCACCTCTAGCCGTTCCCACACAAGCAATCAAACATGATTCCTAGAGTCAAATTGGAATGGTTATCTGTTGTGTGGTTAGAGAACATCGGCCAGGCCCACTGCTGACACATGTGGCACCCCCACCTACAAAGCTGACATGCCTAAATGCCAGACCTATTCATGTTTGTGTGAAGTTTGGTTTTTGCTGTTAGTGGCAGTTTAGTCTGATTGCTTCTATGAGAATTCTTTATTCTCTTTCGATGTACGCTGGCTACTAGGCATCCCCAGCAACTATTTGCATTACCAGCTTTACATTCTGAGCAAAGTCTTCACGACGTTCACCAAATGATAACTATTGTCGTCGTCTTGCTCAAACCTTGTCTAGTTCTATGCAAGAGGATGCTTATGAATCCCTCTTAAGATGAAAAGATAATGACAACACTGCAATACTACAAAAAAAGATATCCTTATGATGGATTACGATAGAGTTTTACCCTAGATAGCTTGCCAATGTCCATCCGATCTACCATTGCTTGTAGGGTGAAAATGTCACACACGCGAGCTTGTAAGATAAATCATTGTAACAAGAAGCGGGAACGCGGCATGCTATGTTAGTCTATTGTTTATAGTCTACCTAGACAATTCTCGTCCCTTTTAAAATTGGATAGAAAATCACAAATCTCTTTGTGGCAAGATTTCCTACTTGTGAAATGCAACAAAAGTTCAAACCAAAAGTAATTTAAGTAATATTTTCGTGCCCAGCAAATACATTTTTGTAATGAATTTACTACATATTGCACCAGCATCTGGCTAGAAAAACCTTTAATAATGCGTTTTACCAATGCCCATGTAGGCAGGTCAAGGTAGTGGGATATACCAAAATCCAGTCTATATTTAACAAAGGAATTACCTGCTATCTCCTTCCGAGGAAAGGTCAGAATAGGAAAGACGTTGTGCAACACTTATAAAAGCATACATTGGCATTAGTAGTGATCTGTTGAGAGAAGGTAAGTTCAGAATCAATAATCTTTCTATATTTCTGACCTGAGTAACAGGAACTAGACAGATCCCAAGAGCAGTGGAACAAAGCCTGCCATCCCAACTTCTAGATGAATTTGGAATGAACATAATCTCAGCCTTGACTGAACTGAGAATCTAAAAAACTACGGGGTATATTATCAAGGGGCTTTATCTCCGCTTTTTTGGCTTTAAAAGCCAAGAAAGCGGAGATAAAATTATCTCCCTATTACCAAGCTGTCGCTAACACCAGTTAGCGACAGCTAATAGGAGATAGTGACCATCTTGGGCCCCGCTTTGCATGTCAGTGATATTTATCACTAATGACATGCAAAGTGGGCGTGCCAAGATGTTAGCGACTGAAAACAGTCGCTAACATCGCTATCTCCTATTACCAACTTTTGGAGATATTCGCGCTAAGCGCGAATATCTCCAAAAGTTAACACTTGCCCAGGAGTAGTTCTTAGCCATGTTATCCAATGGGAGGTGGATAACATGGCTAAGAGCATTTGCTCGATAATGCATGAATATCGCTGACTTTTCAGCGATATTCATGCATTGCGGCCGTTTTTTATCGCATTTGCGATAAACCTTGCTAATAGCAAGGTTTATCTGCGATAAAAATCGGCGATTTGCGGCGATAATTTTTGTCTCTAAATAAGTTAGAGACAAAAATTATCTCTATTGGTTGGTAATATGCCCCCTAGTGTTAGAACTGGGGGTCTCTAGTTGGCAGAGGTAGGTACCACTGTCCAAATAGGGATCCTTGCTTCTAGTGAGTGCAAGGAGATAACCCTCTGAGATAACCCCTGCTCACCCTCTAGGTAGCTTGGCACGAGCAGTCTAGGCTAACCAGAGGCAATGCGTAAAGTATTTGTACCAACACTCACAGTAACACAGTGAAAACACCACAAACTGACTCCACAACAGTTTAGAAAAATAGAGGTATTTTAATCTAAACTACACAAGACCAAAACGACAAAAATCCAACATACACAGTTCAAGAATATGGTTTCAAAAGAGTTCTTAAGGATGCGATAGAATTCTCTACGTTGCGATAAAATTCTCTACAGATGCGTGAAAAGTTCACAGTTGTGTCACGTTTACTCACAGTACCTTTTAGTTGCAACAAAGTTCCAAAAGCAGAAGCTGGTGCGGTGGAAAACAAGCGATGCGTTGCTCCTGAGACCCTGGGGTGGCGTTTGCGACAGCCCCGCTGCAGCAGCGGGCGTGTTGCGACAAATCCGGTCTGTATGGGGAGGAAGGCCACTTGTATGGATTCCGGTGCGTAGGTTCCATAGGAAGTCTGTTCTCGCAAAGGCACAATGAGACGATCTCGTAGGGGCTGCGACGATCTCCGGGGCGACGATGCGCGGTCCAGCGGTGTTCCTCTCTCTCGAAGCTCCTCGATGCGATGGTTCTGCGACGATGCTCGCGGCGACGTGATGCGGTCCGCAAGCAAGCGGTGCGGCGTTCTCACCCAGCGACGACTGGCTCTGGGACGATACTCGCAGCGATGTTCGATTCTCCCGCACCGATCTGGTGCGTCCCGCAAACGAAGGATGCGACGGCTCTGGCAGAGGCGTTGCGCTGCGACGATCTCGACCTTCGTAGCGGCGGGAAACTTCTCGCACTGTCGGGGATGCGCTCCGCAAGCGAGCGATGCGACACTTTTCAATTGCAAAAGTCTCTCAAGCTTAGTTTCAAGCTTCCCAGCACAGGTACAACTTCCAGAGGCCCCACAACTGGATCAAGCACTCTAGGAAGGACAGAACTCTCTCTGCAGAGTTCAGGGAAGCTGGGGGTGAAGTCCTTTTGTTCCTGGGACTTCAGCTCTTCTCAGGCCCTTGGAGATTCCTTCAAGACAGGGGACACAGCACAACAGCAAAGTCCTTCCCCTCTCCTTGGCAGCAAAGCAACAGGTCAGTCAAGCAGAGCAACAGCAGGACAGTATTCCTTCTTCAGATTCAGCTTTCTCCTTGGCAGAGGTGCCTTCTTGGTTCCAGGATGATCTAATTTTCTGTTGTCAGGGGTCCTGTACTTATACCCCTAAAGTCTTTGTTCTCTCTGTGCATGTGGGCCCTGAGCCCGGTCTGAACCAGTTCTGGGTATTTCCTGAGTACCTTGTTTTGCTGTCTTCTTCCTTCCTTTCAGAGTAAGGGGCAGGGTCGTCAGCCGCCCAACAGGAGGTGGAGCCAGCATTGTGGAAGGCAGGCACAGCCCTATTCAGGCCCAGGTGCTAACTCCTCACACCACTCCAGTTGCAAATGCAGTCATTCAGCCTAGGGCTGACTCAGCCAGCCTCCTGGGGAATCTCCAGCCCCTGTCACTCTCAAACCAGACAGTCAATACACAAACAGGCCCAGGCACACAGAAGGGTCAGACAAGAGAACAGCAACTTTCTAAAAGTGCTGTTCTCAAACACAGGATTTAAAAACAACCTTTCCTAAAAGATGTGTTATTAAATTCTGAGTTCAGGGATACTAGATATTTATGTCCTATCTTGTTCCTATGAGATGAAATGCTGTTAACCACTGTAGCCAGCATCCCCCATGTTAATCTATGGAGCAAGATAGCCTTACAATAGTGAAAAACGAAAATGGCTGCCATTCACTGTCAGAGCATGTTACCTGCACTAGTACATGCTCTACCTTTTACATACACTGCACCCTGCCCAGGGGGGTACCTTGGGCCTTCCATAGGGGTGACTGATGCGCACAAAAAGGGAAGGGTTAGGCCTGGTCAGTGGGGACACTGACCAGGAGGACATGGCAGTTCTAAACTGCACACAGGCACTGCCGTGTCAGGCCTGAGACATTATTTTAGGGCTACTCCTGTGGGTGGGACAATCAGTGCTGCAGGCCCACTAGTAGCATTTGTCATCACCAGCCCTGGCACACCCAGTGCACTTTACTAGGGACTTCATGGTGATACAAATATGCCAAACATGTACATCCAATCAGAATAACAATTTACATAGGGAGCACTTATACTCTGGCACTGATCAGCAGTGGCAGAGTGTCCAAAGCATCTAAACCAGCAAAAACGAAATCCAGCACAGCATCAAAAAATACAGGAGGTAGAGGCAAAAAGATAGGGGGAACCCACGCCAAAGATGCCAGGTCTAACACCTAGGACAACCGTATTTGAAATTTTACGAAGACAATCAGATGGATTAATAAAGCCGATATCTTTTCCCCGAATCCTGTTAATGATCCGAGTATCATCAACATTCAGATTACAAATAGGATTATAAGATTGTAATAAATCAACCAAACTAACAAAGGGAAAGGCAGAGCCCTGAGGTGCCCATTGTATCATCAGCTTACCTCGGATTTTAAAGATCCAAGTTGTTCCAATTGCCTTTGGACAGCAATATTTTATCCACCTCAATATAGTGTCGCTGATGGAATAGGTAGTTAGGCAAGAGAGTAGGAACTGATTGTCAACTGTGGAAAAGCTCAAAAACAGTTACTAAAATGAGTGTACGACCACCATCATCAACATCAGTTATAATCCTGCAATCATCCTTCACTGAGAACACCACGCTCTAAGCCCTTGGAGATTCTTCTTCAAGTAGGTTCACAGTAAAGTTACAGTCTTTGTCCTCTCCTTGGCAGAATCAGCAACTCCAGGCCAACCCAGAAAAGCACACACCAAAGGGGCAATGCTCCTCCTTACAGCTCTCCAGCTCTTCTCCTTGACAAAGGTTCCTCTTGAGTCCAGAAGTGATCTAATTCTCTGGGGTTTAAGTTCCAATATATAACCCATTTTCTTTTTGTTCTCTTCATGGAAAGGGTCTTTGAGCCCAGTCCAAACAAGTTCTGTCCTATTTGGTGCAGGATAACTACATGAGGTGGAGACAGTATTGTGTGGACGAGACACTGCCTATTCAAGTGCTAGTGGAACTCCTCCCACCACTCTGAATGCAGTCAATGTCAATTCAGCTCAGCTATGAGTCACCCAGGAAAGGTAAGACACACATCAACCCCCTCCCCCTTGTGGATGTCTCCAGTGAATGCACGTCCCCACCCCCTGACACTTCAAAACTAGACAGTCAATACAGAAAACAGCAGAGGCATACCGGATGGTTAAATAAGAAAATGCCTGCTTTCTATAGGTGCAAAAAGTGCAGTTCGGTCTGGACTGTTTCCATGAGGCACAGGGTCAAGACTGGGTCTAAACTGGGGTGGCGTGGTGAGCAAAGGAACAATGGATTTAACTAAGATCTCTTGACTGGGGGTGAATGTATGATTTATTCTGCATTCCATCCATCATTTGTTTGCGTAGCACTTTTCACCCTAAGTGGGATAGGTAAGCCTAGTCGTGGCCCCTTGCTCACTGTGCCATAGGATTCAAGCTAGCCTGCCTGATGAAGGGTAATACCCATAAAACGGTCCAAGGATGCTTGTTTCCGGTCCAGGGAGGACCTTGCTTGGCAGTTCGGTCTGGACTGTAACTATGAGGCACAGGGTCAAGACTGATTTGCATATGTCTGGATCTAAACTGGGGTGGCATGGTGAGCAAAAGAACAATGGTTTTAACCCAGATCTCTAGACTGGGGGTGAATGTATGAATTATCCAGCATTCCGTCTATCATTTGTTTGCATAGCACTGCTTTCTATAGGTGGCATTTTCAAACACACAATTTAAACAACATCTTCCTAAAAAGCTGTGTTAGTAAATTCTGTGTTCAGAGAGCCTAAACTCCATTGCTCCATCTTGTCCCAACGGAAAGTTATACTTGCAAGTTGTTGCAAAGCAATCCCTATATTAGCCTGTTGGACAGAAAGCCTTTCAATAGTGAAAAATGAAATACACTATCAGGACATGCCACACACACCACTATCTGTCCTAGCTTTCACATACACTGCAGCCATGCCCTATTGAGGGGTGCCTTAAACGTAGGAAAAGAGAAGGTTAGGGACTGGCAAGTGGGTGCACTTGCCACCTCGAAATGGCAGTTTAAAACTGCATGTGCAGACACTGCAGTGAGAGGTCTGAGATACATTTACAAGGCTACTCATGTGGGTGGCTCAATCAGTGCTACAGGCCCACTGGTAGGATTTACAGGCCCTGGTCACACACAGTGCACTGTACGAGGGATTTAGCAGTAAATCAAAAATGCCAATCATGGATAACCAATCATAATCAAATTTACACAGAGAACATATGCACTTAGCACTGATTAGCAGTGGTAAAGTTGCCAGAGTCCTAAAGCCAACAAAAAGGTCAGCATAAATAGGAGGAAGAAGCAAAAAGGTTGGGGATAACCCTGCAAAAAGGGCAATTTTTAACAAGTGTTAAATCAATATGATGAATATTTAGTATGTGTTCTAATTTGCTTATTAAATTATACATTTGCTCACATGATAGCAATTCTGTAGTTCTGTCAATTTAATATGCAAAAATAATGCAGATTGAGGATGAGCGACAACACTTTCCTGTTTTACAAGGAATGCCCTGTGTTCCTCTCCCAGTTTTGCAGTCTACTTGAATTTGCATTACTCTGTATTTCCATATTCATTGAGAGCCCTTGTGGCATTACCTCCTTACTTATGAAACCTTTGAAGTTTTTATTTGACCTAGAACTCAGTTATTGGGTAGGTCCATTTATTAAATTATTTATTTCCTGACATTTTACTGCATTAGGAGGTGTCTTTATGCAGAGACATATTGCTTCACAAAATTACGGTTTAACACCATCTGAGGTTTAACAGAATGTGGGCATTCTGATTGAGGTGAGATTTTGTGTGTCTAAAATTTCAGAGTAGCCTGTACCCACAGTTTGCAGCTCACCTCAGCATCTGAGTGCTCATTCACCTTTTTTTAAAACATTTTTTACATTTTCTTTGTTTTAATTAGTTCTATGTTCCATGTCATAACCTCCGATTTGGACTAATTAACCATATATCACAAGAAACTCTCTAAAAGGGCTAGCTCATGCTCTAGGTAGGAGGGATTTATTAATGTCTGAGATATATATATAATCAAATGATTCCCTTAGAGTGGTATCTTCTTTGTAACCTCACCCATGAGAACAGTACAATATCTTTATTCAGCCATAGAATTTGAGTCACTGGTTCTATTTGCACATTAAACAATGGTGTTGATAAAGATCATCCCTGCCTGGTCCCTATCACCCTTTTAACCACTGGAGATAGGGTCCCATTCACCAATAATCTTCCCATTGGGCAGCTATAGATCTTGTGTAGTAGATCTTGTGTAGTACCTCGCAGAATGTTCCTCCAAACCCAAGAGGTTCGAGTACCAGCATGAGATTTTCCAAATTAACCTACCTGAATGCCTTATCTGCATCTAATGTGAAAAATAGCTAATGGGAGGGAATGTGCAGTTGCTAAATGAATGGCTCTGATCAAACTATTCGTCAAAACAAGGAGTGTTGTGTTGTTCCTCAGGAAGGAAATGTAGAAGTCACACTATATCTAGATGTCACTGAGTCTCTCTGAGATCTACAGTTGGGAATCCATTTGTTGGATTTTAATGCCTCCCACACCCTTTTAGGTGTCATGCTTCATCATATGGGCTGCTCCTCGTCGGGTCTGCGGTGCATTACCCAACGGGCTCACCTCGAAGGAGGGCACTTTACTGGAGATCTTCTATCCAACAGCCGTTTTGTGAAGTGCGGGTGTGGGGCCCGTAGGGGATTGCAGCGCAGGCCCTATGAGGAGCAACTGCCCGATGATGAAGTATGACACCTCTTTGGGTGTGTGAGGGCAATACAGGACAATAAATGTTTGTTCCACTTCATTAGTGGGTCACTTTCACCTGGGATATCTTTTCTCTCCTTTGTTTTTTATTTTATTTTCTCACCTTCTTATCTTGTTTGCACGGGTGACTATTTGCACCCTAAGGCGTGGGTGACTTTTTGCACCCCGTTTGTAGGAACAGTGTCCCATTTTTGATAATTATAGCTTCGCCCCGCATATATGACCAATATGTGGACCACATTCCATGGCTACTCCATTTGACCACCACTCTCATGGCCATGGGTGCAGTAAGGTGTGTCTCCTGGAGCAAGCAATTCTAAACAGGTGACCTTTTACTTAGTAGCATGGTCCTGTCTCTTCAACACCTGGCTCTTAGTCCTCTATCGTAATCCCTAATGTACATGAACATGTTCTCAGGAACGGTATAATTATTCTGTATGAGGGCACCACTTTTTTCATCCTTGGTCAACAGCCAGCTTTTCAGGATCACATTTGTTTGAAAAAACATTAATGATTGTTTCCAAAACATTTATGGTTGTTTTCAAAACATATTGATTCTAGAAGAAACCCTGGAGTTACCACTCTAGTGTAAAAGACCCTCATTTCCCTCCTCAAATTAGAGGAGAGTTCCTTCCAAACTGAAACGGGGTGCTGCACGCTAAATATTCGACAAGCAGCAGTCTGACATCCCTTGCGGGGTGTCATCTTCGAAGCAGAGACGGGGTCCTTCATTCACAAACCATCAGATGAGGGCTTGGTTCTTCCCTGGGTTTTGTTTGCAACATACATACATATATCTAAAGCTACACGCATATACATGCTACACATACAGATGTAGGGTGGGTACATTTAGGCATGCTCTTAACATCACAGAGATTTGAAGACATGCAGTAACCATAAAGCTGTTGGAACATGGCATACTTGCAAAAGGTGGCTGTGTTACCTTCATTATGGAGGCACACTAAGGGGCATATTTACAATAAGTGGCGCATCCCTGCATATCAGCAGGGATGCGCCACTTATTGTGCGCCATGCCTCCGCCACCATGGATGCGCCGCATTTACAATGCGGCGCACCATGGGGCAAGAACGGCACAGATGCGTCACGCATCTGTGCTATAAAAGTGACGCATTGCTGGAGTTTCATCGCAGGCGCGACGCAGCTCCAGCAATGCTCTGGGGGGCCAATCTTGTTAATGCTGCGTCAATCCTTATGCCTGCTTCAAGCAGGCGCAGGGTTTTGACGTAGCATGGGCCCCAAAGTGACTGAGTATAATCCTGCGCCGGAACGCCCCTCCCTGCACAGGAACGCCTCCTTCTGGCGCAGGGCTTTACAACGTGATGCATCTCCCAGATGCGTCATGTTGTAAATACCCCGCACCATGGCGCATCTTTTGCGCCGCGGCTGCGTCACAAAAGTGACGCAACGGCGGCATAAAAGACGCGCAAGGGGCTTGTAAATCTGCCCCTAGGTGTTTGAATCAGAGGTACTCTATTCTTGGGTTTAGTTCCCGCCTGCAGATCCACAGGGTAAATTGTTCAACACATACGATGTAGTTGAACCACCAGATTAATACATTCCATACAAGGACATTGAAGTACTGTTAACATGAATGCTCTTAACATCACAGAGATTTGAAGACATGCAGTAACCATAAAGATGTTGGAACACAGCATACCTGCAAAAGGTGGCTGTTTACCTTTATGATTGAGGCACGCAAGGTGTTTGGCTCAGAGGTATTCTATTCTTGGGTTTACTTCCCGCCTGCAGATCCACAGGCTAAATTGTTCCACACATACAATGTAATTGAACCACCAGATGAATACATTCCATACGAGGACATTGTAGTACTGTTAACTTACCAGCAAAACAGAATCTGGATGAAAGGCGACCTCCAACACACAACATCTGTTGTGAGACTCGGTCCGCTCAGTATAGAAGGAGCGACCTGGCCAGTCTTAGCGACATACACTCCACATCCCAAGATAGATACACTAGTGGATGAAGTCCCAACCATATATATAAAGACATGGTCAAGCTATATAGAGACATTGTCCAGTTTGTCATGAGAACATTAACAGTCCATCGGTGAGAAATAATACAGCTTTTCCACCTCAGGCCACACCCACAATTAACCCACAGACACTAAAGTCAATGATAGGAACAATTCCTTCCATACTGGAGCAAGTTCTGTTCTGGATTGCACAAAAAATAGCACAGATAGAAGCAGTATTTCCCCATACGGTCCGCAGGAAAAATATAGAATGCTAATCATTTGCTTGACTATGGGTATGATTCCCTTGATCGAGAATTGCACCACTTGGTGAACAATCTTTGCTGCCGTATACATCAGTATACACGGTACCCCTTCCGTAGCAGTCGTTCCAGAGGTATTGAAACAGATACAGAATGAGTACAGGGCAGATCCTGCCCTGGACATGGAAATGAAACTGATGGGTAATTTTGCCCAAGTTTCTGCAAAAATTCTGAGCAACATAAAGGCGGAGGCAGCAGCAGTGACGATCTGCAGACACCCAAGGGAAATAGCATCTATAAATAAGGAGCGCGAATTACCAAAAATAAAGAATCCTATGCTGCATTAGGTAGAGATCATTTGGGAACCATAGAAGGGAAGCCACAAATGGAGGGTAGTTCTGACAAGGACCACTCGAAGCAAGCACTTTCTTTTGGGAAAACAAAATTTCTGAAAATAACAATACAGCAAATAATTCACGATCAAGGGATGGGTCTCCCCAACAGGAGTCCTCTGAAAAAAGGTACAACCTTAGGAATCGTGATAACATTAAGAAATCTGACAGGTATCAGGATACTGATACAGATTCCTTTCGTTCGTTTCAGGGTTCATCAAAAAATTCGGAGAGGGACGAGCGATCAGAACAAAAGCAAGAAAATCGACAAAAGACAAAAAGGGAAACATATAAAAATTTAGATTATATTATCAAGCAGGAAAAGCAACCTAAAGCGAACCTTCAATTCAAAAAGAAGAAAGTATCTGGCTTAAAAATTAGACATGCCCAGGTTACTGAGGACTCAGCTTTGGAACAGGGAATGGGCTTTGATGATGCTAGACAGCCCGGTAGAAGTAACAGTAGCTCGCCAGAACCTGACAGAACTGATGACAGCAGTATTGAATGAACAAACACATTACGGTGGAAACACCTGATGCAAGAGTTAGTGTCCCACATAGACTTTATGAAATTACACTCCAAATAGAGGGGGACATCTCAAATAAGGTTAAATGTCTCTTTTGGGAGAACTTAACATATGGATATGACATTCTGTTAGCAGAAAAAGATTGGCCGCCTGAGTTTGTGAAGGATTGCCCAAAAGGGGAAAACGTAATTTTGCCTCTTTTCTCCAAACTCGTTCCAGAATCTTTAAGACATTCATATGTGCAGGAGGGGGTGCTAGCGCAAGCTCAGGCATTACACTGCAACCATGTAGGGTGAGACATGGAGCCTACTCACCCAGAAATCCCATGAAAATCTAATCTGAATCCACAGGGACAGTACCCTATAAAAATGATGCAAAAAGAGAGGTCAAAGAATTCCTAAAACAACTTGGATACCAAGGTGTGATTGAAAATTGCACCTCCCGATTTATAATCTCTTGTTTCCAGTAATGAAACCTGACAACACATATCGTCTAGTTTCAGATTACCAATATTTAAACACATGCACCTGAACATTTGCAGTACAAAATGCACATAATGCTGCACTAATGAATAACATTGTGCGAAGAAATACAAAACATTAGATATCTCAAATGGATTCTTCTGCCAAAATATAGCTCCAGAAAGCAGGTATTTGACACCATTATCTGCCCTGGGCATTCAGCACACTTTTTGACATTTGCCTCAGCCCGGGGCTACAAACATGCGATGAGGAGGCAGTGTTCTATGTAGATGACATCTATCTAAGGGACAATGAATTGCCTGAACACTTGAACCGGGTGAACAACATAATTGTGGGATTCGCCAATTTGGGCTACAAATTTAATTGACAAAAAATCAAAAATTGCCCATCTCAATGCTCTGTTTTTGGGATATGAGCTCTAAAGTGAAGGCAAGAGCCTAGCAGAGACTTTTTATAAAATTGTGCGCTGCACCAACCTCCAAAGACTCTCAAAGTTTTGCAATCCATATCAGGATTTCAAATTGTTGGCAGAACATACATTCTAGATCATGCAGAAAGAGTAAAATCTTTCTACTATTTAATCAGACTTGATTTCACACCACATCAGTGGACACAGCAACACTCAGATACTCTGTGTTCTGTCCAGGCTAACATGATAGCATCTAAACATTTGCACACACGTGCATTCTACAAACTTGTTGATCCGGGTGGTCCTGATTTTATCAGGATATACTTACCTCAAATTTCAATGAAGGTGAGACAGTTTCAATTGCATACAAATTACATTTATACACAAATGCTGAAATGCGATTTGCGGCAACTGAAAGAATATTGACCGCAGTACAAACTGCTGTAGTGAGAGAAAAAGCACTAGCACAG
Organism: Lissotriton helveticus; assembly: GCF_964261635.1. Taxonomy (NCBI): domain Eukaryota; kingdom Metazoa; phylum Chordata; class Amphibia; order Caudata; family Salamandridae; genus Lissotriton; species Lissotriton helveticus. Next base: position 918,251,778 of record NC_136059.1, read on the forward strand.
GGTAAATACATAATTGTCGCAACCCCTGTACCAACTTTAGAAGCTTTTACCAAAGCGAGCATTCCACATGCAAAAGTACTGCATCCGCGATAGATACAATGGGCTAATTCTTTCACTGCAACAGATGTAGATCACAAATACATTAAAACACAAGCATTCCTGCTGTACGATCAAGAATACCCTCTCCTGAATGAAATCTTGTCTCTGGAGAAATATGAATACATCATTCATACTGATGGTTCTGCTCAGCCTGCCATAGGAAGTAAACAACAGTATAGCACAACATGTGCGATAGTGAAGGGACGCATGCGGGACTGTATGTTCCTTCCCTGCAATACAAATAGGAAATCTCTAGGAGATTTTTAGTTAATCTTTAGTGTGCAAGGAGGTGTTGCTTCATGGAGTATGTAATGCGTCAAAAGCAAACTTAACTTGCTACTTGAAATTTCCCCCAGCTGCATGCATTTATCCAGTTTTTAAAGTGGCTTAACGCTGCCTTGTAAATAAGGCCCCATTTCATGCTATGGTCAGCATGAAAGGGGTGGGAAGTGGGTGTTTCGCTGGGCATTCCACCGCAGCACCTATTGATTTTTACACTGCCTCCTATGTACAAGGGCAGCGTACATAGGAGGCAACGCCAAAATTAAGACCAGGGAAAACCTGATCTTAAGTTGGCGAAACAAGGAGAAATGCACTATTTCTTCTAATTTGTTCTTTTTCCATGTGTGCTGCCTTGTGCAGCACACATGAAAAAAGCAAAATGCCATGGAATGTACAGGAAAGTCCCCCTTCATATCCGAGTAAATATGGTGCTGCCTGGAGTTTCAGAAATGGCGGAGTGAGTTGTTAAGCCACTTCACTTGTACATATCCCCCAGAAAGCCATGTTGTTTCAACAAAATGTGGCCTTAACTTCAGTCCGAGAGAATTTTGATCTCCAGGTTGCTAGGCCTTCAGCAGAGATACAGTTCATGGTCCGTACGAACTTCCGGATCCATTTAGAAGAAATGGTTCATCGTATTTTTACCATGTCTGATACAAGTGGGGTAATACACTTATTTAAGTGCTTTGGATCAGGGCTCTTAACCACCTTTCAGACAATTTTCAGAGTAATTCCAGCTTTCATACACTCTGGACTTAGAAGTGTTTTTGGAGGGCTTCCTTTGGTCCAGCTATCGGCATCCTGAATGTAATCCTATTGCTGCGCAAAGGACATCTCAATCCTTCAAGACATGGAGAGAACACTGCAGGAATTACGTTGTCGTGAGTGTATGGTGTTTTACCTGACTACATCTCTGCTTCGAGAGCTGAGTGGGCAGCGGTTCCTGTTAGAACCGGTATCTCTAGTTGGCTGGGGTATGCACCCTAGTCCAAGTAGAGACCACTGCTTCCGACAGGGTAGCTTGGCGCAGACCAGGAAGGCTTAACTTCAGAGGCAATGTGTAAAGTATTGGGCAACAGACGCCAACAGTGACAGAAGAAAAACACTCACAAAAAGGGACACCACACCGGTTTTATGTAGAATCAAAAATATCTTTATCTAGAAATGATACAGGATACCAAGAATAGTAGACTCCACCTATAGCTAATCAAGGGTTTTCAGGAATAAGGTTACCAAGACAAGTTCCACATCACATGAGCTCTTCTCTGTAATGTCTCTAAGTGCTCTCTTATGGTAAAAAAGCTCACTTTAGGAAAGCTCTGATGGCAAATGTTCCCTTTAGGAAGGTTCTTATGGTCGAAGTTCACTTTAGGAACTTTTTTCTTGCAAACGTTCCTTTGTAGCTTAATAAGTGTGCCTCTCAAAGTAATGACGTTCCCAGCTTAGGGTGTATAGCTGCCCAGGCGCTGCTTGTGGTGCTAAAATGCCTTGAACTGGGAGAATTACTTCCTGATCGTCGAGTCCCGGTAGGGCCGCTACTCACTTACAGGGCTCTGATTCCAATGCGGCGATCCTCACTCTAGCGCCCCAGGGTCTCCTGACTCACCCTGCCCAAAGCCGCTCTGTCACCAGCAGCTTAGCGCACAGGCTAAGCTGTTACCTGGAGTTAGGGTGAGGAGGCACCGGCGAGGGGCTCCTCCGTCCTTACGCTCCGCAGCCAGACACAGGCACCACTCTTCTCGTCCAGGGAGGACGTGGCAAATCCTTTGGGATAGAGCCAATGGGAGCGCGGCACACCAGTGACGCCGCTGAACTCCTGGAATGCTGGAGCCAATCCCGGCGCGGCCCGATGGCGAGGAGGGAATCCCTAAAGCTTAGGGCCAATCACAGCATGGCACAGGGGGTGAGGTCAGCGACCCTCAGGCCCGCGGCAGAGATCCCAGGGAACAGTTTAAAATCCAGCCGGCGGGAAGAAGCAGGCAACGGCGTCCGGAGGCTACCAGTGATTTTAAAGGTGATTCTGGTGCACTTTCCCTCGGGCCCTCGGCGGTGAAGTTGGAGGGCAATTTCAAGGCACTTTCCACACAAGTCCCAGCGCGGTGATTTCTGCCCACAGTGCCTTCTCTTCACAGCGCTTGGATTACGGGCACACAGCGCTTCTTGGCTGTAGCGCTTCTCAGCGCATTCCTGTCCCGGGCGGCGGTGGTGATTTCACTCCCATATACAGTCCTCACAGCGCAATTGGGTCCCAGGGCAATGGCGGTGATTGCAGGAGCACAGCCCCTCAGTCCAATCAGAGCAGTTGTTGAAGCACTTTTCCCCACGGGCCAGCGGCGGTGACTTCAGGCTCGCAGCGCTTCTTCCCCACAGCGCTTTCCAGCACAGTTAGGGGTGATAGAAATAGCCACACATCCCCCAGGGCTGCAGAGGTAGTTTCTTCAGAGGTCGCAGGGCAAGCGATGCTGCACGCAGGCACAGCGTTGCAGGGGCAAGTCTTCCCAATGTTGTGGTTTGCAAAGACAGTCCCTAAGAGGTTGTGGAGACACTCTGGAGGTTTTTCTTTAGATCTCCCTAGCAGGGCAGGATCAGCAGGCAGTGGGCAGCTCAGCAGGTTGGGGCAGCAGTTCCGTAGAGCAGTCAGCCTCCTTCCAGATGGCAATCCTTCCTGTCGCAGCCGTCCTCACTCCAACAAAGATTCTTCTTAGTCCAGGTTGTAACAAAGATGTGAGGCCCGGACCCTCCCTTATATAATTTACAGCCCAGTTACTGGAAGGTGGTGGAAGTCTCTGGAAGGGTCTGGTAGCAGGGGCTTCTGGAAGAGTCCAGGGATTTCTGGGATGTTCCCTACCTTCCCTGACCTGGCTGTTACAGTGTTGAGAGACAGGGTCGTTAAGGCTACAGTGGGCAGTTCATCACAGCCCATCCAGGGGGAGAAGGTGTGAATCACCACTCCCACCTCCCAACCCAGGCAGCTAGCAGTACGCAGAGGGGAGGGGGGAGTCTACAGTGCCCAATCTAAGTGTAGGCAGGAAAAGGTCCACTTTTTAAAAGTGGTGTTCCTAACGCAGTAGTGCCCAAACCCCATATATATCATTGGGAAGGGTTCCCTGCCCCGAGTCCAACAAGACCAAACATGACAGACTTATCAGGTCCCTGTCAGAAATTATCGCATAAGAGGGGTTTCCAATGTCAGCCTATGGAGGGTTAAGCCTTACTGCGGTAGCAGGGGCTTGTGGCAGATATGCCAGCATCACATTGTTTTAGGGGAGAGCATCTGCACCCCAGCACTGTTTAGTAGTGGTGAGGCGCCCAGAGTCCTAACAAAATGTAAGATAAAAATGGGAGGCAAAAGGGCAAAAATGTAGGCGAAGACCACCCTAAGCCTGACAGGTCCAACAGTTCCTGTCTTTCGGGCCAGTCTGGATAGACTGTGTTCTGCCTGTGTTCCATTGCCTTTTTTGCGGATTTGCTGCATGTTGGACCTGTGTCTGCGTTTGCGCCACCGGACATAGAAGGGCTTGTGCTCTTGGAGCCCTTGCAGGCCCAGGTGTACAGTTGTACACAGCGTATTCCCATGTTTATGATGGCATTTCTAGAGCCTCCAAGGTATGCTTCTGCTGCTGTTGGAAGGGAAATCGGCTCTGCGCCAGAGGTACAGGCATCAATATCAGGCGTGCAAGCATCTGATTCTTCCCCGGCAGCAGCTGTGGGAGCCGGAAATGAACATCTTTGCACACTTGACATGATACTGGAAGTTCTGGAGGGATTGCCACCTGTGAATGCGATGTTGAGTCTTCAGCACAGGATTCTTAAACAATCTGGCCTCTCCTGTGCTGGAAACCGGTTGGCAACTTTTTCACCATTAACTAAATTGAAGGTCGAAACTGACTTCATTTTAATTTTTTCCTTCTCTGCTCTAACGGAGCATATTGGTTTTCACTGTGCTCAGTATAATAACAACTAGGTCTAGGCGGTAAATTCCGTTCCGCTCGCGGAATTTGGGTAGTTTCGCGTTCCGCAGAGAACGCAAAATTGTCCAAAATTCAGCGTTCCTCGACTTCAGGAAATTGTTTGCTTGTTCGCGTTCTCAAAAGCGTGTTCACCAGATATTTCCCCCCAAGCACGCAAACAGCAATTGCAAACAGTAAAAAAGCATCACCAACAAGCAATTCCGAGTATTTGTGGAGATTTTTTACCATTTCGCAGAGATTTGCGCAACACGTTTCCGCAAATTCCACCCACCCCTAATAACACCCACATATACAAAATGAGAGGACTTTTCTGAACACTTTTTAGGGAAAAATTACTTTTTATGTAATTTTTTTCAGGCTTTTTAAAGTGCTTTTAGAGTGTTTTAGTGTAAAGGATTTGTATGCCTTTTAATAGCATTAGCTTTATTATTACCTACCTGACCCTGCTGACCTTTTGATGAGGAGTGGGTGAAGTATCCTTTGGAATAGTCCTGCCAAGTATACCCCATTGTACATACATTGTCCCATCACATGACAATAACAATTCTTGTATAACATGTTATCTAGTAGCTTGCTCCTGTCTCTTCGACATCGGGCTCTTGGTACTCTATCATAATCCCTGTACCTGATGTACATAAACATGTCCTCAGGCACAGTATAATTATTCTGTATAAGGGTCACCACTTTTTTTCATCCTTTGCCAATAGCCAGCTGTGCATGAACACATTTGTTTGAAAAAACATTCATGATTGTTTCCAAAACATTTACAGTTGTTTTCAAAACATATTGATTCTAGAATCAACCCTGAGTGACCACTCTAGTATTAAAGACCCTCATTCCCCCCTACAAATTAGAGGAGAATTCCTTCCAAGCTGACAAGGGGTCCTGCATGCTGAATCTTTGACACACAGTGGTCCGACATCCCTTGCGGGGTGTCATCTTTGAAGCAGAGAAGGGGTCCTTCATTCCAAACCATCAGGTAAGGGGTTTGGTTCTTCCCTAGGGTTTCTTGGCTCCGTACATACATATATCTATAACTACACGCATATACATGCTACACATACAGATCTAGGCGAAGTACATTTAGGCAAATTACTTAGGGGTTGCATTTTAGTAACATGCAAGTGCTACTGTTTTTTCCGAACTGTTTATGTTCATCATATTAGCACTATGGTAGAAATGCATTTTGGTACTAGCAATCTCTTTCGTATGCTTCTGTCTCCTGATTGTCGCAGCACATATTTTATACACAAAGCTGTTGCTGGACCAATAAATACTTAATGAAATGTCCTAATCGTCATCCTGTGTATTTTCTGAGAGAAAGCAAGCATGAGTTTCTTAGCGAAACATACTGTACTGTTTTCCATTGTCCCTGAGGAATCATGGTGGTCATGTTCAGTGGTTGCCAGAGACTACCTACACCACTGTAAGATACAGCGGGGTGGTAGTGGCACTGTAGAGCTAGCTGGTCTAATGGCTGACATATCCCTTGGGGGTGTCCAGAAGCAGTCAGGACACCAAGCCCTCTGTTTAGAATCTCCAAAACGTGCAGTTCCTGGGGATTCCTAGGAACTACACAACACTTATTCCATGTCTATCTAAGTTAGCTAGTACTGATTTTGCTTTGATTATTAAGCCCCCTTGATGTTCCTTGGTAGTAGATTTTTATGCACTTGCCCCTCACACAGACTGAACAGTTAAATGTGTATGTGTGTGTGCGTGTATATATATTTATATACATATATTACCTACTGGCTGTCGCCAGTAGGTAGTTATAGTTAGGACCTATTTTCCATAGGAAATCAGCAACATTCTATTTGGAATAACTTTGGCGACGGTTGATGAATCTTCGCGACATTTTCCAAACTAATTATCAACTCTGATCGGCTCCTATCCTGAAAGTTTCTGGATGATTCGTGTAGCGGGAGCTGACAAACAAGGGGGCCCCAAAGCGTGTTTTCCCCATGCAATTTTCCATAGGCCCTTTTGTCGTAGCTATAGCTCGAACTGCTGAATTGATTTACACCAAATTTGGCAAAGAGGTAGTCCTCGGTTCAGACTCATGCCTTTTGCGTAAATGGTGCCAATCTGTTCAGTAGTTCCTGAGAAAATTACAGTTAAAATCATTTATATATCTATGGGTGCGGTGGATCCACGGACTCTGGGCGCACCGTGTACACACCATAAGCGCACCCTTCCGATCACGCAATGAATGCTAATTGGTTGTCAAGTGGTTGTCAACATTCAAAACCAGGAACTGTTGGCAGCCATTTTGGGGATGTTGAAGCGAGGCTGAAGAAGTTAGTGGAGCAAGTGTGCAAAACGTAGAACAGCAATAACTAGAAACGTAACTTTAAGATAACAATATAATAAATAACTAGAAACATAACTTTAACATAACAATATAATAAACAAAATGTGATATGTTCTCCAATAGAAGTAGGGTAGGTAATCTGCAAAACAAAAATGAAAATAAATGTTTAAAATTGGATCAATGTGACTGAAGGAGGTCAAAGATTACAAGTTAAGGTAATACTTGGCAATATTTCTTAATTTGCAGGTCTGCAGTGTGCCTGATACATTCCACCTCTCTTATAGGCCCGCGTTCAAAAGGTGTCTGTACGGAAGTGCCTACTGCGTCAGATTTACAGTATGGATGAACAGGTCTTTAAAATGATTCAAAGATGAGATAGAATTAGGTGAGAGATCAAGTCATTATACAGGACAATATTTTTGGGGGCTTATTTATAAGTCCCTTGCGCCACTTTTGCGTTACGTTTCCCATGTTAAAAGTGACGTAAAAGTGGAGCAAGGGGCTTGTAAATAAGCCCCTTTATTTCTAACACATTTAATCAGAGGCATTGTGTATCTAGGCCACTGTGCTTACCTTCTGTAAACACTGTGGCAAACAGAGTTCACAACTTGAACTCAGCTTTGGTTGTACACTGCAGACTGTCTTACATTCAGCCTCGGCAGAGTGGACAGAAGGGTCCATAACTTTAAAAGAAAAAGAGAAACGATGTGAGAGAGAGTGAGAGAGAGAAAGAGAGAAAAAATGACATTAAAATTGTGAGAGAGAGAAAGTTGTAGATGGAACAGTTAATACTGGAGAAAATCTTCGTAGCTCACCGTTTTTGCCTCCTTTGTGTGCCAAGCACGTGCCGGTTCATAGTGCACCCTCTAGTTTAGTGATCTGAAAGATAGTATACATAGTTAGTAATAGCATAGTACATACAACTGCGCAAGGATATATTTGCTTTCTTTCTTTGTACACTCAGGATACTGTATTTCATCAACTTCCACTGTAAGGAGGTGTCTGTGTGCTGTTTTTCTTCCAAAGTACTATATCCCATGCACTCCTACTGCATAGCGGTGAGTTTTCAATACTGAGTACCCAGACTGTTGCACCCCATTGACTCCCAGAGTCCGGATGTACGTGCTTTTTCTTCCGCACTCAGGGGCAGATTTACAAGCTCCTTGCGCCACTATTTCCATGTTAAATGTGACTCAAAAGTGGCGCAAGTGGCTTGTAAATCTGCCCCTCAGACTGTTGTAACCTATCTATTCTCACTGCTGGGAGGTAATTGTACATTTCTACGCAGTCAAGATTCTGCACACTACCCACTCTTTCCGTCCACAGATGACTTGTCATTGTTTCGGAAACAAGCTTCTTCGCTGACCTTGTGCCATTGCCGTGACTCAAAGAGGGTGCCTCACGTGTAGAAGCAGCCTTCTCAGACGTTGTTACGATGGCCACGCATCATCATCGAATGCACAAACGTTGAGCTTTGGAGGTGTTTGGGCGGTACGCCAATTTGTGAAACACAACCTGTAAGATAGTAAGTTAACATTGTGTGTTGTTTCTTTATCAAAGGAGAGAGGAAGTGAGAGAGTGACTGATGAGAATATTTGCAGCTCACCTTTCTGTCACTGGTGTGCCTTTCACCACGTGCCAGGACATAATGCACCCTGATGTTCTACATCTAAAAGATAGTAAAAGAAAGATGTTATGATTGTAATTGTTACTATCTTAATGTGGAGTAGAATTACATCTCCCTTTCACACACCTTCCCTCCCGCATTTAAACACAACTATTTGTACAGTTCCAACTTGTTAAATAGGCATTGATTTTTGAAAAATTTCTATAGTAGTAATCTTTTTGATACACGTGGTTTCGATCATCACGAGTGTCGGACATTTGACCGATTATAAAAACGTTCCTGCCATTGGAAAAAAATATATAAATGCAATAATATAATCAATCAATCAATCAATCAATCAGGTCATTTGTAGAGCGCACTACTCACCCGTAGGGTCTCAAGGCGCTGGGAGGGGGGGGGGGTGCCGCTACTGCTCGAACAGCCAGGTCTTGAGCTTCTTCCTGAAGGAGAGGTGGTCTTGGGTCAGGCGCAGATTGGTTGGAAGTGAGTTCCAGGTCTTGGCGGCCAGGTAGGAGAATGATCTTCCTCCTGTTGTCGCTCTTCGGATGCGGGGGACGGCGGCGAGGGCGTGGTTGGTTGATCTGAGGAGGCGCTTGGGAGTGTAGAAGTTGATCCGGTTGTTGAGGTAGCTCGGGCCTTGGTCGTGTAGGGCTTTGTGCGCGTGGGTGAGGAGCCGGAAGGTGATTCTCTTGTTGACCGGGAGCCAGTGCAGATCTCTCAGGTGTCCGGAGATGTGGCTGCGTCGGGGGATGTCGAGGATGAGTCTCGCCGAGGCGTTCTGGATCCGCTGGAGTCTCTTCTGGAGTTTGGCGGTGGTTCCGGCGTAGAGGGCGTTGCCGTAGTCCAGTCGGCTGGTGACGAGGGCTTGGGTGACCGTCTTCCTCGTCTCGGTGGGGATCCACCGGAAGATCTTACGTAGCATGCGCAGGATGTTGAAGCATGACGAGGAGACGGCGTTGACTTGTCTGGTCATGGAGAGGGAGGAGTCCAGGATGAAGCCCAGGTTGCGTGCGTGGTCCGTCGGTTTGGGTGCGGTGCCCAGGGCGGGGGGCCACCAGGAGTCGTCCCAGGCGGAGGGCGTGGAGCCCAGGATGAGGACCTCCGTCTTGTCTGAGTTCAGTTTCAGGCGGCTGGTCGTCATCCATTCGGCTACGTCTCTCATCCCTTCGTGCAGGTTGGCTCTGGCGGTGTCGGGGTCGTTGGTCAGGGAGAGGATCAGCTGGGTGTCGTCAGCGTAGGAGATGATGTTGAGGTTGTGTTGGCGTGCGATGGTCGCGAGGGGGCTCATGTAGACGTTGAAGAGGGTGGGGCTCAGTGAGGATCCTTGAGGGACGCCGCAGATGACTTTGGTGGCCTCTGACTTGTACGGTGGTAGGCGGACTCTTTGTGTTCTTCCGTCGAGGAAGGAGGTGATCCATTCCAGTGCCTTCTCCTGGATTCCGATGTTGCTGAGGCGCTGTACTAGGGTGCGGTGGCAGACCGTGTCGAAAGCCGCGGAGAGGTCCAGGAGGATGAGGGCCGCTGTTTCTCCGTTGTCCATCAGGGTTCGAAGGTCGTCGGTGGCGGCGATGAGGGCGGTCTCGGTGCTGTGGTTCGCTCGGAAGCCGGACTGTGAGGGGTCGAGGGATCCATTCGTCTCGAGGAAGGCGGCCAGCTGTTTGTTGACGGTCTTCTCGATGACTTTGGCCGGGAACGGGAGGAGCGAGATGGGACGGTAGTTCTTGAGGTCGGTGGGGTTTGCTGTTGGTTTCTTGAGGAGAGCGCTGAGTTCGGCGTGCTTCCAGCTCTCAGGGAAGGTGGCGGAGTCGAAGGAGGTGTTGATGATGTCCCGCAGGTGGGGTGCGAGGACAGCGTCGGCCTTGTTGAAGATGTGGTGAGGGCAGGGGTCAGTCGGAGATCCGGAATGGATGGAGTTCATGGTGCGGATGGTGTCTTCGGTGCTGATCGGGGTCCAGGTGCGGAGGGTGGTGGTGGGTGGCGTCGTTGCGGTTGTGGCTTGCGTTGGTTGGTTGTTGAAGCTGTTGTGTATGTCCGTGATCTTGTTGTGGAAGTAGGACGCGAGGGAGTTGCAGAGGTCTTGCGATGGGGTGATGTCGTTGTTTCCGGCGCTGGGGTTGGAGAGCTCTTTCACGATGTTGAAGAATTCCTTGCAGTTGTGTGCGTTGTTGTCCAGCCGGTCCTTGTATGCATTTTTCTTGGTGGCGCGGATCAGTTGGTGGTGTTTCCGGGTGGCGAGCTTGAGGGTGGTCATGTTGTCCGTCGTTGGTTCCCTTCTCCAGGCTTTCTCGAGGGCTCGACAGTTCTTCTTGGAGCTCTTGAGTTCGTCGGTGAACCATGGTGTTTTTCTGCTGCAGGATCTGCTGGGTGGGGTTCTCAGAGGGGCGAGTTCGTCCGCGCAGTCGTTGATCCATTTCGTGAGGTTGTCGGCGGCCTGGCTGGGGTTCGCTGAGTTGGCGGGAGGGTGCTGGCTCAGGGAGGCGGTGAGCTGGTCGGCTGTGATCTTGTTCCAGCTTCTTCGAGCAACCTGTTGCTGGAGGTGGTGGATCGTCGTTCTTCTGAAGGTGAAGTGGACGCAGCTGTGGTCCGTCCAGTGGAGTCCTGTTGCGTGGCTGAAGGTGACGTCTTTGCTGGATGAGAAGACGGCGTCGAGAGTGTGTCCGGCGAGGTGGGTGGGGGTGGTCACCAGTTGCTTGAGTCCGAGGTTGTCGAGGTTGTCGAGCAGGGTGATGGTGTTGCGGTCGTTGTTGTTCTCCAGGTGGAAGTTGAGGTCCCCCAGGAGGATGTAGTCGGCGGAGGGGAGAGCGTGCGGGCTGACGAAGTCGGCGATGTCCTCGCTGAATCGTGTGCGTGGTCCCGGGGGTCGGTAGATCAGGGTGCCTCTGAGGGTGGTCTTCGGGTTGGTGTGGATCTGGAAGTGCAGGTGTTCGGCGGTGGTGAGGGTGTCATCGGTGTTGGTAGTGATGCGGATGGTGTCTCTGTGGATGATGGCGATGCCTCCTCCGGTCTGGTTGTCTCGGTCCCTCCGGACGATCTTGTAGCCTTCTGGGATGGCGATGGCGATGTCTGGGGCTGAGGAGGCGTTCATCCAGGTCTCGGTGATGAAGGCAACGTCGGGGGCGGTGGTGTCGAGCAGGTTCCAGAGTTCTACGGCGTGTCTGTGGACGGAGCGGGTGTTGAGCAGGATACACTTGAGGTGGGTGCTGCTGGAGTTCGGCTTGGCGGGTGCAGGGAAGGTCCGGATGCAGGTGAACTTGCAGGCGTGGCAGCTGAAAGGTCCGTGGGTGTGCTTCGGGGCGGCTCGGTGACATCCTGGGATGTGGCCGGTGTTGAGTGCGATGAGGTCGGCGGCGCTGTAGGTTCGTCGGGTCGGCTTCCGTCGGTGGGGGCCAGGGGTCCTGGCACTGGGCGCGGTCCAGGCGCGGACGGGCGCAGACGGGCTTACCTTTGGCGCGCCTTCGGCGCACAATCGGCGCGCCCGCTGCGCGTGACCGCTGCGCGTTCGCACGGTCGCCATTTAAGGCGAAGTGCGCGGGTGGGCGGAGCAGCTGGGAGGCGGGAGCGGGGAGGGAAACAGAAGAGAAAAGGGGCGGGGCTCAAGGCGGTGGCGGGAAGCGGGGGCAAAGCGCGACGATAAACGGCAATTAACAAGCACAAATCTAAGTGAAAACAGGGGAAAACGACAGCGACACACGATCTGGGGAAAACAAGCACAAATTCAGGCAAAAAGCGGGTGAAAAATACAGTGACACACGATCTGGGGAAGAAATAAAAACAAGCACAAATTCAGGCAAAACAAGCACAGTTACAGGCAAAAACGGGGGAAACACCACGGAGATCGCTCAGGGCGGCAGCGAGGCCGGCGCTGAGACAGAGGCAGGCACTGGGGGCACACGCAGCAGCTGGTGGCCGTGCGGCGCGGGGGTGTCCCACAAGTGGGTCACACTCACCTGTGTCGCACGGTCGCCATTTAAGGCCAAGTGCGCGGGTGGGCGGAGCAGCTGGGAGGCGGGAGCGGGGAGGGAAACAGAAGAGAAAAGGGGCGGGGCTCAAGGCGGTGGCGGGAAGCGGGGGCAAAGCGCGACGATAAACGGCAATTAACAAGCACAAATCTAAGTGAAAACAGGGGAAAAAGACAGCGACACACGATCTGGGGAAAACAAGCACAAATTCAGGCAAAAAGCGGGTGAAAAATACAGTGACACACGATCTGGGGAAGAAATAAAAACAAGCACAAATTCAGGCAAAACAAGCACAGTTACAGGCAAAAACGGGGGAAACACCACGGAGATCGCTCAGGGCGGCAGCGAGGCCGGCGCTGAGACAGAGGCAGGCACTGGGGGCACACGCAGCAGCTGGTGGCCGTGCGGCGCGGGGGTGTCCCACAAGTGGGTCACACTCACCTGTGTCGCACGGTCGCCATTTAAGGCCAAGTGCGCGGGTGGGCGGAGCAGCTGGGAGGCGGGAGCGGGGAGGGAAACAGAAGAGAAAAGGGGCGGGGCTCAAGGCGGTGGCGGGAAGCGGGGGCAAAGCGCGACGATAAACGGCAATTAACAAGCACAAATCTAAGTGAAAACAGGGGAAAAAGACAGCGACACACGATCTGGGGAAAACAAGCACAAATTCAGGCAAAAAGCGGGTGAAAAATACAGTGACACACGATCTGGGGAAGAAATAAAAACAAGCACAAATTCAGGCAAAAAGCGGGTGAAAAATACAGTGACACACGATCTGGGGAAGAAATAAAAACAAGCACAAATTCAGGCAAAACAAGCACAGTTACAGGCAAAAACGGGGGAAACACCACGGAGATCGCTCAGGGCGGCAGCGAGGCCGGCGCTGAGACAGAGGCAGGCACTGGGGGCACACGCAGCAGCTGGTGGCCGTGCGGCGCGGGGGTGTAGGAATGCGTATGCCTAAATCGCTGCGTCTCCTTTTTGTATCTAGTCTGCTGCACCCCATCTACTCCGTCCGCTGCGCACCCAGGCCTCATTGCTCACCTTTTCATGGAGAGGACACCTTCTACATCATGCAGTCCCGCTCTGCCACCAAGATGTCTGTCATATGGTGCAGAGTCTTGATATCATTATGAGAAAGGACATACTTGTGCACCTACCTTCATCGCAGGTTCCTCACCCGCTCAGTCCTTGCGGTACCACTAACTCAGTGACCTAAGAGGCCACGCACGTAGTGGTGGACTGTTGTACTCAGTGGTTTGGGCCTACATGAGGCATCCGAACCACTAGGACATGCCATCACCGCGCTTGCGATGGGAGCAAATCTAAAATGGCTTAGAGTATGTGCGCCTTGTCTTTTTTATTGGGTGTATACCAGTCATGAGGGAGTGTGTCTGTGCCGTTCTGACAACTAGACCTAGAACTAAGAACTCAGTACAATGGAAATCTGGGCAATGTTGCGATTTAGTTTTTTCCTGGAAGCGTAAGCCTGACGTATGCCAGTGCTGCGCGAGGCTCTAAACCATGATTCCGGAGCTACGGGCATGGTTCTGTTGTGAGCAATATGAGAAATCAAGTCATTCAGGTGTCCGTCTTGTAGTGCTGACGTCACTTGGGTCTTAAATGCAAATGTGTCATTATATCTGTAAAGTTCCACAACATGGAAGGTATGGGGGATCACTGACTCCATATTCATTTATAGTTGCATACATAAAAGATGGTGGACAAGACGCATTTCTGCGATTATGAATGTTTGTTGTACATTCAGTGGAGTGTTGTAGCTGTAGTTATACAGGGCTGTGAAAGGTTTAGGTTGCAGTTTTTGGCACATGAAGGACAGACAATATATATCTGTATGTGCTCATTCAGGTATACTGTCGAACTTGGTGCTGGAAATAATTGTTCGAGGCTCTGATTCGCGTCCACATCCTGTTATTGTAGAGTAATGACATAATCTACGCTTGCCTGGAAATGTACTGTAAATATGGTGGTCATGTAAATTGCTGATATAGTTTTGGGTTGATTTTGTGCTATATAAATATGCTAAAAAAAAAGGAGGAATAGCCCACACTCACTGTAAGAGGTAAGATGGTTGTATACGCTATTTATAGCACAATATAATATGGTACGTTTTTTACATCAGTGACTGACTAACTGGCCTAGTCTTTTCTTGTATTTACACTTCAAATCAGTGTTTAATTTGTACAATTCTGCCCAAATGGGTTTAATAAGAAAACGGATAAAGCAAAAACCAAACAATCACAATCAAAGTAAGTCTGACATATCAGACTAATATCTACACATTTCTCTTCATTGCAGATGTTTTTCAAAAATAGTGCTTCCAACTTCTACATCATATTTCATCTTTGCGAGATCTGTAATTACAAATAATATATATATATGCAAAGCAACATATCACTAATATTAAATATACATTTTTTTAAATTTTTTTTTTTATAAAAACACTTTGATTTTTATATACAGGCAGCATTCACTGTCAAGTTGTTATTGACAGAGAAAATCATGAATCACAACGGAGGTATCTTAATTTCCTAAGTGTACCGAAAGATCCTCATCTATATTGTGTCCTTGCGCCTGTACTGTGCGGTATTGTACTAGAATTCTATTTCCTCCCCTTTCTCTAGCTGGGATTGTATCCAGTACACAGAAGGACAAAAGATTTGTGTTTTGTCTGTGTGCTTCTTTGAAGTGTCGAGCTATGGGGTACTGTTTATCTTCTTTTGTGATAGCCCTCAGATGTTCAAGGATTCTTTTCTTAGCGGGATGGATGGTACTCCCAATGTAAAATTTGTCGCATGGACATCTGAGGGCATACACTGCATGATCAGTATTGCAGGTTACATGTTTCGAAATCACAAAAGGTTTTTGATTTACTGATAGTTTAACCTCTTTCAGTTCCTACTGTTTTTACACGCTTTACATTTGTTGCATGTATAAAAGCCACGGATTGGAGCCACCTGTTGCTGTTTAGAAATCTGAACCAAAGTGCTTTGACATACCATGTCTTTGAGTGATTCCGTCTTTCTAAAAGTAATTTGGGGAAAGTCTTCTACCGCCAATGCTAAATTTTTGTCTGTTTTTAGCACCCTCCAAAATTTGTTCAAACTATTTCTGACATCCTGTGCCTGGTAGGAGAATGTAGTTATGTCTCTGATGGTACCGAAGTGGGTTTTGATGGTTTAATCTCAAGGAGATTTGTTCTATCTCTTTTATCCGCTTCTTTGCAGGAGTTATTAATGTCTGCATGCATGTATCCTCTTTCGAGGAATCGTTTACACATACATTCTTTTTCAGATTCATATCCCAAAGGAGAGCTGCAATTTCTTTTTGCACTCAATAGTTCTCCTAAGGGAATACTCCGTATCAGATTGTTTGGATGGCAGCTGCTTGCGTGGGGCAAGCTGTTGCCAACTGTCTCGTTTCTGAACAAAACACTCTCCAGATGGTTCTCTTTCGCAATCACCTTCAAATCTAAGAATTCAATGGATTCTTTTTAAATTCTACAACTGAAATTCAGGTTGACTAGGCGAGATAGTCAGTCACTGATGTAAAAAACGGACTTGTCAATAAAGTTACTGACAATATGTAAATCAAAAAATGACGCTATAAATGTATTACAATGCATTTCTCTAAATTGTTGAAAGTATTATATTAATCGCTTCCTTAAACACGAATATTTAGTGTAAAATGTAAACGAAATGATAAATGCGAGAAGTCTTTTTTCACTTTTGTTTTAGTGCACTATCACATGATGTTTATTTAAATCGTTAATGTGTAACACCTCATTACTCGTGAACAAGGTAACTTTGTTACTGAAACACGTCGAGTGCTGCCATTAAATCACCTTATCAGCAACTTTGGTGCCGTGGCTCTGTTTTCGTAAATACTGCAGATTACGGAGTGTTGTGGGATATATATATATTTTTTTTAATCGCTTTTAAGAAGGGGGGCTGTGTAGCCCCCCTTCTTTTTCATTCTTTTTTTGGTCCTGGGGACCCCATCCCCCAGGGCCTGCCCCCAATTTTCATTTAAAAAAAAAGAAATCGGGAAGATGGCCGCATGGCCCCCCTCCCAGGGCCATACTTCACCCCGGGGACCCCATCCCCCGGGGCATGGGCTTTTTTTATGTTTATTTTTTAAATTAGGAGGGGGGCTGCTTTGCCCCCCTCCTGTGGCCACCTTTGACCCCATCCCCCAGGCCGGCCTTTTAAAAAAAAAAAATTGGGGGGAAGGGGGCCGCGCGGCCCCCCTCCTGTGGCCATTCCGGCCCCGGGGACCACATCCCCCGGGGCCTGACTTTTTTTTTCTTTTTTGGGGGGGAGGGGGCCGCGTGGCCCCCTCCCGGGCCACTTCTGGCCCCGGGGACCCCCTCTCCCAGGGCTTGGCCCTCCTCGTTGAAGGTCATAGGTGGGTCCCAAAGCCCCCCACGGTCCCTGCCGGCTCCCCGCATCCTGCGGGAGCCGGCATTGCTTTTCTGCATGGGGAGCAGCTAACATGCTGCTCCCCATGCAGAAAAGCAATCCGCTTTGATTTTTGATAGATAAAGCAGGTTTCCTGCTCTCCATTTCAAAAATCAAAGCAGTTTGCTGTGGTAGGGTGGGTGCCACGAGGCTCCCGCCCTACCATTGCAAACAGCAGTGTCCGGGAGGTGGGCACCCCGGGACACTGCAGGAGCCGGGGGTGGCGGTCCCCAGGGCTATCGAGGGCTCCAGGAGGGGGGCCGCGGGTCCCCCTCTCAACATCTACAAAACCCGGGGGGGTGGTCCCCGGGGCAAGGGGGTCCGTCACGGAACCCCCTATTTTACATATTAGTGCCCCGGGGAGGTGGCGGTCCCCGGGGCTGCGGGGGGCGCGTGAGCCCCCCACATACTTAGAAAGAAAGCCCTGGGGGTGGTGGTCCCCAGGGCTCGGGGGGCATTAATATCAAAGCCCCAGGGGTGGCGGTCCCCGGGGCTGCGGGGGGGGGCTGTATGCCCCCCGCTATCATAATTACTTTGCCCCGGGGGTGGCGGTCCCCGGAGCAGTGTGGGGGGGATTGGGACCCCCCCACCCTTTTTTTCTCATTTTGCCCCCGGGATTTGGTCCCCCCGGGGGCTAATTTTCTAAAAAGCAGACCGGGTTTATTTTTGTCCACAGAGTTCGTGTACCTACGTGTATCCCACGATTTGTAAAAAAAAAAATTTTTTTTGGGGCCTTGGGGGTTCTTGTGGGACCCCCTGAGCAAGTCTAGGGGGTCAGGGTGTGTCTACCCTGCCCCCTTTGCGTGTTTATTTTCAGCTTTCTTGTGCCTCGGTTCTACCGAGGCACAAGATGGCTGCCAACGCTTCCTGGTTTGGAGTGTTGACAGACAGTTGACATCCAATCAGCATGCAGCTCGTGCTCCGGAAGGTACATGTGCTGTACAGAGTACAGTACAGAGTACGGTACTTCACAAAAAGCGTGATCTGCGAACAGAATGCTACCTTTTTGCCACATTTGGTGTAATTCCGTTCAGCCGTTCGGGCTGTAGCCCTGGCTAAAGGTCCTATGGAAATTTGCATGGGGAAAACACATTTTGGGACCCCCCTTTTTTCTCAGGCCCCACTTGACGAACCACCCCCAAACTTTCAGGGAAGGAGCGGAGCAGAGCAGGCCATTTTCTTGGAGAAATTCGCGAAGATTCGTCCACCGGTGCCAAAATTATTCCAAATAGAATGTTGCGGATTTCCTATGGAATATATATATATATATATATATATATATATATATATATATATATATATTACCTACTGGCGGACGCCAGTAGGTAGATATAGTTAGGACCTAGTTTCCATAGGAAATCTTCAACATTCTATTTGGAATAACTTTGGCGCCGGCTGACAAATCTTCTAAGTATGGGCGCAAAATCCGCTCCGCTCGTGAAATTTGCGAATTTTCTGCAAATCTCGTGAAATTGCCGAAAAATGTGCAAATCCGCTCGCGGGCGGATTTCTTAGCACATGCCCGAGTTGAACCTCAAATAATCAGCCCAAACATCTAGTGAGCACGGTCTAGGCTAGGCAGGTGTGCTTCCTGTTATCAGGATAGACCTCAGTGCTGCATCTTTCATCCCACTACTGATCCTGAAAAGTAATTCCAACCATACTTACAGTAACTTGAATTTCCTTCCATAGGCTAACATTGACTGATTTCACTTGGAAAGTTTTCTAAGTGTGGAGTTTTGGAACTTTAAAAAATTCCTCAAAAATCAGCTGAACTACGAATTCCGATTTACTCACCTGTTTTCAGGAAAGATCTCGGTGCTGCATTTCTCAGCCCACTACTGATCCTGAAAAATAATTCTAATCGTAGTTACAGTAACTTGAATTTCCTTCCATAGGATATTATTGCCTGCGATATAAAATATATATAAATTAAAAAATATTAAAAAAAATATTACAATTTCAATATTTTTAAAAACATTTATTTTTTAATTTATATAAAAAATATGTAATGTAATTTAAAAAATAAAATATCTAAAAATAAATAATTTAAAATAATGTAGTTAATCAGTATAAAAAAATAACAACAATTAATACATTTAAAAATTATCATTTGCAAAACCTTTGAAATTCAATGAAAAACCATAGGTTTTAGCCACGTTATATTTAGGAATTATCATTTAAAAAGACCTTAGAAATTCACTGAAAAAACCATAGGTTTCAGCCATGTTATAGGTAGGAATTAGCATTTAAAAAACCTTAGAAATTCACTGAAAAAACCATATGTTTCACACACGTTATAGTTAGGAATTAGCATTTAAAAAACCTTAGAAATTCAATAAAAAACCATAGGTTTCACACATCTTATAGTTAGCTGGATATTTCACTCATACAAAACCATTGAAATTCCCCCATTATAGTTAGTTCAGCTAACTATTACTCGCGCGCCCGCAATGCACTGCTGATGACGTCACATATTACATCACTCATGACATGGTCAGAGACATCACTCATGACATCACTCATGACATCTCAAATCACATCACTGATGACATCACTGACGACATCATCCTTGTGAAAGAGTGACAGACCTCCTCTCACCCTAATATATTCAAAAATAGAAACTCAGGGGCATATTATCAAGGGAGTTTATCTCCGCTTTTTTGGCTTTAAAAGCCAAGAAAGCGGAGATAAAATTATCTCCCTATTACCTAGCTGTCGCTAACACCAGTTAGCGACAGCTGGTAGGAGATAGCGACCATCTTGGACCCCACTTTGCAAGTCAGTGATATTTATCACTAATGACATGCAAAGTGGGCGTGCCAAGATGTTA
The DNA here is from genome assembly GCF_964261635.1 of Lissotriton helveticus. Lineage (NCBI taxonomy): Eukaryota > Metazoa > Chordata > Amphibia > Caudata > Salamandridae > Lissotriton > Lissotriton helveticus. The sequence goes on from NC_136059.1 coordinate 918,271,338, forward strand.
GCGACTGGAAACAGTGTCCTGATTACATGTTGCAGCCTTCTTCAAATAAAAGCGGTGAATACTTACCCCATGCGTGTTGGCTTCCTCAATGTGGGCAACCCTTTTCTTTTGGATTTATACAGCCGGTCCGGTCGGGAGGAGGCTCCGCCACGCAGTTGGTCTCATGCCGGCGCCTGGGGGCGCCTTGCTGTGAAGAGGCATGGGGATGCGCTGAGAAGGTTCTACGGTGCTGCAGGGTTCTCAGCAGACTCGTTCCAAGCCCACTTGGGATTTTATTTGGTCGAAATGGTGGCAGTGCCCCGCAGCTCACTCGAGCAGGATGACACGAGCACTACAGGAGCCAGCATGCAGTGCGCCTGGGAACTCCCTTTGAGGCGTGCCTCATCATGAATATCAGGTGCTGGTTAAAATGCGAGGGGCTGCTCAACTGACTTCATTACCCATGACTAAGTGCAAGGGTGCACGAAACGCGTCGGGTACATAGACTTTGGAGGTGTCCTGATTACATGTTGCAGCCTTCTTCAAATAAAAGCGGTGAATACTTACCCCATGCGTGTTGGCTTCCTCAATGTGGGCAACCCTTTTCTTTTGGATTTATACGGCCGGTCCGGTCGGGAGGAGGCTCCGCCACGCAGTTGGTCTCATGCCGGCGCCTGGGGGCGCCTTGCTGTGAAGAGGCATGGGGATGCGCTGAGAAGGTTCTACGGTGCTGCAGGGTTCTCAGCAGACTCGTTCCAAGCCCACTTGGGAATTTATTTGGTCGAAATGGTGGCAGTGCCCCGCAGCTCACTCGAGCAGGACGACACGAGCACTACAGGAGCCAGCATGCAGTGCGCCTGGGAACTCCCTTTGAGGCGTGCCTCATCATGAATATCAGGTGCTGGTTAAAATGCGAGGGGCTGCTCAACTGACTTCATTACCCATGACTAAGTGCAAGGGTGCACGAAACGCGTTGGGTACATAGACTTTGGAGGTGTCCTGATGACATGTTGCAGCCTTCTTCAAATAAAAGCGGTGAATACTTACCCAATGCGTGTTGGCTTCCTCAATGTGGGCAACCCTTTTCTTTTGGATTTATACGGCCGGTCCGGTCGGGAGGAAGCTCCGCCACGCAGTTGGTCTCATGCCGGCGCCTGGGGGCGCCTTGCTGTGAAGAGGCATGGGGATGCGCTGAGAAGGTTCTACGGTGCTGCAGGGTTCTCAGCAGACTCGTTCCAAGCCCACTTGGGATTTTATTTGGTTGAAATGGTGGCAGTGCCCCGCAGCTCACTCGAGCAGGATGACACGAGCACTACAGGAGCCAGCATGCAGTGCGCCTGGGAACTCCCTTTGAGGCTCGCCTCATCATGAATATCAGGTGCTGGTTAAAATGCGAGGGGCTGCTCAACTGACTTCATTACCCATGACTAAGTGCAAGGGTGCACGAAACGCGTCGGGTACATAGACTTTGGAGGTGTCCTGATTACATGTTGCAGCCTTCTTCAAATAAAAGCGGTGAATACTTACCCCATGCGTGTTGGCTTCCTCAATGTGGGCAACCCTTTTCTTTTGGATTTATACGGCCGGTCCGGTCGGGAGGAGGCTCCGCCATGCAGTTGGTCTCATGCCGGCGCCTGGGGGCGCCTTGCTGTGAAGAGGCATGGGGATGCGCTGAGAAGGTTCTACGGTGCTGCAGGGTTCTCAGCAGACTCGTTCCAAGCCCACTTGGGATTTTATTTGGTCGAAATGGTGGCAGTGCCCCGCAGCTCACTCGAGCAGGATGACACGAGCACTACAGGAGCCAGCATGCAGTGCGCCTGGGAACTCCCTTTGAGGCGTGCCTCATCATGAATATCAGGTGCTGGTTAAAATGCGAGGGGCTGCTCAACTGACTTCATTACCCATGACTAAGTGCAAGGGTGCACGAAACACGTCGGGTACATAGACTTTGGAGGTGTCCTGATTACATGTTGCAGCCTTCTTCAAATAAAAGCGGTGAATACTTACCCCATGCGTGTTGGCTTCCTCAATGTGGGCAACCCTTTTCTTTTGGATATATATATATATATATATATATATATATATATATATATATTCACTGAAAAAACCATAGGTTATAGACCATATATAGTTAGGAATTAGCATTTACAAAACCTTGAAAATTCACTGAAAAAAACATAGGTTATAGACCATATATAGTTAGGAATTAGCATTTAAAAAACCTTATTTTACTCACACAAAACCATTGAAATTCCATATATAGTTAGTTGCACTAACTATATATCGCGCACCCGCAATCCACTGCTGATCATGTCACATATTACATCATTCATGACATGGTCAGTGACATCACTGATGACATCACTGATGACATCTCAAATGACATCACTGATGACATCTCAAATGACATCACTGATGACTACATCCAGTGACTGTATAATTCTGTAAAGTTAAAATATGTCTTACATATTGAAGAATGAGTGGATGTATAAGTGTCTTGATGAAGGATTTAGTAGGGGCATGGCTGACTGTATGAGTGACTGATTAAATGTGTCTCACTGAGTGCATGGGTTAGTAACTAAACTGTCTTAATTTGTGCATCATTATGTCTGTTGTTCTGTAAACTGCTGCATGTGTTGATCATTAGCTATATGATTAACTGTATGGGTTATTAATTGGTTGCCCAAGCATTTGTATGGGAGACTGAGTGTGTGTGTGGGTGGCTGGGAGGTGTATGACTCTCTGCATAGATGTGTGAGCAGTTGATTGACTAGATGTATGGGTTCAAAAGTGCATGTGGAAACAGCTGTATGGGCGGTTGACTGTGTGCATGAGTGTATTGGTGAGTGAATGGATATCTCAGTGCTACATGTCAAAGTAAGTACATATGTAAAACACAGTACATGTGAGAGTTGACATATATAAATAACTGTGCATAAGAGCCAGTGAATGTGTGAGTGGCTGTATGGATCATTGTGAACTTGTATCCAGGATTGTATAAGTGAGTAAATATGTTTTAGTATATGTTTGAATAAGTAAGGTGTGTATAACTGTATAGTTGAGGAAATGGAGGTGTGATTGATTCTTTGCATGACTGACTAAGTGTCTGAGTAACTCCATGGATGAGTGACAGTCTATGAGTGTCTGTTTACACTGAGTGTATCTAAGGTTATATTAGAGTCTGAAGAGGTTCATCGTATTATCACATGAATGATGTCATCAGTGATGTGATCAGTAATGTCAAATGAGATGTCATCAGTGATGTCATCAGTGATGTCATTTGAGATGTAATCAGTGATGTCATCAGTGATGTCATTTGAGATGTCATCAGTGATGTCATCAGTGATGTCATTTGAGATGTCATCAGTGATGTCATCAGTGATGTCACTGACCATGTCATGAATGATGTAATATGTGACATGATCAGCAGTGGATTGCGGGTGCGCGATATATAGTTAGTGCAACTAACTATATATGGAATTTCAATGGTTTTGTGTGAGTAAAATAAGGTTTTTTAAATGCTAATTCCTAACTATATATGGTCTATAACCTATGGTTTTTTCAGTGAATTTTCAAGGTTTTGTAAATGCTAATTCCTAACTATATATGGTCTATAACCTATGGTTTTTTCAGTGAATTTCAATGGTTTTTTAATAGCAAATATCATAAGCTGTCGAATGTCAAGTACGTGGTAAGTGAAAACATTTTCGTGTTTATGCACACTGATCTGCTTTGAATGGTGCCCCCCCCCCTCATTTCTATTAGGAGTACTCTCTCTTTGCACATAGTGAAGAGTAGTTAACGCAGGCCTTTGCCCCCGTTGTAATACGTCGTGCCTGCTTCTCTCTCCATTTGATTGATTGTTATCCAAGTATTTACTGTTTTAGAATTGGTTCTCTTTGGTTCATTCTCTATTTACAAACAAACACAGAGTCGCAATACTCTGTTTAGTCTTTGCAGATAACGAAAAATTGTGTAAAAAAAAAAAGAAAAGGAATCGAGCAAAATCAGTAGGCCACTAATGGGATCTCTTTTTGACCTCGCTAAAATAGAAACATTAGGAACAACCCCTCATGACAAATACAAAACTAGTGAGATGAACTGAACTCCACACAATGATGGCTGCAAAACAGCTCGGCTCCGCCACCCACCCCGCCCAAAATAACGATAAAGAGCGGCTGCCATGATTGGTTGCGGAATGGCCACGACGGAGCTACGAAATGGTGCTGCTCTCATGCTAACCCCAGCTTCAGTCTGAAACATCCAGAAACACTGTAGACTACCAATTCGATCAGTTCCGGTAGCGCCCCAATGTAACCCGGTAGAGAAGAACTAGCCCTCCCCTCTTTGACTGATGGTTCTTGTTGCCTGTCCCTTCTGTTGTCATTTAACAGAACTATTTAGCCTGCTGAAAGGGGTTGTGTTCCGACCGCTGGTTGGTGGAGACATTTTGACTATATTCTGGACCTGCGTTGTCGCGTAATGCGTCATATGACGCGCCGCGTTAGCGCATCCGGAAGTCATCCGGGGCGCGCAGCACGTAACGTAAGCATAACAAGTCATGTGACTTGTTAATAAAACTTTTCATTGGTTCATTTTACTTTTCTTATTCTAATGATGAAAGGCTTGGTCATATGACCTAAAAATTACGCTTTTTATTACTTCCGAACATTATTTTTTCTTAAATATATGTTATAATGTTCCAGGCTAATGTACTTTCCCGGAAAATTTACAACTGTCCTGCAAGTAAAATATATTCTTTTTTCGAGAAAAAGAGCGTTTCTTCGTCCCATGACGGAGCCGTTGAGCAAAAGAGGGTCGACCTGCTGTCTTAGTCGCCGATACGCCTGAATATGAGATTCTTATCGATCACTTTATGTTGCAGGAGTAGAAAACACAACAGCCCTTGACCATTTATCTTTACTGCGTTCCTTCGTATTATACCTTTTACCCTTCATGTAATTGGTCTGCTTTATTTCACTTGCCTTTTAATGATTCTAAAACAGTGACTATTATTAAAAACTTTACCAATGTATATACTACTACCATGTTTTCTTTTAAAAACCTTTATTGTGAAAATTTCATTATACAAATACGAGCCTATAACCACGTGGGCCGGCCACGGAGCAAACTGTAATCGTATATGATGAGTAGACATTTACACTGTAGAGGAACGTAACGGGCAGGCCATTAGGTTGCAAGAACTAAGGTGTCTAACAGTTACGGAATCGGTGGACGTACATTTTATAATTAAAATACGACAGGGCCAGTTACAATAAAATTATCTACATATACATTTGCGGGCAAGTACCATGGGTGACGTTAATTCGAACTTTCAATAGTACAGTAATCAATAACACATCAGAACTTAATATCAATAGGGATGTCGAAATATTCAATCAATTCTCGTCCCCGCCCGCCATGTGCTTCAAAACTGCATACGTATCTCGTGATTTCAAGGTTCTGCAACCAGTACACAACAAGGAGTTACGAGTCCCATTTATTCCGGCGCCATTTTGGGCGAGGACGGGCAGGTCCAGGATATAGTCAAAATGTCTCTACCAACCCTCGACTATGATGATGTTCATATGCTGTATTTATTAGAGTAACACTCATCTGTCCACATGAAATTAATTTGCCACAATCTAAACATGTCATTTTAATCTTTCCAAAGTTCTTCTAAATATTTGGGACCGTTTCCCTTGCCTCTGATGCTGTCAGTGCCACTTCTTTGATGAATGTACTAGCAGGTCAGGGGTTCTCCTCCAAATCTCTCTTTTATGCAGCACTATAATTAATTGGTGCCACCTCTCCATATGACGATGCATGGTATAGTTACCATAACTATATTTTTTTTTCGGTTCCTCTGGAGAGTTCATCGTGGCAGATGAAGCGTGTAACGTACCGGACATTTACCTTTTTTTGCATGTACAGGAAAGGAAAAAAAAATCGAGCGTCCGAGTTCTAAGGTGTCCCAGGTCCATTTTAGTGGACCAGGCCCAAATCCAAAGAACAGGCCGCCATTTTGAGAGTCCTGTTGCAGCCGCCTGTCGCTGTAGCATCAAGAGCAGCCGAAACTCAGCTGAATGGCAACTGAAACGGTAAAGGGGCGCCCCACTACAGCAGACGAGCCTCCACCTAGGAAGGCCCGTTCACGCCGCCTCCCCCCCCCCCTTCGGGCACCCCACGCCGTTATTCGGAGCAGTATTGTAGGATGGCCACACCAGTGCGGCAACTTGCTAGACATCACCTCGGTGGTAACCGAATCTCAACGCCTTGTGGTGTCTTCTATTCAGAAAACATTGTTATGCTGCCTTCGACCTATTCGCCGCAAGTGCGCACACAACTCAACTGCATAGCTTGCTAGACACCACCTCGGTGCCATCCGGATCTTGGAATCTCAGCGCCTCTTGGTGTCTTCTCTTCAGAAAATATTGTTGCGCTGCCTTTGGCCCCATTCGCACATCGGTCCGCTACTGACGCCATCTCACAGGCTAATGGGGCGCCCCACGCCAACTTTCAGCATTGTAGGATGACCACACCAGTACAGCAACTTGCTAGACATCACCTCGGTGCCATCCGGATCTCGGCGCCCCACTGCAGATGAAGTGCCTCTCAACTATGAAACCACCACGGTGACATCCGGATCTTGGCGCGTTGTGCTGCCTTCGGCCTATTCGCACATCGGTCCGCTACTGACGCCATCTCACAGGCTAATGGGGCGCCCCACGCCGACTTTCAGCATTGTAGGATGACCACACCAGTACAGCAACTTGCTAGACATCACCTCGGTGCCATCCGGATCTCGGCGCCCCACTGCAGATGAAGTGCCTCTCAACTATGAAACCACCACGGTGACATCCGGATCTTGGTGCGTTGTGCTGCCTTCGGCCTATTCGCACATCGGTCCGCTACTGACGCCATCTCACAGGCTAATGGGGCGCCCCACGCCGACTTTCAGCATTGTAGGATGACCACACCAGTACAGCAACTTGCTAGACATCACCTCGGTGCCATCCGGATCTTGGCATCTCAACGCCTAGTGGTATCTTCCATACAGAAAATATTGTTGCGCTGCCTTTGGCCCCATTCGCACATCGGTCCGCAACTTAGACATCACCTCGGTGCCATCCGGATCTTGGCATCTCAGCACCTTGTGGTGTCAGTCAGAAAATATTGTTGCGCTGCCTTTGGCCCCATTCGCACATCAGTCCGCTACTGACACCATCTCACAGGCCAACAGGGCGCCCCACGCCGACATTTACCATTGTAGGATGGCCACACCAGTGCCACAACTTGCTAGACACCACCTCAGTGCCATCCGGATCTTGGCATCTCAGCGCCTTGTGGTGTCTTCTATTCCGAAAATATTGTTGCGCTGCCTTTGGCCCCATTCGCACATCGGTCCGCTACTGCCGCCATCTCACAGGCCAACGGGGCGCCCCACGCCGACTTTCAACATTGTAGGATGGCCACACCAGTGCGGCAACTTACTAGACACCACCTCGGTGCCATCCGGATCTTGGCGCGTTGTGCTGCCTTCGGCCTATTTGCACATCGGTCCGCTACTGACGCAAACTCACAGGCCAACGGGGCGCCCCACGCCGACTTTCAGCATTATAGGATGGCCACACCAGTGCTGCAACTTGCTGGACACCACCTCGGTGCCATCCGGATCTTGGCGCGTTGTGTTGCCTTCGGCCTATTCGCACATCGGTCCGCTACTGACGCCGCCTCACGTGCCAACGTATTTTCTCCGCATTTTATACCCTATGCCGCATAACAGGTCATGTGACTTGTTTATAAAACTTTTCATTGGTTCATTTTACTTTTGGTTTCCTAATGATGGAAGGCTTTTCATTGGATGAAAACTTTTTTTTTCCCCCCAAACGATGAAAGCCCCACCTTGTTTCTGGATGTTTCAGACTGAAGCTGGCGTCAGCATGAGAGCACCACCATCTCGTAGCTCCGTCGTGGTCATTCCGCGAGCAATCATGGCAACCGCTCCCCACCAGAAGCCTACAGGAGTCGGCGGCCCCCAAAACTTTTGATAAATCCTCAAGGCGGAGGGGACGCTTTCAAGAATGGGGTCCAAGACCTAGCAGACAAGCGTCCGATTTCCAAGGTGTCCCAGGGCCATTTCAGTGGACCAGGCCCAAAAAGGAAAGAGCCTGCCGCCATTTTGAGAGTCCTGTGACAGCCGCCTATCGCTGCACCGCAAGAGTGGGCGCAACTCAGCTGAATTGCGGCTTTTGACACAGTGGACCAAAAACGGACGGAATGGCAACTGAAACGGTAAAGGGGCGCCCCACTACAACAGATGACACTCCACCTGGAGAAGCCCGTTCACGCCGCCTCCCCCGGGGCGCCCAACGCCGTTATTCGGAGCAGCATTGTAGGATACCAAAACCAGTGCGGCAACTTACTGGACATCACCTTGGTGCCATCGTTCTGCTGCCTTGGAACTATTCGCACAACAGTTTGCTACTGATGACCCACCCCCCGCGACGACCCCACGCCGTTATTTGCTGGGCGGCAACTTACTAGACATCACTTTCGTGTCATCTAGATTTCAGCGCGTTCTGCTGCCTTGGAACTATTCGCACAACAGTTTGCTACTGATGACCCACCCCCCGCGACGCCCCACGCCGGAAATCTGGACGTTGTGCTGCGTTGGGACTATTCGCACAGCCGACCGCTACTTTGTTGTTTTTCCCTAAAAATGTTTATATGTTATTACTATTTTTGTTTTCTTGTATATATTTATAAATTATTAAAGTTTTATAATCTTACTACTTTGTCGGAGTGCTATATATTTTTAATGTGACACATAATTGTAAAAACTTTGATGTACAAAGAGTCATCCCTGGAATCTTCCGCTTCAGGCTCGGTCCCCTCCCCAATCACAATACAGGATGGTTTTTAGATAATAGGAACGCTTCTGCTGTGACTAATCTCATCGAGTGTGGGCCTTGATCTACTATAACTCCTTTGAAGAGGGGTGATTCTTTACAGCTGGGGCCATAAACTACATCTGCAGGGCTAGCTGATAGCCTAGGACCGGCCTGGACAATCGGACACAGAGGAAGAGGAGTGTTAGAGGGTGCGGTAGTCAATAGGGCGAAAGGGAGGTGTCGGGCGGGCACAGGGTGTGATTCTCAGGGAAGAGCAGCGCAGATGGGGGGAGGTTTATTACCCATGCATAAGACAGAAAGCGGGGGTGACCACTGCCTGGGGGAGATGCTTGCGAGGGTGGGGAGCCATGCTAAGGATCGACAGCGTGCAGAGAGTGGGTCTGGTCAAGGCATCTAAAATGGCTGCCGTGCACGACAAAAGTGTGGCATTTGAAAAAAGACAAGATGGCGCAGACAATGTTTTTCAACACTTCCTGACTTCCTTCCAATCGAACGTTAACAGACGTTGGGGCATATTACCAAACTTAAGCGATATTTATCCCTAACGATGCTTAGCAACGATTTTTTTACCGCTAAGCATCGTCAGAAATTATCGCAGATAAACCTTGCTATTATCAAGGTTTATCGCAAATACGATAATAAACGACCGCAATGCATTAATATCGCTGAAAACTCAGCGATATTCATGCATTACCGAGCTAATGCTCTTAGCCATGTTATCCACCTCCCATTGGATAACATGGCTAAGAACTGCTCAGGGCAGGTGCTACTTTTTGGAGATATTCGCGCTTATCTCGAATATTTCCAAAAGTTGATAATAGGAGATAGCGATGTTAGCGACTGTTTCCAGTCGCTTCATCTTGGCACGCCCACTTTGCATGTCATTAGTGATAAATATCACTCACATGCAAAGTGGGGCCCAAGATGGTCGCTATCTCCTACTAGCCGTCGCTAACTGGTGTTAGCAACAGCTAGGTAATACAGATATAATTTTATCTCCGCGAAGCGGAGCGCTGTTACAGATATATATCTTGTTTTTGAACGTTAATTTCTCAAAATCCACTGAAGCACATATATTGAGACCTAGCAAAGGCACATCGAGCTACCAGTCCCTACAATTTTGCCAAGTTTCGTGCAAATCCATTCAGCCGTTCGATTATTATTATTTTATTTTTTTTGCCCCGCGGGGCCCTTTTAAAACCTCCACATCAAACCTAAGAGGTCAAGGAGGATCTACTATGCCCCCTTATGGTCATTTGCCCCTTCGCTTTGGCCTCCTCTTGTCTCTCAATCCTACCGAGAGACAAGATGGCGGCCGCTACGGACTGTTTGGAATGTTGACAGATGCCGGAGAACCAATCAGCTTCGCAAAGCTCCGTAACGCGAAAAGTACGCGAAGCGGAGCGCTGTTACAGATATATATCTTTTTTTCAACGTTAATTTCTCAAAATCCACTGGAGCACATATATTGAGACCTAACAAAGGCACATCGGGCTACCAGTCCCTAATATTTTACCAAGTTTCGTGCAAATCCATTCAGCCGTTTGATTATTATTATTATTATTTTTTTTTGCCCCGCGGGACCCTTTTAAAACCTCCACATCAAACCTAGAGGGTCAGCGAGGATCTACTATGCCCCCTTATGGTCATTTGCCCCTTCGCTTTGGCCTCCTCTTGTCTCTCGATCCTACCGAGAGACAAGATGGCGGCCGCTACGGACTGTTTGGAATGTTGACAGACGCCGGAGAACCAATCAGCTTCGCTTCACAAAGCTCCGTTGCGCGAAAAGTACGCGTAGCGGAGCGCTGCCCGGTCCGCTGTTACAGATATATATCTTTTTTTGAACGTTAATTTCTCAAAATCCACTGAAGCACATATATTGAGACCTACAAAAGGCACATCGGGCTACCAGTCCCTACAATTTTGCCAAGTTTCGTGCAAATCCATTCAGCCGTTCGAGCTAAAAGTGAGGCCAACCGCCCTATGGGAAACTCAATGTTAAAAACACGTTTTGGGACCCCCCTTTTTTCTCGGCCCCCCCTTGACGAACCCCCCCCAAATTTTCAGGGTCTGCTCAGAAACAAAATGTTCCATTTTCCTGAAAATTTCAGCCAATTCCGTCCACAAACGCCAAAGTTATTAGACATAGAATTTTCAAAAATCCCATAGAGGAAAAATCCTAACTATATATACCTACTGGCGACCGCCAGTAGGTAATATATATATATATATATTAACTACTGGCGGTCGCCAGTAGGTATATATAGTTAGGGTTTTTTCACTTTAGGATTTTTGAAAATTCTATGTCTAATAACTTTGGCGTTTGTGGACGGAATTGGCTGAAATTTTCAGGAAAATGTAACATTTTGTTTCTGAGCAGCCACTGAAAATTGGGGGGGGGTCGTCAAGGGGGGGCCGAGAAAAAAGGGGGGTCCCAAAACGCGTTTTTCCCATGTTAATTTCCATAGGGCGGTTGGCCTCACTTTTAGCCCGAACGGCTGAATGGATTTGCACGAAACTTGGCAAAATTGTAGGGACTGGTAGCCCGATGTGCCTTTGCTAGGTCTCAATATATGTGCGCCAGTGGATTTTGAGAAATTAACGTTCAAAAAAATATATATATCTGTAAGCGCGCTCCGGGCAGCGCCCCGGTTCGCGTACCTGACGCGTAACGGAACTTCGCGAAGCGAAGCTGATTGGCTCTCCGGTGTCTGTCAACATTCTAAGCAGTCCGGAGCGGCCGCCATCTTGTCTCTCGGTAGGATCGAGAGACAAGAGGAGGCCAAAACAAAGGGGGAAATGACCATAAGGGGGCATAGTAGATCCTCCCTGACCCCCTAGGTTTGATGTGGAGGCTTTAAAAGGGCCCCGCGGGGCAAAAAAAATAAAAAAAATTGTTTTTTTTGCGTGGGGAGCGCCCGGTACGCGCACCGGGAAGCGGTCGGGGAGCGTACTATAAGGAAAAAAGAATGATAGACTATGATATTTTGAAATATTGTATGTTTATTGATTGTTCTTTTTGTTGTTTTTTTTAATTTTTTTATTTAAGTAGCAGTATTAATGATTATTAAATATAAATGTATTTTTGGAATTGTGCACAGTATACTATAAGTCTGACTTTACATTATAATCAATTTGGTACTAGTTTATGAATTACATATAAAAACGATTAAAGACTTAAAATTTTTTTAATATTACATATAATTTTATTTTTCGGATTGTTTTTCAAAATTTAATAGAACGTCTAACATTTGACTGTCCGATATGTCCTCTTGTTGAGTGAACATAACTTCCCACATTTGACCGTCATCATAATGAAGTAAATGATCCACAGATTCTACACATTGTAGAAGTTCATGGTCTCGTGATTCATCCATGAATTCCAAGTCAATGGGTTCAATTATTTCCTCATTGTTCATGTCTAGGACAATTTCAAAGGAAACGTTCTGTTCTCCTTGCATTTTTGTGCTGAAATTTGAAAAAAAAAATATATATCAGTAGAGATAGGGCACTGTTGGGTTTAAGTTCAGACAGGTACTTTTGAGGCATGAAGTAGTACTATTAAAAAGTGCCTGTGAAAAAGCCTATGTAAATTCATAATTATACCACAGAAACCTAAATCAATCCATAATTATAATAAACAAGCCTTTCTCAATGTCTAACTCTTACAGAGGGATAGTATATAACTATCTGAAAATGTTTTCAAATTTATAAAATAATATCCTACCTTTTAAAAACAAGTTTAAGTTGTGAGTGAAAATTATCTTGCAATGTAGTTCAGGAAGTAGTAGTCAAAATGGCTGTGTTTCTCTCTCTTTTTTATATATATATTCAGGTATATAACCAATCAAATGTCAGGTAAAAAAAGTAGAAAATGAAAGTAACATTTTAATTGGTTGTCAATTCCAACACTTCAGATGTGTTTTGTGAAGTAATTTACCTCAGGGTATTTAGAGAGGTCTACAGGCTAAATGGCTAAATGGTATTCCAACCAAATTTGTGAAAATGGTAGGGATTGGTATGTAGTATGAGTTAATCTATATTTGGTGACATTGTCTCCAGGGTTTTTTCTGTAAATTACTTTCCCACCTTTTTTAATGGAGCGCTTCCCGGTGCGCGCCCCGGTACGCGAACCGGCAGCGTTACGGGAGTCCACCATTTTGTGTTTCGGTAGAATTGAGATACAAGATGGAGGGCAAATAATGTTCAGAATGGTTAGAAGGGGGCACGGTAGACGTATCTTGACCCCCTAGGTTTTCTGAGGGTGGCTGAGGAGGCCCATATGTGCGAAAAAACCCAATTTTTTTAAAAAATTTCGCACGGTTAGCGTCCGGTGCGCGTACCGGGTAGCGCTCCGGGGAGCGTACTTTTTTGAAAATTTTTGAAAAAAATTAGAGTAAAATAATAATTGTGAGTGATCAGATGTAGGGTAGCTCTGAAAAGAGCTTTTGGGTCCTGTGGCTGATGTAGGTACCTACAAGTAGGTAGCAATGCACAGTCTTAAATTGAGGATGAAAATTCTGTTCCCCTCATTTGAGAAGTGAACTCCATCTCCTCTGTAGATATCTTGCATGTAGTAACGCAAGTTATTGTTGTAGATGGAGCCCATTCCATGGTCTCTCATGTAAGCTGAAACAGACTTATTTACATGCTTCCTTGATTTCTCAATTTGTGGACAAAATTGGTTCGACCACCTCCATTTCTGTCTTTGGCATATATTTGAATATACCAAGGCAGTTTGAGGAAAAAGTGCCATCAATTGCTCAAAGGTGTCCTTTAAAAGCATTTCCAGACCTACCCCAGTCAAAGTGCCCAAGTCATTACCTCCACAGTGCACAATTAACAGGTCAGGTTTTGGCAAATGCAAAAAGGTTTTCACCGATGGTATCAATTGGTGACATTTTAATCCTCTGTGGCAATCCACTTGATTTCCACATTTTGTAAATTGAGGTTAGGTAAATTTCTGTTATCAGCAAACCTTTGAGCCCAGTGGATATAACTATGTCCAACAATCCAGACAGAAAACATGGTGAGAGGAGGTTCTGCTGCAGTCAGATGAAGTGTGGCAATCAAATGGCAGTTGAAAAAATAAGAGTTTCAAATGAAAAAAACTGTGGAGTTTCTGTGTTAATGAAGCAGTAGCAGTGATTGGTGGATTTTGATTGCTGAAAACAGAAAGTTAGGGTGCATGGATGAGTTCTTTGAAAGATGTAATTTGAATGGAAAAAAAATCATTTTATGAAAGATTGCACTGGATATGCAGGTGTACTGAGAGTTCAAAGTTCAATTGAAACATTGTTGTGTGAACTTGCAAACATCAGAGGTCTTTCAGGAGGTGGTTGCTATGCAAAAAAGGCAGAAAGGGCAGAGGGGGGAAGGGTGTTGATTTGAAAAAAGTGAGGGAAGAGTTTTGATTGGGTGACATGAGAGATATGTGTGATGAATTACAGCTTTTCTGTGCTTTTTATGGCTGCAGACTCTGGAGTGCATACCTTTTGCTCTGCTAAAGACAAATTGGTGTGTTTCTGAGACTGTTTTGAAACTCATAAAGTATTTGCTAAGGTGAGAAAAGATTCATTTAATTTAGATAGAGAATAGTATGGTTTAGGGAGAAAATTATGAAGAAAGTTGTGTATTTAAAATGTTGCTTTGTGTCAAGTGTTTTACAAATAGATTGTGTTTCTTTGTGTTACATAGCCATGTTAAAAGTGATGCAAAAATAGTGCAAGGGTCTTACAAAAATGCTTTCATGTGTCTTAGGGTATTTTAAATCACTTCCCCATGAATGTATGAATATAATTGCTTTACAAGATGTGTTTAAAAACGTTTTTTGAAATCAATTAGGTTTCTTGATATGTACTGCTAGAGTTTCATAGGTTGCTTGGGGCATATTTTCAAGGCTTTTGAGTTCCTTTGATGTAATTTTTCCCATTTTAATTTAAGACCTTTCCCCGTGGTGCAAGGTCCTTGTAAATATGCCCCCATCTGTGCTTGGCAAATTTAGATTTTAATTCTTTGACTAACATAGCCATGTTAAAAGTGACCCAAAAATGTTGCAAGGGCCTTAAAAAAAACGCTTTCATGTGTCTTAGGCCATTTTAAGTCATTTCCCTTTGAATGTAGGTATATAATTGATTTAGATGATGTGTTTAAAAACGATTTTTGAAAACAATTAGGTTTCTTGATATGTACTGCTAGAGCTTCATAGGTTGCTTGGGGCATATTTATAAGGCCTTTGAGTCTCTCTGATGTTATTTTTCCCATTTTAATTTAAGACCTTTCCCTGTGGTGCAAGGTCCTTGTAAATACGCCCCCATCTGTGCTTGGCAAATTTAGATCTTGATTATTTGACTTACATAGCCATGTTAAAAGTGATCCAAAAATGGAGCAAGGGCTTAAAAAAACGCTTTCATGTGTCTTAGGGCATTTTAAGTCACTTCCCGATGAATGTAGGTATATAATTGATTTAGATGATGTGTTTTAAAATGTTTTTTGACATCAATTAGGTTTCTGGATATGTAGGGCTAGAGTTTCATAGGTTGCTTGGGGCATATTTATAAGGCATTTGAGTCTCTCTGATGTTATTTTTCCCATTTTAATTTAAGACCTTTCCCCGTGGTGCAAGTTCCTTGTAAATATGCCCCCATCTGTGCTTGGCAAATTTAGATTTTAATTCTTTGACTAACATAGCCATGTTAAAAGCGACCCAAAAATGGTGCAAGGGCCTTAAAAAAACGCTTTCATGTGTCTTAGGCCATTTTAAGTCATTTCCCCTTGAATGTAGGTATATAATTGATTTAGATGATGTGTTTAAAAACGATTTTTGAAATCAATTAGGTTTCTTGATATGTAGTGCTAGAGTTTCATAGGTTGCTTGGGGTATATTTAAAAGGCATTTGAGTCCCTTTGATGTTATTTTTCCCATTTTAATTAAAGACATCTCCCCGTGGTGGAAGGTCCTTGTAAATACACCGCCATGTGTGCTTGGCAAATTTAGATTTTGATTATTTGACTTACATAGCCATGTTCCATACAGTTCTCACCTTCTGCGTAGTCTTTGATATGCTAGACTCCATCTGCACTATGAGATACCTAAGCAAAGGAAACACAGGTGATGTGATTGTGAAATGAGGAAAAGAAACTCCACATTTTTCAATTACATCACCTGTGTTTCCTAAGTTTACGAATGACATTGTGCAGATGAGGTTTAGGCCTGTCCACGGACACAGAAGAGGTCTGGCCTTTGTTCAAGAGTGAAGTGGACATGACTTACTTCATTGGTAGGCCTTCACATGTATTATCTCCTCTGTACTCTTCAACAAGCGTACATTTCATCTGCAACCCTGAGTAGGCCTCACCTTAAACAAACCTCTGGATAGACCACACCTTATCATCATCCTGAATCAATCATTTAAAATGTTAGGGACAGATTTATGATAGGTGTATGCCTCTTTTGCGTCACTGTGCGTCACTTTTGTGACGCAGCGGCGGTGCAAAAGATTTGCTATGTGGCGACATATTTACAACTTGATGCATCTAGGCAGATGTGTCATGCTGTAAAGTCCCGTGCCACATGAAACCGATGCAGCAGTGATGCAAAAGATGCACCATGTTGCAAGACAGGCCTCACTTCATCTCCAACAAGATAAGAAGCTGAATCTTCTGTAAATGTCAAAATTGTTGTATACACTGCTGAACTTCTGTGTACTCTTTGATATGCTAGACTCCATCTGCACTATGAGATACCTAAGCAAAGGAAACACAGGTGATGTGATTGTGAAATGAGGAAAAGAAACTCCACATTTTTCAATTACATCACCTGTGTTTCCTAAGTTTACGAATGACATTGTGCAGATGAGGTTTAGGCCTGTCCACGGACACAGAAGAGGTCTGGCCTTTGTTCAAGAGTGAAGTGGACATGACTTACTTCATTGGTAGGCCTTCACATGTATTATCTCCTCTGTACTCTTCAACAAGCGTAAATTTCATCTGCAACCCTGAGTAGGCCTCACCGTAAACAAACCTCTGGATAGGCCACACCTTATCGTCATCCTGAATCAATCATTTAAAATGTTAGGGACAGATTTATGATAGGTGTATGCCTCTTTTGCGTCACTGTGCGTCACTTTTGTGACGCAGCGGCGGTGCAAAAGATTTGCTATGTGGCGACATATTTACAACTTGATGCATCTAGGCAGATGTGTCATGCTGTAAAGTCCCGTGCCACATGAAACCGATGCAGCAGTGATGCAAAAGATGCCCCATGTTGCAAGACAGGCCTCACTTCATCTCCAACAAGATAAGAAGCTGAATCTTCTGTAAATGTCAAAATTGTTGTATACACTGCTGAACTTCTGTGTACTCTTTGATATGCTAGACTCCATCTGCACTATGAGATACCTAAGCAAAGGAAACACAGGTGATGTGATTGTGAAATGAGGAAAATAAACTCCACATTTTTCAATTACATCACCTGTGTTTCCTAAGTTTACAAATGACATTGTGCAGATGAGGTTTAGGCCTGTCCACGGACACAGAAGAGGTCTGGCCTTTGTTCAAGAGTGAAGTGGACATGACTTACTTCATTGGTAGGCCTTCACATGTATTATCTCCTCTGTACTCTTCAACAAGCGTAAATTTCATCTGCAACCCTGAGTAGGCCTCACCTTAAACAAACCTCTGGATAGGCCACACCTTATCGTCATCCTGAATCAATCATTTAAAATGTTAGGGACAGATTTATGATAGGTGTATGCCTCTTTTGCGTCACTGTGCGTCACTTTTGTGACGCAGCGGTGGTGCAAAAGATTTGCTATGTGGCGACATATTTACAACTTGATGCATCTAGGCAGATGTGTCATGCTGTAAAGTCCCGTGCCACATGAAACCGATGCAGCAGTGATGCAAAAGATGCACCATGTTGCAAGACAGGCCTCACTTCATCTCCAACAAGATAAGAAGCTGAATCTTCTGTAAATGTCAAAATTGTTATATACACTGCTGAACTTCTGTGTACTCTTTGATATGCTAGACTCCATCTGCACTATGAGATACCTACGCAAAGGAAACACAGGTGATGTGATTGTGAAATGAGGAAAAGAAACTCCACATTTTTCAATTACATCACCTGTGTTTCCTAAGTTTACGAATGACATTGTGCAGATGAGGTTTAGGCCTGTCCACGGACACAGAAGAGGTCTGGCCTTTGTTCAAGAGTGAAGTGGACATTACTTACTTCATTGGTAGGCCTTCACATGTATTATCTCCTCTGTACTCTTCAACAAGCGTAAATTTCATCTGCAACCCTGAGTAGGCCTCACCTTAAACAAACCTCTGGATAGGCCACACCTTATCGTCATCCTGAATCAATCATTTAAAATGTTAGGGACAGATTTATGATAGGTGTATGCCTCTTTTGCGTCACTGTGCGTCACTTTTGTGACGCAGCGGCGGTGCAAAAGATTTGCTATGTGGCGACATATTTACAACTTGATGCATCTAGGCAGATGTGTCATGCTGTAAAGTCCCGTGCCACATGAAACCGATGCAGCAGTGATGCAAAAGATGCACCATGTTGCAAGACAGGCCTCACTTCATCTCCAACAAGATAAGAAGCTGAATCTTCTGTAAATGTCAAAATTGTTGTATACACTGCTGAACTTCTGTGTACTCTTTGATATGCTAGACTCCATCTGCACTATGAGATACCTAAGCAAAGGAAACACAGGTGATGTGATTGTGAAATGAGGAAAAGAAACTCCACATTTTTCAATTACATCACCTGTGTTTCCTAAGTTTACGAATGACATTGTGCAGATGAGGTTTAGGCCTGTCCACGGACACAGAAGAGGTCTGGCCTTTGTTCAAGAGTGAAGTGGACATGACTTACTTCATTGGTAGGCCTTCACATGTATTATCTCCTCTGTACTCTTCAACAAGTGTAAATTTCATCTGCAACCCTGAGTAGGCCTCACCTTAAACAAACCTCTGGATAGGCCACACCTTATCGTCATCCTGAATCAATCATTTAAAATGTTAGGGACAGATTTATGATAGGTGTATGCCTCTTTTGCGTCACTGTGCGTCACTTTTGTGATGCAGCTGCGGTGCAAAAGATTTGCTATGTGGCGACATATTTACAACTTGATGCATCTAGGCAGATGTGTCATGCTGTAAAGTCCCGTGCCACATGAAACCGATGCAGCAGTGATGCAAAAGATGCCCCATGTTGCAAGACAGGCCTCACTTCATCTCCAACAAGATAAGAAGCTGAATCTTCTGTAAATGTCAAAATTGTTGTATACACTGCTGAACTTCTGTGTACTCTTTGATATGCTAGACTCCATCTGCACTATGAGATACCTAAGAAAAGGAAACACAGGTGATGTGATTGTGAAATGAGGAAAATAAACTCCACATTTTTCAATTACATCACCTGTGTTTCCTAAGTTTACGAATGACATTGTGCAGATGAGGTTTAGGCCTGTCCACGGACACAGAAGAGGTCTGGCCTTTGTTCAAGAGTGAAGTGGACATGACTTACTTCATTGGTAGGCCTTCACATGTATTATCTCCTCTGTACTCTTCAACAAGCGTAAATTTCATCTGCAACCCTGAGTAGGCCTCACCTTAAACAAACCTCTGGATAGGCCACACCTTATCGTCATCCTGAATCAATCATTTAAAATGTTAGGGACAGATTTATGATAGGTGTATGCCTCTTTTGCGTCACTGTGCGTCACTTTTGTGACGCAGCGGTGGTGCAAAAGATTTGCTATGTGGCGACATATTTACAACTTGATGCATCTAGGCAGATGTGTCATGCTGTAAAGTCCCGTGCCACATGAAACCGATGCAGCAGTGATGCAAAAGATACACCATGTTGCAAGACAGGCCTCACTTCATCTCCAACAAGATAAGAAGCTGAATCTTCTGTAAATGTCAAAATTGTTGTATACACTGCTGAACTTCTGTGTACTCTTTGATATGCTAGACTCCATCTGCACTATGAGATACCTAAGCAAAGGAAACACAGGTGATGTGATTGTGAAATGAGGAAAAGAAACTCCACATTTTTCAATTACATCACCTGTGTTTCCTAAGTTTACGAATGACATTGTGCAGATGAGGTTTAGGCCTGTCCACGGACACAGAAGAGGTCTGGCCTTTGTTCAAGAGTGAAGTGGACATTACTTACTTCATTGGTAGGCCTTCACATGTATTATCTCCTCTGTACTCTTCAACAAGCATAAATTTCATCTGCAACCCTGAGTAGGCCTCACCTTAAACAAACCTCTGGATAGGCCACACCTTATCGTCATCCTGAATCAATCATTTAAAATGTTAGGGACAGATTTATGATAGGTGTATGCCTCTTTTGCGTCACTGTGCGTCACTTTTGTGACGCAGCGGCGGTGCAAAAGATTTGCTATGTGGCGACATATTTACAAATTGATGCATCTAGGCAGATGTGTCATGCTGTAAAGTCCCGTGCCACATGAAACCGATGCAGCAGTGATGCAAAAGATGCACCATGTTGCAAGACAGGCCTCACTTCATCTCCAACAAGATAAGAAGCTGAATCTTCTGTAAATGTCAAAATTGTTGTATACACTGCTGAACTTCTGTGTACTCTTTGATATGCTAGACTCCATCTGCACTATGAGATACCTAAGCAAAGGAAACACAGGTGATGTGATTGTGAAATGAGGAAAAGAAACTCCACATTTTTCAATTACATCACCTGTGTTTCCTAAGTTTACGAATGACATTGTGCAGATGAGGTTTAGGCCTGTCCACGGACCCAGAAGAGGTCTGGCCTTTGTTCAAGAGTGAAGTGGACATGACTTACTTCATTGGTAGGCCTTCACATGTATTATCTCCTCTGTACTCTTCAACAAGCGTACATTTCATCTGCAACCCTGAGTAGGGCTCACCTTAAACAAACCTCTGGATAGGCCACACCTTATCGTCATCCTGAATTAATCATTTAAAATGTTAGGGACAGATTTATGATAGGTGTATGCCTCTTTTGCGTCACTGTGCGTCACTTTTCTGACGCAGCGGCAGTGCAAAAGATTTGCTATGTGGTGACATATTTACAACTTGATGCATCTAGGCAGATGTGTCATGCTGTAAAGTCCCGTGCCACATGAAACCGATGCAGCAGTGATGCAAAAGATGCACCATGTTGCAAGACAGGCCTCACTTCATCTCCAACAAGATAAGAAGCTGAATCTTCTGTAAATGTCAAAATTGTTGTATACACTGCTGAACTTCTGTGTACTCTTTCATATGCTAGACTCCATCTGCACTATGAGATACCTAAGCAAAGGAAACACAGGTGATGTGATTGTGAAATGAGGAAAAGAAACTCCACATTTTTCAATTACATCACCTGTGTTTTCTAACTTTACGAATGACATTGTGCAGATGAGCTTTAGGCCTGTCCACGGACACAGAAGAGGTCTGGCCTTTGTTCAAGAGTGAAGTGGACATGACTCACTTCATTGGTAGGCCTGCACATGTATTATCTCCTCTGTACTCTTCAACAAGCGTAAATTTCATCTGCAACCCTGAGTAGGCCTCACCTCAAACAAACCTCTGGATAGGCCACACCTTATCGTCATCCTGAATCAATCATTTAAAATGTTAGGGACAGATTTATGATAGGTGTATGCCTCTTTTGCGTCACTGTGCGTCACTTTTGTGATGCAGCGGCGGTGCAAAAGATTTGCTATGTGGCGACATATTTACAACTTGATGCATCTAGGCAGATGTGTCATGCTGTAAAGTCCTGTGCCACATGAAACCTGCGTCAGTTTTCATATAGGTGTTTTGTTGCAGGGTATGCATTTATTTGCATGAAAGCCCTGTAAAACTAACACAGTGAAATTTAGAAGAATTCACTGAGTCAGCTTTATAGCATTGCTGAATCAAATCCTTACGCCTGTTTGAAACAGGCATAAGGAGTGATGCACCATGCAATGTGAGGCTTCCTCCTGTGCATTGCAGTAGACATGTCGCGCTTACGACGTGATTCCTGCAATGTGCTGCTTTTGCAGCACAGATGCGTGACGCATCTGTGCTGTTTTTGCTCAATGGTGCTCCACATTGTAAATGCGGCACACCATGGGTGGCAGAGCAGCGGTGCACATTAACTGGTGCATCCGTGGTGATGCGCCAGTTAACATAAATCTGCCCCTTTACATTTAAGTATGAGCTGGGGACACAGAGTCGGTGAGGCTTATCCAAGGTTAAGAAGAGATGAGTCCTGTTCACTGAAAACTTGGACATAGGCCTCACCTCCTCAGCATCGCTGGACATGGCTAAATAATAGCTGCAAAATGTTACTCTTGTTAAACAATTTTACTATTATAATCTCTGAGATTTGTCTCTTACTCTGCAACATCTCATTGTTGTTCTCTTTCTTTAAAGATAACGACAACATCAACCATGAGTGATAATGAGCAATCAGTTGATCTCGACCTTATCATTGAACTTGTAATTGAAACGTCAGGATGATTTAAATCCTGAGGATGATGAAGAACATGATGAGGATGCCGATTTGTCAGAATTGTATAACATAGGGTGGGAAGCTGACCTGCTTGAGCCTATGGAACTATAAACATTTATTTTTAAAATTTACTTGAAGTGAAAAGTAAAAATGTAAACCGTTTCATTTAAAATTAAACACAACTTCAAAAACAGGTTATGTGTAGTGTCTTTAATGAAATAGTAAAATATGCTCATAAAATTAGATCAGATTCACATATAAAACAGCACAGGTAAAATGTAGAAGCATTCCATTTCTTTGCTACTATTTGTGATTTCTAAATTTGCCAATGCACTAAAAATTATTCTATGTAAAAATAACAAGTAGTGTGTTAAATTTATGATGACTGTTATTGATTTACTGTTTGCTAATAGTGGTTAATAACATTTTTTATTATATTTTACCACAGATTCAACTGCAGATCATTTCAAAATTAAAGAATGCCTTCGAAGGACAGAAGGCGAAAGGCTACCAAACATCAAAGACAGCAGGTTAAAAAATATTGCAGCAGACCTCTACAATAAAAACTTGTCAAGTCACCAAGAAAGGTCCGGTAAGATAAAGAAATCATTCATAAGAAACATTTGTAGAAAAAAAGTAGTACTACAGAAAATGTTTTAGTCCAGAAAAAGAGAAGCAATTTAAACGGAAAGGGAAGGCCAATCAAAAATGTTACTGCTAGAGCAGGAGATAACTCTGTGCATGGTAGTAGAAGGAAAAATCAGTTTAGGGACATTCGTAGACGAATGTTCCGCAACAGGATAATTGGCAATTTGTTAAAAAATATTAAGAAAGGTCAGCAGAAAGTGGTTTTTTATAAGAAAAAAAAAAAATTGAGAAAGTTATTGTTCAGGCACTTGAAATTAAGCGAAAGTTATTTATTTTGATAATCAATAGAATTAGGAAGCTAAACAAGGCAATTTATGATTTCAAAACAAATAGTAGATGGAAGAGAACAGTTAATCGTAGTAATTTTTGTGAAGTTTTTTCAGGAGAATGGATGCATAGTTCAAGTTGTGAGGCATTTTTTAATGAGGAGAGTTATTTCCAGGATAATGATTTGGTGCATGCAGTTGACACCAGTGGTCGAGCTTATGAGGTGAAAGATGGTTGTCCAGTTGAAAAAGAAAAACTTGTGACAACAGAGGCAGAAGAGGTGTTAGGTAATGAGGTTTTAGGAAGACGTCCTAAGGGACCTGTGTACACCTGGAAGTGTAGTAGTATTTGCAGTGTGCGACAGGATTCCATCAATTTGCTTTGTGATTTTGTACGGACATTTAATAAGAAAAGTTTGAAGCAGAAAATGAAGTTGTTGCAAGAATTAGATCCTTGCAGAGTGAGAGAAGTGACAGGTTTGCATGGTCATTCACTGGCTTGTCTTTCCAGGAGAGTATGCCAGAGTGTTTTTCATCATTTCAGGATGCTAGCAGTGCATCATAATAAAGTGAGGAAATTAGTTAGAATGTTGTATTATGCTATGAGTCCAGCAGTTATGCTTAAACAATTATGCACTGCTCTTTTGCATGGTTCTGAAATAGATGTGAAGAATATTTGTGAAGAAATTGAGTTTTGTTACTTTGGAAGTAAAGAGGAGAATGTTGAAATTGACCCAGAAGAAGAGGGTAATGTGGAAGATAGTGTACATGTTTCCAGTACAGATAATTTTCAGAAGGAAATTGCCACATTTCAGGTGAAATCAAGTGAGAGGCCTAATTTCACTTGTGTGTGTTGTCGACGCACTTATTATAAGAATCAGACTAAGTTAGTGGATTTATATGCAAAAAGTGAAAGGGAAAATAATAGTGAATGGAAGGATTTCGCAACATACTTGATGGTAGAAAATTGTTTTGATTTGGGATTGGATCAACGTGTGTGTACTTATTGTTGTAACAAATTAAATCAAAACCGGATGCCTGCTAGAGCGGTTCATAATAATCTGGAATTGGTTGAAATTCCTTCTGAATTGAAGGATTTAAATACGTATGAATCTATTTTGATTCAAAGTATCCATCCCTTTCAGGCTATTGTACGAATGGAGCCAAAGACAGGGAAATTGCCTCCATCAGATTTACAGAGAGGATTAAAGGGAAGAGTTGTTTATTTGCCTCTAGATTTGAAGAAAAACATTAATACAATTGGAGTAGAAAAAGTGGAAGAGGAACCTCTGGTTATCTTAGTTAATGGGGTTCCGACAAAGAGTAAGAAAATATGGCAAGATTTAGTGGATGTTAGGAAAGTCAAAAAGGCAACATTGTATTTGAAAAAAAACAATAAGTACTATAAGAATGTATATGTTGCAGAAGAGGAAGTAAGTGAAGAAGAGGATAGCGATTTGTGTGCTGGTCAAATTGAGAAAGTAGAACCCTCTAAAAGTGAAGAAATATATGAACATTATAGTGTTCATCCTTTGCATTCCAAGGAAGTCATGGGGAATGCTATTGAGTTGTTTCAAATGAAACAAGCCAAAGGGAGTCCCATTAGTGTTTGGGAGGAAAGTTTGGAAGGTCGGTGTTTCCCACAGCTATTTCCAACAGGTCAAGGAGGAAGATATGATGAGCGAACTCATCAAATTCCTGCTTCTGAATACCGGACTTTACGATTGTATGCAGAAGATCCTAGGTTTCGACAATGCATTCCCTATTTGTTTCATCTCCTGTTTGAAAGCGATCTGTCTGGACTGTCATATGCAGTGAACCACATCTTGAAAAGTGGTATACAGCTGCAAAACATCTCGGCAAGTGACTTTATGGATAAAGTCAATGTGCAAGACAGTATTTTGGATTCTCACCTGATTAATCTCATGGCGTGTCAGCGTGGTACTAATGAGTACTGGTACCGTCGTCATGGTGATTTAAAATGTATGCTGAGGAACCTAGGAACTCCCACATGGTTCCTCACTCTCAGCTGTGCCGAGTATGGCTGGGAAGACTTACTTGAATTTCTACAAGAGGCAAATGGAAACATTGAAAATATCGAATTCAAGACACCCGGAGAACTGTGCTCTTTGGATCCAGTGAATGTATGCAGGTACTTCAATCATAGATTTGAAGCTATGATGTCTTTCATCATGAACAAGAGAAATCCACCTCTTGGAGAGGTGTTGGATTTCTTCTGGAGAAAGGAGTACCAGGCAAGAGGTGCTCCTCATATACATATGCTGCTGTGGATCAAGGATGCACCTAAATTTGGAACAGATCCAGAAGACTTAGTGATGAGTTTCATAGAACAGTATTCTACATGTGCTGTTCCAAACGCGAAGGAGGACAAAAGCCTAAGAGAACAAGTTCTACGCTTCTAAAGCCATCGTTGCGGAAAGTACTGTCGTCGTAAATTCAGAAACAAGGACAAGTTCTACACCAAATGTCGTTTCGCCTTTCCACGACCGGTGATTTCTAAAGGAAGAGTGAACAGTTTGATGTCTTCGCTGCGACATAATGTGATGACGAAATCACCTAAAAACACATACAATTTGAAAAGGAACGAAGAGTCCAAGTATATTAACGGCTACAACCCAGTGATTTTGTCCATGTGGAATGCTAACATGGATATACAGTTCGTGGCTGATAACTGTATGGCTGTGGCTCGGTATGTGACATCTTACATCACCAAAAAAGAAAAGACAGAATTGAAGGATATGTGGGAGGACATTTCCCATGAAAAGAGCCTCAGTAAGAAGTTGTACAGTTTCAGTCTGAAGATGTTGTCACATCAAGAAATCGGAGCTTACGAATGTTCTGACCGGTTGTCTTCAGCAAGTCTCTATGCCAAATCCAGGAGTATCGTTTGGGCGAGTCTTGGTCTTGCTGCAACGCGTAATCGAGTTCTGAAACCTGTGCGGGAAATTGAGTATTTGGCAGAAAAGGAGCCAAACAGTACTGATATTTTGAAGACCAACATGTTGGATACATATTATCCAAATAGAAGCAGACACCTCGAGAATGTTTGTCTGTATGAGGTTCTATAAAATTACATTTTCAAGAGGAACATCAAAGAAGATATTGATAAAGGAGTGTATGCTGTAATTGGAAGTGAGGGATGTCTCGTCAAGCAAAGAAAATGCCACTTGGTAAACCATCGAAAATTGAGTGGCGAATCTCCTGAAAAAAAAGAGTTTTTCTATTTAGCACTTTTGCAACTTTTCAAGCCTTGGCGTGCAGAAGAGGAACTGCTTGGAGATTTCCTCTGTAACGAAGACTCTTTCAATGCCGCCAAGGAGACCATAGAATGTCCTGTTTTTCTCAAATATGTAGAAATGTTGAATGCGGAAATCGAGCAGGAAGCAACGATTGCAGCCGAGATTGCTAGAGACAGTTCTCAGGACAGTCAGAGTTCTGTTTCATTGAGTCAGGATCCACTAGGAGGACCAGTTATCGAAAATGAAGCTGCCACTGCCGTGATTGAAGTGGAAAGAGCCATGGCACATGCTCAGGAGGATGCGGTTAACTTAGAAGACTTGGAAAGAAAACTCAACGTTGAGCAGAGGAAAATATATGACGAAGTTACCAACCAAATTGATCATGGATTAAGTCATGAGAAGAAAGAGTGCTCATGTACGTCGTTGAAACCTGTCCGACTGTACGTGAGTGGAGAAGCGGGAACTGGAAAAAGTTTCCTCATTAAAGCAATTTCATGTTATTTGCAGAAAAGGACTGAGTCATCACTGTCTTGTGTTGTCACTGCTCCAACTGGACTGGCAGCACATAACATTAAAGGTATTACTTTGGATCGTCTACTGATGCTGCCAGTGGAGCATGATAACAAATTACAATACCACAAGTTATCTGGAGATGCTTGTTGTGAAGTTTCAAGAGTCTTGAAGAAAATGAAACTTCTTATCATTGACGAAGTAAGCATGGTTTCCAATGTCATGCTTGCCTTTGTGCATTTGAGAATGCAAGAAGTTCTCAAAACAGAGTATGATGTGTTATTTGGTGGCAAACACATCATTGTTTTCGGTGATCTTCTGCAGCTGACACCAGTGAAAGGACAACCTGTGTTCAAAATGCTCACGCATGAAGATACCAGGAAGTGCCTAGGGAGCATTGGCAACGTTAATATATGGTTAAACTTCAATTATGCTGAACTACATGAAAATATGCGTCAGGCGAAGGATGAAGATTACAAGAATATTCTACAAGATGTTAGAATCGGAAAAGTGACCGAGCATGGGAAAGAAGCTTTACATACACGATTACTGTCAAATTTGTATCCAGAACAAGACGTTGTGCCTGAGAATATTTTTCAGAAAATTACTGAGAAAAAATCTGGAATATGTTTGATGCCAACTCTTGCAGAATGTGCCATCTTCAACAACAAAATGTTGTATTTAGAAAACCAAGAGATTGTGAAACTGGAAGGTATTGACAGAGTAGAGCATATGGGATCAACAATTATTTTGTCTGAGAATTTGAAATCAAAATTGGATTCATTAGAAAAGAGTATATCTAAAATTGCGGGTTTTGAAAAGACTCTGAATGTGTGCTTAAATTGCCGTATAATTTTAAGAAGGAATTTACATGTTGAAAGAGGTCTGGTAAATGGATCAATGGGTAATGTTGTTGATTTTGTGAAATACAGAAATAGGGATGAAATTGAATTTTTAAAAATTAAATTTGATGGCATTGAGGAAGTACAGCTAATTGGTCGTTGCTCTGCTAGGTTTTTGCTTGTGAAAGACTTATATGTTCGCCGTAAGCAGTTTCCTGTTTGCTTGGCATATGCGGTGACAATCCATAAATCGCAAGGTTTAAGTGTAGACAGTGCATTGGTGAATATTGGCAGTTCTGTGTTCAAGGAGGGTATGGCATATGTGGCATAGTCACGAGTCAGAACTTTATCAGGATTGTACTTGATTGAGTGTGATGTCACAAACATTTGTGCGGATCTAGACTGTGTTAAGGAATACAATAGGTTAAGAAGAGAGTATGCGCCACATTTGCCTCAATATCCTTTGTTTGAGAAACGTGTGGTAGGCCGGAAACGAAGAAATGTGACCAATAGTAGGGAGGTTGTAGCAAAAAGACGAAAAGTCGATGAACCGGAAATTATAAGCAGAAAGAAAATGGATTCTGTTGAAGATGTTGTTGGTTTTCAATTTGAAAACAGTTCTGGTGTCAACTGCTATGCTAATGTAGTGGTTAATGTTTTGTTTTCTCTAGAAACTTTAAAACAAGAGATTGTGGTCAATTCGGATCAGAGATTTTGCAGTTTGTTGAATTCTGTGTTAGAGAAATGTAGCACTGATAGAACAAAAATAGAAAGTGTGTCTGAAATTCGAAATCTGTTAGACAGATGTTCAGGTCAAACACAATTCTCTCAAAATATTCAGCAAGATTGTCAGGAGTTTTTAATGTATATGCTTGATGTATTGCATGATGAAGGTGTAGATGTAGATCACCTGTTTGGGCTTTCTTATCAATGGCAGCATGACTGCGAGAACTGTAGGGTATCAAGTACTACTAGTGTAGACTCAGAAAAATTTATATATTTAACTTTGCCAGACAGTAAATCAGTGTCTTTTAATAAGCTAGTAAAAGCAGCTGATCACAACATGGAGTGTAGCCAATGTAAGTCTGAAATGTTGTCAACATTATTTATACGAACATATGGCCAGTATGTTATTTTAATGTTCCAACGATGTAGGCCTGATGGAACAAAATTGACAACTTTGATTAAAAATGTTGTGGCTTCACAGTTGTCAATATCAGGAAGGACTTTTGTAACTGCAGCAATTATATATCATGACGGTCCTTCAATAACATCAGGACATTACACAGCTTATTTAAAGTCTAGAAATGGCTGGTCATTATGCAATGATTCTGTTTTAACTTTTAAAAAAAAATTGCCTTTTGACCTTAAAAATTCTTACCTGGTGTTTTTAAAACCAATATTTTAGGGAAGGAATCTCAGGATTTGCTCTGAGGAATTTCAAGAGGTTCTAATGGCTCCTACACAATTTGGCCTTGAGGATAAGTGTAGTACAGAGTCAAAAGTTATTTTTGTGTTTTAAATAGTTCCTGGAAAAAAAGAAGGTTTTCTTACAGAAAGTGGTGGGCACGGATTAGTTAAAGGACAACAGAGTATTTCCCAAAGCAAACGGTGTTCTTACCATAACACTTGACGTCATGGAAAAATAACTGCACTTTAAATGAGTTCAGAAAAACTGTTTCTTTTTATAAGCTAGTTCAAGCAGCCAATAAAAACATGGAGTAGAGGTAATGTAAGTCTGCAATGCTGTCTAGATTATTTGACCAAACTTTTGGTTATAATGTCATTTTAAAATTCCAACTATATAAACCTGATGAAAGTAAGTCTTCAACTTTAATTACAAATGTTGTGGCTACACAGTCATTTATTTTAGGAAAACATTTTTAACTGCAGCTATTATATGACATGATGGTCCTTTGACAAGATCTGCTTATTACAAGTCAAGTCAAGTCATAAAATTTGTATAGCGCACTACATACCCAGCGGGTTTCAAGGCGCTTAGGAGGGGAGGAGGATTATTTGTCAAATATCCACGTTTTAAGCTGCTTTCTGAACGCTAGGTGGTTCTGGGTGAGGCGAAGGTAAGCGGGGAGTGAGTTCCATGTCTTAGCAGCCAGGTATGAAAAGGATCTGCCTCCCATGGTGGTCTTGTTAATGCGAGGTATCGTGGCGAGGGCTTGGCTGGAAGAGCGTAGTTGGCGGGAGGGGGTGTAGAAGGACAGTCGAGAGTTGAGGCAATCTGGTCCGATGTCGTAGAGTGATTTGTGTGCGTGGGTAAGCAGACGGAAAGTGATCCTCTTATTGACGGGTAGCCAGTGGAGGTCTTTAAGGTGACCAGAGATGTGTTCGTTGCGTGGGATGTCTAATATGAGCCTGGCTGAGGCGTTTTGGATTTGTTGGAGTTTCTTCTGGAGTTTAGCGGTGGTGCCAGCGTAGAGGGTGTTTCCGTAGTCCAGCCGGCTCGTGACCAGAGCGTGGGTGACTGTTTTCCTTGTTTCGGAGGGGATCCAGCGAAATGTTTTTCTGAGCATGCGAAGAATGTTGAAGCAGGAAGAGGATACGGCGCTGACTTGTCTGTTCATTGAGAGTGAAGAATCCAGGATGACGCCAAGGTTCCGTGCGTGGTCTGTCGGGATGGGTGCTTTTCCAAGGGCTTCCGGCCACCAAGAGTCGTCCCATGCAGAGGGGGATGTACCTAAGATGAGGACTTCTGTTTTGTCTGAGTTCAGTTTCAGACGACTTTGTTTCATCCATTCGGCAACTTCTTTCATTCCTTCGTGTAGGTTAGTTTTGGCGGTGCTGGGGTCATTGGTGAGAGAAAGGATCAGTTGAGTGTCGTCCGCGTAAGAGATGATGTTGAGGTTGTGTTGGCGTGCGATGGCCGCGAGGGGGCTCATGTATACGTTGAAGAGGGTGGGGCTGAGTGAGGATCCTTGTGGTACGCCGCAAATGACTTCAGAGGCCTCGGACTTGAATGGAGGAAGGCGGACTCTCTGGGTTCTTCCGGTGAGGAACGAGGTGATCCATTCAAGTGCTTTTCCTTGAATTCCGATGTTATTGAGGCGTTGTAAGAGGGTGCTGTGGCAGACTGTGTCGAATGCTGCAGAGAGGTCGAGGAGGATGAGGGCGACTGTGTCTCCATTGTCCAGTAGAGTTCGAATGTCGTCTGTTGCTGCGATGAGGGCGGTCTCAGTGCTGTGTTTTGCTCGGAAGCCAGATTGTGAGGAGTCGAGGGATTTGTTGGCTTCGAGGAAAGCGGCGAGCTGGTTGTTGACAGCTTTCTCGATGACTTTGGCCGGGAATGGAAGAAGCGAGATGGGGCGGTAATTTTTGAGTTCGGTGGGGTCTGCTGTTGGTTTTTTCAGAAGGGCGGTGAGTTCAGCGTGTTTCCAGTCTTCAGGGAAGGTAGCGGAGTTGAAGGAGCAGTTGATGACGTCTCGGAGGTGCGGTGCTATGACGGAGTCTGCTTTGTTGAAGATGTGGTGAGGGCAAGGGTCTGTGGGGGATCCTGAGTGGATGGAGTTCATCATGCGGATGGTGTCCTCAGTGGAGATTGGGTTCCAAGCGTTAAGGGTGTTCACTGGGGGAGGAGGTTCAGCAGATGGTAGGGTGGGTTGGTTTCCGGGTTGGTTGTCAAAGCTGTTGTGGATGTCTGCAATCTTGTTGTGGAAAAAAGAGGCTAGGGAGTCGCAGAGGGTTTGAGAGGGGGTGATATCGTTGGAGTTGGCCGAGGGATTGGAAAATTCCTTGACGATGTTGAAAAGTTCCTTGCTGTTGTGGGCGTTGTTGTCAAGTCGATCCTTGAATGCTGTTTTCTTGGCTTTTCGGATCAGTTGGTGGTGAGTGCGGGTGGCGCTTTTGAAGGCGTCCTTGGTGCTGGTGGTTGGGTCTTTTTTCCAGGCCTTTTCGAGGGAGCGGCAGAGTTTCTTGGACTTCTTGAGATCGTCGTTGAACCATGAGGCCTTCTTGCTGCCAGGTTTGCTTTGACGTCTTTTCAGTGGAGCTAAGGTGTCGGCGGTGTTGGACAACCATAGGGTGAGGTTGGCGGCGGCTTCGTTGGCGTTAGAAGAGAGGGCTGGGGAGTTTCGAAGGAGCGATGCGGAGATTTGGTCCGTGGTGATTTTGTTCCAGTTTCTTTGCAGGGTAGGTTGAGAGTGGTTGATGGGTTTCGGCTTGTTGTAGGTGAAGTGAACGCAGCTGTGGTCGGTCCATAGGAGATCTGTAGTGTGGCTGAAGGAGACATGATTGCTGGATGTGAAGATGGGGTCGAGTGTGTGACCTGCGATGTGGGTGGGGGAAGTGACTAGTTGTTTAAGTCCGAGGTTGGCGAGGTTGTCCAAGAGGGTGGTGGTGTTGCGGTCGTTTATCTTTTCAAGGTGAAAGTTGAGGTCTCCCAGAAGGATGTATTCTTTGGAGGGGAGCGCGTGAGGAGTGACGAAGTCCGCGATGTCTTCACTGAATTTTGCGCGGGGTCCTGGTGGTCTGTAGAGGAGGGTGCCTCTGAGTGTGGTCTTGGGGTCGATGTGGATCTGGAAATGAAGGTGTTCAGAGTTTCCGAGATTGACGTCAGAGCTGGTTGAGATGTGGATGGATTTCTTATGGACGATAGCGATTCCTCCTCCTGTGTGGCCGGTGCGGTCCTTGCGTATGATCTTATAGTCTTCAGGGATGGCAATGGTGATGTCTGGGGCGGAGGAGGCGTTCATCCATGTTTCTGTTAGGAAGGCGACGTCTGGAGAGATGGTGTCTAGTAGATTCCATAGGTCGATGGCGTGTCTGTGGACCGATCGAGTGTTGAGAAGGATGCATTGTAGGTGGTTGGGATCGGGACTCTGTGGTGTGGTCGTAGCGGAGATGTTGTCGGTGCCGCTGAATTTGCAGGAGAAGCAGGAGAAAGGTCCATGGGTGTGTCCAGGAGTGGCTTGGACGCAGTTGGGGGAGCGGCCGGGGTTAAGGGCTAGGAGGGTGGAGGCATCGTAGGTAATGCGGGAGGGCTGGGCAGCGCGAGGGGCAAGGGGTCTGGCGCTGGGCGCGGTCCAGGCGCGGACGGGCGTAGACGGGCTTACCTTTGGCTACACAGCTTATTGAAAATGTAAAAAAAGCTGCTGTTTCGTAAATGATTCCTATTTGACTATGATACAATGTTGCCTTTTTACTTAAAAATATTCTTACTTTCTGTTTTCAGAAAAGAGAATTTAGGGTAGGTAACTGGCCTATAATGATTCTAGGGGTTGATATAATTGTATCTACTGTTTTAAATTGCTTTGTGATTAAAAGTGATGTAGAGAATTAAATAATTGTAGTAGTCATAGAGGTAGTGTAAGTCTGCTTCATAGTAAGCAGTATCAGTGTCATAGGAAATTTGGAACATGAGTGAGCAAGAAGGGTAAGGTATTACTAGTCCAGGATTGTGAAAGTGATCTTGAACGTTTTCTTTCTCAAAGTTGCGGAAATACAAAATGACGGGATTTGCTTAGAAGAATTCCAAGAGTTATAAATGGCTCTTACACGATTTGGCCTTGTGGAAACGTGTGGTAGAGAGCGAGAAGTCATTTATTGTATGTAACATATTTTTCAAAACAATGGAGGTTTTCTTTCAGAAAGTGGCGGGCTGAAAATAATACCAGCACAACAGAGTGTAAGCTGTTCATAGGACATCATTCGACGTCATGGAAAGTAAGTTAATTTTAAGGAGTTCTGATTTCTGATTTGTCATGTTGTATGGGTTTTTTAAACACAATCATTTTGATTGTGTTTTTTTTCCCCGCTGTTATATGATGAATACCTTCAAGTCACTGTTTTTAGTGAAATTTGATAAATTCTGAGAACAGCAAAAATAAACCATTTAACATGTATAATTAATTCTGTACTTTTTGTATTTATGATATACATTTAGAACTGTGTAGTAGGCATGGAGAAGCTGAGGCTTCTGTAAGTGTCAAAGTTGTTGCATACAGTGCTCACATTCTACGTAGTCTTTCATATGATAGACTACATTTCCACAAGGAGATACCTAAGCAAAGGAAACACAGGTGATGTGATTGTGGAATGAGCAAAAAAAATTGCACGTTTTTCAATTACATTACCTGTGTTTCCTAACATTACACATCACATTGTGTAGATAAGGTTTAGGCCTGTTCCAGGAGATAGAGGAGGTCTGACATTTGTTGAAGAGTGCAGTGCACATGAGTCACTTCGTTGGTAGGCCTGCACATGTATTATCTCCTCTGTACTTTTCAAGAAGCCTAAATTTCATCTGCAAAACTGAGTAGGACTCACCTGAAAGAAATCTGTGGATAGGCTACACCTTATCAGCATCTAGAAACAATCATTTAAAATGTTAAGGGCAGTTTTATGAAGGCTGTGTGCCTCTTTTGCGCCGCTGTTCCGTCACTTTTGTGACGCAGCAGCAGTGTAAAAGATGCACCATGTTGCAAGATAGGCCTCAGTTCATTTCCAGCAAGATACCGTCAGTTTAAAATTTATATAATTAGGACTGTGTAGGGGGCATGCAGAAGCTGAGGCTTCAGTAAGTGTCAAAGTTGTTGCATGCAGTGCTGCACTTCTGCGTACTCTTTCATATGCTGGACTACATCTGCACAATGAGATACCTAACCAAAGGAAACACAAGTGATGTGATTATGAAATGAGCAAAAGAAATTGTACGTTTTTCAAATACATTACCTGTGTTTCCTAACATTACGAATCACATTGTGCAGATGATGTTTAGGCCTGTCCAGGGAAACAGAGGAGGTCTGAACTTTGTTCAAGAGTGCAGTGGACATGACTCACTTTATTGGTAGGCCTGCACATGTATTATCTCCTCTGTACTCTTCAACAAGCCTAAATTTCATCTGCAACCCTGAGTAGGCCTCACCTGAAACAAACGTCTGGATAGGACACACCTTATTGCCATCCTGAAACAATCATTTAAAATGTTAGGAACAGTTTTATGATGATTGTGCACCTCTTTTGCGCTGCCATTGCGTGCCTTTTGTGAGACAACAGCAGTGCAAAAGATGCACCATGTTCCAAGATAGGCCTCACTTCATCTGCATCAAGATACTGTTAGTTTAAAATGTATATCTTTAGGACTGTGTAGGGGGCCTGGAGAAGCAGAGGCTTCTGTAAGTGTCAAAGTTGTTGAAAAACTGTTTGTCCTTCAATCTTTTCCCTTGTCTTTTCTAATTTTTAAATACATGTTTTAATATTTTTCAAATGTTTGTTCTCTCTTTCACAGATTGAAAGTATAAAAATAACAAGTGACTAAGTTAACGACAATTATAAGGTAAATGTTTTGTACTCTTTTCGTTACATTTCTATCACATTTAACTACTATTAGTTCCACTGCTTCATTTCTTTAACCCTCACTTTCCTGCCTTTGCTACTTCCCTCATTCCTTTCTCTATTACTTACTTACTCTACTCTTTCCACTCCTTTTCTCAGTCCCTCTCTTCTCATAGTTCCTCACTCTTGTTCACTCACTCCGTCTCTATTACTCTTAGTGTCTCTGACTGATCAGTCTTTCACTACTTGTTCATTATGCTTTCTCTCTGTAATTAAAACACACTAAGGGGCATATTATGAACACAGCCAATAAAATTATTGCTGCTTTTATCGGCAGAAAACTGCTGCAAAAGCGGCTTTAGCGGCAGTTTTCTGCCGCAAAAGCGGCTTTAGCGACACATTTCTGCCGATAAAAGCTGCGAAACTTTTATCGCCTATTTTGATAATATGCCCCTATGTTATTTACATTTCTTTGCTGTTTCAATTATTCCTTTTCTGTTACTTCTTCTTTTCTGCTTTCTGTTTTTTCTCTCTGTTATTCCACAAGTTTTAATCTTATTTTGAACATTCACTCACATTCTCTAAGAAACTCTTCTTTGTTATTCTTCTACTCTCCTTTTTTTCTTTCACTTCCTTATCTATTTTGTTTTTCACAATTATACCCTCTTCCATCTTTTCTTCGGTAAATAGATCTATTAAACAGTATCTCTGGTTTAGTCCCTATAGCTGTCTTTCTTTTAATATTACTCTCTGTTTACTTCCCTTATACTTACTCTTCTTTTTTTTAAAAAAATGTTTGGGTTCGCTCCCGGTTCGCGTACCGGGGAGCGAACCGGGAAGCGAACAAAAAGAAATAGAGGTTGCCAGAGTGCTAAACATTCTAGCAATTTTTTTATAAAGGGGAGGTAGTTCTGAAAAGAACTTTTTTTTAATGTTTTTGTTGTTTTATATTTTTTTTGTATTTTTCTGAACATTTTTTGTTTTTTTTGTATTTTTTGAACAATTTTATGTTTTTTTTGTTTTTTTGGGGGGGAAACAACAAAAAACAGGTATTAGAAAGGGCTCAACAGGTGCAAAAATGTTTTTATTTTTTGGGGCGTTTTGAGCACTTGTGGTTTTCATATGCTCTGTTTATCAAATTAATACTCATATTTGCACATGAGAGTAAGTTACCACAATAAAGACACACTATCTTCATGTGCACAAAATTTTCTTGAATGTTTGGCACTGTTTCCCATGCCTCTGGCCCCGACAGAGTTACCTGTGCCGATCTACTGGCCACAGGAGTTGGTGGGTTGTCTTGGAGGTCACGCATCTCTGCCATGCTGTAATTCAGTGGATGCCACCTCTGCATATGACGGTGCATAGTATAGTTGCCGAAACTATACTTTTTATCTGTGCCTCTAGATAAATCTTCTTTGCATATGAGGCATGTCACATAGCGAGCATTCACTTTTTTTTGTCCTTGAGGAAAAGAAAAAAACTGCCAAATAAAACTATTTTTGTGGTGAGATATCCGGGGCTCCTCACGTAAAAACTGTCTTGGCTGTACTTCCTCTTCCTCTTCTTCATCCTCTTCCTCCTCTGTGTTGGGAAGGAACTGTGGAGGTGGTCCTCTCTTCCTTGGTGGTGGTGGTGGTGGTGGGGGTGCACCAGCTGCAGCTACTACTGAAGCCATTTTCTACTAAGCAAAATAGGTCTTCCTTTCACAAAGTTGAAAGTCAGAGTGAGAAAAAAGGTGGGGGCTTTCATCATTTTGGAAAAAAAATAGTTCTAAACCAATGAAAAGTGTTATTTTTAGGTCACATGACCTAGCCTTACATCATTAGGAAACCAAAAGTGTAATGAACCAATGAAAAGTTTTATTAACAAGTCACATGACCTGTTACGCTTACGTTACGCGCTGCGGGCCGCGCCCCGGATCGCTTCCGGGGAGCTGCGCTTCGCGCCTCGGTTCGCTTACCGGAGCACTTCCGGGTGCGCTAACGCGGCGCGTCATAAGACGCATTACGCGACAACGCGATACGTCGCGCTTCCGCGACGCGTCACGATGTTGATTTCTAACGCAGCAGTTGCGCTAAAGGAACGTTTACCGGTTCGCGTACTGAGTCGCGGCACCAAATTGAGCTAACGGGAAGCTACCCGGTTCGCGGACCGGGAGCAAACCAAAACATAATAATACATTTTTTTTTATTAATAAACATATAAAATATATTTTTGATTTAAAGAAGAATACATTTTAAAGCTTTTGATATTTGCTATTAAAAAACCATTGAAATTCACAGAAAAAAACATAGGTTATAGACCATATATAGTTAGGAATTAGCATTTACAAAACCTTGAAAATTCACTGAAAAAACCATAGGTTATAGACCATATATAGTTAGGAATTAGCATTTAAGAAACCTTTTTTTTACTCACACAAAACCATTGAAATTCCATATATAGTTAGTTGTACTAACTATATATCGCGCACCCGCAATCCATTGCTGATCATGTCACATATTACATCATTCATGACATGGTCAGTGACATCACTGATGACATCACTGATGACATCTCAAATGACATCACTGATGACATCACTGATGATATCTTTACACCTCTCTGCAGCACAGCTCTGTGGCGCTCACTGGAGATACCTGGTGGGCTAGTTGGACCCAAGGGACACTCAGGATTCAAGGGGACTTTATCCCCCAAATTAAAACGGCTACAGGGCATGTTTGCTAAGTATGGGCGAAATTTGCGAATTCGCTGTCCGCGAATTCGTGCAAAATTGCAAAAAAAGTCCGCGAGTTCGCAAATTTTCCCGCAAACTCGCAGATTTTTGTGCCATTTGCACAAATATGTGACCACGTGTGCCTGTAACTTTGCCAGCGCGCCAAAAGGCACCGAGGTCCCTTGAGTGAGCTGCCCATTATAGTGGGGACAGGCGGGAAGACGTTTCATACCGCTAGTGTTTGGTGGATGGGGCCAAACGGGCGGGGTTTCTATGCGAGTTCACATGCATCTTGTTTATAAAGGGTCAGAGACCGAGCAGAGCAGCAGATGAGGAGAAAGCAGCCTCCTGGTCACAGGAGCTACATGGGGATGGCGCTCGGGAAACTCATGGATGCAAAGATACGTTTGCCAAAGGACCCCAGAATCCTTCAGATGTCCAAGATAGCTCTGCTGCGCGTGTTGGTACAAAGCCATTCTGATCCTGCTCAGTGGGTTCAGGCGCATGCAGCTGCTGGACAATGTCCCATCTCATACTAAACTGCCCCGTACAGGCATATGCTGGCCCTGGGCAGTAGGGTGCAGTAGCATGCGGGTGCTCCACGCCTGGTACATGCGCATACAGGTGCCAGGGGGGACACATGTTTATTGGTGCTGTGTAGCAAGGTATGACTTTACATTTTGACTGCACCAGACGGTGGTACCACCCTCTGGTTCAACACTGCCACCTTCTGGTTCATCACTGCCACCCTCTGGTTCACCACTGCCACCCTCTGGTTCATCACTGCCACCCTCTGGTTCATCACTGCCACCCTCTAGTTCATCACTGCCACCCTCTGGTTCACCACTGCCATCCTCTGAATCATCACTGTCACCCTCTGGTTCATCACTGTCACTCTCTGGTTCACCACTGCCACCCTCTGGTTCATCACTGCCACCCTCTGGTTCATCACAGCACCCTCTGGTTTACCTCTGCCACCCTCTGGTTCATCACTGCCACCATCTGGTTCATCACAGCACCCTCTGGCTCACCACTGTCACCCTCTGATTCATCACTGCCACCCTCTGGGTCATCACTTCCACCCTCTGGTTCACCACTGCCACCCTCTGGATCATCACTGTCACCCTCTGGTTCATCACTGCCACCCTCTGGTTCATCACTGCCACCCTCTGGTTCATCACAGCACCCTCTGGTTCACCCCTGCCACCCTCTGGTTCATCACTGCCACCATCTGGTTCATCACAGCACCTTCTGGTTCACCTCTGTCACCCTCTGGTTCATCACTGCCACCGTCTGGTTCATCACTGCCACCCTCTGGTTCACCACTGCCACCCTCTGGTTCACCCCTGCCACCCTCTGGTTCATCACTGCCACCCTCTGGTTCATCATTGCCACCCTCCGGTTCATCACTGCCACCCTCTGGTTCACCACTGCCACCCTCTGGTTCACCACTGCCACCCTCTGGTTCACCACTGCCACCATCTGGTTCATCACTGCCACCCTCTGGTTCATCACTGCCACCCTCTGGTTCACCACTGCCAACCTCTGGTTCATCACTGCCACCCTCTGGTTCACCACTGCCACCCTCTGTTTCATCACTGTCACCCTCTGGTTCACCGCTGCCACCCTCTGGTTCATCACTGCCACCCTCTGGTTCACCACTGCCACCCTCTGGTTAATCACTGTCACCCTCTGGTTCATCACTGCCACCCTTTGGTTCATATCAGCACCCTCTGGTTCACCACTGCCACCCTCTGGTTCACCACTGCCACCCTCTGATACACCACTGCCATCCTCTGGTTCATCACTGCCACCCTCTGGATCACCACTGCCACCCTTTGGTTCATCACTGTCACCCTCTGGTTCATCACTGCCACCCTCTGGTTCATCACTGCTACCATCTGGTTCATCACAGCACCCTCTGGTTCACCACTGCCACCCTCTGGTTCACCACTGCCACCCTCTGGTTCACCACTGCCACCCTCTGGTTCATCACAGCACCCTCTGGTTCACAACTGCACCTTCTGGTTCATCACAGCACCCTCTGGTTCACCACTGTAGATTATGAGGAGAAAGCAACCGGGGACTGGTTAATGTGTTACTGAATTTGAGCGTCAAGTCCGGCACCTGCTTCCTTATCTGTAAGTGCTTCCTGTTGTGGTTGAATTTTTGTGACAGCCTGGAGCATTGTGCCATACTTGAAACTATTCTCTGACCCTGCTTCGAGGGTCAGAGTATAGCTGCGAGTAGGCAACAACTCTGGAGGCGCCGCTCAGGAAGCACTTACAGGGTTACATTAGGTGCCCAAGTTGAAGTTAATTTCTCTGTAACCATTTTGTAAATGGTTACAAAGAAATTAGCTCCAACTTGGGCACCTGCTGTAACCCTGTAAGTGCTTCATGTACTTCAGTTTTTGAAAATCCGTCCCGAACGCGATTTCGCGGATTTTTCTGCAATTTCGCGAGAATCCGCAAATTCCGCGAATGGACGGATTTTACGCCCATGCTTAGTGTTTGCACACATCTCACTCCAGGCACCCTCTCCCCTCACCAGTTTTGTAAACGCGCCCCGTGGCGCATTTTAAGAGGTAGTTTTAATCCCCCTGCCCTATTATGTTCTATGGTCTTACATAGGAGGTCATGGTAATCACAGGGGTACTCCAACACACAGCGTTCCCTAGCGTATGTAGGTGTTGTCATAGTATTCTAAATGTATTTTAGCATAGAACTGGCTCTAGGCCTGGTTAATCAGATTCAGTTATCATCAGTTGTGGTTACAGGAGGACTTTCTGCTCCTCTGTGGGTTCTTTCTATACATCTCTTCTTCTTCCTGCACTTTTCTTCGTCTTTGTGGACTTCTGTTGCTTCTTTCTGCATTTCTTTTTTTTCTTTCTGTGCGTTTTTTCTTCTTTCTTCACATGTTCTACCTCTGTAGGTATAGTTAGAAACCAGTATTAAAAAACCTTTAAAATTCACTGAAAAAAACAAAGGATTCAGGCATGTTATAGTTAGAAATTAGCATTCAAAAAACCTTTGAAATTCACTGAAAAACCCATAGGTTTCAGGCACGTTAAAGTTAGAAATTAGCATTTAAAACACCTTAGAAATTCATTGAAAAAAACATAGGTTTCAGGGGCGTTATAGTTAGTTGGACATTTTACTCGTACAAAACCAGGTAAATTCCCCTGTGACAGCTATAACTCGTGCGCCCGCAATGCACTGCTGATGACATCACACATTACATCACTCATGACATGATCAGTGACATCACTTATGACATCACTGATGACATCTCAAATGACATCACCGATGACATCATCCTTG
Source organism: Lissotriton helveticus (assembly GCF_964261635.1). NCBI lineage: Eukaryota > Metazoa > Chordata > Amphibia > Caudata > Salamandridae > Lissotriton > Lissotriton helveticus. Next base: position 918,312,603 of record NC_136059.1, read on the forward strand.
TGATAGAGTGGCAGACCTTCTCTCACTCTACTATAACCTTCGATACACACACTCAAAAATAGAATCTAACATTTTCAAAACAATGGACATACCAATACCACTTACAACACACCTATTCAGTAATTCCAAGATTTACACACACATCCACTCATTCACCAACAGTCCTATACAGTCACTCATACATGTACTCACTCATCATATGTACTCATACATCTTGTTACACACCGACACTCATCCATAGAGTTACTCACACACATAGTCACACATGCTAAGTATCAAAAATCCATTTACTTGCATATACAGTTATACACACACCACCAAACTTACGCATACTTACTCTCTTAAGCAATCACTTATAGAAACACATACTCATTTATACAGGAACTCTTCCAATCTCTCACTCTCACATACACCAATACTCACATATACTAGTTTAAACCATATGTAGTTACGCATAAAGACACTATTGAGACAGTCATTCACTCACCAACACACCCATATACACACTCATCCACCCATACAGTCCTGCACACATGCTGTCTTCAACACATACAAACAGTGAGTCACTCATTCATGCATCGATGCATCTATGCACCACGTAATACCCTCCACCGAACCATACAGACACTCATACTGATACTCAGAAAACCAACTAATAACCCATATAGACACTCATGTAGCTACTCACCAATCCATGCAGCCACTTATACACAAAGTGAGATACTGATTCAGATATTTACATATTTAAACATTACTCACTAACCCATGTATTCACTAACATATACTTAATCAGTCAGTTATACAATCAATTTTACAAAAATAATCATCCATTTAGACACTTATATACCCATTTATTCTTCCATCGACCTTGAGATATACATATATATAACATATTATCTCCCTTGAGGGAGAGGTGTGGCGCAGCGGCCAGGGCGACTGATGCTGGAATCTGGGGACCACGGTTCGATCCCCGGCTCCGGTGGCAGGTTAGCCCAGCACCATGTGACTCTGGGCAATAGCTCGCTTAATCTTCCCGACGGCCCCCAGCGCCTAGAGACCCTTACGGGTGATTGTGCGCTTTACAAATGTGGACTTTTATATTTAATTTTCATAAAAACACACATTCACTGGATGATGTCGTCAATGATGTCATCAGTGACGTCATTTGAGATGTCATGAGTGATGTCATGAGGGATGTCACTGACCATGTCATGAGTGATGTAATATGTGATGTCATCAGCAGTGCATTACGGGCACGCAGGTTATAGTTAGCTGAATTAACTATAATGGGGGAATTTCACTGGTTTTGTACGAGTGAAATACCCAACTAACTATAACTCCCCTGAAACCTATGTTTTTTTCAGTGAATATATATAAATATAGAGAGAGAGAAATATATAGATATCTATTAATTTATATATCATATTTTTTTTAAGTATGGATCTCTAGGTATGATTATTTGTACAACAACCTTTGTGAAGAGTTACGGAGAATTCCTTTTACGTATTTGTTCACCCTCACACAAGGTTCACAAAAATATATTCAATAGAGGGCGATGTAGGTCGACATGTACTTTCACTGTGAACCATAAAGAAAGGTAATAACAACAATATGTGTTGTGGAATACTAGCATAAAAATAGCAAAACAGTCTTCAATGTCTTGCAGTTTGATAAATCAAAAGCACAATAATAAAAATTCTGTAAAGCAAGGTAAAACAGGAGAAAACAGCCCTTTGCCCTGGATGACTTAACTTTCGCAGCTAGCACTGGGAAGCCCGTCCAAACCTCTCACTCTCTTGAAATGATGCTACAGTCACAGCGGCTGTGGGCGATGTAAAATCAGAGCTACTCCATCAGTGAACTTCACCGAGGTATCTGCACCACTTCTTTTCATACAGTAAATGTTGGCTTACACAACACCATGTCCCTTTCCTGTGCCAGTTGTTCTTGTGGTGTTATCAGTGTTTTCGCTAACTCAAGATCCTCCTGACTCCTACCAGCGGAATCTCGCACCTTTCTCTTACTGGTACCAATTAATCATACTCCCAGGGACTTCCGGCTATTCCCAGAGTTGTTTGAGGTCAGTATATCCACAGCAGTATGTCTCCCCCGGTCCACACGTCTTGACATGATACAGCAAACATAACACCTTGGCAGAATTTATAATTTTGCCCATTAGGAATAATGAAAATTAGCATCACAGGATCATCTGCTATCTCAGCTTGGTACATCGGTTTTCTGAATGCCTTTTCACTCATCAACATTGCCAAAACTATTTTACCCTTTCACGTCACAATGTTTTCCTCACACGATTCCCAATATACTGCACGATCTTGTAGCAGTATTTACCGTATAATTGCCAGTAGGCCTCTTGTATGTAGTCAGATATTGCCAGGATTTCAATATTTTCACCAGTGTCATCCTCTTAATAGTGACAATTCTGATAGTAATAGTTGTTTTTGAGGCGGAATGGGCCCATCTTTCTCTTCAAGTGAGATTCTTAGACTCTGTACATTTTTTCAGCAGCTAGATTTTTGATTCTAGGTGTTAGAGTTCTGATGTTTTTAATGGATTGAATTTTTCTTAAGATTTGAAACAATCACATTGTTGGTGACAATGTCCAGTTCTATTTCCTTCTTCTTTGATCAATGTTTGGTTTTAAACTAATGTGATATTAGTCATTAGCTATTTCTACAATGTGATAGTTAGGTCTGTTTAGAGAGGCAGCCTATGCAAATCTATTTCTGAAGATGAAATTGCTGAACAGTTCATTTTCAGGAAAGGGGATAAGTGGTATCTCGAGTTTTTATAAAGGCAGGAAAAGCTATTTTTTGGTGTCAGCGGGGTAAAAGTCATCATTTTGTATCTTACAATCAAGTTTTTGTTTTTAAAGTACTGACATTATGTGTATATCCTTTCAGACACACAGGGGAAATTGTTTGGTTTGTCATTATATGTTCTGTTTGACAACAAGGAAAAATACATTTTGATTTGTTTGTGAAGTTTTGGGACTTTGCCTGAAATAAAACTGCATTTGCTTTTATGATTCCTAGGTGACTCATGGGCTGCATCTATTGTCTGATCTTTTTTCAATTTGAGATGTGCCAATGTGTCCCTATCACTATTGACAGTTTCTTTGATGCTCTCTTCTGCTGTGTTAAAGGTTTGATTGAAGGCTCTTCTCCAGATTTTCGGTTGTGGAGAGTGAATTTTCAATTACATGTAATTTGGAGAAAACATTTATTTGAGGAAACCTATTCTGGAGAAGCTTGTAAAGCTTTTTCCACAAAATTGTTTCAAATCAATGACATCTCCAGAATTCCAAACCTATTCTGATAAAAAGTCCTTCATTTTGAAACAAGTCCGTGCAGTCTGTTCTTCTCCTGAAGCACATATTTTTCTCTTTCCCTTTCGCTATCTCATCTCTCTTTGTATACCTGTGGCTGGTTCACATTCCTTTCTTACTCAATTTTATAAGTAATTTTGCCATCTGATATCTACTCCTGCCTGTACACACTTGTTCCTTTATACCTACCTATACCTTAGTAACCCTAGCCATATTACTCTAAAACCACTAATTATTTCTGTATTCTGGTTTCTTTATCTCTTGCCTGTACCACGGTACCACTATTGCTACCCATACCCTACTGTTTTACCCTTTTGTTTACCCTTGTAATTCTACAGCCCTAGCACAGCCTCCCCATTTAAACTATTGTACTTCTGCCACTGTTTATTGTTGAATACCCCCATACCCTACTTGCAATGCCCCTACCTAAATTCACATATATTTACATCATGAGTGTGCCTCAATCATATCCTTTACCCCAGTTCATCTACCCCATCTATTAAGAGTACCTGCACCCCTACCTATACCCTAGCACATCTACCCCTACCTATGCTCTAGAATTTCTACACTTACATGTAGGCTATTTATATACCATGCATGGAATGCACCATACAAAAGGCTTCCATTTTGCCTCTCCTACGTTTTAGTGTTTACATGAGACTATCTCATCAAATAAATGCAAGGTTCTACAAATACGCTAAGTACTATGCCTCACAAGTTTATAATCTTGGTGTTCATATTGATTCAAAGTTCAGACTCAACTCCCATGTATATAAAATGTCCAAAACCAATTTCTTTCATTTAAAACCCTTTTCAAACATCTTCCCTTTTCTAAATAAGGAACTCACACCGATACCATTCTAACTGGACTACAGGAATGCTACACTCTGACTGCTCCCAAATGTGTACCTTTTGTCTCCAACGTATTGAAAAAGGTGCTGTCAGGCTGTCCCATAGCCTTAAGAAGCATGACTCTGCCTCTGCAACTTTGAGAGAGCTACGATGGCTACCAATAAATTAACATATTGCTTCCAAATCTTTAACCTTAGAAACAAACCGCCATTTCTTGCTAAACAAATTTCTTCAATACAAGCCTTTTACTTTCTTTGTAGATTCCCAAAGTTAGAACATAGACCTTGTGGATAATTCCTTTGCTGTTGCAATGTCTAAACTGTGATATTTTTTACCCTTACATTTAAGGAGTTAGCCCCCATTACCCATGTTTAGGGAAACACTGAAATCATTTCTCTTCAATGCTAAACCTTGCACGTTTCTCACTAAGATAGACAGTCTTTTTTCCTTTCAAGCATCATAAAGAACGAAGAAACTTTGCTTGATGTTGTTTGTCTGTTCAGTACATTTTGAGAATTTAGGGGGTATTACGATGGTGGAAGCCCTGCCACCGCCAGCCGTGCTGTGGCGGGCCTCTGCCATCGGACATCAATTTTCCCCTCGCCAAATTAGGATGGTGGGGGGAATCGACCACGACCATAGCGGACACAAAGATCCACCACAGTCAATCGTTCGGATTGCCTGGCAGAGCGGCCAGCATCAGTAAAATGGTGCCTAGTAGACATCATCTGCCAAATTACAATGCTGGTCGCGTCCAGCATCTCCGTGGTGGGTAAACCGCCATTAAAAGGCTGGTAGGGATTTGTTTCCGGGGCCTGTTGCGGGCCCCCCTTGTGTTAGGGGGATGTGGTGGTGCACTTAGGGGGTACCCCCTACATTTCCCTGCACTAAGTGGCAGGCATCGCGTGGTGCTTGCCACGTAGTGCAGTGAAACGCACTACATGCTTTTTATACATTGCGATGGGTGCTGCAGGCAGCAGTACCCGCCCAATGGTGAAGATGCAAGATGAGACTGCCACAATGGTGGTCGCATCATGATTCGACGTGCGAGACCGCCGCCATACAGGCGGGGAGGTCCCAAGCACCACCACGATGGTGGGCGGACTCAGGTCTGCCTGCTGTCGTAATGCCCCCTTTGTTACAATGTGCTATGGGCTTGAATGGGAGAAAAATTCAGAGATATTAGGACTGCTAATTGCCAGATTCTCCTCAGATTCACAGTCCATGGAGGTTTCATGAATTAAATTAAAAAAGTAAAGGCACACCTTTGGATGAGAGATCTTTTTCTCCCATTGCTAATTGTTCTTTAATGAATCCAACCATGGGCATAAAATGACAAGTAAACCCTAATCTGAATCTGCAAATCCTGAAAATAATGCATTTGGGGCACCACAGTTGTGCTTGGCCTGTGGCTGTTCTCAAAGGGGGTTCATCAGCCATAGGGAAGTGGGTACAGGCAACTTTGACCAGGCCCATTGACCAACCACCGCTGTACCTAGTAGGGCCATATACAGAAGGGACTTGCTGCCTGGATTGCAGTGGATACAGAGCTTTGCAGATGGGCAGCCCAGTTTTCAACTCCCACTGCGCATAGCCAAATGTCATACACAGAGGTTGTTGGACTCCCACTTTAGGTTGGGTAGAGGACCTGGACAGTGCCTGGCCAACTGTTAGCAGCCCTTCAGCCAATGACAACTGTACTCTGCTGAAGGGAATGTACAGCAAGGGGATTTAACATCTAAGGGGATTGGCTAAAGGCTAGGTCTTGCAGTCAAAACCTGCTGCTGATTGCAGAAGGCCATGCACAATTAGTATTGGCCATCTACAACAGTTTGGGCACAGGGCTTGTATGAAGCCCAAGACCAATAGCCAACCCTTGCAGCACACAGACATAGGCTATGCAGAGCAGGTGTTCGCCACCTCTGAAGCTTTAACTTTGACGTATTTCATCAAAAAAACACGCAATTCACTAACTGATTACATTGCCTTAATATACATATGTATTTTAATTCTGAAATGTAATACAAAACTAGTTAAATTACAGTTAGGATTCCAAAAAAGATCCCAAAAATCCACTGGAATTTGTAGGTTATGGCTACCTCTGCAATCCATAACTTGCATAACAGCCATTCAAACCATAACTTGCACTCCAAATACAATGCTAGTGACCTCACCCTTGATGTAACAAATGCAATTAGAAATTTCTTAAATAGTCTTTCAGGTCAGATTACAAATCACATTATTATTATCAATCCAACAAATATCAATATAATACTGGTATGAATATGTGTTGGTATCTACATATGTTGTCCTTTAGATGTTGTTATTTATTAGGATACATATTGTGAGGTCATAATAATTGCCCTTGTGTGCAAGGTATATTTTGGGAGGATTCTCAAGTCCTTCCCAGGTTCTTCCCATAAACAAGATGGTGGGTGGGGTCTTGTGAGATCAAAGCAGGCACAATTGCCTCCAGCTTCTTCTCTGCCTTTCCAAGGTGCCTGATATAGTTTTTGGAATGGGTAAATACGATTTCAATGAATGCCATGATATGTGCAGGCCCAACAGTGGCAATACCAATAAATGCAATGTCAATGAATGCCATAACATGTGCCTGCATACCGATGTCAATTGTCATAAAAGCAATTTCATTGTATGCCATAATCTATGCCCGCCATCAGTGTCAATACAGCCAGTAACAATGTCAATGTATGCCATAATCCATACATGAATGACAATGTTGTTATCAGTAGAATCAATGTTGATGTACACTATGACCTACAAAAGCATAACTGTGTCAATACAAGTAAAGACAATGTCGATGTACGCTATGACAACTGTACATAAAATGTTGAGAATGTTGATAAAAATGATATGAGTGACTGCCATATTATTTTCAAGAGTTCCAATGAACTTGTATCATTGGTGTTGGATTTTCTCCAGGTGACCTCCCCATCAACCCTGAGAGAGGTCACAGGTGGAGTCTCTCTTAACTAACAGACAAAAAACTCGCACCCATGGAAAACCTTGTTGATCCCAGAGATAGACAGTTGCACAATAAACATGTCAGAGGACATTGGCCCCAATAAAACATGTTTGGCCAGCAGCTTGCATTCCTCCAAAATACTACAAAGTTAGATACCACATGCAGATAGGAACACTCAGCCAACCAGGACACAGCATGCACACCATACGTAGTGATCACACACTCCTTATGCCAGACATCTGGACGCATACACAATTCCCCACAGTAGCTCTTACCGAGTTTGAGGGCCATCTGTGTCCATATCTGATGCCCAAACTTGTTAATTTATGACTGAGATGCTTTTCAGAAATGCAGAAATTACAGTATTGTATACCAAGTGATGTTCCTCAGACATAGTCTGTCAAGACCCTATTGGCCACTCCATTTAAATAAACAAACTTGTTCCTGTTTTACCAAACACCTCTTGTCTTTAAATTTCTTTGAGGTAAATTCATATCTGAGCAACATTTTGATGAGCCAGCTAGGAGAGATTTGTTTATCGAGGCCCACTCCTGCTGAAGAAGAAGGACCCCAGCCCAAATGGATTCACATCTACTCAAACATATCGATGAGTAGATGCCATATTTGATCAGAATCTCCGTTGAATCCACAGGTCAGAGGTCCATCCAGAGGCCACCATCACAAGGGTAAGAGACTACATCTGATCCTTAGTCCCAGCATGTGGCGTGTGACAAACAAGGTCATGCGTGTAGATCATTTTTTTCCTAGTCAGCCCACTAGAGAAAGGTGAAGGTAGCTACATGTTTTTTAGCTGAATAGTTGGGCTTGGCACAAAAATACACCCCTGATCCTTGGTGTGTTAAATAGGGTTACTTTTGCAGCAGGGATTCTGCTCTGGAACAGAACTATGCTTGGAACCACAGACCATCAGAAAGTAGGCACTGAGTCACCACACCATAGAATCTATGAGTCTGATTCTTACTAGCTATGGTGCCTCACATGCCCTTCTAACCTTACTAGAGAAACAAGTGAATTGGCACCTCAGAACACAACCCTCTCAATCCATCTCAGTGATTTTAGTAACAGGACACACTCTTTCACTGTCTCTCTCGTACTTGTCCACAATAAAACAACCAGGAGACATGAAGAAAGTTTAGACTTTAAAAGACAGGTTCCGGCACCAGTAAAGGAAAAAAAGTTTTGACCTTAGGAGTTAGAAGAAAAGCAAGAAATTGAAGACAGGCTTGCCCATTGGCAGCCATGTCCAACGATCTTGAAACGGGAACTCCTGCTAGGCATGTTTCCCCTGCTGATACCCCTTTTAGTACATTGACAGGTGGACAGACCCATCAAAGGCTTCATCTAGGGGCCAATGAGAACCGGTCTGGCCATTAGGAAAATCATCACCCATAATTCTGTGGGAGGTCTAGTTCTACCGTGCGAGGAGCATTATTGCATGACCCTTCACCTGGTGCAATGGCGCGGAGATACTCCCCAGGGAGTCGATTCCCAGCGCGGTATAAGCTTGCAAATAAATAAATAAGCTTGCAATTAGCATATATGCACACCCTGGTCCAAGACCGCGTTGTGGGTTGCGATTGTGAACTGGCTCATGAATGGCCTGCCACGGCTGCTATACCTCTACCTGCCTGACTCCTCCAGAGTGAGGACTCAGAACCCCGTTATACAGGCAATGTACAAGGCATGGACATGAGCTCGCAAGTTCCTCTCGGTGAACGTACACCTCCATGACATGTGCCATTTGGTGCAACCATGGTATCCAAATTAGTGGGCAATGCTTAATTGGAACCCTGAAGTGCAGCAGAGATCCACACTTTAACACATATGATCTCCCGAGGTGAAGTCAAATCATTTGCAGCATTGCGTGAAGAATTCGGCCTACCTATTACCCAACAGTGAGTCTGCACATGACTGTGCCATTGACTTCAACCAGATTGGGATTGCAGCCCTGGTATGTACCTCTCACCCCAGTGCTCTCATACTTTACTACTAGGGGGCAGTTAAGGGCGTGATGTCGGGGTTATACAGCCACCTGATTCGCCACCTCTACTCTCAGCCACAAATGGTGAGCCTAAGGGCAACCTTACAGGCTTGTCTTCAGGTGGAGTATAAGGAGGAGGATTAGGTGAAGCTTCTGGAGAATCTGGGCCAAGAAGTACTGGAGGCCCGGATGAGGTTCAGCTTTTTCAAGAATCTTCAGAGGAGAACTGGACGCCGGCACAGCTCCGATCTATGGGCCTGTTGCCCCACTCCTCTTGATGGCAATGCGACCATATGCCTTGTGACATTATCTATCTCTTACTGCAATGCCCCACCATCTCCCTCTTTTGGACCTTGGTGGGGACCACGTTGAGGGAGTCTATGGATGTACCCACCCTGCTACAGGATCCGCTATTCCTTCTGCATAACCTGGCAAACCTCCCTAGGTGGAGCATCATGCTCACCGTTTTGTCAACACTGCCCTTGCAGTGACCAAGTTAACCATGACTCCTCCACCTATTCAAACAATCGTCCTCTGAAATGCAGTATATGGGCCCCAGTTAAAAAACATATGCATATTGAAAATACTGTTAGCATGGCTAATATATCATATACCATGAAAAGCCCTGTCATTTTATAGGACAGTTTGACATCCTAACCCCCCCTCCCGAGCTACTAAACCTAAATGATTCTATACAAAAGATCTTTGGGATTACTGGCAGACCCCATACCTTAGAATAGACAGATGGATGCTCAACATCTCAGCAGACACAGTGGTCTTGTCTTAGAACTCTCAGTCCATGTGTGTCTTTTTGGCTCAGGTGCTCATCTATATGATAGGACATATGTGCAAATAAACAACAGCTGCATTCTTTTGCTATGTCAAGGTGCTAGTGCCTGGCCAGAAGGACTAACAAGGGTCATTATTGTTTTACCTTGTTGGTGGTCTTCAGACTAAATCCCAGAAAAAGAACAGATGCTAAAACATATGCAGGTTACGTATTAAAGTACAATGTGGCACAAAATCAAGCATGCTTATGTAATAACGTGTGCAAAGGAAAACAAGCCCTACAACGCGCACAGCTAGGCTAACATAGAACAACTATAATGCAGGAAACACACAACACTTTTTAGTTTGAACAGTTGGGCGTTACACAACAGTACACCCCACACCCTTGGTGTGCTATATAGTGTTACTTTTTAGCTAGAAAAACTGGGTGTTACACAACAGTAGACCCCATATCCTTGGTGTGTTATAAATGGTCACCATTTCAATCTTTACTTTTAGAAGGGAATGGTAAGTTGGAGAGGGGTAGAGATGTGAGAGGGGCCATGGAAAAGAAAAAAGGGAGTGATAGGGGAGGAGAGGGACTGCAGGGGTGTCAGGCCGATAGGGTAACTCACCAAGGCAGGTTCATGTATGCACTGTTGCACTCCACTTCAATGATCCCGCAGAAAGAAGGACCATATAAAAAGAAACACTTCAGCCTTATCTATTAAGGTATAGATTATCCTCTCATATAAGTCAGTTCTGGACATGGCCACAAGCCATTCCTCAAGCATTGACAGCTGTGGAGAGCGCCACTGCCGTAAGATGGTTAACTTGGTCACTGCAAGGGCAGTGGTGACAAAATGGTGAGCATGATGCGTTATGCAGAAGGAATAGCGGATCCTGTAGCAGGGTGTGTACATCCATGGGCTCCCTCAACGTGGTCCCCACCAAGGTCCAAAAGAGGGAGATGGTGGGACATTGCAGTAAAAGATAGATAATGTCACAAGGCATGTGGTCGCATTGCCATCAAGAGGAGTGGGGCAACAGTCCCATAGATCGGAGCTGTGCCGGCATTCAGTGCCACTCTGAAGGTTCTTGAAAAAGCTGAACCTCATCCGGGCCTCCAGTACTTCTTGGCCCAGATTCTCCAGAAGCTTCACCCAATCCTCCTCCTTATACTCCCCCTGAAGACGGGCCTGTCAGGTTGCCCTTAGGCTCACCATTCGTGGCTGAGAGTAGAGGTGGCGAATCAGGTGGCTGTATAACCCAGACATCACGCCCCCTTAACTGCCCCCTAGTAGTAAAGTATGAGAGCACTGGGGAGAGAGGTACATACCAGGGCTGCAATCCCAATCAGGTTGAAGTCAATGGCACAGTCATGTGCAGCCTCACTGTTGGGTAATCGGCAAGCCTGTCTTCAGTCTTTTGCTTTTCCCCTAACTCATAAAGTCAAAACTGTTTTTCCTTTACTGGTGCCGGAACCTGTCTTTTAAAGTCTGGGGGATTGATAGAAGAAGCCCTCCTTAGCAACTCCAAGGCAATAGAGGGTTAAAACTGTCCCTTGTTCAGCTGCCTGTTCTTCATCACACCCAGATAGTTAACCCCTCCTAAGTGGTGAGCAGTTAAACACCGTTTGCCTTTGCTTGGAGCAGAGTCAAGCACTAGTCCTCTGAGCCAAAGTTGCTACCCCTCAAAGCCAAATATTTGTTTTCCTGCTATAGAAGTGTGAAAAGTGGCTGAACTCGTTTTCCTGTCTACTGTGACTGGGGATAGCTGGTTTAAGAGGGTCCTGGTAATGAATAAAAGAAGCCCTCCCTGGCATCTGCATGGCAAAAGAGTTAATGCTAAAGCTTCTTTTTGTTCTGCCAAGTGTTCATATCTACTCCCAGAGAGCTAATCCCACTAAGTGGTCAGCAGCAAGCAGTAACAATATTGACCATTCTTGGGCCCTGAGACAGGCCATTTTTTTCTGAGCCAGGGTTGTTAACTCTCCCAGCCAAGGATGAGAATTCCAGCTTTGGAAGTGTGGTTAGTGGCAGAATTGATTTTAAGTCAGATCTGGCTCAGGCAGCCTAAAGTACATTTTACAAAGTTACTTTTCTACATATGTTATTGAAAATCATATTTCTCAATGAAGTCATTATTTTAAAAACTAAGCAGGGAAAAACTGAAAAGCTTTTTTCAAGGTCTTTCCTAAGCAGAGGTGGAAAATAGAAATATTTAATGCCACCTAGGTCAATTAGGGAGGACCCAAGCAAAGTCTACAAAGTGAAATAACTTTTGGGTTTTGTTTCACTATGAGGGCACCGTAACTTTATTATGTAGTTTCCCCTATACATTAGCACCATGCCCTGTGGGCTTACAAGGCACACTTAAGGGGTGACTTATGAATATATTTAAATAGGGGTTTCTACATAGAAAGAGCAGTTTTCTCTGCCATGTGTCACTACAGCTGCCTGTTCTTCATCACACCCAGATAGTTAACCCCTCCTAAGTGGTCAGCAGTTAAACCCCGTTTGCCTTTCCTTGGACCAGAGGCAAGCACTAGTCCTCTGAGCCAAAGTTGCTACACCTCAAAGCCAAATATTTGTTTTCCTGCTATTGAAGTGTGAAAAGTGGCTGAACTAATTTTCCTGTCTACTGTGACTGGGGATAGCTGGTTTAAGAGGGTCCTGGTAATGAATAAAAGAAGCCCTCCCTGGCATCTGCAAGGCAAAAGAGTTCATGCTAAAGCTTCTTTTTGCTCTGCCAAGTGTTCATATCTACTCCCAGAGAGCTAATCCCACTAAGTGGTCAGCAGCAAGCAGTAACAATATTGACCATTCTTGGGCCCTGAGACAGGCCATTTTTTTCTGAGCCAGGGTTGTTAACTCTCCCAGCCAAGGATGAGAATTCCAGCTTTGGAAGTGTGGTTAGTGGCAGAATTGATTTTAGGTCAGATCTGGCTCAGGCAGCCTAAAGTACATTTTACAAAGTTACTTTTCTAAATATGTTATTGAAAATCATATTTCTCAATGAAGTCATTATTTTAAAAACTAAGCAGGGAAAAACTTAAAAGCTTTTTTCAAGGTCTTTCCTAAGCAGAGGTGGAAAATGGAAATATTTAATGCCACCTAGGTCAATTAGGGAGGACCCAAGCAAAGTCTACAAAGTGAAATAGCTTTTGGGTTTTGTTTCACTATGAGGGCACAGTAACTTTATTATGTAGTTTCCCCTATACACTAGCACCATGCCCTGTGGGCTTACAAGGCACACTTAAGGGGTGACTTATGAATATATTTAAATAGGGTTTTCTACATGGAAAGAGCAGTTTTGTCTGCCATGTGTCACTACAGTGCATAAAAACTGCAGCCCAACCATATCAGAATGGTGCTCCTGGGAGAAATATATTTTGCCATATATGGGGTTGATGTAAATACACACTACATCCCCTATACAACATTTTACTTTCCATGCAATAGACATACTTAAGGCACTATTTTTAATGGATGTATATGGAAGTAAAACAGTTGAAATGGGAGTTCCATTGTAGAACACATGATTTAGAGGGAAAGTGCAGGCACTTTACTATTGGTAGCAGTGGTAATGTGTGCATTGCCCTACAGCCAACAAACCTAGGGTTTAAAAAAAGATGAACATTCTGTAGTGACCATGCAGGAAAGGAAAATTAGCTACATGCAGGCATTAAATCATGATGAGCTTGAAAGTCTAGTGTACCTATAGCTCCTATATTAGGGGATGTTTGTGAAGTACTTTAATCATTGAGTGCATCCAACACACACTAGGATCATACATCAGATTCAATATTAAATTTGCATTCTCTAGTGCATATGTTAACTTTCTGAGTTGCCATATGCACCGGAGATAGCAGGAGAACAGGAAAATGTTAGAAGTTCACACACTGCTGTTCTGTAATGTTCTGTGGTCTGGGACAAGCGATTTTACTAGAGTTAGGACTCAGCATAGGGTTGAGCACTCTATGACTGCATACCTCTTGGAGAGGTGCTTTACAGGCCATAGGGAGGCACTGTCACATAGGTAAGTCCCTTTGCTATGTGGCCCACAGTGCATCCCTGGAAGGCCTCTTAGCTCTTTTATTTTCATGTATAAAATGCTGCCAGGTGCATGGCATAAGGCATTCAATGGTTTTCAAGGGACATAAGCTCTATTGAAATTTAGAGAATGCTCTCTTCGCATTGAATGGGCATGATGTGTGCAACAGAATTTGCTGAACCAGCATTTGTATTTCAGAAATTACCCAAAGTGGTCGTAATTGCTTCTGCACTCCTGCATAAGAGATTTAATCCGTTCGCTGGCCTGGTAAACTCGAAATCTTTAATGCAACTTGTTTTTCCCCTGAAATATGTTTTTCCTGTTTCAAGTGTAGCTCCTTTTTTTCGATTAATACTTCCAAGATGCTAAACGGAGAGTGTAGGCAAGAATGAAACTTCACTTGGGAGAAGTTGAAGAGAAATCAGGAAACAGCGGACACTTCTCAAGGGCCTGCAATACAGACCCTTGCAGAAATTTACACATCACTATCCTCTACTGTATGCATTTTGTAGGTTTATCATAAAGCATAATAGTCCATCAAATCCTTTATGATTAAGCCGTCAATGTATTTATTGCTCCTTCTTCCACCATTTCTCATGCTGTGCTCAAACAAAATTGAAGTGACATTCAGACTTTATCAACTTATCTTTTACGAGTGGATTGAAAACATAAGTGCTAGCTGGTGTAGGCATACTGGTTCTGTGAGGTAAACACTCACTGATGACAAATGTGGTAAATTACAGGATATGTGTTCAAATTTCCGGAATGCTGACTCAGCCCTCCATTATTTTTAGGTCGGTAACTTAAAATACCATTGAATTGAGTGGTAGTTAGGGCTATTAACTAGAGTGCTGGAAAAGTACGATTTAAAAATAAGTTATGATCATATGTGTGTAATGCCCAGGGGTATTTATATTTACATCCATATGTGTCATACAGATTTTCTGTTCCGGCCAAAAAAAGGATTTCTATACACCAATTGTTTTATTACATTTCCACTTGTGACTATTAATTAAAATCCGTATTTAGATTGTTGTTGTGCTATTGGTTGTATGTTCTAGTTTGTCTGTTTAGAAGACAGTCCCATGATTTTGAAGTAATGTGGCACAGAACAGAAATCCAATATATGAGTCTATAAAAAGTAAGAGAGTACCGTATCGTGTTTCCTGATAAGGTTGCTATTTAATATAGAATAGGAGTAATTTAACATCACGAGGTAGATGTTATACTTGTAAAAGAGGAACTGAATATACATACAAATTGCAAATGAAGTGAGCATTCCAGTAGTTTAAGAGTTACATGAAAATTACAGATTCGTTTCTGTTAGCTGATTACACATTCTAGCATATCACAACACAGATGTCAGAAGTGACTGCTGATAACACTTATTAAATTATGTTAATTCTCATTAAACTTTCTAGACTGTTTTCAAAAGATACAAATCATCCAGAAAGGGGAGCAGTTTTATGTTCCCTGGGAATAGATAATTATGCTGTATGAGGGTTTCATTTCAGAAAATAATTATCTTTACAATCCACCTGACAGAAATATTTTGTTTCTGTGCAAACAGGAGGCTGTCACATAGTCTTCAACGCAAACAACAAAACAGATATAGATCCTAAGTGAACTGCAAAGCTGTAATGGAGACGGATATGTCAATCTGTGTGCAAGACTGAAACGTAAAACACAGGTTTTTTTAGACGAAATAACATAGGGGCATATTATCAAGCCTGGGCGATAAAATTATCGCCGCATTATCGGCCGAAAACGGCCGATAAAGCGGCGATAATGGGCTTGATAATATGCTCTATGGAATTCCAATTGAAGCCCATGTTAGATGTCTTCACATCTAACATGGGCTTCGATTGGAATTCCATAGAGCATATTATCAAGCCCATTATCGCCGCTTTATCGACCGTTTTCGGCCGATAAAGCGGCAATAATTTTATCGCCCAGGCTTGATAATATGCCCCATAGTTCTACAGAGAAAATATTTATCTTATCTATTTGTTTTTAAACTAAAATAAACACGTTTGTGTGAATTTATGCGTATGGTGGGTCATCTCCGTTGCTTACTGTGAAGAACTCGTTTGAAGCAAAAGCTACCCATATAACTCTTTTATCACAAAGAAGACCTTGGGCTATAGGATGAGCGTGTGCTCCAGCGCACAGCAAAGATGTGCATTTAGTTTTAAAACATTGTGCTGTACACACTTAGGCCCAGATTTACTAAGAGTTCATGCAGTGCAGCACAGCATGCAAAGTTGCTGTGCTGCTGGGTTGTATGAACTGGATATAGCTAAACTGTGCCATATCAACAAACAAATGGCGCAGTTTTGGGACTTCCATGCGCCTGTGCGCTTTGTACAGTAATGCGCCAAGACAGTCACCTTCGCACTATAGTCCAAGGGTGTCTGAGTTATGGTCTGCTTCGTTTTTACGCAGGAAGGGGTTGTAAAGTTATTTCCCCTATACTGCAAAAAGGAAAAAAATTGCATAAGTAAATGCATTTGATGAGTAAGTGCCTTCTGGGAATACCAAAATGAGTAAGTGCACTTACTCATTTTAGTATTCACAGAAGGCACTTACTCATCAAAGAGTAACTGCCTTCTGTGAATACCAAAATAAGTAAGGGTCTTCTATGAAAACCAAAATGAATAAATGGCAGTAAGTTTAGGAATTTGTCTTAAGTTAGTTCTTTGAATCGGGTCCAATATTTTCTAATATAGTGTTTGTGGACTCTTAAGAGCTTTTGTTGCTTCTCTTAATAATATTTATCACTTGCATTTCAGTGAGCCATGGGAGGATATTGTGTTTTCTTACTTTTTCAACAATCTCCTCTTTAGTGATGGCTTTGCCATAGCAAGCATTGTAGTAATATGTAATGCATTTTAAATATGTCTATTCACACAAAGCACAATCTTTGCAAAAAGTGTATCTACTATAACCTGATGGTAGTGTTCCCTTTTTTGATTGGAAATTCGTGGCAGCTTCCAACATATTATCTGGATTACAGGATTAATACAATATGTGCTGTTTTTTATAAAACAATTTAATTGACATTTTCAATGAGAACATTAACAGAAATAACAGGTTTTCCCAGCAATTACCGAAGGTTGCCCCAGCATGACACAGGCAATCAGTCCCAGTGGTGCCATACTTCCAATCAACATTTTAATTTATTTTTTATTTTTTACTTTTTAAGTTAAAAATGGTTCCTAATGGGCCAATTTGGTCCAAAATAAAACAAGAACAGTTTTTTTTTAGATGGTGTTGATCAATATGCCTATACCAAGTAGGCATGTAAGGGCAATTAGTGCCGGACGGAGCAACAATAGATAGTTATTTGACAAAGACACAGAAGTTTTTTTTTAACGTACAGCATTTAATATTTTCAACAATATATTTTTTAAGAATATAGTTCAAGTGCTCACAAAAATGTAACCGCAAGCGTGATGTGACGAGTGAGGGTGACTTTTAAAATATATACATTGCATTGACAACAAAGATGGAAACTCCAAGGTGTAATTTAAACAGTAAAAGGAGTTTCTTGTTGTATAGCGTTCGACGGCGTTTCGATCTTACTGATTCGAGATCATCATCAGGACAAAAGGACTGTGAGCAAGAAGAATCTATAAGAAATAGTAAAATGAATAATATTAAGCATGGTCCCTGAGTCACTAGTACAATACATACGATGTCGATCTAGTGCTCCCAGTGGATCAAAACTGATAAATAAATCATCAATTACAACTAATGTCACACATGATTAGAATTTGGTTTGGAGAGAGTAGATGAAGCAACAGTGACTTAGTTAAAAGACATCATGAGCCTAGTGTTCACAGTGAAACACACCGTAATCTGTAACAACCTAGGTCAAGATCAAGCATTACCAGGTACATGCATCAAACTTAAAAATAGTGATTCCTTATTTGCTAAATTAAAGGAATCGCAAATAAAGAATCGCTATTTTCAATGCATGAAAGTATTAGCAATTATTCTGCGAATCGTTAAAAATCGCAATCGCTAATTGCAATACAACCGAATAAACTCGCAAATAAAGAAAACCTAATTGCTTTCATGCAAATAGCGAAATCTCAAACGGCAAGGTCGCTTTTTGATGCATAGTGATGACATCAATACCAGGAAGTCAGCCAGCTCATGCTTCATTCAGTGCTCAGTTTCTGTGAGAGGAGGAAGCTGAGTGCAGGAGCAGGACAGTACATCCAATAACTCTGTTTGCAGACCTGTCTCTTGTCAAAAATGGATCCAACTACATCAGGGGAGAGTACACTACCAGGCAGGAAACGCAAACTGAAATTCAGTGAAAAGGAAATTGACACACTCATAGAGGATGTAGTCATAAACCAAGACAAGCTCTTTGGAAAAGTTTCACTTAAGGTCCCAGAGGCACAAAAAAGACAAATCTGGCTTTGGATCCAGAATAAAGTAACTGCAGTGGGGGTCACACACCCCTTAATTGATGGACTGAAGAAGCGTTGGTATGATCTGCGCAGCCGGGCAAAAGAAAGGATTGCTGAGAGGCTGAAGGAAGCCAAGAAGACCATAGGGGACCACCAAGACAGCCTTCGGACACTCCCATGGAGGACCTGGTGGAGTACACACTCCAACTTGAAGCTGTGGTGGGAGTGACGCAGCTGGACACATCTGGAGCAGCCAACACATCTCAAGGTAAGATGCATGCAAGTGACCATTACAAGATACATATTAAAATTAGCACATCACCTCAGTTTAGCACAAGTGTATAGAAAGAAACTCCAGTCCATATTTTTCAGCCACAACCAAGTGCATTATGGGAGACACAGGAAGGTTAGGTAGGGTCGTAGGCAAACACACAATGAGAAGTCAGAACACATGAACAATATGTGACAGTCATTACTTTATTATGAGCAAAATGATACTTAATGTCACTTGACATTAGGGGTGGGCGGAATTTGCGTAATCGCGTTATGCAAATCTCCGCAAAACGGTTAAAAATCTTCGTGAACACGCTGAAATTCCGCAAACATGCGGAATTGCTTGTTCGCGATGCTTTTTTACTGTTCGCAATCAATGTTTGCGTGCTCGGGGGGAAATATCTCGCAAACACGCATTTGAGAACGAGAACAAGCAAAAAATTTCGTGAAGTCACGGAACACAGAATTTGGGGCAATTTCGCTTTCTCCGCGGAACGCGAAATTAACCAAATTCCGCAAATTCCGTGAACGGAATAGAATTTATCGGCCAGGCCTACTTGACATCGCACACAGAAATAATTAAGATTTGCACTGTTTAACATCACAGATGCAGAAGAAGGAGAGGCCATGGACAGTGACTGCATGGACACCCATGATACTACGGCTGTGGATGAAATAGACACAGCTGCGGTCCCACAGACAACAGGCCGTGCTCCCACCACACGCATGGCAACAGTTGCACCACTGCAGACCATGTAGAATGATGATGAGTCCCAAAGAATGCCAGAGACAAGCCAGGCTCAAGGTACACACACGCCGACACCCCAAGCACAGGTCCGGAATAGCACACTCCAAAGCCAGAGGCACAGAGCAAGGTCACGTGTTACACTGCAGTAGGAACAATATACTGGTGTCTGGGGTGGTCTGGAGTGCAGCACATGCATGCAAGAAACATGTGGTTAGTGCAGGCACAAATCAGCAAAATGGCAGGTAACATAGCTGGACTGACTGATTGTGTGAGGGAACTCACTACAGCTGTGGTGGAGGGCAACAGGCAGATGTAACAGCTGCCCAGGGTGATGAAGGAGAGACAAGTGACACAGACGAGAAACCATCACCAGTTGATGCATTGCTTGCACGGCTATACACAAGCAAACAATCGCCTGAGGACCAGCACTGCACTGCTAGTCCGTCGGACCGTCAACATACAGATTGAGATGTCCCATTGTAGTGGGGATGTGGCCAAGGCACTGGGCCAGGTGACAAATGCGGTGGAACAAATGCATGCTGCCACTGTTGGGGCTAACAACGTGATGGGGGAAGAGGGGAGTGAAAAGGCCTCAAGACTCAGTAGTTTGTCAATGCCTGTCATCACTTGCAGGAGGCACAACACTCGCAGCACAACACCCTCTGTATCCAACATGAGGGATGGAGATGAAGCAGGTGAGAGGCATCTGGGTGTACGTGGGATGAGGAGATAGACTGGCATGTCCAGAGACATTCAACAATGGTGAGGTAACCATTACCAAAGACAATACTAGTGACTGACTTTCAAGTCAAATGTGTATGTCTTTGTATAATTTTTCAGTAATGCTATCCATGTGCTACTGTGCACCTGATATGTGTGCCTCAACACTACAAGATATTTATTTTGAGAAAAATATAGATAAGTCAAAAGAGCTTTGTATTGTCTTGTCATTACTCACACTAGAAATAATTTCCTGCAATTTCTGTACGTCTCGTGCACCCTTCTGCTGCACTTGTCCCATGTCCTGCACGTTATTGTGCCCCTTCCTGGTTGTCGTTGTCGGACTCACTGTCAGACACCTCAATGGGAATACCTCTCCTTGTGGCAATGTTGTGTAACATGGCACATGCAGCCACAATTTTGCAGCATTGGTCGGGTTTGTACTGTAAGGCTCCTCCTGTCTTGTGTAGGCATCAGAATCGGCTCTTCAACAGCCCAAAAGTGCGCTCAATGATGTTCCCAGTGGATATGTGCGCAGCATTATACCTCGGCTCATTGGGGGTTGTTGGATTGATGTATGGCGTCATGATATAGTTACGCACGGTGTATGCGCTGGCACCTAGAGTGAACTAAGCAAAGGGTTAGTGAATGACTCTGAGGCTTTCTGGGTGTTTTTAAGTAGGTTTCTGTTGAATTTCAGCTGTATGGTATTTTTACTCATGGTTACCACCTGGTTGTATTCCTTCTTAAATTGCGCTTGTTAAATTGCGAATTTCTGTAAAAACGCTATTTGAGAATTTTCATGCATATGATTGCAATTCCTGAATTGAGAATCACTAATTGAGAATCGCTAATAATGAAATTGCAAATACGAATTTCCAAATTTTTTCTCAGAATTATTTGCGAAATCTAATTTTTGCGATTGTTTGTGTTTTCCCAGAACTTGGGTTCAGGCATTGGATTACAGTGATTTGTGATTGCAAAAAGGCTTATTTTACGATTCACAAATTTTGCGAACTAATTTTTGTTTGATATATGTGCCTGTACAGGTTTAATTATAATGTGCGTAATTCAATTTCCAAAACTTTGTGCGCAGAAGGAAGAAAGAGTTAAAAAGATCAAAAAGGATCAAACAGATGAAGAGACAGGCAGAGCTCAGTGTGTGCCAGTCAGCATTTACACTGTGAAAGAGTGGTACATTACTAGGCAACCTTAACGAAGTCGGTGCCTGGTGAAATTACCGGAAAGGCACCCAGCAGGAGCTTGGAGGTGCGTCAGTTACTCAGGAGTGGCCGCATACAAGTGGCGTCTGAATTAAGGGGCCGAAAAGACCGGGGCACTGTTAAGGGAGAACACTAGTTAGGTCTAAGAAAATGAGTACAGAATGTTAATCAGGATAATTAATAGAGCTTCTACTTGGGGCAAAAACATAGAATGAGAACCACTTACTCAGTCCCTTGGTGTGCACTTGCTTGGTGCGCAGTTATTAATTAATAGAGGCGGCTTGAATGTCAGAGGCTCGACCGCTGAGAGGGAAGCCTGAAGAGCCTGAACATATACCATGTAGTTGATGTTGCTGATTGGAATCTGCAAGAGGCACAGGTACAGGCATTTAAAAAGAGTGACAAAAAGACCCCTAGGGAAAGCAGAGGGTCCGGTATGTATGATAGTGCAAAACTTACTTAATTAGGCGACCGCATCAGTTGGTCGCTCCTGCATTAGATAGGCAGCCTCTCTGTCTGTCCATTCCACTACACTGGATGAGATGAGGGTAAGGGCGGAAGAATAAGTAACTTCCGGGGCGGTCTTAACAAGCTGCAGGTGTGCTCGACTGCATGCACAATCGGCAGCAGCTGAGTAAGAGTCAGGGGGTGTGTCAGATTACACCTGAAACTGCTAGAACGTGCATTAGTGCTCGTAAATGAAAACTGCTGAATCCAAGCTGGCAACAGAAGGATTCCAGCTGAAGGATAAAAAATTCATAAAGTGAAAAGGCACAATGAGTGTGAGGATGGAAATTAATAACAGAGTCAAACAGAAAGAAAATTAAAAATACATTCATGAATTTATAAAGGGGGAATGAGAGGATATATTCCGGGTAAGGAGAGACACCATATAGTAAATATGGCTAAATGGAGAATGTACAAAGTAACCTACATTAGAGCAACTTCAGTGACACATGATAAAAACAAGGTATATTTTGAGAGCAGTTAAAGGTGAGAAAACATTGGTTACAGAATAGCATTCCATTCTGCCATTGAGTTCAGATCATAATCAATTGTGCGGCAGTTGAAGATCCATTTGCATGCTAGTCTATTCAGAGTCTGTTGTTGGTTGCCACCTCTGCAGTTGGTTCGTAGGATATCAACAACTTCCCACGTGAATTACATTTCAGAGTGTCCTTTCTCCAGAAAGTGTTCCACAAGAGGTGGTGTGGTGACCTTATAGCAAATTCTACTCTTTTGCTGTGATATCCTAGTTTTGGTCTTCTGGGTCATATGTCTTATATATAACAAATTGCACGGGCACTGAATGCAGTATATCACATTGTTTGAATTACAGTTTCAGAAAAAACATATCAATCTGTGTTTTACATTTCCATATTCAAACACTTTTGTATTCTCTGTAGAAACACGTCAGGCAATTGTCACATTTGTAGTGACCTTGAACCAGGGGAAGGTTAAAGTAGGACCGGATGGAAGTGTCACTCCATGTGAGATTGTGGGCTCTCACCAAGGTGTCCTTCATATTGTGGCCTCTTTTGAAGGAAAAGAGGGGAGCTCCAGTTGCCAAATCCAATGGAGCAAGAACAGACCAATGATTTTTAATCATTTTGGTCAGCTTGTTGGTAACGGGGCAGTATGTGGTGACACATGTGATTGTGGACATAGGTTCTTTTTGTTTAGGTTACAATAGGTATTATTGGTGAGAGTACCATGCTCGTTTCATGGAGCCTTTGACTAGGTGTCCGGGATAACCTCTGTCAATGAGTTTCTTACCAAGGGTCTCAGCTTCCTTAAAGAAATCTTTCTTGAATTTAGAATTCCTGCTGATTCTGAGGAATGGGTCATAGGGGAATTCATCCATGAGTACTCTACAGTGGGAACTAGTGTACTGGAGTAGGGTATTATGCTCAGTCAATTTCCAGAACAACGTGGTGTAGAGTTCACCATCAAGACACTTAGCACTCACATCCAAGTAGTCAATCTGTTGTGATTGTGCATACATTTGAGGTCAGGTTGGCTGTTGTTTAGCCAATTACAGAAGTTTTGTAGTTCAGTGCTGTCATGTAGTCAAATCATGAACACGTCATCTATATACCTACGCCAGACACATATTTTTTGTAGGTGTGGGTTTTGCCCGTTGAGGATGAGAGAGTTCTCTATATTATCAACAAACAAAATAGCGAAATTAGGGTAAATACGCTCCCATAGAAGTGCCTCTACACTGTTTATAATATTTGTTGTGGAATAGAAAATAGGTTTTGGTCAAGCCTATTTGAAGAAGTGAAGTAATGAATTCACTAGGGACTTGATGGGGAGATGGGCATTGGTTGAGATGGTTCCTGATGACCTCAACACCCTTGTCCTGGGGATGTTCGTATAAAGTGATTCAATGTCCAGTATGACTAGCAGTTCTTTCTCAGTGTCAAAGGTTC
The DNA here is from genome assembly GCF_964261635.1 of Lissotriton helveticus. Lineage (NCBI taxonomy): Eukaryota > Metazoa > Chordata > Amphibia > Caudata > Salamandridae > Lissotriton > Lissotriton helveticus. The sequence continues at coordinate 918,336,436 of NC_136059.1, forward strand.
CTGATTCAATTAAGTTTATGAAGTCAGTGATGTATTTTACATATGTAGTAGTACGTTGGGCCAGGTCATGAATGAAGAAGTCAATATACTTCCCTACGGGTTCTAGGATAGAACTGCAGCCTTACAGGATAGGCCTGCCTGGTGGAGAATCCAAAGCTCTTATGTATTGTAGGCAGCGTATATAGTACTGGGGTGCATTGAGTCTTGTTATTAAGGTATAGGAATTAATTTTGGCTGATAAAACTCAGTTCTTCAGCCTCCTTTGGTGACAGATCCGATTTCTAATTTCTTGAAGCTGATTACGGGCCAGTTGTTCATAATGTGATGTATTGCCAAGCTGGCAAACAATCTCATTATCATTAGCCACTTTGTCCAGTATTACTATACCCCGCCTTTGTCACAAGGCTTTATGACAATGTCATCCAATGCTTTCAGATTTGTAAGGTTCTTTTTCTCCTCTACGCTGATGTTATAGGTAATGAACCCTTATGCCTTTTGTAGTTTATCTAGAACTTTAAGAACTAGATGTTCAAAGGTTAAGATTTCAGGGGGTATAGAGCCACTAGGAGGATTGAATGTGGATTTCAGACCTTAGTCCAGTAATATCCATTTTAGTGGGTGTTTCACTGTAGTGAAAGAAGAAACTCAGTCTGACTTTCCTAAAAAATTGAAACATTTCTGTCTGTATTAGGAACAAGTTTGGTTTTTCAGTGATGACATAGGAAAGTCGTCTGCTTAGTAGAACAATATCTGTGGATGCCAACTGGGGTTCTGATGAATTGAATATGGGAATTTCTTCCACAGTGGGTATCGACACCAAAAGCTCGTGGTTCTAATGCCGGTACCCCTATTGGTAGAACTTCCATCTGGGGTGACGCTTCCCTGGGGGGAAGTTGCATCTGGTTTTCGACCCAAGTGTAGTGTAGTTCCTATATTCCTAATAGGCTCTGCGCATATCCTTTAGATATGACTTAGGACTTAGATCAGTAGGTCTCTATCGAATATACTAAACTTAATTGTGAGTGCCAGCTAGCTCAGAGGTCACTAGAAACTTTCTCGAATTCACAAGAAGGGATTCGTTTCTGACAACCGCATAAACATGACAACTTTGTTTCCCTAGGACTGGAAAATATCTTCAGAGTCGTAGAAACAATAGAAAAGTATTTCACTGAGTCAATCGTGCATGCTTCGTTTCTACAGAGTTTGCAGAGAAATAGTGAGATGGGCGTTTTCAATAAAAGGTTTCTTGAACAGTCTTCATTCTCGTGCAAGAGAGATGAATTGCTACGATCGTTAGACAGAATGCAAAGTATAATGCGTATAGTGAGAATAGTATTATAAAATAATACTGTAATAGCATTGTATGGTTTCTAAGCCATATAAAAATACATACATAAATGACATAGACTAAAATACTCAACTGGTGCTTCTAGAATACGCCTACCCTAATGTACCTAACCTAGGTCTAGTACGAGGGAAGAAGTAAGTATGGTCTTTAGCATAGGTTTAGTTTTTGCCAAGAATCTACCAAAGGTTTCTCTAGGTTCTAATCAGCTCCATACCTTAGAATGAAGGAGGTCTGCTATCTCTGTCTCGGGACTCGATTTCCCAACACCCCGCAAGGGCAGTCAGAAACACTGGAGCTGGATTTCTGCTCCGATCCTCCGTGCTTTGCCAGAGCAAGTGAAGGTATATTTATACCTTGAAGGTGTTTAGGAAGGCCATGTTTGGCGTAAAGTCGGGCATATGAACGTCATGAATGAACCCCTGAGGAATAGTTGTTCATTGTAAAACTAACTGAGTTCTTGGAGAAATCAATATTCAAGCAAGGGGAAGTCTCCAACGGCTTAAACGGGTTTTCCAAGAAATCTTTGTGACGTTTGGTGAACGGATGGAAGTAGCCATGCCTGTATTCGGGCTGCAAGGGATATGCCTAAATAAGGGCTTGATTTCCATGCCAAGGGCATGAATCGGGAAAATCCATTTGGAATCTAAAACGCCATACAACACAAGTAGAATCACTATTAATTACCCTGCAAGACATCCTGTACTCATTTTCCTATACCTCACTAGTGTTCTCCCTTAACAGTGCCCTTGTCTTCCAGGCCCCTCAATTCAGATGACACTTGTAAGCGGCCACTCCTGAGTAACTGATGCGCCTCCAAGCACCATGCTCCGCTGGGTGCCTTTCCAGTAATTTCACCAGGCACCGGCTTCATTCAGGTTGCCTACCACTCTTTTACAGTATGAATGCTGACTGGCATACACTGAGCTCTGCCAGTCTCTTCATCTGTTTGATCCTTTTTGATCTTTTTAACTCTTTCTTCCTTCTGCGCACAAAGCTTTGGAAATTGAATTGCGCACATTGAAATTAAATTTGTAATGCTTGATCTTGACCTAGGTTGTTAAACAGTACGGTTTGTTTCACTGTGAACACTAGGCTCATGATGTCTTTTAACTAACTCACTGTTTCTTCATCTCTTCTCTCCAAATCAAATTCTAATCATGTATTACCATAGTTGTAATGGATGATTTAATCATCAGTTTTGATCCACTTGGAGCACTAGATCGACTAGTACTAGTGATTCAGGGACCATGCTTAATAATTTTTTATGTTACTATATCTTATAAATTCTTCTTGCTCACACCCTTTTTGTCCTGATGATGAACTCAAATTAGTGAGATTGAAACACTGTCAACCCCTATACCACGAGAAACTCCTTTTATTATTTAAATTACACCTAGGAGTTTCTATCTTTGTTGTCAATGCAATGTATATAAAGTCACCCTCACTTGTCACATCACGCTTGCTGTCACTTGTTTGTGAGCACTTGAACTATATTCCTAAAAGATATATTGTTGAAAACATTAAATACTATACTTCTGTGTCTGTGTCAAATAACCATCTATTGTTGCTCCATCCAGCATTAATGGCCTGATGCCTACTTTTTATAGGCATATTGGTTAACACCATCTCAAGCAAAACTGTTTTTGTTTTATTTTGGACCAAATTGGCCTGTTAAGAACCATTGTTTTTTTAAAATACTAATAGTTACGCCGAGTTCAAACATTGGAGTTCCCTTGTTTTCTTATTACATACTTCCAATCAACAGAGCAAAAGATCACCACTCTTAAAACCATGGGGCATATTATCAAGCACAGCGTTAAAATGATCGCAGCTTTAGCGGCAGAAAACTGCAGCTAAAGCGGCAATAATGGGCTTGATAATATGCATTTGAGAATTCCAATAGAAGCCCATGTTGACACCAGAACATGGGCTTCTGTTGGAATTCTCAAAGGCCTATTATCAAGCCCATTATCGCCGCATTAGTAGCAGTTTTCTGCAGCTAAACCTGGAAATATTTTAACGCCGTTTCTTGATAATATGCCCCCTAGTTTCCTCTTGTCCCATAGATACCATACCTGGATTCCCTTTCATCCCTCCAACCTCCATGCCTTGTATTCCACCACCTCACCCAGACTTTAGCATGTTTATGAGGGCAGTATCTAAATTCTTACATCAGTATCTTGAAAGCATGCAGTGATCCAGCCCCTTGGCTCATCTAGCTATTGAGGTGGCAATATACTATTTAATTTTCATGCAGTCTCCCTGCATTCTACCTCTTTGCTACCACGAGACACATGTGAGGAAAAGCTTTTTTGCATCTGTTGGAGTGTCTGTCTTCAGTGAAATGTGCATTATAAGTCTAGGTTTAGAGTTCAGCTGCCATCCCAACACCTCCCCCAAAGTTAACAACACCTCTGCCGAAGAATGTTGCAAGGTGGGACATGACCACATTGTGCAGATCAAGTTCCCAGTGTCTGGTCCATATATGAATTTGTTTAGCAAAACAGGCCTGGGTCCTTATACTACCTGGACTAGACCACACACCTAGTGTTAAACAAACAGAGTGTCCAGATAGATCATTCATGGTAAATGAATATAGAAACGAAACCTTGGATGGCACTTCCAAAGTACGTGGGATTTATTTCATTTTTCTTTAGAAACTTTTAAGAAACAGCATGTCCTAACATTCTTTTCATGTCATATGTCGGACAACACATTTTGTTTTGACGCATAAACAAAATGATATGGTGTAGTATTCAAAGCATCATACATATTTAAATAGTGAAACAACACAGTCCGCCTAGTGATAGTTCAAGCCAGGACTGGTCGCTCTGTTCACATTGTATATTTTGTATGTTAAATGTGCATGTGCCTCAATGTGTTTCACTATGTATGATGCTTTGAATATTACATCTTTTTGTTTATGTGTCAAAACAAAAAGTGTTGTCCAACATATGACATGAAAAGAATGTTAGGACATGCTGTTTCTTAAAGATTTCTAAAGAAAAATGAAATAAACCACACGTACTTTGGGAGTGCCTTGCAAGGTTTCGTTTCAATATTCATTTACCATGAATGGTCTATCTGTACACTATGTTTGTCCATATATGCCACATGCCAGGGAGGGAATTCTTCTAAACCACTAGAGTTTGTGATGCTTGATGAATTCTTCAACTGTTTCAGTCTAAATTATGTGGGTACTACAATCATTCTAGGAGTCAATCTATCATGCATCCAATCCTCGTCCGATAGCTCACCCAGAACTTTCTCCATGCAAAATGTAGTTTATCAAAGGCGTCAGTGAGTGGCTAGAAAGAGTTATGTAAATTACTGAAATCTGCTTATGCCCTACCTCACCTGAGGGGAGACATGACTGAAGCCCTCAACCCCCCCACCCCCCACCACCTCCCCCAGGGCCATGACCTTCCAGATCATTATTCCAATCTAAAGTGTTTTTTCCTTGTTAAGTTTTTCCTCCAGCCCAGATCCCCAATGGAATCATGCCAGAAGGGGGGATAGGGGGCAACCATACTGTGACCCTCACTTGATAGGAAATGCAGCCGAAATCTCCGAACTGAAGCAGATTCTGGCATAAAGATCTGTGTATAGAAAGCAGACGTATCAAATAAAGACATCTCCATATTGGCTTTGTGAATGAGTGCAAACTGGTAATGCTATGTCACGGAAAAATACATATGCTATTTTTATGTATAGTATATGTTATTAAAAAAATGTGTTACACTTTGGCACTATGATTTGCATTATGTATATAGGGGGATATTCTCGAGAACGTGTGATAATTATCGCAAAATTAGCTTAACGCAACTTTGCACATCGCAGTCTATTGCAACAAAATAACACCGTGTTAACGCTGTATTCCCAACCCGGCGGCGGTTGGGTGTATTTAAATTACACCTAGGAGTTTCTATCTTTGTTGTCAATGCAATGTATATAAAGTCACCCTCACTTGTCACATCACGCTTGCTGTCACTTGTTTGTGAGCACTTGAACTATATTCCTAAAAGATATATTGTTGAAAACATTAAATACTATACTTCTGTGTCTGTGTCAAATAACCATCTATTGTTGCTCCATCCAGCATTAATGGCCTGATGCCTACTTTTTATAGGCATATTGGTTAACACCATCTCAAGCAAAACTGTTTTTGTTTTATTTTGGACCAAATTGGCCTGTTAAGAACCATTGTTTTTTTAAAATACTAATAGTTACGCCGAGTTCAAACATTGGAGTTCCCTTGTTTTCTTATTACATACTTCCAATCAACAGAGCAAAAGATCACCACTCTTAAAACCATGGGGCATATTATCAAGCACAGCGTTAAAATGATCGCAGCTTTAGCGGCAGAAAACTGCAGCTAAAGCGGCAATAATGGGCTTGATAATATGCATTTGAGAATTCCAATAGAAGCCCATGTTGACACCAGAACATGGGCTTCTGTTGGAATTCTCAAAGGCCTATTATCAAGCCCATTATCGCCGCATTAGTAGCAGTTTTCTGCAGCTAAACCTGGAAATATTTTAACGCCGTTTCTTGATAATATGCCCCCTAGTTTCCTCTTGTCCCATAGATACCATACCTGGATTCCCTTTCATCCCTCCAACCTCCATGCCTTGTATTCCACCACCTCACCCAGACTTTAGCATGTTTATGAGGGCAGTATCTAAATTCTTACATCAGTATCTTGAAAGCATGCAGTGATCCAGCCCCTTGGCTCATCTAGCTATTGAGGTGGCAATATACTATTTAATTTTCATGCAGTCTCCCTGCATTCTACCTCTTTGCTACCACGAGACACATGTGAGGAAAAGCTTTTTTGCATCTGTTGGAGTGTCTGTCTTCAGTGAAATGTGCATTATAAGTCTAGGTTTAGAGTTCAGCTGCCATCCCAACACCTCCCCCAAAGTTAACAACACCTCTGCCGAAGAATGTTGCAAGGTGGGACATGACCACATTGTGCAGATCAAGTTCCCAGTGTCTGGTCCATATATGAATTTGTTTAGCAAAACAGGCCTGGGTCCTTATACTACCTGGACTAGACCACACACCTAGTGTTAAACAAACAGAGTGTCCAGATAGATCATTCATGGTAAATGAATATAGAAACGAAACCTTGGATGGCACTTCCAAAGTACGTGGGATTTATTTCATTTTTCTTTAGAAACTTTTAAGAAACAGCATGTCCTAACATTCTTTTCATGTCATATGTCGGACAACACATTTTGTTTTGACGCATAAACAAAATGATATGGTGTAATATTCAAAGCATCATACATATTTAAATAGTGAAACAACACAGTGATAGTTCAAGCCAGGACTGGTCGCTCTGTTCACATTGTATATTTTGTATGTTAAATGTGCATGTGCCTCAATGTGTTTCACTATGTATGATGCTTTGAATATTACATCTTTTTGTTTATGTGTCAAAACAAAAAGTGTTGTCCAACATATGACATGAAAAGAATGTTAGGACATGCTGTTTCTTAAAGATTTCTAAAGAAAAATGAAATAAACCACACGTACTTTGGGAGTGCCTTGCAAGGTTTCGTTTCAATATTCATTTACCATGAATGGTCTATCTGTACACTATGTTTGTCCATATATGCCACATGCCAGGGAGGGAATTCTTCTAAACCACTAGAGTTTGTGATGCTTGATGAATTCTTCAACTGTTTCAGTCTAAATTATGTGGGTACTACAATCATTCTAGGAGTCAATCTATCATGCATCCAATCCTCGTCCGATAGCTCACCCAGAACTTTCTCCATGCAAAATGTAGTTTATCAAAGGCGTCAGTGAGTGGCTAGAAAGAGTTATGTAAATTACTGAAATCTGCTTATGCCCTACCTCACCTGAGGGGAGACATGACTGAAGCCCTCAACCCCCCCACCCCCCACCACCTCCCCCAGGGCCATGACCTTCCAGATCATTATTCCAATCTAAAGTGTTTTTTCCTTGTTAAGTTTTTCCTCCAGCCCAGATCCCCAATGGAATCATGCCAGAAGGGGGGATAGGGGGCAACCATACTGTGACCCTCACTTGATAGGAAATGCAGCCGAAATCTCCGAACTGAAGCAGATTCTGGCATAAAGATCTGTGTATAGAAAGCAGACGTATCAAATAAAGACATCTCCATATTGGCTTTGTGAATGAGTGCAAACTGGTAATGCTATGTCACGGAAAAATACATATGCTATTTTTATGTATAGTATATGTTATTAAAAAAATGTGTTACACTTTGGCACTATGATTTGCATTATGTATATAGGGGGATATTCTCGAGAACGTGTGATAATTATCGCAAAATTAGCTTAACGCAACTTTGCACATCGCAGTCTATTGCAACAAAATAACACCGTGTTAACGCTGTATTCCCAACCCGGCGGCACCATGCGACAGTATTACGATAATGCGCCTAATGTCTGTAAAAATCAACGCAACGCCGAAAAAATGCAAAACACGAACGAGGAAAAAGTTTCGACGTCCCAAAGCATGATACATAAATCAGCAACAAACAGCAATAGGCCTGCAATTCCCATGTGTCATGTGGGAAAATGCACTATAAAAGCATCAAAAACAACCCACCAAAACCAAATCAAACTGCGTAGCACCATGGATGCACCTGGTCCAAGTGCAGAGGACAACCCGAACGCCACAAGCCCCACGGAGGACCAGCCAGGAACCCCGTGTTCGGGGAAGGGCAAGGAGAAGAGGAAGAGGAAGATGAGGTTCAGTCCGCAGGAAGACCGGATCATAGTCACAGAGGTGATAGAACACTACCAACAACTGTTTGTCACCTCCACTGCGTCATTGGCAACACAAACTGAAATATGGCAGCCCTTTCTGAACACCGTGAATAGAGTTGGAGTGTTGAGGAGATCAATGGAGAAGGTCAAGAGGCGCTGCCATAATGTGCAAAGCCAAACCAAACAGAAACTCGCTGCCAACAGAAAGGCAGCAAAGGCGACTGGAGGTTGGAGTCCTGCGCCACAGGAGAAGCTGGATGAGCTGGAGGAAATGGTGGGCACAGTCATCAGTGTGGAGATGGTGCAAGGAGTTGGGAGTCCGGACACAGCTTGATATGACCTGACCCAAGAGCAACAGGGTGAGTAATGATCAGAAACTGGGAGGACAGGGGGATATGGGCACAATGGCACACATGCACAATCATGTGTAGCACACTGCACACCCACAATGATTGTGGACCATGTACCTGATACCCTTGGCACACTTCAGCACACATAGAAACACCGAGTAGGCCCCCATCCACTATGTCCACAAAGGGGGCCCCCTCCCTATCGCCAATCCAACAACCTACCCATGTACATGTGCTGAATCCAGCAAAGCAGTGGTGCTGTGAGCCACACTGACAATGCAAGCGGCACTGCATGACCGATTGCATAGCTGCAGTCAAAATACATGACATGGTGCAGGACACAACACTGAGGTGGCCCAGTGTGGATCACAGCCTCAAAGTAGCAGGTCACACTCTGACACATCCACGTGCACATACAGCCCCTGACGGCAACAGCATATCTGCAGACAAACAATGCACAAGAGTACAAAAACCATCCAAGAGCACAAGTTACCCAAGTCGACAACATATCAGCACCGTAGAAGCACACAAGTCAAAGGCACACCACCTCAAAGGGATAAGGGGCAGCTAAATCAGAGCTGCAGGGGTGACTCTCCCACAATGCAGCACACACACACACAGCAACTACGGCACATCAACATTGATGACAATGTGGTACAAAGTGCAACACTTACACTACAGGACAGGAAACTGAGAGATGAAAAATGTAAGAGTACAACCTCAAATCCATCATGTGGTCGAAATGTCCACTGTCTCCAATCAAATAGCCAGCTCCTCCAAAACAGCCACAATGTACATTGGCATGCTGTTTGTTTGAAAATATGTACAGTGAATCCACATACATGGAACACACTGTTTACCTGCATCTCCCCTTTATATTGTGGAGGGACAATCAACACCTCCTACAGAGCAGACCAGACCAGACATCTCTTCACTGATGATGAAGAGGACCCCCTAGCCATCTGCTCCGACACCCTCCAATGGCTCGCAGACAGCCTCCGCACCTCATCTCCAGGAGCAGGGCAGCCCAGCTGCATCGAGGTGACCCCACTTCCTGCACAGACCACACAGCAGGAAACACACAGCACCATGGCTGGCTCACCGGACCCCCACGACCAACACATGGCATTCCAATGACATGTGTTAGGGTGCCAGGAGAAGATGTCTGATCAGCTGTGGGTGGGGTTCGACCTCATGACAGCCAAACTAGATGCCATTTGTAGGTATCTAAGTCCCATTAGGGACCATTTACAGTCCCTAAGGAACACCCACTGTCCGCTCCATGCTCTCCAACAATCCTTGGCTGACATTGCTGGGGCCATTACTCGGATACAAGAACTGGCTAGTCGGACAGACTCCAGTGATGACAGCACAGAGTTGACACAGATGCGGAGGACAATGGAGACCATGGAGCCGATGCAGGCTGGAAGTATGGCTGTCACGGCTGAACACCAGCGAGATGTAGCTGGGATCTTACATGCCCTGCAGATCCTCATCTTGCCATTGCTGCTATAGAGCCTGTCCCAGATGACTGCTGAGGGAACTTCGACACACACATCTCCGCCCCTGATATGTCATAGGCACACAGTGATGCAGACCTACCACCGTCGTCCCTGATGTGTCAGTGGCAAACAGTGATGCAGCCTTAACACCACCACACACACCTGTCACACCGGACAAAGAACACATATCAGAGGAGTAAGATGTAGATGGTAATGACTGTGTGGGAAAGGAGGTAGTAGCATCCATCCCCGCCATATGGCCTGTCCCTGCCTGGTTCAGTCCTGTGCATCATTCCCTGGAACAACACCTGCCACTGTCCCCCGAAACACTCTGCGACATTCACCTGGTCCCCGACATGGACTGCCATATCTGCTCTGATTACCAAGGACTCAGCAATCAGGCTGCGGACTGAACTCTTCCTCTTCCGATTAACTTTTCATTCCCCCAAGGACTCTGGTTGGCCCTCCCCTGGCCAAGAATGTAGGGTTGGCATGGCCATGTACTGCTCCAGCTGTGACACTCCTCAGAATGTGAATAAAACGTTAAAAACCACACAGATGTGTCATATCTATGTTCAATCAAATATAAAAGTATGGATGAATGTAGGGACCTTGATTGTACACCCTGAGAAATGACATCATTGCACATGTTTGACCCTGACCCACATGGCCAATTAGATGACTGTGAAGGTGTGAACTAGCTGTGGTCCCATTACACATGAACAACATCTCCAACATAGCCCCACGTCCATGTATTTAATAGAGCTGTCTGTAAAAATTTCAAAACCGGTAGCAGTCCTGAAGTAGTGTCCCCCATCATATGTGACAACAGAACATCTCTTCCCATACCTACTCACACTCAACTGTGTGGACACCGCCTGTTTTGATGGATCACATTGAACCACTGATGCTGTACTGAGGCTCTTCCTCTACCCAGCACAGTCTTTGTTTTTGGTTGATTGCTGTGTGACTGATCGGTATAAAGTTCAATAGTGATTCGACCTGTGAATCGTTTCTTCGGCTGGTGACTGATTATAACCTGTTTTATTTTGGATCTTAGATAAATGTTGGGTGTTGGGTGTATGAATGGAGGGGCATGATATGTTATGGTAGGGTTTACCCAGGGGGTGGGAGGAATAGGTTGTCCTCATGGATGTTTTTGTTCGCAGCTTTGGCAGAGCATCTGTGATAGCACAGTGCAAAACTACAGTTTTACTGATGGCAAAGTAACATTTTTAGCATGGACTGTACAATGCCTAAACTCCTTTGTAAAGAGATACAGGTTGCACACCTACCTTCGTAGACATGGTGTTCACATAGCTACACTGTAGGAAACACACTTAACAGAATCAGAGGTTTCCAAGCTTCATCCAAAATGGAAAGGCCAAATATTCTTCGTGATTTACTCCACCTATGCCCAGGAAGTGGTTATCTGGGTAGGCCCGCAGGTGCCATTCAGAATCATTCGGCAGCAATACTGATGTAGAGGGGAGGTATGTCCTGGTACATGCAGCGCTAGATGCTGTCTGCTGAATATTTACGCCCAAAATGTCGAAAACAGCGATTTTTACCTGCAAACAGAGGCTCTGCTACTGCCCTATGTGGGGATCCCTGTGGTGTGAGCCGTGGATTTCAATTGAATTTTGGACAGCTCCTTAAAGAGGCATCCCCCGAGGGTCCCCTATACACCGCAAATGATGGCCACGCTCCGGGGGATCATGGATAGGCTAGGGTATTCAGACCTGTGGCGCATGATGCACCCGGATAAAGGTGGATACACTTGCTACAACCCAGCACATGCAGTTTACAGTAGTTTGGACCATTTCCTACTCTGAGGGGAGGCTGCCACAATGGCACTACAAACACATGTTTTTGATTGCAATTGTGCTCCTAGAGTGGGGGCGGCGAGGTGATCTTGTTTGTGTGAGGAGGCCCTAAAGGACGATTTTTTCCAGGGGTAACTGAAATCTGCTACAGGCAGAAGGTCAGAAAGGAAGGATCTAAAGGTGGTGACGTGGGAAATGCTGCTCCAGGGTAGGTAGACTGATAAGACAATTGGAGGGGGGCTTGTCTATGGTGGAGAATAACCTGGCAAATTTGCAGGAAGCACGGCCCAATGAGGGGTGCAGAAAGAAGCACTGCTGCATACCCAAAATTGGGTAGGAGAAATATGGGATTAGGCATGAATACCGCCAACTGCTTCACTGGTAGGGGGACAAATCAGGCTGTTTGTTGGCATGGCTTCTTAAGCGTGAATGCCGCCAAATTATTCTTATGCTCCAACAGGTGGAAGGTAGCCACGTATCGACACAGCATGGTATTAATTCCCCCCTGCATGCTCCCCTATTGTCGGTGTGCAGTGAAGAGGTGAAAGTAGCCCTGGACATTTTGGAGGGTTTCTTAGATGACCTGACTCTCCCTAGCCTCACTGAGGGCCAACGCAAATGTCTCGGTGAGGAAATCCACTTGGAAGACCTGAAAGAAGCAGTGACTAACATGCAAATTGGCCCTGATGGTCTGCCGGTGGAATATTTCCAGTTTTATGCAGACCTCCTGCTCCCTCACCTACTGGAGATCCTGTGTGAGGCCAGAGAGGAGGAACTTCTTCCACTGTGTAGATAAGAGAGGCCCAAATTGCGATGCTCTTTAAAACAGGTAAGGACCCAGGTATGCCTGGCTCCTATTGGCCCTTTTCACTGCTGGGTGTCAACACTAAGATACTGGCCAAAGTATTAGCACTATGTCTGAGCAGAGTAATAAACCCATCTGGTCCACACAGACCAATGTGGTTCATGCCAGGTTGTGGTACACACATGAACTTGCGTAGGCTGTCCCATGTCCTGCATGCCACAGAGTCTATGAACAACAGTGTTGTTGCCCTTGCCCTATACATCAAAAAAGGCTTTTGATACTCTGAGATAGGACTATCAATGGGAGGTGCTGGTACAAATGGGCCTGATCCAGGAATATATTTAATGGGTACATCTCCTATACAGTCTATCGAATGCTAGTGTCCGAAATGGTGGTGTGATTTCTGAAATTTTTCAGATTCAGCATGGAAAGAGGCAGGGCTGCCCGCTGTCCCCACTCTTATTCACTCTGGTGATCGAACCCTTGGTGATCCGATTGCGATGGGCCTTGGCTCTCTGGGGCACGTGGTGAGCGGCTGAGTTCACGCCGTATACCTCTACGTGGATGATGCCCTGCTTTATATGAGTCACCCAGAGGAGGCATTGCCTGTTCTTCTGGATGTCCTAATGGGATTGGGTGCAGAGTTTTTATTTATTTATTTATGAAGTTTTTTATAGTGCGAACAAGACCTGTGAGGATATCAAAGTACTTTACAAAGGGGGGAAGTGAATACATCAGTACAAGACAAGAATACAGTGCATTTAAAGAAATATAAACATAGGAAAGTATAAGCAGCACAATGGTGTGTGGAGGGCTCCAATATAGAGAAAGATCTCCTGGCAGATTAGGGACAGGAGAATATTCTCCCAGGATGTCTCATGATGAATTATCACTTTGAAGTTTGCTCGGTCGCTTGGAAAGCTTCATACGCATGAACGCTGTCATTATTATGGCTAAACAGTTTTCGCCATATTCAGTCTGTGATGAACCTGACGGAGTGGTTCGTGGGGAGTGCCTCACAGCAGTTGACCTATACCTCAGTGGAACTTTTATTTCCTTTGCCAACACATGGGAATCCTTCAGAGTCACAGGGAACACTACTTATTGCGAAATGCAAACATTTTACGCACTGTAAGCAAACTCTGGCCATCCTTCCCCGGGGAGCCGATGGAATCTCACACCTTGTTGGAGGTCCTCAACTCAGGCTCTTTTAGGGGATTTAGATCTTGCTTACACAGGGTACTCAAGGCTGACTGTTGTGTTGACGTTTCCCGTGTTCACGATCAGTGGCTGGCTGACCTGCTGGTGCCTCGCCCGATGGGGAATGGAAGAGCACGTTTCCACAAGATTGAGAGGTGGCTTTTAGCTTATACAATTTCATTACTGACACCACACATACCTGGACCCCGACAGAATAGCACGGTTCAGAGCAATACGTTTGCTGGGATGCCCCATTGCGAAGTGAAGCCGGCGATGTTTACACACATGACATGGGACTGCCCTCGTCTCCAGTCTTACTGGTCAGGAGTGTTGGAGATGCTTCAGGAGGCAACAGGATCTCAGATTGAGGCAACATGTCTCCTTGGGGTTTTACTGGCCCCCAAGGCTGGGATCCGGATGCAATATAAATGTACGAGCTTGGGACTGGTATTGGCTAGATGCTGCATTGCAATCCATTAGATCCATTGTGTGCCGCCTCGGCTCCTCAGATGGATGGCAGACATGCAGGAATGGGGAGTAGTGGAAGAGAGATGCCTACAAATAGTTTACACAGATGAGAATGCTGCCCCAGACCTGGAAACATGGGGGATACTCCTGGAGAAACTGCAGACTATTTAACAGACGGGTGGGGACACAGATGCTCTCCCACAGACAAAGACTGTTGACTCATGGTCTGAGGATGCTGCAGGGCACCCTGAGTGCGCAGACTCCTTCAGCCAGGGTTTGGGGGGTGGAGATGCCAGAATGGCCTCGGCAGAGAGGCACAGGTTATTGTACCAATTTGCTAGCAGAAACAATACCTTCGCACATCTAGGTCATCATCTAGTCCCACTCTGTGAGAGGAGCTTTAGTACATGGCTCTGTCCACTTGTTACTGAATACATTATAGCTCCATCTTGAGAGGACGAGATGGACATAGTTGTAGAATTAAGTAAATCTACCTTATCTGTGGATATACATAATGCACTGCTCTGTCAATTGCTTCCTAGTTTTTAACAGTTATGCTTTACTTGATTGTATATCTCATTGTTGCCTGATCAGGGATGTGCAGCATCTATAGCATTTTTCAATTGCATTCTATGGCGGGTATTTACCCCACAACTTGATTTGTTGCCCAGTATGCACCATGTGTTCTTTCAAGTGACTGTACTATATGTGCTTCTACACATCTCCCAAAATAAAAACAAGTTAAAAAAATCCTCTTTAATGATAAGGTCAGATTTTAAGAACCAATTCTGAAAATGTCACAGTTAGTACGTTTGCATTTTCTCATCATAACCATTTGGTGCCAGGAGTCTGTTTTCTGGGTCACATGACTAGGTGTAGTTGGCCTTTGTATATTCCTCCCAGACAGTCACACAACAGAGTGTTTGGGCATTGGCAGGATTCTATGGCCATCCCACTTGCACTTCAAAGACACTGCCTCAGCTTGAGCTTGGACACAAAGAACTTCACCTTAATCTTTTATGACTCCAGGGCAGGGAGGCAGAAAATTCTAGAATCATCTGTGGGGAAGAAACTCCAGAAGTTTCTTCTACTTCAAAGCTGGCACTAGCTATAAGAGTAGGACCCTCAGACCCACTTTTCAGTACACTCCTGGACCTGGGGATAATACAGAAAAAGGACTGACCAGCTGCCACAGGGTTACTTGCTGCTTGAGGCTTGGACTGCTGTCTCAGAAGGATGACTGAACTTGCTCACTTCATCCCAGACTACCTGTAGTGATTCCAAGGTTCAGCTGACTGACTTCTTGTTCAGCACTACAGAGACATAACAAGCTCCAAAGGCCTCACTGCAGCTGCCTAGTTGACCTGCTGTACTGGATCTGCCTGGACCTGCAACTGGACCTCACTGAGCTCTGCTAGCATCTTCTGTAGTGTGTTCCTGACCCCCAAGAGGTGTCTCCCAAGTCCTTGGCATTTGGTTTGGCATCAGTTGAGCTCTTCCTGGATGAAAAGGAGAAATTGACGTTTTGGGCTGTTTGCAACAGTGAACAAGCTAATTCTTGCCAAGATCTTGCCACTCACACTGAACATCAATGAGAAGCCCCGGTGAACCCGACTCTTCATGAAACATTCACCACCTGCAATAACTGGCAGCACAAGATCTGCACTTCCGACTACAGCATCCAAAGACCACAGTGACTGCAAATGTGAAACTCCAGCTATAACTATAGCGATGACTGTACATGATGCCTGACATGCTCTTCGCACTACAGTGATGACCTTTCGTGAAGCTCTAACTCCTCCATGTGGCCTCTTCCACTGTAAACTGGACTCGTCGAGCTGGACTTTGATAAGGTAACTTTTTCAGTGGGACCAGGTACTTGTATCTAGCCCATGCTCCATCATGATTTGCCTGAACTTGTGACTTTCCTACATTCTAGCATGACCAGATAACTGCAGGAGCCACTTTATGCTTTTAGGCACTATACTTACCGAAATCTTTGAAATTGCATATCTCTGGCTCTACTGATTGGATGTTAGTTGTTTAGGTGTCAAATTAATTTTGCTCTATTTCTTTAAGTTAATGTGGGATTTGTTTTTCTTGTGTTTTCACTTTATTACTGATTGTGTGCTACATAAATACTTTACACATGGCCTCTAAATTAAGCCCAAGCCACCAGAGGGTTAAGGACAGGCTAATTTAATGACTTTTGTTTGTCACCCTGACAGGGATGTATGTCGTTACAACGCATGCTTTTTCCACGCATGCCTTTACAACGCAGGTTTTACAACGGGGGGCGCTGGATAGTGGAATAGTTTAATTTACTATTCCAACTCCAGTCCCCGTGGATAGTAGGGAAGGTTTTGGATAGTAAATTAAACTATTCCCTATCTTACAGAGCCCTCCAGCACAAGTCGTTGTAACGACTTGCGTTGTAATACCTGCGTTGTAAAGGTACTGCGTGGAAAAAGTTTTGTTGTAAAGGATGTTACCCCCCTGACAGGGACTGTGGTTGTTGCTAAAGAAGGGTAAACATCCCCATCAACCAATAATTCAGATACAGCTAGTGTTTAAACTGCATTGATGAGCTGATATCTAATGCAAACAAACTACTACCACATAATCAAGCTACAAGAAAAACAAAGGTAATATACTGCAAAATTATCCTGTGACGAGCTGGTAGATCAAAGCAGAACACTCAGAAAATGAGATGCATTTCTTTTTTCTGCTTCTCTAATTTAGATATTCACAACAGTGTTGCAGCTTTTCACACTTGTGCTCTTGCAGGGAGGAATAGTTTCAACACTGAGAATGCTTACAAAATGCTTGGAGCTACAGATGTGTGGGTCTGTGGATTTTTTTTTTTATGTGATCCATTAGTAAAGATGCTGATTTGGAACCAGACGTTTCAAGCCCTACTCCTTATACGATTTTACATCCCTACATTGTGTGAGCGTTGACAAATGACTTTAACTCCCATAACATATTAACTTCAAAATTTTTAGCATGCATTAGCCAATGCTTCCTTCTAACTGAAATTGAAACACGAGGCAGTTTGTAGCAAGCTGACAATGTGTACAATGGGACTGGGAACAGAAACCAGCCCTGGCAATTCTGCTCGACTGACCCAGAAGAGGGGGGGTGCTACTGGGAAGCACAGGTCCTGGGGGGGCATTGCTCATGTCAAGCACAGCTGCCGCTTTTGTTGCAGGGGGCAATATTGCAGCACAGCTGCAAAAACGGGCCCCCAGTAACAAAACTGGCCCAGTCCCCAGTGCCTACTACGGCCAGTCCGGCCCTAATGATGTGTGGTAAGACAACTTGATGCACAACCTTGAGGCGCAGCCCAGGAAAGCATTGACATGAAGTGTGACCGACCGATCAGCAGTGTGGAGGACTAAGGGGCAAATTTACAATAAACTGGCAGAGATCCAACATTGATATAGCCCTGTTCCATCAGTTTAAAAACGCAGGGATGCACTGTATTCACTGGAATGCGGCGGTACCCCTGCGTTTCCCTTTGCGATGGCATTAAATCTAGCTGCCTAGCGTCAACTCAGGCTCTCAACACCACAGTGAACGTGTGTCTGCGTTGCAGGGAATGATTGTTCAAGTGTCCCTTCCTGCACAGAAATAATCCATGATGGTGATTTGTAACTTTTATGTGTGCTGCGTTGTGCAGCACACATAGAAGTTGCAACGCACATGAACAATCACTAATGGCGATTTGCTGTTTCTCTGTGAGCTGCATAATGCAGCACACATAGGAACAGCCAAAAATGAGGAGAATTCCTATCATAACCAGACCCACAAACTCTGGGAGAAACAAAAAATAACATAATGCTGGTAAGCTGAGCACCAAACAGATACCAGCAAATAGCAGGTGGACTAGACTAAAGTGCTTTGTGTGTTGCTTCACTTCTGTTTACGTCATTAATGTGCGTGAGAAAAATACTAATGGGCTTTATCTGAATTAAATCCCTCCAAAATCTATATTTCAGGAACATTAAAAGCTGCTCTAGAAATGTTCTTCATTACTGTATTGCCCGGAGCGAATGAGCTTGGAAAAGAAAGAGCGGAAAGAAGCAAGGCAATTTGTGTATTGTTATGTGGCACACAAGCTGCTTTCAAGGGAATGAGTAATGCATATTAAACAGGCTGGTAACAATCTATTTTGCATGAACAGTGTTCTTTACCCTAATTCACAATGTCAGCATATATGTGTGGAGTTCCCAGACAAGTGCAGTACTTATTAAATCAATCTATGACTCCATTTTATATCTCCACAGAAAGAGCAGTCAATCTCACCGAGCACAACTCTAAGTGCAATAAAAACGACAAACGAGCTAAACATTAGTCAACAACTGCAGAATAAACCTCGCAAAATGGTCCATTAGTTTTAACATGTCAGAGAAACATCCTTGAATACATTTCAGTTGATGTAAAGTGCTATAATTTGGAAATAACGGATTCTCAACTAATTTGTACTCCCACATTTAACTCCAGATTGGTCGCGAACATTTATAATTGTGTGTGATAATGTGTTAGAAGTGCTTGAACTTTCCGGCTGTTGTTTTCTCGGGAACGGCAATGCACATCTATGTATTAAAGATCACACGAACAGAGTGCAGCGCTGCTGCTTTCTATCAAAATATATTAACGAGTAGCTGGTGCTGGTTATAGTGAGAAAGGCTTGACCAGGGTTCAAACAATATTTGTTCTTTCTTCATGCTTGAAGTATATGTGGGTCTGTGGGGTTCTAAGCGTCCCGTTTTTAATTGAGGCGGCACCAAACGGTTATTGCCTGGATTAGCATTGCCTGCAGTAGCAAAGCCGGTAGGGTTTAAGTTGTTAGAGAGCCAATAAGCTCTGACCTCGAGATTTGTCACCTGCGTTTGCAATGATAGTAGGTCTGCAGAAGACGGTGTCACTGTCAGTGCCAGCCACTCAGGCCCGGTTCTAGCGGGTGGGCCGAGTGGGCCAGGCCCACCCAAACATGAGCCTGGCCCACCCAAACAGGATCCTTGGCCCTCGCAGTGAGGGTTTGAAGGCAGGCGCGCAATGCCTTTGGGATCAAAGTTCTTCAACTCTCCCTGTCGTGTGTGTCAGCCTGGCCGAGCCAGCTTCCCGGGCTGACACACAGACAGTTTTAGAGATTATCGCAGCCCCGCACCCGAGTACTTCACAGGTCTTTAAAGACCATGTACATGTTAACGAGGCTTTGTTTATTTTTTCACTCCTTCATCTCCACATGGCGAAAGGTGACAAATCCTTTCTTTGACAACGGTCACCTTTGCCTTCTGTTCTGCTGTGTGGATATTTCTTTTTCTATGCAGCATAGGAGAAAATAAGTTTGTTTATTTCTATTCACCTTTCCTGACCCCTGCAGTGACTGACACAAAGTTTGACTAATGGAGTAGGTAAGAGAATGTGTTACAAAAAAATTTTCTTTTTAAAATCTGCACAGGCCCAGCAGGACACATACTTCGTGTGTGTTTCATTTAAACAGTTTTTATCATTATAGTGGCCGATGCTGGACAACAATAATAATACAAAATACCCAGATAACGCTGGTGATTAATGATCCTGCTGGAGAGAAATCATTTGTCTGTTAGTAGTTTTTAAATGCTGATTAACTGTATTTTATGTAGATAGCTTCAGGGCTCTAAGTGGGATGAATAAACTGGGGGGTCTCTCAAAGGGGCGTGACCAATGTAATTGAGGACGTGGCTTAAAAACAGTACGTTAAAAATCTGTGTTTAGCAGACTTCTATTTTTTGTGTGCATTGCATCCAGGTATATGATACAAGTAACATCATACCTACAAGTCAGGACTATTGGCTTTGTCAATGGTTGTTAGTTGCATAAGATAAAAACAGCAACTATGGCTTGTATATAATATTACAAAAGCTTCCACTTAAAGCACTGGTGACATCACAACAATGTTGCTGCTCCTGAGTTTCAAAAAGAGAAGGGGAAATCCAGAGAGAAAATGACTTTCATTAAAGGATTTCCCTTCCCCCTACAACCCTCACCAGGCATGACTTCATGCCGTAACTTTCCACTTGTGAGTAGTGTGAACAGGTACACCAATGTGCCGGCTGTCTCGAAACGGGTCTCTATCGGGCTCCATTTTGTGCCCTGGCACTTTTTTCCAGACAGCAGACTGCTGTCACTGCAGTTTGGAAAAGAACGGACTACATGTGACCAGCGCACAAAACAGAGCCCAATAGAGACCCGTTTTGAGACCCCCTTAAAAAAACTGCCGGTGCTCAGACCCAGTGAGAACCGGCCCACTTAAAGCCCCGGATAGCTCAGTGGGTTACTGCCCTTGTCACATAGATCTTTGTGTTACTTGCAGTTCAGAAGTTACAATCCTAACAATGAATTGTCATCAAAGAGCTGCATACAGACATGAATGGTATAGTTAGAACTTCGTTTTTTTGTTTTGTGATATAGTTAGAACTTACCCAGTCTTCTATTATTCTAATGTTGCTAAAATGAGTATGTTTGGGCAGATATACATTTTTATCAGTAAAGCTGACCCCGGGGAATACTCTTTAAATCCTAAGGTTGTCTTTCCCCAGACCAAACCCTCTTAAAATAGCCTGCCCACCAGTATGGATGACATGTGATTCATACACCTTCTAATCCTCATTGGCTTATGTGGCATTCCCTATAGACTGATTTACATACTTGTATGATTCATTGTCTCTGTATAATGTGTGCGTTGTGTAAAGTACTGACACACACTACACTGATATGAGTAGCGCTATACAACAAATGGAATGCATATGAGAGAGGGGCTAAGTAAAGATAAGGGGCACTGTTGGAGGGTGGCAGTGAGGGGATCCGGGGAGGAGGTAGTGGGAGGGGCTACATAGAAAGATGAGGGGCACTGTTGGAGGGTGGCAGTGAGGGAATCCGAGGAGGAGATTGTGGGAGGGGCTATGGAGCGATGAGGGGCACTGGTGGAGGGTGGCAGTGAGGGAATCCGAGGAGGAGGTCAATGGGGGGAGGGGCTATGGGGAGATGAGGGGCACTTGTGGCGTGTGGCTGTGAGGGAATCCGAGGAGGAGGCCAATAGAGGGGGGCCGTTGGGAGATGAGGGGCACTGTTGGAAGGTGGGAGTAAAGGTATTTGTGGAGAAAGAGGTTATTGGTGCAGCGCCAAAATAGACTTTCGCACCAGCGCTGAAGCTGGCCTTTCTGTTTTTGTTTATTTAATTAGCAGTCGGGTCATAAGGGCTTCTGTGGCACACACTTTAAAGTGTGTGCTAATTATATTTACTACTATATTCAAAGTTTTAAATTTGAAGGTGATTTTACTAATGTTTTTACCGGGAAAAATGAAAGTGGAGCCCGATGGTGCCTGATATGGGGCCGGGCCCAAGACCATCTGTGAGATAAGGTGCACTGGAGAGAAGTAGTGGATAATCAAGCCTGTAAGGGAGTGCGCTGCAGAGTCCGTGGTCAGGTGGAGGTAGTAATAAAGAGAGATTCTCCCTGAAGGCTCGCACAGATGGAGCCCGAGAAGTGTCACTTGCCTGATACTGCCACCTCAGAAAACTCCTCTCCCCATCAAAGGCACATTACATGGAAAAAACACTTTTTGAGGGTGATCACATTTAGAAAGGTATGTGGGAAAGAATGCATTTTACTGGGCCTTGTAAGACTAAGAAGAGATAAAGGAGGGCCCTGAAGCAGGACTGCCTAGACATATATGTGACAAATCGAGCCGGCAGTGGCCCACCCGAATGCACCCTTGGCCCACCCAAATAAAAATTCCTGGAACCGGGCCTGCAGCCACTCCTCTTTAGATGTCCATGGCGCTGCAGTAGGTGGAAGGGAGCCAGCACTGAGCCCCAGTGAGGTGTCAATTGGCTTCCTAGGAGGATGCCCCTGCTGTTGACGTCTGCGAGTGTACAAGGGGCTCTCCTGTGAGTCCATGTCATGCAGAGTCTGGCAGCAGAATGCTCCTACTGCCTGATGCCATCACTTCTATTCTTCCTCCATTTTCCGGAGATGAGAAAAGGGTGCAGGGATGCATAAGCGTTATCTTTCTTTCCGAAGAATAATAATGAATGAATAAAATAATTTCTTTTTCTTTTCTTTTTTTTAATAGAGCAGTTTCAGATAATACAAAATACATGATTCATATTCCGGTAATATAAAAATACATATGAAAGAGATATCAGGTTACAGCAGTAAACATTAGTAAAGATTAAGATCGAAGTGAATTCATAGTATTATTATAAAAACATTAAATTTTCTCTCATATAAATTATCAAAGCATAAAAATCTGTACAATCAATCATCACAGAGCATTCCTTATATCATTACTCCAGATGGTAATTGGAGACCAAATTTGACATCCACGTATTCTAAACTTTTTACCTCTAGCTTCATAAATGGCTTTTCCTTGGTTATAAATTCCTAAAAAGCGGGTTAGCCACATTTGGAAACTAGGAGGATCAACTTCCTTCCACCGGGCTGCCAATATATTCCGATACACCGCCGTACCCAGGAATAAACATGATTCCTCCTCCTTATTATGCTCAAGAGTATTAGATAAAGTGTTGTTGATACCGACACTTTATGACCAAAGACTTCCGCCCAATAATCACATATCATTTTTTTTAAATAGGTCTCTTTTGGAACATCTCAGAGAACATATGTATTAGGTTTGCGGGACCCAAACCGCATCTTGGACATTCATCATTTGTTCTTTTGCCCCAGGTATATAACTTAGCTGGCCTGTAGTATAAGTTATATATAGTTTTATAAAGTTGTGATTTTAGATTAGATGCTAAAAATAATTTAGATGATAGCAATAATGACATGTCAATATCCACATTGGGATTATCAAGTTTGCCCACCCAAGCACTCTCAACATGTTCCAGATCGTCTCGTTGTTTCTCGATTAGTAAGTCATAAATAGTACCTATCCTAGTAGACCGTTTCCCTATAAGCTCAAAGAAGGGGATGCTTTCCAATGTAATTCTTGGAATAACTTGATTAAGAACAGTATTCACCTGTATAAATTTAAGAAAATCACTACTAGGCATGGAAAATTTTGTTTGCAAATTCAGAAATCCAGTACTTGGTTCCTGACCAAGAAAATCCCCCACTATAGCAATCCCCATGCTTTCCCATTTTTTGGCAGTTCTATCATTGATTTGAATTGGTAAAACAGAAGAGTGCCATAACGGGGTATACTTCTTAAATTGTTGTATTGCTAGATGTTTGGAGGACTTTTTCCAAATATTCCATGCACTATGGATGATCTTAAATTTTACTTTCTTAAAGTAATTGTCTTAGAAGCAGCCCTCTGGCTTTGTCCCCAATTGCTAATTCATATATTGACGGTATCTCCCCATCCTTTATGATTCCAGTTGGTATTTTTGGGTTGAATAATGGTGTCATTTGCTGGAGAATTGCTGCCCAAATATATAACATCATATTAGGGATCGCCAATCCTCCCCTGTGCTGTGGTAATGATAGGTATGACAGAGCCCTTCTTAGTTTACCATACTGCCAAATAAATTTGGACATATGTGAGTCAATAGTTTTAATAATATTATCATCAACCATAAGGGGGATAGCGAGAAATAGATATAATATCCTAGGAATGATGTTCATTTTAAAAAAAATTCCCCCTGCCAATGTTTGATAGGTGGAGACTATTTACCCTTATGAGATCCTTTTTAATGGTCTTCATTAGGGGTTCGTAGTTGAGCTTGTTGATAGTTTCTACCTTGGGGGAGATACAAACTCCGAGATAGATAGCATTATCCACCTTCTTTGGATTTTCGTAAGAAATATTCTCCGTGCACAAAACCATTGTTTTATTCCGATTCAGGGAATACCCTGAATAGTAACCAAAAGTCTGAGTGATTCGCTCGATTTCCTGAATTGCCTCAGCAGGGTTAGGTGTTAATACCGCCACATCATCGGCATATGCCAGTATCTTGGTTTCATAGATACCTACCGTAATGGGTTCTATTGTACGGGATGCAATTAATTTTAAAATTAATGGATTGATAAACAAGGAAAACAAAATCAGCGAGCATGGTCAGCCCTGCCTTGTGCCTCTTTGTACATTAATCAATCCCGATTCTGTGCCCATTACACAGAGTCTAGCCCTAGGGTCAGAGTACATTGCCTTGATGGATTTGGAAAACCCTGGTCCAAACTTATTCATTTCAAGGACTTCCCATAGGAACTTCCAAGAGACTCGGTCGAAAGCCTTGTCGGCATCGAGTAGGATCATCGACATCTGGCCCCCCGTCACACTCATAATGTCGAAAAGAGAGATGGCCCTACGAGTGTGATCTGTAGTACCCTTTCCAGGGATAAAGCCGTGCTGCCACGGGGAGACCAGATGTTCGATGACCCCACCGAGCCGATTGGCGAGAATCTTGGCATAAAGCTTTGAATCGGAATTAATTAACGAGATATGAGGAAGGATATTCCGGAGGTTTTCCCTTTTTAGGAAAAATAACTATACTCGTTTGCTTCCAGGACTTAGATGGAATGCCACTCCATTGTATCCCAAGGAATAAATCTAATATATATATGGCGATATTTGCGCTTCAAGAATTTTATATAAATCTAATGAGATTTTGTCTGGGCCGGCAGCTTTCCCATAGGCGAGTACCGACAGTGCTATTTGTAACTCAGTAATCGAGATTTCCTTTTCTAGATCTTCTCTAGTAGCTTCAACGATAATCCGACCTATCCCTGTCTCAGTTAAGCATGCGCTTAGAAATTCTTTAATATCGCTTGGATCAGTTTCATCCTCATTTTGATATCATTTTTGATAATATTGTCGAACAACTTCTGTGATACCAGCAGGTGTTATATGTTTCTGACCTTCAAAATCGATAGAGGCAATCACATTATAAGATTGCTTCTGGCGGGTGCGTAGTGCCAACTGTTTTCCTACCCTCTCCCCATTTTCGTAGATTTTATTTTGATTTGTCTGGAAAGTTTCAGCTGCTCTTTGAGTGAGACCACTATTAAGTTCGGTTTTAAGTACTAACATTTTGCGCAAAGTGTTTCCACCATCTTTCCCTCGCAATATTTAAGTGGCATGTTGTTCCTCCAGTTTAGCTAACTCATGCATACGTTGATGGTTAAAATTATCTTGTATTTTCTTACGCTTGGCTACGAAGCCAATAGTCTCTCCCCTCAATGCTGCTTTAATACAGTCCCAGACCATCACTCTCGAGGCACTGTATTGATTATAATCAAAAAATTCCTGTGACCAGTCAGTTATATGCTGTATATACTCTCTATTGGCCAGTAATTTCCTGTCAAATGACCATTGAGTACGAGGTCTTTTAAAATTAGCTATGTTAAGTGTGAGAATCAGCGAGTTATGGTCCGAGATTGTTTTTGGACATTTATCTATTTCTACATATATGGAATATTCCGTAGTTGTCATTACATAATCGATCCTCACATATTTATTGTGGGGGAAAGAAAAATAAGTATACCCGGATAATTTTTATATTAAGTCATAACTATCCATACATTGCTTGACTGCTCTAAAAACGTTAGGCTTGCGACCAGTATATATGTCCTGTGTCTGCCTGCCCCTTACCGATCCCAAGGATACATTGAAATCCCCACAGAGGATTAGTGTCTTAGACCAAGAAGCCAGCTCCAGTTCCAATTCTTCAAATATCTAAGGATCGTCCTGGTTGGAACCGGACAGGGAACAGATGGTAATGCCCAGCTCTAGCTCTACTATGATCCGTCTACCCAGAGGATCAACCAACCTACGCTTAGCTTGCCCAAGAAATGTTTTAGCTAAAATAGCCACTCCTCGTGTTTTAGAGGTTTGTGTTGTTAGCGCAAGCACATTATACCCAGGGATTCTTAGCAACTCCTTCTCATCCACTGGTAGATGGGTCTCTTGGAGACAGAGCACATCATAAGAGTTCTGCCGGATTATCTCACATAAGCGAGCCCTTTTCCCTTTATCATTCAGCCCAGCAATATTCCAGGAACATAGTTTTAATCTCCCCATTGAAGTTTTTTAAATGAGATACCAATAATGCTAAACCTAATTCCTTTCTTTTTAGGATCTGACATCAGGATTTGTGCTCTGCAAATGTTAACATTTTTACTTATATTTATTATTATAGAACTTGTACATCTGAGGTTGCTCTTTTTTATGCTTTCTCCCCCAAATTTCCCCCCACCCACTCCACCCCCCCACACAACCCACCCTCCCCTCTCGCACCCGAAAAAAGGCATTCAGACTCCATAATAGTCTGTTGTGATGGAAATGTGTCTCCTAACCAGTGCTTATCTTTTACCTAAGTCCATATATATTATCTCACGGGTAAACAAAAAAGAATAAAAGAAATAAATCCACACATCCCTCTCTTTTTCTTCCCCCCCCTCCTTTTTCCCCATCATTCCCCCTCACTTATTTTTCATTAGAGAAATGTGTGGATATATAAGTATTAAATCTTACCGCAGTGCTACCTATTCCTCACCTCCATCCATTCCCAAGTGACAAAAACATAATTCAGCATATATTCATAATAGTGGCCATACTTCCATACTGCCCCAAATTATTATCTATTTCAGACCATCAAGATATTCTTTTGCCTTAATTTCTGAAGAAAAGAATTTTGTTTGGCCCCCATAGATTACTTTTAGCCTAGCAGGATTATTAAGATATGCCCGTGCCTTCTTCTCTTGAAAAGGTTTAATTATTTGACGGAGTCTCCACCTCCTTTCGACAGTCATATGGCAAAAGTCTGAACGGACGAAATAGGAAACTGAGTCTCTAGTGCGTCGTGCTTCAGGTCTGGCTTTCTTGGAAATTGCCTGTCTGAGAAGAAAGTTTACGAAATAGACAAGGATAGCTCGAGGATAGCCCCTCGGTTTTGTTGAGGTCTTCAAGGTAAGGGGAACTCTATGTGCCCGCTGAATTTCCGTGTCCCAGTTCCAGTTGGATAGTTCGGGCAGAGTATTGCGGAAAAGCTGTATCACGTACAAGCAAGCATCGTCTCCCTCTGTCGCCTCTGGAAAGCCTAAAACACGCAAGTTGTTTCTACGTAAGCGGTTTTCACAGTCTTCCAGTTTCCACCTTACATCGGCCAACTCAGCCTCATGAGAATCAACCCGCTCGTGGGTCGCCGCAGCCTCTGCTTCGTTGGAGACAATACGAGACTCCACCTTGGTTATTCGGTCGTTAAAGGTGTTAACAGTTCTTGTTAGTTTACGTACCACCCCCTGAACCTTGAGCAAAGCTACCTGTGCCTTGCGCCCATCCTGAGAAGTCTCCTCCCAATGTGCAGCAATAGCTTGAAGCACAGTATCCAACACAGTGTCTATTGCGGATGTAGCTTGATCTGATTGTGCTAGGTGAGTAGGATTCAGTGATGTGGGATTTAGTGGGGCACTCGCAGAGCCAGAAGAGTTAGCCAACTGAGTTCTTGGACAATAGACCCAGGTCAGTTCTACTGCTCCGTGATAGCTTTTTATCCTTCTTAGAACAGTTTTTTGACCTGCCCTGAGATCGTTATATTTCGTAATGTCTTCACTCTCAGTAGTAAGATCAGTCTCAGCTTCAATTTCATCTGACCAATCGACTTCAACTGAAAATGAATAAAAATCACTGGGGTCTTTATCCGTCTCCTCCATGGCTCCTACAACCTCCACTCCAGCCGAACCGTCCATTGTATTACCTTCAGCACACCCCATTTGAGGTATTGTAGTAGGTGCTGTAGTACCCCCATATTCCTGTTGGCTGCTAACCCCCCACTTCCACGATTAGCCACAAACAGGATATTTGTCTGATTGCGGGTGGTATCTCCCATGCTGTTACCTATATCTAGAGGAGTAGTCATTACAGAAGAAAGTAAAGGGGTCATACCTTCTTGATGTACTACTTGGTCAATGTCCGCATTCGCCTCTGAGTTACCATCAGCATTCCCCTTCGGTATAGCACTTCTGGCCTCTATGCTAATAGCTACTCCCCCCTCCGGAATAGCGGGAGTAACTACTGTGTTTGAAACAGTCTCGGCATTATCTACCACCCTGCCACTGTCGCATTCAGCCATCAAAGAATTTCTAAGGGGTGCACTAACATTTGGAGCTGGTCTTGCCAAAGATAATTTTAGAAGATGTAGGTATTTCTGGTTAATGCCTGATACCTGAATGCTTAGAATTTATCACCTAGGCAATTGCCTGCTTTGTCACCCGGTTGCCAAAAGCTATGTCTTTCATTTCAGTTGTATCCAGTTATGCCACACACAATACAACCTGTAACTGCACCACTATAGTCATTTCAATCGCACAAAAAGGCAAAGATTAAAAGCTTTTAATTTTTTCCCAATTTCTAACATTTTGGGCCTGATTATAATGTCAGTGAGATCACCACTGACAGGCGGTCTGTGGTGGTCCCACCGCCAGACAGGCCTTCGGTCCAACCGCCACATTAGGGGGCAAGAAGTCGGACCGCAGAGGTCGGAGGGGAAGTACAGTCACTGCCTCCAGAATCAAGGGGGCCCATTACGATGGCTTGGCAGACTTGAGTCCGCTCACGCCATCGTAGCAGGATCGGGACCGCCCGCCTGTAATGCGGCGGGACCACACCCCTAATTATAATGCGACATCCACCATGGCGGTCGCATCTGGCAATTTAACATTGCGGCAATGTTAAATGGCCATGTTATGCATTTCATTGCACAACGTGGCAGGCACTGCGCAGTGCTTGCTACCTTGTGCATGGAAATGTAGGGGGGTACCATGAGTATCCCCTCAGTGCACAACTGACCCCCCCCCGGGGGGCTGTGACGGGCCCACCGAAGTCAGTCTCCGACAGCCTTTCCATGGCGGTTCAACCGCCATGGAAAGGCTGGCTGGCGCCAGCATTGTGCATTGTGATCGGAGCGGTGCTTGCTAGACACTTCCATCATATCACCGGTCAGATCCGCTCTGCCAGGCAATCACAAGTGGCAGGGGTTATTTTGTGGGTTTGTGGGTGGTGTGCCACATCCTTAATTCTTTATACTTTCCTTGGCTGACATTTATGGGGGGGGGAAAGACGGTGTCTCTCGAATAGATAGCAAACCTATCATATGCTATGCCGAATAAAAAACAGCAAAACATGTGGTCAAAATCTTGTACATGACCAAAGAAATATGTGGTCAATCAGCTAAGATCAGGATATGGTCTGTGCATGACCATGGTGTTCCTTCACTTTAAAGAAAATCCTAAAGCAACATGAAGACACTCCTGTGGGAGTGGCCATGTTGTGGGCAGTGCTCTACTTCCCTATTCTTCCTGTCCCTGGCAGCAATTGTAGAAGGGGATAAGAAGGTATCTCCCAAAAAGGTTTAACAATATAATGAGCTGGTGCTAAATAGTAAACAAGAAAGGTTTAGCCAAATGATTGGTTATGGCCAAAGGAGTATCATAGGTCCCTGGTTGTGGAGTGCTAGGCATAAAGTAGGGAGGGCCACACCTAAATTATTGACGTCCATGTTCTACAGGCAGCCTTAATACGGTGGCAAGGTACCCTGGGTAATCTTTATAAACAGGTTAGGGCTTAAACATTGTGACCGCCTGTAATTATTATCAATTGTCTGATTTTAAGGTAGTTGGCTGTGAGATTAGGAAATGCTGTGTCGTGGATGGATAAATGCATATATTAAAAAGGTCATACTTCACAAACCATCCTACCAACATGGTGGAGGTTTCCTTGAGGAATACCATTGGCGCATGTAGATTTAAGTCCAAGCGATGTCGACAAAGCCATAGATGTATAGTTTAGTCAGGATAGTTAGTTCGTGGCAGGTGCATTTCCTTTTGTTTCCAATCTAGGATGAAGAATATAGTGAGTTAGTATGATAGTATAAGTGTGTCATTGGCATCGAAATTCGATTTCTGTGCTGATAAATGCAGGTTATTGACTGCCTTACGTACTGCACTATTAATTGTTAGTTTCAATACATTTCCTATAAAAGGTTTTCATGCTAAGACATAGCCTTTCTGGGCAAAACTGTACTTGAAATGATGCCTACGTTTACTGCATTTTTATGAAGCTATCATTACTGCATATTTAGATGCTGTTCATTAGTTACAAAAGTCCATACAATAATCTCCATATTTCCATAACAGATACTACTAGCACAAATCAATCTATTCAGATGGTCTTGATACCTCCTTTTGATGAAAGAGAATATGTATATTTTGCTAAGTAACTTGGGGAATACAAAACACCTTCGGTTTCTGTGTTAGAAAACGATTCCTGTAGAGAAACGCCAATGTTAGATGTACAGTCTTATTCACAAGTTATGATACAGGTCCTCATATTCTGTATAATTGATACCCTTTTCCATGATGTGAGCAATTGTCTATTTGAGTACCCTGGTAGGAGTTCCATGAGATTATGATATCTTCATTTTGGGACACCAACATTTACGTATGGGGAAGAAGGGTGTGTGCGTTGTAAAAAGGGGATTTGGAAAGTTCCTTGGCATAATTGGTCTTGCCCCAGGTGGTGGATAGAGTTCATAAATGTATCCACTACATGTCAGGATTACTAAATACGTGTACCACGTTTTATTTTAACCAGAAGTGTATCACATACATGTAGTGTCTAGTTGACTGATTAGTTCACTTTTTTGTTACCTGAGTTAAGACTCATGAGCACCTCCCTAGATCGTCTCGAGGATATGCTCAATACCAACAAAGTTGAAGATTCTATTGTTGATATATTTAACAAAATGCTCAACTAGTGATAATTTGGAGTCTGTTTTGTTAACATTTCTTTAGTGTTCCTGGATTCTGACCTTAGTTGTTGAATTGTACTCCCTACATAGAAAGACTAGCAGGGGCAGTGTATGATGTAACTTAAATAGGTACTATTGTAATCAATCCATTTTGTAATTTTATGGTTTCATCCATTCGGGAGATCAATTTCTTGTGCCTTAGTTAGGCCTAGTTGGCAAATTGAGCAGTTATGGTAAACATGAAAACCCAGTGGTCTTTCCAGGAAAATTTACTTTTTTGTCTCTGGTCTTGAAACAAGGTGCGACATGATTTTTGTTTCAGATTTATTGACATGCAATAGTCTAATTGTGGGTATTGCATGATTTTGTTGTTAATGGTCGGGTTACTACTCAAAAGATGCCAATGTTTACAGAGAGCTTTGTGGATTATATAATGACCATTATTGTAAGTTTCAATAAAACTAGACTGATTCTTAGTTGACTGTCTCATAGCTGATGAATACTCTTTCATTAGGGATGAGTGATATATTTCCTTTCCTGCCCTCCTGATATCCACTAAACGATATGGGATTTTACCTTTATTTGAAAGGAAATGGATAATTTCCTGAGAGCTTTTTCCATAGTCTGTATTCTTGCTGCAATTTCTCCATGTACGTAGAAATTCACCTCTTGGTATATTGCGAATTATGCTGGATGGGAGGCAATTTTCAAAATAGAAGTTGAGGGTGTTTCCGCTGTGTTCCGCTATTGACACTGTCTTCTTTGACAAAGGTAGTAAGATACAATATGTCGACCTGGTTTTTTTTTTTTTTTTTTTTTAAATTCCGGATTTATTACATACAGTGGCACAGCAGCCATAAGAATAATTACAATGGTCAACAGCATATCCAGGCAGTAATTAACATTTATCACACAATCTGTGAGGCCATACTTGGCTTCAAGTGCAGCGGCTCATAGACATCATACCCCACTACATGTATATTCATTCTCATTTACTAAACAAGGAGGTCACGCCAGTCCTTCAAGGTCTCTAACCTTATCTTGGTATTTCAGATGGTGCAGTTTACAGTCATGTGCCCATAGCCACCCACTTTTACCTTATGCAGAAGAGTGAACTGGATCACACAATCCCGGATCTGTCATGCCCCTCCACATCCAGTGCTTCAGTTGCCTGCTGAGCAAGGTATGCCTGGTATGTGCCCCATATGTTTTTGGGTCTGCAGCGTCTCGGTATCAAGGTGTTAAAATTGTCTGATTGGGTGTTGGTATAGGACAAATCCGTGCACCATTCCGTAACAGTGAGCAACGGACCTGAAATCCATCTCATGACTATTCTTTGTTTGGATATCAATATTCCCAATGCTAGCAGCTTGCGCCTACCCATAGGCATTTCTTTGACGTACCCCAGCAGGGCTACCAGGGGGACACAGGGACCATCACAACAGCCATTTCCTGTAGTGCTGCGAGCTCTGCCACTCAGAATTTGGGAATCCCTGGACAGTACCAGGCAACGTGTGTAAAATTTGCCCCAGCTGTGCCGCACCTCGTGCAGCTATCATCTATCATCTCGTAGCCCATATCTATGCAAACAAACCGGAGTGTTGTACACTGTTTTCAGAAACATATAGGGCCAGATGTAGGTAGGCTTTTACCGGTCGGTAACGGCCGATTATGGCCGTTACCGACCGGTAAATGGATTTTGAGATGTAGGGGGCATATTTTTACAGAATCGGTAAATTTACCGATCGGTAAATTTACCGATTCTGTAAATTACCGAATCGGTATTTTTACCGATTCGGTAAATTTGAGATGTAGGTGGGACTCTTCTGAGTCCCACAAGCCTTACCGAATCGGTATTTTACCATCAAATTCAATTTGATGGTAAAATACCGATTCCGGTGTGCATGCACATGTGTGCATGCACACCTCTGCCATGTGACAGGCAGACCTGCCCTTGGGATATGTATGCCTGCCACATGGCACCCGAGCCTGTTTTGGGGGGGCCAGGGGGTGTCAAAGTGACACCCCCTGCACCCTTGTGAAATTCGGTATTTACCGATTCGGTAAATACCGAATCGGTAATGCCCATTCATTCCTATGGGCTTCAAAGCCCATAGGAATGGATGGGCATTACCGGTCGGTATTTACTGAATCGGTAAATATCAAATTTTACCGATTCGGAAAAAAACCATCTGGATTGTCCTACATCTCCCCCCTTCATATTTACCGACTCTTAAATACCGAATCGGTAAAATTCGGTATTTAAGAGTCGGTAAATATTATTTACCTACATCTAGCCCATAATGTTTGAGTGTCTGCCATTTTGTGATATACATGTTTTTAGTGCTTGCACAGCAATATACTCACTGCTCCTCTGATATCTCTATGTTCAGTTCAGCACGCCAATCCTGCAGAGCTTTCATATTTTGTGTGCTAGTTTCCAACTTTGTAAGTATTTAGAGTATTGAGATTACATGCTGCATGATTCTCGCATGTCTACCCTAAGCGCCACGGGTAGCGCATGCCTAGCTCTATGATAATAGAACTTTGTAAGCGCTGCATCTTCCAGTGATTGTGTTTGGAGCTGATCCCACTGCTTGACCACCCCCTCTATGAAGTAATCGCCCAATGTTCTGATGTCTAAAGTATGCATTGCAATATTGAAAGGTCTCTCCTTACCCAGTGGTAGCCACTCACACCATTTTAACTGTAATTTTGGGTCGTAGAGTAGAGTGATTCCCTGGGCATTGGCAGCTCTTCCGGAGTGAGTTTCTTGTACTGCCTACCGGATCCATAACTTGATATCTCCTCTGTGACTGGCTAAAAAGATACTGCGGCAAGGTCATTGGGCACACTGCAGGGCACATGCTAGTGGTTCGGGTCTGATAGCAAACCATTCACATGCACACAGGCAGAAGGCCTCGCATGCAGTACATCCACAAGTTGTATGAGCACCTAAATCATCCCCACTTGTCTCAACACTGCCCTCAGAAAATGCCATTCTGCAGAATCAAAAGCCTTTTCGGCATCCAGAAAAATCGCTGTGGCACACATCTCCGGGTCAATGTAGGTGATGGTGCTGAACGGTGTACGCAGATTGCTAGTAGGTGATCATGTAGGTACAACCCTAGAATGCTCCGAAGCCACTACTATTGGTAGAAGAGGGGCCAGCCAATTTGCCGATATTTTGGCAACAATCTTTGTATCTGTATTGAGCGAAGATAAAGGCCTATACGGGGAACAGTGCTCTGGGGGCTTATCCTTCTTGAGTAGCGTGACCAGGGTGGCCTCACGCATACTGGGAGGCATTACAGCGTTAGTTGCCATCTCTTCAAACAGGTTAACTAGATGGGGAACTAGCTGGTCCTGATAAGCCTTGTAGAACCACATCCCTCAAGGCAACTGCTGCTGTCTGTATATCCCTACGGGATGTTCAGACAAATATAAGAACATATTAAATAAATAGGAAGAGTTTGAATAGGTCCCACTGTGGTCACTTATTACACTTCTATCTATCTTTGGATGATGGAATATCCAAAGATATTGGAGAAGACGCCTCACTTATTGTGACATGCTTCATCATAGGCGTCTTTCCATCCCAGGAAAGATGGTACTACCTGGGCAGACTCAACCAAAAGATGTTATGGGAGTTCATATATAACATATTAACTGGCCATCCAGGGAACCAAATGAGTGAAGTTAAAAATACCTACAGGTATACCCAAACAGTAAGTTTATTCCTAGGGTACCAGGGGAACTAAATAAAAACGTGATACACAGAAAGGGGTTTTCCTTCTGAACGTTATTCGCTTTAAATCATTACATCAAGCAGCAGTTCAACTAGTCGTTGCTAGGTGTCCCTCAAGTAAAATGCTTTTGCATTTGACTTTTGAGGGACACCTA
This sequence comes from Lissotriton helveticus, assembly GCF_964261635.1. NCBI lineage: Eukaryota > Metazoa > Chordata > Amphibia > Caudata > Salamandridae > Lissotriton > Lissotriton helveticus. Next base: position 918,371,364 of record NC_136059.1, read on the forward strand.
GTAATGACTAGTTGAACTGCAGCTCTTTGCGGAATTATTTTGGTATTGGATACTATAATATTCACTGCCCATTGCTAATCTTGACCCATAATGCCTTGCAGGGCCTTTGGTTGGGATTGTATTTTTGCCCACAACTGTGCTTGGGGTGGTCCTAGGTGGATGGGACCACCACTGAATCATTCAGCAAGATGTGCGCTATGTTTTCAAGGCATCTGCTTGGATCTCTCCCTAGGTTAGGGAGGATCCCAAAATCATCACCTCTCTCACTGCTTGTTAAATTTTTATTTTCACTTTTGTGAAATGACTATATGCATTTCAGCTTCTAAAGACACATATACTTGTTATTTTACCAAAAGTATATGAAGTTTCTGTTTTATTAATTGGGAGTCCGACGCCGGAATTCACAGAGTTTTTGTTCAACTTCATGGAATTCCATGTAGTAGTACTCCGCCAACTACGCCTACCCTTAATTAATACTCATGCATGTTTTGTCTTATGGCTTTCTTTCTCGTGCTCATCATTCTAACTAAAGGGCAATCTCCAGGTGACTATTTAACCCTTTTAGTAAAGTAATTTGTGAGACATTATTCAGAAGATATAAAGTTAATCCATGTTGTGGATTTCTTGCAGATCTCTTTCCCTGCTGTTCCCTCCCCAACACCCTTTCCCCCACCTGGCTACTCTAATAATCTGTCTCATAACAACAATCAGATTTGGAGCTGCCTGGAGGTGGACCCTTCTAGCATCGTGCAAGCCCAGAGGAAAAGCATCTGTGACAGAATAACAACCCCACTTATTATTTTCCTCCCACCTTGCTCGATCCTAGAACTGCTTTGATAGACAATGTTTTCATTCTACAGCAAAAAATAGAGATACAAGAAAAGGCAGAACAAAATCCCTTTGATGTTCCATTGGAGAAATGTCCTAGAGTAGTACATACGATGGGACACAGAACTACAGGAGGGGCACAACTCCTGCTTCCATTTTTGTAACGGTTCCCCCTCAAATCCCCTTGGCAGCACCAGAACATTTCTCTGGTGACCCACTACAATTCAAGTATTCCTTACACAAATTGAATTACATGTCACCTGTAGACCAACATCCTTCCCTGATGCTCAATCCTAAGTAGGGTGTTTAATCTATTACTTAATTGGCAATGTAGTAGCATGGGCTGTACAATTAGTAAGTGAGGGCAATACCATTATGTATAATTGGAAAGCATTTGCCAGAGATTTTGAAAAAGTATTTGACAGGAGAGCAGCTACTCTCTCTGCAGATCGAGAGTTGCTAGAATTGCACCAAGGCAATCATGATTCAGTGACATATTTAACACATTTTAACCATCTAATTTCGAATATATTTTTGAGCGAAACGTCAAACACAAGACAATCATAGTAAACCCATGGAAATTGGGTTAGTCCATCCTGCTCTAACAAAAGAAGAGAAAGAAACACGACGAAGAAATGGTCTATGTCTTTACTGTGGCAAAAAGGGCCACTTTATTAAAGAATGTTGAACCAAACCACGAAATAAAACTTTTAATCCTTCTTCAATGACACTCAGTGTTACAAGTGCTCTGACGGAAAACTAACTGCTACTGGTGAGCGGGTAGCTCATCTTACCCTGGATATAACTTTGGTAATCCCATCAAAAAATAGACAATCCATTATTGTTCTCCTAGATTCAGGAGCAATGGGTAATTGTGTGGATTCAGCTTAAGCACAACGCTTATTGTTATCTTGAATACAAAAAGAGAAAAAAGAAATAGTGCATACTGTAGATGGTTGTGTCTTAACCTCAGGCCCTTTTACACAACAAACAAAAGCCATGCAGCTAGAATTTAAGGTGGTTAATTTGCAACATGATTTGCAACATGTAGAAACAATCTTTTTTAATCTTATTAGTGCCTCTCAGTATGGGTTTATTATAGGAAAGCCATGGCTACAATTCCATAGTCTGCAAATAGATTGGACTTAATAAAAAATCACGGACCTTTAAGATTTTTGTAAAACAATTGTATTGTTTCATCATGTGGAGAAAAAACCCAAGATCATGTAGTGGCCACAGCAGAAGAAAAGGATGTCTCTTTCCCAACACAATATAAACAGTTCACAGATGTATTCAATGAACAGCAAGCTCACACCGTACCACCCCATCGGACATATGATTGTCAGATTGAAATAATACCAGGAGCTGTCGTTCCGAATTGTCGCATTTATGCTTTGGCTAAAAAAGAGAACAAACATTTTAGAGAATATCTAGATAAATATTTGCCCATTGTTTTATCGACCATACAAATCTCCAGCATCATCTCCTTTATTTTTTGTTCCAAAGCTAATGGTGAACTACGTTGTTGTATCGATTACAGGGCTCTGAACAAAACCACAGTCAAAGACAAATATCCACTCCCTCTCATCCCTGTTCTCTTGGACCAAGTTAAATCCGCAGTGGTTTATACAAACTTAGGTCTGAAAGGTGCATATCATCTGGTATGCATGAGGGCAGGAGATGAGTGGAAAACGGCATTTAAGAGAAGGTTCTGTCTTTTTGAATATACCGTAAAGTCTTTTGGATGTGTGATGACTTAAAGGACTTAATTGCACAAATAGATCCCCAACCTCACAGATGCAGTGAGCTTATCAACTTGACCTTGCAACTTGACCATAGACTAGCTCAACGAAAAGAAGAGAAAAGGCGTGTTGAACGTGGTGATTATCGGTTTGAGTGAAAAGTCAAACACAAAACAATAATAGTGAAACCATGGAAATTGGGTTAGTCCTTCCTGCTCTAACAAAAGAAGAGAAAGAAACACGACGAAGAAACGGTCTATGTTTTTACTCTGGCAAAAAGGGCCACTTTGTTAAAGAATGGCCAACCAAATCACAAAATAATACTTTTAATCCTTCTTCAAAGACACTCAGTGTTACAAATGCTCCAATGGTAAACTAACTGCTACTGGTGAGCGGGTAGCTGATCTTACCCTGGATATAACTTTGGTAATCCCGTCAAAAAATAGACAATCCATTTTCATACTCCTATATTCAGGAGCAATGGGAAATTGTGTGGATTCAGCTTAAGCACAACACTTATTGTTACCTTGAATACAAAAAGAAAAAAAGAAATAATGCATACTGTAGATGGTTGTGTCTTAACCTCAGTCCCTATTGCACAACAAACAAAAGCCATGCAGGTAGAATTTAAGGTGGTTAATTTGCAACATGATTTGCAACATATAGAAACAATCTCTTTGAATCCTATTAGTGCCCCTCAGTATGGGTTTATTTTAGAAATAAAGGAAATAATCTAGAGGAAAACCACTAGTATGCCAGGTGCACGTCTGTGTTAAAGTATAAATAATTATCTGGCTGAACATTTAATCAAAAGGTTCACAACAAATGAATTAATACAGGGACCGAATGTCCGTGCTTAAAATGGAGCATAGAATTACCGAGAGAACCAATGCAAGATAACACAGTTTGTATTAAACATTCAGACAAACATTTGAACAGATTGAAAAACTTTATCAATCTAACATGTAATTGCTGAATACAATTTGTAAATGTGCTAAACACTTAGTTATGCCCTGATGCCCAATGCATTTCGGGAGAATATCCCTTCTTCAGGGGCACTGTTGAGAAAAAGAAACAAATAAACATTGTAGTAAAATTGCATAGAATACATTAGAAAAGACCTATACAATGTCAAGGGTTCAGTTACAAGTGGTAAAACAATTTCTAGTATGGCTGTTTACTAGTATATAGAAAAAACAGCGTTGGATTTATAGAAACCCTCACCATGTACTAGAATAGAACCTGATTCCTCATGCCGAGATTGAAAACAAAGAAAACACGAGCATATCATGCAGACAGGGAAGCAGACCAATCACCTAAAGTAACGAAAAAATCCGCGGTGCTGTGAAATGCTAAAGCAAATGTAGCTGCTGGTCATGAATGTGGAGAAAAAACTCACTGGTATGGAGGGCTTAATGACGGAAACTATATGCTGCTGGACAAATTCTGAGGCTGGGGTCTTGTGGTGTTGATGCTGAGGAGCTAAAAAAATGAGGTATCAGTGAAATGTGGAAGAGCCGGGAGACGTGAGAAACTCAAGAGAGATGAGGCATGCCCAACTTACTTATTTACTAATCCCAAAGCGTCTATTTAGAAGGATAGTGAAATGGATTGCACGTCATCACTGTAATGGAAACAGTAAATACCCATGAGAATAATGTAATCTATGGGCCATAAGTCAAGGTATTTCGTGTACCCCTTATACTTTTACCTGGAAGTTTAGCAAAAATTAAATACTCCAACTGACGTAGGTTTAAACTCGAACTTCAGTGAAAAAGCTTCACTCAACTCAATGAGCAAATCTATGAAAGATAAACACGAGGTCTGACTTGAATGTCAGAAAAAACACTCAAACAGTAAATGTGGAGACGCACTGGCATTTGACATGATAATGTCGTTGTTTCTGAAAACTGACCTGACAAGATCCAGCCATCTCAGTGGTAACGCCACTGCCGTTTGAAAAACGAGACGTGTGGGACTGACTCGTATACGCTGAGAGAAGTCACTGTAAAAAACAGCGAAAGAGGACTTTCATAGTCGCCATCTTGTAGTGTGCAACAAGAACAGGCTACTCGTATAAACTGCTGAGAATGGTAAAATATTGAAATGTGCTGAGAGAACAGCCTAGTTGTGTATGCAGATTGGAAAATATTGAAAGTTAAATAGAATACACTGTTAGCATGCCGTCTGAGTAGAGAAGGAAAATTCTGTGTGAGTGTACTGGAAATGAACCAGGAGATCATAAACAAAAAAAGTGGAGAAACCAACAAAGTGCCTCAACATGAACACGAAGAAAAAGAAAGAAAAAATCTATTGATACCCGTAAAATGATAAACTTGAACGTGGTGAAATAAAAACGTGCTGTGGAAGCGAAGAGAGTAAAAGTATTGACTGGAGTAAACATCAAACGTACAGGATACTGGGCACAAGGCCTGTAACATCAATGCGAAGAAAGGGATACACCTCTCTAGAGAAAGCACAGAAGTTCTATTCTGTCATTTAACCCCCCGGGGGTTAATGTTTGTAAATGCTTAATCCACCAGGCTTCCCTTTGTGACAAAAGTTTGTTATTGTCCTGACTGACCTTTACTGCTACTATTTCTAGAATAGTGAATCGCAATTGGGCATTTGAATGATGTGATTCTGTCCAATGTGTTGTGAAATAGGTCTTGGTGCTTTGAATACGAATATTGCTCTTATGTTCTGTTATCCTTACTTTCACTTTACGTGAGGTTTTCCCTACGTAAAGTAGTCCACAGGGACATTTGATGGTGTGATTCACATTAGTAGAATTGCAATCTCTTTTGTGTCTTAGTACAATATTTTTCCCAGAATGTGGATGCGGAATCACATTGCCTTCAATTACATTGTTGCAATGTACACAATTGTAACATTTGCGCATACCACGGTGTACCAGGAGTTGAGTTGGTGACGTAGCCAAAATTTCTTTCAAATTTTTGCTGCGTGTATATGCAAACAGTGGTGGATCCATGAAGAGTCCCTTGAAATCTGGCTCTTGTTTTAATAGTTCCCATCTGGATTTGATGATGTTTTTAATGACATTAGATCTTGTTGAAAACTTACTAACAAAAACGTGTCTAGACTTTTCACTCCTAGTTCTAGTTTCCATCAAATAGTTCCTATCTTGTGACGCAGTCTTAGTGATGGCCGCCATTACTGCTGACTGGGGATAGCCACGCTGTTTGAATTTATGAGTCTGGTCACTCAATGTATCTGCAAGTCTGTTGGAATCAGAAGTGATTCGCTTAATCCTAAGCATTTGTGAATATGGTAAATTTTGAAGTAGTTTGGGAGGATGAAAACTAGAAAACAACAATAGATTGTTCTTATCTGTGGTTTTAGTGTACACAGAGGTATCAAAACAGTGGTTGCCTTTGTGTATCAACACGTCTAAATAAGGAATACTCTCATGGCTCAATGTGTGTGTGAATTTAATCCTTTCATGTTTCCTATTTAGATCAGTGATGAGTGTTTCCAACATTTCACTAGACTCCTTCCAAATTAGAAAAATATCGTCAATGAACCTGACGTAGAAAATTAGATTGCGACTCCAACACTCTTCTTTGAATATGTGTTCATTCTCGAAGTGGGACATGAAGGCGTAAGCAAATGAGGGAGCCCCCGAAAAACCCATTGAGGTTCCACTGACTTGTAGGTAAAAGTCATTTTTCCATTGTAGTTAGCTGTGTTGAAGACAAAATGTTAAAAGCTCAAATAAGAAGACTTTGTTCAATCCTGCTTCAGGTAACTGCAACAATGCCCACTCGCAAGCCTCTATTCCATCTTTTAATGGTATCGAAGTGTACAAAGATGTTACATCTATTGTGCACATGAGCCAAGATGGTGAAAATGATTCGTGTAATGATTGGAGGCGATTAAGAAAATGGGTAGTGTCTTTGATGTAGTTTTGCCAAGACTGTACACATTTTTGCAAAAATGATCAACCAGACGTCGAGCGGGTGCAAAAATGGAATCGCACCCGGAAACAATGGGACGAAAGGGAGGATTGTTGAGACTCTTATGAATCTTGGGAAGCATGTACAGCTTCGGTCTTCTGGGGTGTGAAACAGTCAAGAAACTACGTAAATTATTGTTGATCCAGGACATACTCTCAGTGTGATCCAAAATTTGATTATAGGTGTCCATATTCATTGTGGTTGGATCTGAATCTAGCTTAATGTAAGTTGTACTGTCCGATAAATGTTCTAGAACTTTTTGTTCATAGAAACTCGTGTCCATGATTACAAGGGCGCCGCCCTTGTCAGCCATTTGGAAAGTAATGGTTTCGTCATTACTCAAATTTCTCAAGATGTTAAGTTCATCCTTCTTAAGATTGGAGTGGACTTGAGGATGCAAATTTAACTGAGAAAAATCATGTCTGATTAGATTTTCAAAGGTATCAACTACCTTATGTGAGACAGGTGCCATGAAAACACTTTTTGGTTTGAAAGTTTGGAGTTCAGGATCTGCTTCTTGTGAGTACATTGAAGTATCTTCTAAGGTGGGTACAACGTTAGTAAAAAAGTGTTTTAACCTCAGGTTCCGCATGAATTTGAAAGTGGATACTTCCAATTCCAAATACTTTAACACAGCTATGCACCTGGCATACTAGTGGTTTTCCTCTAGCTTATTTCCTAGATTCCGGGTTGGCAACCCTCCAACCAGGTCAGCACGCAATCTTTGAGTACATATTTTACTAGCAATAACAAAGGGTGTGCACTAACCCTTTCAAGAAAACTATTTTATTTTAGAAATGCCATGGCTACAATTCCTTAATCTGCAAATAGATTGGACTCAACGAAAAATCACCGACCTTTCAGATTTTTGTAAAAAAATTGTATTGTTTCATTATGTGGAGAAAAAACCCAAGATCATGTTGTGGCCACAGCAGAAGAAAAGGACGTCTCTTTGCCACCACAATATAAACAGTTCACAGATGTATTCAGTGAACAACAAGCTCACACCCTACCACCCCATTGCACATATGATTGTCAGATTGAATTAATACCAGGAGCTGTCGTTCCGAATTATCGCATTTACGCTTTGGCTGAAAAAGAGAACAAACACTTGAGAGAATCTCTAGATAAATATTTGCCCATGGTTCTATCGACCATACAAATCTCCAGCATAATTTCCTTTATTTTCGGTGCCAAAAGCAAATGGTGAACTACGTCTTTGTATTGATTACAGGGCTCTGAACAAAACCACAGTCAAAAACAAATATCCACTCCCTCTCATCCCTGTTCTCTTGGACCAAGTTAAATCCGCAGTGGTTTATACAAACTTAGGTCTGAAAGGTGCATTTCATCTGGTACGCATGAGGGCAGGAGATGAGTGGAAAACGGCATTTAAGACAAGGTACGGTCTTTTTGAATATACCATAATGCCTTTTGGACTTTGCAATGCCCAATCTGCATTTCAGTGTTTTTTAACAACATTTTACAAGAATTCTTAGACAAATGTGTTATTGTCTACATAGACGATATTTTAATTTATTCAAACTCCCACTATCTTCATGAACAACAACTTATAGCAATTCTGAAAAAACTACAGATCCATGACCTTTACTGCAAATTGAGCAAATGTGACTTTCATGTCACTCTAGTGGAATTCCTCTGTGACATATTAACTCCTGGAGGCTTCCAGATGGCACAAAGAAAAATACAAGCAGTACTTAATTGGCTTATTCCGAAGACAGTAAGAGATGTTCAGTGGTTTCTGGGTTTTGCTGATTTTTATAGGAGATTTATTGTTCATTTCTCACAAACAATAGCCCCCATCACCCATATAGGCTCAAAAGGCATTTGACCAGCTAAAAGAAGCCTTTACTTCTACACCCATTTTAGTACATCCTAATCCAGAACAACCCTACATTATAAAAGCAGATGCTTCCTACATTGCGATTTTGAGCTATTTTGTCTCAAAGACATATCACTACAGGTCAGTTGCATCCATTAGCATTCCTGTCAAAAACGCTGTCTCCCGCAGAAAAGAATGACACAATTGCTGAAAAAGAGCTATTAGCAATACAAGACACTTTTAAAGAATAGAGGCACAATTTACTAGGAGCAAGACATACTATCACAGTGTTTACCGACCACCGTAATTTACAGTTTATGAAAATAGCTTGAATATTGACTCCATGTCAATTGCTTTCTTTCTCATGCTCATCATTCTAAGTAAAGGGCAATCTCCAGGTGAAAGTGATTTGTGAGACAATATTCAGAAGATATAACTTTATTCGATATTGTGGTTTTCTTTAACTATGGGCTGAAAATCCGTTCTGTTCACGGAATTTGCGGATTTTTGGCAATTTTGCGGTCTGCTAATCGCGCAAAGTTGTCCAAAAATCTGCAATTCGCAAGCTGGTGGATTCTTTTGCCTGGTCGCGCTTCAAAAATACAAATTTCGCGTGAGCGGCGTTGACTTACCGTGATTCTGAGTTCTCCGAGTTGTTTTTCCTCTCGGGTTTGCGTGCGCTGTGCCATTTTGGATCTTGCGGCGTGATCGCGCGAGAGTTTTTTGACCGCGAGTAAGTCATCGCGGCCCGCCATCTTGCACAGCGAGAGTTTGACAACAGGAGTACATCATAGGGGCCCGTGATCACGCATCATGGGAGTAAACAATTGCAGACACGTAGATACGGCGCGCAGCTGACGTCCGGCGGGAGATTTAAAAAGCTCGCTTTCCCGAACTTGCAAAAATTGCAATTTTGCACAAGAAATCCAACGCAGTCAACATAAACCTTCTGAAAATTATGGTTTTGATCAGAATAACTCCTCAGATTGACATTTGGCTGCACTTTTTTGTGCAAGGAGTCCATTTTTTGGGGGGGGTGGGAGGAAGGAAGTGCCCCAGAGTCTCCAACTTCCTGTTCCTGGCCAGCAGGCTCCTTCCAGTGCTTTGTCCATGTCCTGGTCACTTTTCATTTGGCTCTGGAGCTGGAAGGATTACTTTTTGTGGCTGCTGCTGGATATTTGTATTTGAGGACTTTTTGGACTTTGAATCACTTTTGGATTTGAGATTTTACAAGTACATTGGTGTTGTTTGTTTGGGGCATTGCAGTTGCTGCAACTACAATTTTAAATTTTTTTCACAACTTTAAAAAAAATATATTGTGGGTAGCCATAGTATCCAGTAGGCCCAGGGATAGACATGGGTGCATGATACAACTGTTTCTGTATGTTTCTGCATGTCACCTTGCTGGACCGTATGGCCCAGGTTGGGATCAGGGGCAGAGCATGGTCCTGGTTCCGGTCTTTCCTGGAGGATAGATCTTTCCAGGTGTTTGATGGTGATTCAGTCTCCACCAGCATTCCCCTGAACTGTGGCGTCCCCCAGGGATCCTCCCTGAGCCCGGCTCTCTTCAATCTGTACATGAGGCCGCTGGCTGATGTCGTCCACCGTATGGGATCAAGATCATTTCCTACGCGGACGACACGCAGCTAGTGGTCTCCCTTACACAGGAGACCAACCCACCTGTACAGAGCGGACTCAGGGAGTGCCTAGAAGAGGTAAAATCCTGGATGTCCCTCTCATCCTTAAAACTAAACGGAGACAAGACCGAGCTTATGGTCCTCGGCAATTCGGTTTCCAACCTCCCGACCAATCTTTGGCCACCCAGTTTGGGCCCTCCACCCACCCCCAAAAACAGTATTAAAAGTTTGGGAATTTGGTTGGACAAATCACTCTCCTTCGATGTACAATCCACCAAACTCTCGGCCACCTGCTTTGGCATCATGAAGATGCTTAAAAAAAAATTTCCCCCTCCTTCCCATGGAAGCCAAGCAGGCAGCGATACAAGGCCTGATTCAATCCCGCCTTGATTTTAATAACATCCTTTACCTCGGAGCCCCTGAATCTACTCTGAGGAGGCTGCAGACAGCGCAAAATTGTGCTGCACGTCTGCTACTCAACATCCCTCGCAGATAGTCAGTCAGATCCGGGCTGGCCTCTCTCCACTGGCTACCTGTGCGTCAAAGGGTGCTGTTCAAAGCCTTATGCATAGCCCACCAGTCTTTCTGGAACTCTGGCCCCAAGATCACACAGGACCTAATCCATCACTACAGGCCCAACAGGAACCTAAGATCAGATCAATCTTTTTTAGCAGTCACCCCGAGAGTAAGGAGATCCAGAGCTGGAGGTAGGTCTTTCACCTACAATGCGGCGAAGGCCTGGAACACCCTTCCACCGCATCTAAGATCCAACTCTAACCTCACGACATTCCGTAAACAATTGAAAACCTTCCTGTTCCATCTAACCTAAACTCCTCCCTCTCCCGTGCCTCCCCCCTCTGTCGGACCTGGTATACACAGCGCTTGGACGCCTCCGGGCAGCAATTCGCGCTATATAAATCCGCATCAAATCAAATCAAATCAAAATCAAATGTTTTGTTGAACTTAAATCTCATTTATGTCATGGAATTTTAGCTCACTGTTATATGTGGATTTTTTTTTATTTTGGGGTGCCTGTAAAGCCACACTAGCCAGTAGGCCCAGAGGTAGTGAGTGGTGCATGGACCAAGTCTTTCTGTGGGGTGTCTTGAATTTAAACATCATTTTGAGGATGGATGGCATTGGATTGTGGTGATTTTTGTGTGTTTTTTTACTTTTTGGGGTGGTGTTGGGGCCTGGCCATGTGGGTGGGGGCCATTTTGAGGCCTGGTACAGGCAGGACCTGGCCATGTGGTTGGAGGTCAAGGGGCCATTTTGAACCCAGGCAGTGTGCTCAGGCCTGCACCCAGTTTGCCTTGCTTTCATCCATTATGCCCAGGGGTACTCAGTGGTGCATGGACCAAGTCTTTCTGTGGGGTGTCTTGAATTTAAATCATTGAGGGCATGGATGGCATTGGATTGTGGTGATTTGTGTGTTTTTTCGACTTTTTGGGGTGTTGTTGGGGACTTGCCATTTGATTGGGGCCATTTTGAGGCCTGGTACAGGCAGGACCTGGCCATGTGGGTGGGGGTCATGGGGCCATATTGAAGCTAGGCAGTGTGCTGCTCAGGCCTGCACCCAGTTTGCCTTGCTTTCATCCATTATGCGCAGGGGTAGTGAGTGGTGCATGGACCAAGTCTTTCTGTGGGGTGTCTTGAATTTAAACATCATTGAGGGCATGGATGGCATTGGATTGTGGTGATTTTTGTGTGTTTTTTTACTTTTTGGGGTGTTGTTGGTACCTGGCCATGTGGATGGGGGCCATTTTGAGGCCTGAAGAGGCAGGGCTTGGGCCTCTGAGTGGAGGTCAAGGGGCCATTTTGAAGCCAGGCAATGTGCTGCTCAGGCCTGCACCCAGTTTGCCTTGCTTTCATCCATTATGCCCAGGGGTACTCAGTGGTGCATGGACCAAGTCTTTCTGTGGGGTGTCTTGAATTTAAACATCATTGAGGGCATGGATGGCATTGGATTGTGGTGATTTTTGTTTGTTTTCCTACTTTTTGGGGTGTTGTTGGCGCCTGGCCATGTGGGTGGGGGCCATTTTGAGGCCTGGTACTGGCTGGGCCTGACCATGTGGGTGGGGGTCAAGGGGCCATTTTGAAGCCAGGCAGTGTGCTGCTCAGGCCTGCACCCAGTTTGCCTTGCTTTCATCCATTATGCCCAGGGGTACTCAGTGGTGCATGGACCAAGTCTTTCTGTAGGGTGTCTTGAATTTAAACATCATTGAGGGCATGGATGGCATTGGATTGTGGTGATTTTTGTTTGTTTTCCTACTTTTTGGGGTGTTGTTGGGGCCTGGCCATGTGGGTGGGGGCCATTTTGAGGCCTGGTACTGGCTGAGCCTGGCCATGTGGGTGGGGGTCAAGGGGCCATTTTGAAGCCAGGCAGTGCACTGCTCAGGCCTGCACCCAGTTTGCCTTGCTTTCATCCATTATGCGCAGGGGTAGTGAGTGGTGCATGGACCAATTCTTTCTGTGGGGTGTCTTGAATTTAAACATCATTGAGGGCATTGAGGGCATGGATGGCATTGGATTGTGGTTATTCATTATTCCCAGGGGTACTCAGTGGTGCATGAAACAACTCTCTGTGTGGTCTCTCTTCTATTAATGTAAACACCCATTTTTATTAGAATTGCAATTTTTATTTTGGGTCTTTCCGTTTTTGGGTGTGTTGTAAAAATATACGCCTAGTTGCAAATATTAATTGAAGCACGACATATGCAACATTTATTTAACTGATGTTCCTCTGGCTTCCTTTGTTTTTAGGTGCACAAGAGAACCACAAATCAGGCATCGTTCATCATCAGTGCCAGGAAGAGGTCCTGCGGCGGTGTGTGCAGCACAATGTCACATGATGTCACGTGTGGCCACAGACAACTCTGCAACTTGTGCAACTGCAGCCTGCTATTCTGACATCTGAAGAAGATGGGCCCAAAAAAGGTGGCCATAGCTCCTCTACCAACAAAGTTGCCAGTGTCACTGCCAGTAAGAAGGAGCAGAAGAAGCAAGTGGCGCCACTTAAAAAGAAGACTGGTGTGACCACAGACACTTTTTTTGGCAAAAAGAAACTACGCCTGCAGCAGTGGGGTCCGCCGGGGACCAAGCTGGGAGCAGCACCTCCGCTTCATTGGGCTCAATGCCACCACGCCAAGTTAGGTCCAAGGCCATGAGTGCTGCAGAGGCAGCCACTTGAATTGCTCAATCACCATCGACCAGTGATGTTGGCTCATCGCAAGAAAGTAGCATCCAATCAACGCAGGATGTAACTCATCTGATGAGTGTACAACAACCACAGCCGCAACGTCAACCACAAGTGCAACTAGTAGAAGCGCAAGTACATGAGCAAGGTGAAGCGCAAGTAGAGGCGCAAGTAGAGGCGCAAGTAGGGGCGCAAGGAGAGGCGCAAGGAGAGGCGCACAGAGAGGCGCATGGAGAGGCTCATGGAGAGGCACGAGGAGAGGCGCATGGAGAGGCGCAACTAGAGGCGTATGGAGCGGCACAACTGCCCACAATTCCTGTTACTCCAGAAGTAGGAGCACATCAGGAAATCGAGATTCAAGCGGAGGTATCATCCGAGGAAGCCACTCCTCCTGATGATGATCCATTGTCTTCCAGATCCCCAGCAAGAAAAAGGTCAAGGAGGGCTACTACAAGTTCTTCTTCAAGCCCCCTTCCTTCTGATGATCTTGATGTTGATTGGAACCTACCAATGCAGTCTGAGAGTGAGGCACGCCATGAGCCGACAAAGGTAGCTAAGCCTAAAAGGAAGGTTCCTGCAAGGCTTTCACTTAAGGGTGATACTGATGATGACGAACAAGAAGTGTATTCTGCTGCTGATGAACAGTCTGACGACGACCCAGTCATCACAGTCATCACTCCGGCCCCAGGGGGCATGCAGCAGACAGACATTTTTACCCTATCCCGAATTGCTGCTGAGTGGGATATGGGCAGGGTGGCACTGGTACCACCACCAACACAGGTAACCACTACATAAACACGACCTACAGCTGGTTTATTTTCTCTTCAGAAGGGCCGACAGGGACCTCAATCCAGCTCGACCTCTATTACCTCAAGTAGTGGTGCTGTAACTGTAAGTGCATAACAGGTTCAAATTCGGCCACGCCCATCCTCCACTTCATCTGGCATTGAAAGTAGCACCTCCACCACCACCACCAGAAATCTCAACTCCCCAGTTTGGGACTTCTTTAGTGTTAGCAAAAGGGGAAAACCTAGTCATTTGTTCGATTTGTAAAGCTGTAGTTAGTTGGGGTAAGCTTGGTACCAACTATAGTAGCGGAGGACAGAACGGTCATCTCCAAAAACACCACACTATCCCTTGGGAGGCGCACCTAAGTAAGATCCGGGAAGCCAAAAGTACAAGAAATCCAAATATATCCATTGATATTGCATCTGATGATGACGAGGGGCTGATCGTGCAGGGGGGAGGTGAAGAAGTGACAGACATGTTTTCTGGTACACACAGTACCCCTGGCAGCAGCACTGCAGTGGTAGCACCCACACCCTCTACACCAGCAACATCTATGAGGCACACTAAGAGTCTGGGAGACACACCAATGCGAAAAAGTACATCAATGAGCCTAACTGGGTTGAAGAAGTCTGGATCATCATCATCACGTAAACCGGTCCAGACCACCATTAGAAGTATGTTTTGGTCGGAGGCACCATTTGAACGCAACCACCCAATGGCACGTCTTTATAATGCAATGCTGGCTAAAATGTTAGTGCTGGACCTTCTCCCTTTTTCTTTCGTGGAAGGGGTGGGTTTTCTACAATTTGTGGCAACAGTCTGCCCTAAATGGAAGGTTCCTAGCCGGTCCTATTTTGCCAGAGTTGCGGTTTCAGCACTACATCAAGATGTGCTGGAGGTGATTGGGGCAGCTTTGCAGAAGAGTGCTGTTCACACTATCCACCTGACAACAGACATGTGGACCAGTTGCCAAGCCCTTGATTATATGTGCATCACTACACACTGGGTCTCTTTTGCGGGGGTTAGAGAGAAGATAGATGCAGGTGTTGACTGTGTCACAATTTTTCAAGCTACTCAGAAACATGCAATAGTAGCCATGTTTGCCATGGAGAAATCTCATACTGCATTAAACATTTTGAAGGAGTTTAACAGTAAGGTCTTTCAATGGCTGCATCCAAGAAACCGCATGATTGGTTATGTTTCCATGGATAATGGCAGTTAGGGCCATGGCTGATGGTGGCTATTTCAGAGTGCCGTGTTTGGCGCACTGTATTAACCTAGTTGTTCAAGATTTCTTGAAAAAGGAAAACAAAGTGAGCAAGTTACTGACCACCTGCCAAAGAATCTGCACACATTTCAGCCATTCTTTTAAGGCCCGGAAGCATCTGAGGAACTTGCAACGTGAACGTAGACTGACAGTCAGAGGACTCATCCAGGAGGTGATAACACGTTGGAACTCAACCTTCTACATTCTTGAGCGTCTGTCTGAGCTGTGCTTGGTAATCAATGAGTATGTCTTTGCACTGGGTTCTACTATGAAAGACATGAGGCTAGAGTTGGAGGAATGAAAGCTAGTTAAAAGCCTCACAGACATGCTTCGTCCTTTTGAGGTCTTCACGCGTGAAGTTAGCAGGGAGGATTGTACTTTGGGCAAGCTATCCCATTGTTGTGCATGCTAGAGCAACAACTGAAGGCGGTGTCTTCAACATTCAAAGATGATACTGACAAGCAAGACGCATATCAGTTGGCGGAGAGCTTATTAACCCGCCTAGTTGACAATGAATGGCTTAAAAAAATACATACAGAACAACATTACATTTGTGCCACTATTCTGGATCCACGGTACAAAAAGGCAGTGGCCAGCAAAGCATTCATTCCTTTTAATGAAGCAGATGTTTCAAAGTACAAACATTAGCGAGCTCTGTCAGTCCCTCAGTTCGAAAAAGAGTGGCAGGAAATTGAAGGAACCGGCAGAAGTACTACTGAATCAGCAGGCCATCTGGCATCAAGGTCCACTTCTCTGGCCGAAGGCAGTCACTTTCTCTCACAGCCATTACTGACACCAGCAACCATATCATCATCCTCACCTGCACCTGGCCCAGCCATAATATTGTCGGAAGCGGATTGGCTAACTCATCAAGGGTTTGCTCGTTCCAGAGTTGATGCAAAGGCCACAGATGGTAATCAAAGTGGAACACCCCTGGAGAACCTTGAGTGGATGGTGCAGGCCTATCTGGATGACCCAACAGAGGTCTTCTTCAATCAGAACCCATTGCTAAATTGGTATGGGAAAAAGGGTCAATGGCCACTGATCACCAACCTGGCTCTAAATTATTTGTCTTACCCACTCGCAAGTGTGTCTTCTGAACGTGTTTTTAGTGCTGCTGGTGCCATTGTAACTTCAAAAAGGACCCTAAAAATGTGTAGAGGTTAACAATGATCAAGATGAATCAGCACTTCATACCACCAGATTACAAAATACGTGAATGCATGCAGGAAGAAGAGGAGACCGACTTAGGTGACGGAAGTTCTTCTCCCATCTCAATTCACAGAGTTTGAGGACGAGCTCTACTTCCCTGACACCGAGGCCTGAGAATGACTTCCTTTTTTCGTCCTTATTCACTTTTATTCCTGTGTGTCTTTCTTTGTTTTGCAACTTTTACCACAACAAAACTCTAATCATCTAATCACAACAAATCCATCAGCAGCACTGTCTTCATCTTATTTCCTTATTGATTTGAAGGTGCCGCTATCTGCATTCCTGAGGTTCACAAGTTCACAACTCAGTCATGCTCCTCTATCCTCCTCCTCCAGACTCCCCCTATCCATTTCCCTCAAGGCAGATGGCTGGATTACGCAGAATTAAGAAACTTTGGCTTCATAGACGAGTCCCCTCAAGTGGGACTGGAATTACTGACTACATGCTGATGGCTGACAGTTACTTCTAAAATTGACAGAAGAGGCTGCCCTGTGGCCCTTTAAGAACAAGATGCGGACAAAAAGTGGAACAGGTAATGAATAATGAGAAGATGGCATGGCGTGCAGTGGACAGCAATGGCTGTCTGGCTCTGATTTTAGCAATTGCTGTTTGTTTGTTGTGCATGAAATTAATCATATGTCTTCTGTTATTATTCAATCTTTTACACACTAAATATAACTCAAGTCTACTCTGCTTTTTTTACCTTGTTAATTCAAATTGTACCTCGACTGCAGGGGCCACTACGTTGCATTTTCCAATATGCAAAATGTCCTTGGACTCACTGTTTGCCAATATACCATGATGATGATGAGTGTTGATGATCAAAGTTAAATAATATATCTTTTTTCTTTACAGTCACACTGGGATGGATGGATCATCATCGTCAGTTTACGGAAGAACTATGGCCAATTCGTGAGTGGCAAACAGGTAAACCAGTCAACAACAACTACTACAGCAGAACTACATGTCTGTCTAGTCGTGGTATGAAGTGGTCAAGCCAGTGTAGTGGTCCCTGGTGGTAGGAGGTGCGGCATCAGATGTTGTGATGACGCCTAGAAAAAACATGTCATATTTTTAGACGCCATACACCACCCCCTATTTCGTCTCGTAACGGAAGAAAAAAATGTTAATACATAACCAATTTTTAATTATTGGGAATGAACAAAAGTGACGGTTTTGGGGAGGGTGTTAACCTTTTATATGCTTAGCCATTACATGCTACACTTTTTGGCACAACTGATGAATGCTTGCTTTTTAACGTGCACCATTTTTCTAATTACAGACAGAAGATTCCATTGCCCTTCTGCCAACAAGAGCTTTTCAGTTCACCACCTACTCCTCATCACCACCAGTACTTGAAGTTCAAACAAGGTGAGGGCTCCCGCACAGTTATTCTAATAATTAGATGTGTTAAGTTAAAGTATATTGATTCTAGGGAAGGGTGTTTAAACTTTAACGTCCTCTATCACCACTGCTCGCTCGGAATTACTGCGCTACTAAAAATAAAGAAATTGTTTTTTTATTTCTTATTTGAAAATAAAACCTTAAAACTAAAAAACACTGTGTGGTTTTTGTTCACTAGTGAGTGAGCGGAAAGGTTTGAACTACTGCACTTTGCAGGCATGCTTCCGTGACTCTGATAGGTCGGGACTCGGCGGTAGTCTTCTTCTGTTCTTCTGGGTCGTATAATCATTGGTCAGACACACTGGATAGTCGGTCAGGGGATTGGGGGTTCAACTTCTGTTCGGACGGAGGTATGTGGAAAGTCGAACTTCACCTATCATCAACAATGTCCTATTTCTCTTGTCCATACTTCTGTATGTGCAGAATAGTCCCTGAAACACTAGCGGTATGGTATGTGCTCCTATCAAATCAAAAAAACCAACTACTAGCTTAATCTTGGTGGACACATTGACATTTTGTTGTTGGAAATTGTAAAGCACTTACATTAAGAATACTGGAATAGACAGCAAGGGCAACCCAGAGGACTGTACTCAGTGCCTAGAGATATTGCTGGATCAGAGTTTTGTTTAACACTGTTTGCCGACTGGGCAAGCTCAGCTACCTACACAGACCAAATCATAATAATAGTAAATAGTAATAGCACAGAGAGTGATAGTAGAGGCAGGATAAGAATGTAGAAACAGTCTACAAGAAGATCAAAGACTATTTTGTAAAAAATAGAATTAGGAAACAGTTTGAAATTGATAGGTGCTGTAAAAGTTAGGGAAGTATAATTACTAATATTAACAACAGAACAACTTACTTGGGCCAGCAGAAGAGACCGCAGAGGACCGATCCTGCCCACCTTGTTTCACCGGCTTCTCTGTCGTGGTATTCTTGCCCCTGGGAGGTGCTGATGATCATGAAATAAACACAAACATGGATGATTGCTTTTTTGAAATATTTGATTTCTTTGACCACAATCTAAAATTATTTCGGGGAAACAAATTACCAGCAATTGCTGTGGAGTGGTGTGGCTCACTGGTTAGAGGCGGCAGACCCGGAAGCAGGAGTCGGCCCGGGACCAGGGTTTAATTCTCGCTTCGGTGCCTACTCTAACCAGGGGTCCCACTCGGCAACTCTGGACATTAGCTTGCCTAATCTCCACAACAGCCCCATCAACGCCGGGAATGCCTGGCTTCACCTTGGGGACTCCCAGTAGGGACCATCCCACAGGGAAAGCCAGTACGGGTTCCCCAGCGGTATACCGCGCCAGGATACTCCGGTAGTAATTGAGCGCGTTACAACATAACATAACATAACATAACATAACATATAACAATTGCACTATATGTATTGACCTATCTGATCTGGTCAACTAGGATAGATAGTATAGTATTGCTGGATTCGCAGACCGTCTACTTGGAAAGTTATCTAAATCACTAACTAAACCAACAACAAAAAGGTTCTACTACGACTGCCAGCACTCAGCAGCATGCGACGTGACAGACACAGCCCGTCATCATGATTGCAGATCACTGAAAAAGGTCCTACTACTAATAAAAAGTCATAATATACTCAACCTATCGATCCACCACTATCTCTTCTTCTTAATGGCAGCAGGAGTACAAAGGAAGGACTAGACTTGAGTCTCTAGTCTATCTAGCATTATGCAGTTCTGTAAAGTACTACACTCATACATAATCAGGCCAAATGAGCACAAAGTTGCAAACAAGTAAGCATAGTAGCAACGCCAATGAGCAGGTGAGCACCAGGCTGCAATCACAGAAGCTATAAACATTAATTTACTTGCAATGTAATCGAATCGACAGCATTCTTGCTCTTCAAGAAAAACATATATTAGCAATATAATAAAACAGAGCAGAAGAAAACAAAGTAGTTATTAAATAGCTACTCACCAAGCCCAGGGATCTCCACGCCTAGCAGGTCGAGCAGGTCCTGCTCCCGGTCAAGGAGGTCCGCCCACCGGTGCGTCGCCTGATGGTAGGTGCACCGGAACCCGACTCCCTAAACATGGCCCGGCACACCTTCTCCCAGAGCTGGCAACGCTCCCGGAGGCCATACCCTGCACCGGGCCTGCTGTCTGCTGCGTAGGTCTTCGGGAGGCGGCGCTGAACATAAAAGATAAGTGCGGCCACCTCCACCGCGCTGAAAATCTCCCGGGCCAATACATCCTCCCCCCTTAATCGCCCGCAAGGGAGCCTGGTACAGGGTGCGGGACCCTTCCCCTTGTTCTTCCCGGCTCCCTTTGCCATGGTCCTGGACAGGAATGGAAATAATAGAAAGAGAATAGGGAAAAATTAAATAAAAGAAAAGAGTTAAGAAAGTAGTTTTAAAGTAACCAAAAGTAGAAAAAACACAAAATATAGATGTAGAAAAAGAGAGGGATCGATAATGAGTAAACAAGATCAAAAAAAAGTTTAAAGAAAAAAATGATTGCAAAGATTAGGGGAGGATTGAAAAAGTATGCCCAGAACTATAGTAATGAATGAAAAACAAGATGGCCGCGCCCATTGAGCACCGCGTGGGTAAGTTCTCGCGATATTTCCCCTGCAAGCACGCAAAAACTCATGCGACCACGTAATCACGCCCCGCGTACAACGCGAGCATGCAACTAGCGCCCGGAAATGGAAATACGCAATGCGTAAAAGATGGCCTCGCCCATGTACGACTGCATGGGTAACTTCGCGGTCGGCGCACTGCAAGCAGCCCGCGAACACGCAAAGGGCCCCGCGAACACGCAAAAAAAAATCCGCGGATTATGCGGAACGCAAATTCGCTTTCGCACAAATTCACGTACCGCAAATTCGCAAATTTCGGCCATTCTTATTGATAATGTGCAATAAGATTGTTAGACCTGCCATCCTTGGCATGGTTTGCCCCCCAACTTTTTTGCCTTCAACCCTCCTGGTTGCTTACTTCATTTTTGCTGGCTATAGGACTGCTGAACTGTGCTAAAGTGCTTGTGCTCTCTCCTTAAAACATGGTAGAATTAGCTTACACCCAAATGTCACATTTAATGTGACATTTGTAAGTTCCAGGTAAAGTAGCATCAGCTGTGCCGAAAGTCCATAAATGAAATGCTACTATTTAGCTTGCATCACTGATTGTGCCACCCAATTAAGTTTAAGTCACACTTTAAACATCTTTCAGGCCTCCTATTGCAGCCTGTGTGCACAATACTAAACTGCTGTTTTGACCTGGCAAAAAAAAACTTTTGCCAGGCCCGAACCTTCCCTTTTAATACATGTAAGTCACCGCTATGATAAGCCCTAAACAGCCCGGAGAGCAAGGTGCAATGTATTCAAAAAGTTGCACAAGTACATTTAAGTTTTACATGTCCTGGCGGTGAAAAAAAATGTAATTCCTTTTTTAGTACTGCAAGGCCTACCTCTCCAATAGGATAACATTAGAGTTACCTTATTACATTTAATGAGCTGCAATTTCAAAATTGGAGCAGGTAACCAATTCATGCTTGATGTCTTTGGAATTGTAATGCATAATCTTAACTTATGGTGAAGTCAGATTTTAAATAACAATTTAGAAAATGACACATTTAGAAAGTTGGCATTTTCCTTAGCCATTTGGTGCCTGCCAACTGTCACTGTGTCACATGATTGACTGGAATTGAAAGTTGAGCTTTGTGTATCCCTCCTAGACAGACACACACATTGGGGAGCTTAGGTGTGCCTCGATAAGCCAATATAGGCAGGATGGGAGCAATGAGTTGGACCCAGCCTCACTTGCATATGAATAGGCTGTTTCCTGACTCCACACAAAGGGCTGCATACCCCTGGAAGCTAGTCTGGAGCCAGAACGAGGAAGCTGGGCACCTTTGATGGACTGCTGCCCTGAAGGAACTGCTGCCTTGCTATCCTGAAATCCTACCTGCTGCTCTCTTGCCTGGGTGAGAAAGGCTGGACCTGCATCTCTTGAACGCTGAAACAAGAATGACTTCAAGGGCTAGTCAGCTGGCCTCCTGATCTGAAGCATCAGGAACACAACAGATGTTTAACCATCTTACAGGTGCACCTGGACTCTGCCATCTCCGCGTCTACCCTGCTAGGTGGTGCTACCAAAGTCCTGGACACTTGGTAGTGGGCCTAAGATGCTTTACCAGCCTCTGCAGACCCAGCAGAACCAATACATCACCTCTTATGTGCAGCGATACCCCGAGCAGAACTGATGCATTGCCATTGCTGCATGTTTCGGTACCACTGCAAAGACCCACGTTGCAATGGAACTCAATGCCTCATCAGAACCACTGCTGAGCAATGCATCCCCAGTGTAGGCCATTGCATTCCTCATCAATGACAGCCTCAACCAAAATGGCAGACTCCGCATCACAGACTCACAGCTTCTCAGAACCAACGCATCACCTTGACTGCAAGATGGATCGTAAAAGCTGGACTTTGCATCGCAAGCCCCCATTGAAAGGATCCTCAACAACTACGTATGGATATCACATTGTAGAACCAATGCTATGCCTCGGCTGCTCGACGCGTCTTCATCGCGGATCCAGGCAATGCTCTGCAAACCAGAATTGAAAGTGCTTTGTTCAGCAGGCACAACTGTGTTCCTCTAGCTGGCCTGTGCTAGATCACGGTCGGATGAACCTGTGACTTTGTCCCGGTCCAGTGCAACCAGATATTCACTGTTGGTGGTTTGTGGTTTTTGGCATTATTTTCACTAAAATCTAAAGAAAAGCATATTTCCGGTCCTACTGATTGGGTTTTTGTTGTTTTGGTCTTCTGTTATTTATAATAAATCAATCTATTTATCTAATCTGGTATGGAATCCTTTTTGTATTGTGTTTTCACTTCATTACTATTTAAAGTGTTCCTCAAATACTTTACACATTGTCACTAAATTAATCCTGACTGCCAAGCTACCAGAAGGTTAAGCAGAGGTTAGCTTCTGCCTCACCCTGACAAGGATTTGTTTTACAAAGATAAATTAAATCTTCAAAAAAGTCTAAGAAAGTGTTCCCCACATGAGCACATCTGTATTTATGTGCCCTCATGAACATTACTCACACACTGCAAACAACAACGTGCACTGGTCACTTCCAAGATATATAAACTCTATTACACCAGTTGTGATAACTGCCTTAAGGTGTTTATTTACAATTTGGATTGATATCTTTTAGTGACTATTAAGGAATTTTTTGCTGTACATTCCAGCAGTATCAACAACAAAAGGAGATACAGAGTATAATTCTGAGTAAGTAAGAAGACCTCAGATCATTTTGACATTTACACGTCAGGTGATATCGCTAATCTGGAATTGTAAATGAGTGAGATAGGAGTATTGTAATACTGTATATGCTGATGTTTAGAAATAATATATCTTGCTATATTTGTTCTTGGACAAGTGGAGTTATACCACCGTGTTTGGTTTTCTCAACAGGTGTAGTAGAGTTTATATCATGGGAAGTGACCACTGCATGTGATTGTTTGCTCATGGTGTGATTAATGATAATGGTGGCATGGAAATTCAGGTGTGCTCACATGGTGAGCAATTTCTTTGACATTTGACGTGATCAAATTAATTTTATTGTACATTATCAGATATGTCAAATATATTGAGAGATCTGGTGGATGCTCCTGCCCTTACTTTGGGTCGCACACCATTGAGGAAATTCATATATTGTTTAATTTCATTAAATGAAGGAGCAACCTCAACTTTGGAGTCTTTCCTGTTTCAGTATCCATTTTGTGCAGGTGCAATAGTAGGATGACTTGGTTTGAATGAGACCCTAACAACTATATGGGGTTGAAACATTAACAACTCATCACTCTTGCTTTATTGATTTTAATGACTCGTTAGGGACCGTACTAAATAAACTACCAGTGGGACTTGTACTGTGTCGAATGTCATTCATGTTGCAAATATAGTCACTGTGTCGTCTGTATTGTAGTGGCAAAAAGGAATATTTTTATTTCTCTCTTCTGCCTGCCATGACACGTTTCGACTTGATCACATATGGCTGGCTTTGCGGTAAGATTGTTTTTAAAAATGCTGAACCCGTGTCACATGTTCAAACAACATGGAAAACAGACTCAAAATTCTTATACTGTGTGAAGGAAAGAAAACATTCTTGCTGTTAATGTGCATTTTCAATCCTAGTATCTGACAGTGTATATAAATCAGAAAACTGAAATATCGGGAAGACATATATATTATATAAAAATATAAATATAGATATATAAATAAATAAATATATACCTCCCTGTGTATATACAGGTTTAAAACATTCAAACAGGCCAGATTGACTCCATTGTTGATTCTGGGGTCACCGATATTGTGATACCCGAGTCAGTGTCTACTGTAATTGCTAAACCTACTATTCGGTTAATCACCACCTTTAATAATCAAGAAAGGAAGATCAGACAAATATTAAAATCTAATTGGCCTATTCTAAAAACAGACATTACATTGGCTCCCCTTTTAGAGGACCAGCCGGACATTATTTTTCGTAGGGCTCCCTCTATGAGGGATGCCCTGGTTAAAACTAGTCCAGAGATTAGTATCAAAACTGATTGGCTATCCAATAGAACTGGGTTCTGTAAATGTAGCTCTTGCAGGGCTTGTAAGTTTGGAGTTAATACCAACAAATATTCTGATGGACTCACTAATACTGTTTTTAAAATTAACAGTCCTTACACCTGCAAAACTGACCATGCGGTTTATGTTTTAAAGTGCGCATGTGAGCTACTATATGTTGGTGGCACCAAATTACAAGTGTTCAACCGCATATTACAACATCTTCGGGCCATAGTCAATTCTGACCCCAATTACCATGTGGCACGTCATTTCAAATTAGTCCATAAAAACAACTTAAATGACTTACAGTATTTTGTGATCGACGCTGTCCCACTATCAAAAAGAGGGGGTGATAGAGAGAAGAAATTAAGACAATTGGAAAGCCATTATATTGTCCTCCTCAACACTAAGATTCCTAACGGATTGAACATGGGAGAAGATTTGTACAATTTTCTGTAAATATGTTGGCCCTTTTTCTCATTATTTGAACAATATCTTAATGGTTTTACCAATATTTATGGTGTTAGCTGTTTTTATGTTGTGTTGAGGATGATTTAATGGCAATTTAATTTTCAATGATGGGGCCTTGTATATAGAGTATCCCTATGTATGTTATATGAAGTTATACAATTGTGGACAATAACCTTTCTGATGTAATGTCACCTTTCCTAGATCAAGTATATTAATTATATTGTAACTTCCTCTTTATATATTCCGTTCTGTAACTGATGAAACTCTGCACATGTTTTTAATATATGCAATTTTTTTACTATTTGACATATCAGCCGGTTTTCTGCACTTTGTTGCACTTTGCAGTTTTCACTCATGAATTGGTTTAGCTGTTGATAATCTGAAATTATCGTATATTATCATGCTCTGACCCACTTTTATGGGTTTTCATTGTTGCACTATTTTTGCACCTTTTTTAATTTTCTTAGTGTTTTTTAACAAGCTATATTACTGGTTTATGCCCATTTAACCTCCTGAAACAAGAAGTGTTTATGAATGTGGATTTACTTTTTGCTAGCTAAGACTTTGGGCACTTGCCCTGTATTTTCATTCATCAATCATCATCGTTGTATAGATAGGGGCTGTTTTGGAATTATGAAGGTTTTTTAATGAAGACTTTTGTTCCATTACTGATAATTTTCTATAACAGTGATGTTATGATTTTACAATTATGTTTCTTTTAAATTATTTTAAAAGATTTATATTGTGGCTAGCGAATTGTACAAAAATTAGTATTTCTACTATGTCCTTGTTTGTGGGAGGAGTTATTTGTGGGAACTACCAGTATATAACCACTATGATCTCTAGGATTTGTCATGTGATCAAGTCCGGGTTTCCCGGACAAAACGCGTCATGTTGCCGTTCCAATCGATGAAATAAAGCACTTTACTTGAATTAAGAAACTCTTGTTGTGGTCTGTACCTGGTGTTGTGTCGGAGCCGTGCCTGGCTGCTTTCACAACAGGACTGTGGAATTCTATTCAATTGGACGGAGAGCCGATTCCGTCCTTTACAGACCCTCTCGCTTTCTTGTTAGCTGGAGTATCTGTTTGGCCGTCATTGT
Organism: Lissotriton helveticus; assembly: GCF_964261635.1. Taxonomy (NCBI): domain Eukaryota; kingdom Metazoa; phylum Chordata; class Amphibia; order Caudata; family Salamandridae; genus Lissotriton; species Lissotriton helveticus. Next base: position 918,397,437 of record NC_136059.1, read on the forward strand.
TTTCTACGATTTGTTTTTGAATCCGGAAGGAGTATCGAGTAATCCAGCCCCCCCCGACTGGAAGTGATTTGGAGAAGTGTGGCTCAATGGTTAGAGTGGCAGACCCTGATGCAGAGGACTAGCCCGGGACCAGGGTTCAATTCCCTGCCTCGGCGGGTCTTGGGCTCAAAATTCCACAGACCTGATAATTCTCGCCTCGTTGTCTATTCCAATCATGGAGTCCCACTCTGCAACTATGGGCAATAGCTTGCTTAATCTCCACAACGGCCCCCACAACGCTAAGGATGCCTGGCCTCCACCTTGGGGGTGCCCAGGAGTGGACACCTCACAGGGAAAGCCAGGATGGGTTCCACAGCGGTATTCGTACAAGCGCCTTGAGACCCTTGCGGGTGAGTAGTGCGCTATACAAGTATCAATTTACATTTTATCAATTTACAATTTACATTTACATTTGGGATTGCATTGCGACACGGCTTGCTCGAGGATTGCCGTTTGTGGAGTTCTACGAGGTGTCGGAGGACCCGAGTATTTCTTCCCGACGACATCGGAGGTGAGCCTGTTGTCGCCCGTTGCTACCCTATGGTCATTAGCGGGTTTAGCGAGATAGAGAGAACATTGTGTTCTAATACCAACTCGTGGTCAACATTACACGTGTGGTTTACGAACTTGTGCTTAAGACTATTATTCCGAAAATTTAAAGATGGCGATGGCAGCAGATATCTTTCAAGATCGAGAGCATGCAGCTGATGCTCTTTTCTTAAATTTACCGGCTGTTACCACTGGAGGGAAACCGAAGGAGAAAACAAATGAGTCTGATGACGTTAAGTCGAAACTTAAGAAATTAGAAAAATTGCTCCGAACGGAGCTTACTAAGTGGTGGGAACAAAAAAGCTTACAAAAATATAAAGAAGCAGGATGGGTACCCCGTGGTTTGCGGGTACTTAAAGCACCATCATTTGAAAATCCAAATCCCCTCATGCTTAAGGAGTGGGCCCAGCACAATTTAGACGCTTTTATGGGAATGGTGTGCATGTTAATTAAATACGCCGAAGTCGATAGAGTTGAACTAATGTTTCAGATCGAAACACTTAACCTTGAACTGAGCGAACTGGAGCAACAGGAGGTCATTACCAAAGGGCGTGATGAAATTAACAAGCGCTTAGCGAAATATGAAGAAACCATTAAAACACGTAAAGCCTTCAAATTTGCAAGGGACAAGTCAGATTACGAGAATGGAAGAATTTTCACGTTCTCAAGGAAATTTGAATCAGTGAAGAGACAAGCATTAACTACATCTGTATCTGCCTCAACAGCTCAGGCACCGCTGGTTCAGCAATCTACTGCCCCTGAACAATCAGATACTGATCAAAGCTCCATTTGCAGCAGTGCAATTTCTGATGATGAAAATAATGACCAGCAAAATGTGGTTAGTAGTTTCACTCCATCTGAGGAATTGGTTTTTATGGTAGAAGACCGGTGGAACGCATTGCGATCGAGGGGCACACAACAAGCGAGAGGCAGAGGAAACGAAACAAATCCTGCAAAGAGAGGAGGAAACGCCGGCGGCTTCACGAACAAGAAAAAAGGAAGGGGGAACCAACAAGCGAAATAGAAATTAACAATTTTCCCACCACTCTACATGATATGCCTGCACCAGCAGAAGAACAAAACAAAGATAAAATTCAACAAAAAGACAAAAACGACTCAGAAAAAAATGAAAAAAATGACAAAAACAACAAAGAAAAAGAAAAAAATAATGAATCGAAAGTTACATCAAAATCATATGTGGAAAATACGGTGATTAATTTGACCAATTTGGATTTGAATGCTGCTGAAACCCAACTTTTCGCTTTGGGGCTTTCTTTTTGCCCAAAAAATGGATTCAAATATGTTCAAACTAGAATTGATACCTTCAAGTTTATCCGAAAACTGAAACTTCTAAAATTTCATACACTCAACAAAAAGACTAATCTAGCTACAACCATTTTGAAAGAATCTCAAGTTAGCAAGACTTTTTCCATAGCAAATACTACGGCTTTAAAAACTGCACATTCTCTTGCCAACGATGATACTGATTCCATAGCTAATACTCAGGAAGTTTTTAGATCTTTGGGGATTGCTAGTGGTAGTGCTGGCAACAGTCCCTTTTGTCCCAAATCCACGTTTGTCCCCGTCATGCCTAGGGACGCCATTGACATTTTTAATGATCGTGTGATTGATGATTTAAAAGAATTAAATCGGACTGTTGCTAAAAAGGATAAACGTAGAAGTTTCGGAGACAAACAATATTCTACTCTTATTAGGAAAATCAATTCTCAAGGTAAAATTATTGTCAACAAAGCAGATAAAGGCGGTAACGTCATCTTATGGCCACGAGATATGTATATCAAAGAAGCTGAGAGACAATTGAGCAATCCAGCATGCTATAGGAAAGCCTCTTTTAATGAACTGAATAAAGTAAAACAATTGGTGCATGCAAACTTAGCACAATGGAAAAGAGAAGGTTTGATTAGTAAAAAGGAGTTTGAGTTTTTGAAGAAGGATTTTCCGGTCACTCCCACTTTGTACTTATTACCTAAAATCCATAAGGGTATTTCACCTATACCAGGGCGTCCCATTATTTCAGCTCAAAATGGACTTTTGGAAACCTTATCCAAATATGTGGATTATTTTCTCCACGATTTTATGGAGGCTCTTCCGACTTATTTGAGAGACACCGATGATTTTTTAAGTAAACTAAAAGATGTTGTTTGGAAACCTAACTACATGTTTTTAGTAATGGATATCACCTCTCTCTATACCTCGATCAATCACAGTGATGGTTTAACTGCTATTGAACATTTTCTGTCCAAAAGAGATATCAAGTACTTTGAACACAGTAAAATGTTAACTACTAAGATTGATTTATGTCTCAATAACAATTTATTTTTATTCAACAATGAAGTCTACCAGCAATTGCGGGGTGTGGCGATGGGGGCATGCTTCTCCCCCAACTACGCGTGTTTACACGTGGGCTGGTGGGAGAGGCATGTTCTTGGCGGGCTCCGTGATTGTTTGGGGGACTGTGATACTGGCATTGTTAAAATGTGGCGTTACATAGACGACGTATTTATAATCTGGCAAGGTTGTAAATCCTCTGCTGAAAAATTTGCGAGTGATGTTAACATCAACTCTTTGAATTTGGAATTCACAGCTACCATAAATAATGTGAGT